>NC_135442.1:16575280-17185280 GCF_051991255.1 Vanacampus margaritifer
TGCAGCACAAACGTCCACGTCAAATTGACCTATTAGAAATGCACTGTACTGCACTGGAATTTAAATGCACGATGTTTAAGGGGCAGAATGTTTGAATGGAGGAGCCATTTGGACTGTGTAGCACTACCACCGGCTCCCTGCTTTGACAGAACGCAATCTGTAGCGCCGGTGTTAGCGATTAGCATCGGGCTAGGCTGATACAGCTCTCCAAGAGGAATCCATGGGCAGTCTCAATACCCTGTCAGAGCCAAGAGCCAAATAGATGCCGTCTTGCCACTTGGAGTGACTCCAAGCCAATTGATCTTTTGATGTGAGGCGTATTTTATTCAGCAACTCCAGAAAATAGCTCAAGTGTAACACATCTAGATCGTCTTTTGCTTGCAGTAAAGCTGCATCACTTTAAAATGCACATCCGAGAACGTAACAAAATAAAAGTTAACGTCGTGTAAAGGAGTCACTATAACACAATTTAGCAGTAATAAATTAAATAGTAATACATACAATTGTTTGGAATGGCGTCAAGTTGTATTTTAATATTTAAAAAATGTGCACGAGTTCGCAAGTTACTTCATGTTTAAATTATAACATTAGACAGTACAAATTTTTCGTTTTGAAATAATTTTATGAATTGTTGTGAAATTACTATATCAATGACTAAAAAAAATTGGCATTTGCACAACAAAGGTTTACGGAAATTATGTGACATTCAAAGCGTACCACTAAGGCTAATACGTCCGTTAAAAAAAACAACTGACAATTACAGAAGATTTCCTCTCTTGTTTGTTTGTTTGTTTGTTTGTCCCGAATGATTCATTATTATTATCAATGTGTAATTGCCGCTTGTGTTGCTCGTATTCCGGCGGCACTATCGGGTACATACAGGACTCCCCAGTCACCTTCCGCGTTAAGCTGCACGAGGAGGCGCTCTAATGAATTCATAAATGCCAAACAAAAGGCAAAGTAAACAAAGAGTGAGGAATAAATGGCTGGATGATTAGTGGGTCACGCAGAGATTAGCGGCGTATACAGTACAAATGATCCCCTTCGGAAATGGGAATGAGTCAGGCAAAATGGCCAATCAATTTTAATCTCTTGGATTCTTGTGTCAATAAACGGTCGGCCGCAATCTAAATCACTGCTTCAATAAACAGTAAAATGTTGTTGTTAGCTCGACCTCACATGTTCCACTGTAATTCTTCTTTCCTTTTGTAGTGTTATCTTGCAGACAGTTACAGATCACAGTTAAAGCCTTTTCGCTAACTTCTTGCCACAAAAAGGCCACCTTTTATCGGGGCTCTCTTTAAGAGCTCGTCGGAAAAGGCGGAAACAAAAAAAGTCCCGCACGCTTTTATGCAGTCATCACAGTCGGCCAAGCCTGTAATCCTCGTAGGTCCGATAATGACACAGCCCCCTGCATTTATTACACGGCGGATAGGAGGGAGGCAAAATGCTGACTTTGAACAAATGAACACTCTGACCTTTATGCAATAAATATGACACGGCCCGCATAAAAAGACAAGATATCTTCCTCCCAGTTGGAAGTCAACGCCGATCCCTCGTTACCTTCCCTCTCTTGCTCTCTCGCACGTCTTTGCTGTTTAGTTCTGACTGAGCGAATGATGAAACACGCTTGTATCCTCCGCCTTTAAACGCACGCTACTAAAGTTCAATTTGTAGCTCATAATCTGCTCTTATTAGTAGCGCCACACCTCATATACACGGCGGAACACAAGGGTGGATCGTTGTCTGTACGGCGCTGTTCATGCATGATTAGATTCTTTAAGTTGATTCTAATTGGGCCTTCTCCCGCCACTTAACGCAATAATGTGCTTTATGCATGCATGCAAATTAACATTGTCAACTATTGAGTGCATCTCTTTTGATGATGATGCCATATCTACGCCAGTATTGTTAGTATATGAACACATCCATTGGCTTGGATATCATTTTGCCAAAATTGTGGCATATGAATTTATAAACTTGCTAAGCCTGGTGGATAGGGAAGGACTGGGAACAAAAATTGCCCTGGGAAAATATTCGTCAACGGGACGGTGAGCATGGGATGTTGGTTGTTGGAGCTATTTCAAGTACATATATACATGTAGGTCACAAAGTTGACCGGTAGGTGTCACCATTTTATCTATTTATTTGTTCACAAAGCTATTTAAAGTGGAAGTCAACCTTAAAAAGGTCTTGACAATAATATTTTATATGTGACCTCACTAGTCTAAATATGTCATTCTGATTAATATTGCATTTGTGGAATATGAGTTATGAAGCAAAATCCATGACATCAATGTTGCTCAGGTCTCAGGGAACAACTAATCACAGTTCAACTTCAGAAAACAGGTGAGCTGTGATTGGTCGTTGCCTTAGCCCTGAGCAACTGTGATGCCATCTTCAGTTGATTACTCTTCAGTCCACTAACACAATATCAACCAGAATACCACATTTAGACTAATGGGGCTGCATAGAACATATTATTGTCCCCCCAAAAAATTGGGGGGTTGACTTCCTCTAGAAAAAAAAAGGACTCATCAGTTTTCAGGTTTGTAAGTAGACAGGGGAGCGATAAAGTGTTTTGGACTGTGACGTTATGTGTTATTAGTTTGAAAGGTTTGAACATATTTTTTTGTAGAATTTGTTTTTAGAAGATTGTTAACATATAAACGTGCTAAATCCTCTTCGATTTCGGGGCGGACGATGAATAACATGCGTCGAATCATATTTGTCGTTTGGCGATGGGAGGAAGGGAGTGCGCAAGCCGGCTAGTGACTTGCAGCGATTTAATTGGGGGGGGGGTTAACGTTGGTGTGCTTAGCCTGGCATGGGTGCCGGAAAAGCATGGTGACACGCCAGGCCTATAAAGCACGGGGGGAAACATTATCGACGTTCCCTGAAAAAGTGTACTTAGTGTGACATGTTAACTGTTGAAAGTGTGGCGCTAAACAATCGTTGAAAACATATTTTATAATGTCATTTAAGACGCCACACAGGAAGACAGAGTCATGGTTTGGACGATGAAATTAAGAACTGTATGACACACTGTGCTGGCTGTCTCCAAGCAAACTAACTGCAAAAAGTATTATCAAAGTTTTTAGCTAGTTTTCAAAAATGCTTGTGTGTGTATGGACAGCTTCCTGTTAGCGTCTTTTGTCACGTCCCTGACACCGAAAGATTTATTGTTATGTCCATCTGTGACTCTTTCTTCATGCGGCCTTGAGGATACGATTCAATTTATTATTAAGGCAAAAGCAATGGAGTCGTCACTTTTAGGTTGTGGCGAGACAGAGAGTGGGGGGGAGATGGAGGGAGGCAACAGACGGTATGGGTTATTAATGGAAAGGCACGGCCATAGGGCAGTTGAGATTTAATGATATCCAACGAGAAAAATATGAGGGTGTCACTCTCCAAAAAGTCACGCTAAATGTCAACATTTTAAGGTAGGCCGCCACTAATTTAATGCCCGTGCACAGTTTTGGAGTGCATTTAGGAAAACACGGCCCAGTGGCCAGCCTGATTATCCCGCTCACCTTCTCTCCTCCCTCTCTCTAAATGGCTTTGTGCACCAAGTGATTTCATCTCTAACCGATAGGAGTGGGGAGGGGTGGGAAACAAAAAAACACGGCGTTTTGATTTTCACGCTGCGATAAGAGAGTGAGTGCCAAATGTTACCTGTTAATCGAGCCCAATCCCGACTGGGGGCCCTTGACTTTGTCCCCCAGCAGGGATCGGCAAACTCTCATTTTCCTCTCTCCGTGATGAAAAGGAAATTAGTTTCAATGAGATGAGGCCACATTAGTGTGTGTGTGATGTGTGTATGTGTGTCTGTGTGTGTTTAATGACTGTGTGTTTGCATTGCTTTTCGCATACATTCATCAGTGTGTTTACTTTGTTCATTTTGCAAGTGAAGCAGAACTTTTTCAGCTCAAGGACCAATCCTAAAATTGGGTTCTTTTCAGGCACCCATACATACTATAAAATACAACAAATTATAAATGTACAGTCAACCCCCGCAATTCGTCTGGGAGAGGCATGAGGCTCATCAATAGTATTAGCTAGCATACTAGCATAATAAACACGCTAGTACAACTTGATGTACACAAGCGGTATTACGTCATTAAACTTACCTTTTGGCAAATACACACAAAAATAAATGCTGCATAATACAGGAAAATTGTAACAGCAAAGTGGGCTACACAAACTATTAGTCGCTGCTTCGAGAGAGAAGCAGAAACATACTTTCAGTTAATGTCCACAAGAGGCATTCAACATGCCAACAAAACGGGAGATCTCAAAGCGCCATCATTTTGTTACGTCTAACAAAAACACCAAGATACCACCGGGTGGCGCTAAATTAGCTTTGCTCTTGGCCAAAAACAACGGACAGACGATATTTTCAGTGATTAGGTTCCCCCCCCCCCCCCCAAAATATAAAAAATATGTTTGCAAATGCCAAACAACAAATATGTGTGAGTTTGCTGTGTTCATTTAGAATAAGTTAATAATAAAACAATGAACAATCCATGTGCTAAGAAAGTTAGCAATTCTTTTCTTATTCTCGTTTGCTGCTATTTGTGTGCTGTGTGTATAACAATATGCCTTTGAAAACAGCAGAAAAACCGATAGTGTTGTTTTCTGCTGTGTTTTTATGTTCTCAAATAGTGCTCTGCTCTAACACATGCTCAGAAAAAAATGCCCTAAATAGAAGAAAATGGAGGGCTGCAGTAAAGACAAGACTGTGGCGTTAGCTAAACTTAGCGTCTGTGTTCAGTGTCATCATTTCTCGCTTTGTGTCCTCAATTGTTATAATGGTTGTGCTGGACCAATGAAAGGTCAGCAGTGCTTATGTCACCCATATGGTATTGACTCATGACATGACATGATAGGAATGCAGACATAACCAGGTAGTACTGGTCGTAGTGGACTTTTGAGTAAGCAAACATTTGTGTGTGTTCATTTTTGTAATTTTTAGCCATTTAGTTATTTATGGTATTGACAATTCAGTGCTTACATCACAAGTCAAAATTTTTATCCCACTCGGAGTGTCCCAGTTCTGCCCTCTTAAGCGTTTGAGGCAAACGTAAACAACAAAGATGGCTGATTCCGATAAATTCTTTGTTTTGCTGATTAATGCAGTTATTCCAAATCATGTTGTGTCATGTGAACATAGTATTTGCCTCAAACGCTTTGAGGATGGAACTGACACAATCCAGGTGGGATAAATTCGATTTCCTACTTTCCTCGAATGCAACATTTATCTTCGGTGAAAGGACGCTCTTTGAAAAGCATTGGGCATCGGATTGTTGTAATTTTATTTGTGAGGATTATTTTGATTTGAAAATGTGATCAAATGTTTTACTACTATGCCTGGTTTGGTATGTCACAGGCAAAAGCAAAATAATATGGAAATCAATCTTTGTATTGTGGAAATATCGTAAATGCCCGGATATTCGTCGATAGCGAGTAGAGCCAAGTATGTGTGGTGCTAATGTGGGACAGTGCTACTCGGTTTGACATTTGATTAGCATTGTTGCTTATATCCATCCATTTAGACGGGTCATCAAGTTGAGTCTACTTAGCCTGAAAGACGCTTTCAAGTGCAGACAGCAATTGCAAGATAAGCAAGCCTCATGTTTTTTTAAGTGCTCAAATTGCATGCAACTTCTCTTTCCTGCCTGCATCGCTTGCACTTGCAACGGCAAACACATGATTCCCCTCGACAAGATTTTCCAAATCCATTGCTTTTAAGTGCAGGTGGAATCAGTGCCGCGTTAGCCGCTAATGGCTGTCCAAGAGGTCATAACTGGTCCATTTGAAAGAGGAGGTTCTGGGGCTAGGCAAATCCAATGTAATTGTGCAGTGAGGAGTCTGTGCTGACAAGCTGCTGCTTTTTTTAAGCATCTCCTGCTGGGAGGAGCGGCGCTCACAAGGACAAAAGCTTCACCTGTCAATATATCATTCTGTCTGGCCCAGCCCAGTGTACCTTTGGCCTGTCTCTCTCTCTTGCTCTTGTCACTATTTCAATCATTCCATTCTTGTGCCATGGCCATCTACGCATCCATCTCCTCGCTGCCTTTTTAACTATCCTCCTCCACCTCTTCTTTTTCCCTCTCTTTCTTTGTCTGTCTTTCCTCCTCACCTCCCTCTCCCCGCTTCAACAATGTCCTGAGGGAGTCGCTTTCAAACACAGGAACCAGAAACATATGGCACATTTTCAACTCCCAAGGTCAATTACAGCTATTTATCCCGAGATTGCAGCTAAATTTCCCAAGGTTTTTCTCCTCTGGCTTCACTGCAGATTGCGATGTGTGTCTGTCAGGATGAAAAGAAAAAAAAAGGCCTCTTTAATGCATATTTTTGCCTTGCTTACTATACACAGCCCTTTGCGTGTACTGTATTATTATTTATTCATTTTTATTTAAGTGTTTGTATTGTTCCAAGAGTATGTATATATTATTTTATTTAGTTTTCTTTTAACAATGTAAATTCCAATTGCGGGAAAAAAAAAAAAATATATATACATTTCGGATTATTGTTTTTTTATTGTTAGAAATGTAAGATTGAAGGTCAACTTCCAACACACATTTAATAATCAGTATGCACAACTTAACATACTTACACATATTTACTTTGTTTTTTGTTTTTGGGTGGTTGTTGTTTTTTGTTTGTTTTTTTTGCTTTTTATGTAATTTATATATTTTTATATTTATTTTGTTAACATGTACGGATCCTTACACATATTTTATGCATTATATAATTTTTTTTTTTATTTTTTTAATGAGAAGCCCACTGTTTTCATTTATTATTATTATTATTATTATCGCTCTTTTTTTTGGGCAGGATTCATGTGCGGTGCAATTTTAATAACCTATACATTGTCCCCACATCCGAATTAAATATATGATATATATATCAGCTTTTTTTTTTTAATCTTTTATTTATTTATTATCATTTACCTAACAAAAATGTAAACAACAAATAAATACATAAACACAACTTAACATATATGATTTTGTATATAGTTTTAGAAACATAAATGTAATAGCATGTAATTCAAAGGGTTTCTGTGTTTCATTATAAAATTGTTTTAATTTATGGTCCAAGATCCTACTTGCCGCACAAATATAATCACATGTAAATTGGACACAAACCCCTTCAAGTGATTCACATTTATAAATTTATTATATATATTTTTTGTATGTTTTTATAGTCAAGTCAATGCCTGGCCTGGTGTTTTAGCAGCACAACAGTGGAGGAGTGAGAAAATTAACTGGATAGGTAATTCATCACTGCTTGCACGCTGTCAAGGACTCCCTCTGCAGCTATTCAAAGCAGGAAGATGGAGAAAGGAGGGAGTTATGGAGGCTGCGCTGAAGGTGTTTAAATTACGGTGTTTCATTCACAATGCATTGTATTTACAGCGTCCCCGTTTTTATTTGTGGCTCCTATTATCCGGCGAAACAGTTGTGCGTGAAATGTTATTGGTGACAGGAAAGGGGAGGAGGAGGAGTGGGGGGAGCGCCGGGGTGACCTGCCCGTTTTTGCAGGCGGTATTTCACAGCGTCGGGCCTGGACGCCGACGCCACCATCACAGCTGCTGTTGGCAGCCTCACCAGCCCCGCAGAAATATCACCTGGAAGCAGAGCGCTCTGTTCCGGCGGGCTCGCTGTAATTAAGTTGAAGACTGCGCTCGTGAAGCGATTGTGAAGAATAAACACGCCAGCGCTTGCCAGGGTTTACATCCAAAAAGTGTGTGCTGAATGGAAGATGATGTGGATCTGCTGGGTTATACATTCAACTTCCATTAAGACGTTTCCTCTCTTGGTTTCATCGCATTTTATTTGCCTGATTTTTTTTTTTTCCATCTCGTGGTGGAAATATTATCTGACAAGAGGCGCTTGTAAGCTCGTCGGAGTCTGTCGAACAAAACGCGCTGTTTGCTTTTCCCACGGCGTGACAGGTTGTTTCCCCGTCGCAACAAAGCCATCAAATATTCTGTGTGATCCAACATTGTGTCGAGCTGGGGGTGCCGGCGGAAGCCTGACGCCGGAGTTTGTTAAAGCAATGATTTATGATTAATGCCAGCTCGGAATAAGGACGACAAAGTGCCACTGGTACGAATCAATTACTAAGCTCGCTCTCCCAGAGGTCCGCTAACGTCCCTCGTTGACATGGTGATTTTAACGGGGGTGGGCGACGGCTATATCAACCTGAGCGCCGGCCAACTCGCGGCGTTTTGATCTTTCATTAGGTGTTTTATGGAGATGAAATGGGGCTTTCATCTTACTCTAAGAGATGTTTATTTCGCACACAGCACAAGGTGGATATCCTTGCTGAGGGGCACCAAACATCCTCACTTTAACAGACATTTCCACTTTTTGGAACCCAAAACAGTTTCCAGTTGGGATTGGATCCAAAGTCAACTCTATATGTGCCCTGTGACTGAGTCCAGAGTTTTGTCTGCATCCACGTAGTTTGGCTTTGCAGTCACTGTTCTTGCAATCATTTGGCAGTCTATTTGTCAATCACTTAAGTAGAAGCAGTAAGGGATTGCGATTCCGAAAAGGGAGAAATCATCGCAAGACCAGATGTCTTCTCCTTCCAGGACTTGTGTTGTCTTCCCCTACATACACTATCATTTCTGCTTAAGTCACCAGCCTGCATTTTTGTCACTGTTTGTGCGATTGGCCCGACCGCCCTCATCATATTACACAGCGCCATAGATTGATCATTGTCATGAATTAGCTACTGTAAATGCTTACAGATTTCCAGATTTAGATTTTATCTGTCTCAGTCAACCAACCTAACCAACCTTGAAGGGGCAATGTGTACCCCCTCACTGTGTATTGTACAAATCCCACCTAGTAAAGTGCCACTTTCCAACATTTATTGGCCGGATTTATTTGAACTCTGTCTCTTCAAAGGAAAGTATTGTTGGAAAGGACATTCAATCCAATAATTCAAATTTTCCTTTTTTAGACTGACCCAGTAAATTAGCAGCAGCGCCCGTTTTTGCGAAAATCTGACAAGTTTGACTGGCCGTATCTCCCAATTAGTGCGATGTCCGTAAAATTTTGGATTTGGTGTTGTAAAATTATAAAGCCCGTCTCGAGGAGAGTCCGTTGGGAAGTCGAATCTCGGATTCAGGAGGAGCAGGGTGGTTTTTGTCCCAGCCGTAGAATAGTGGACCAGCTCAGCAGGATCCTCGAGGGCGAATGGGAGTTCGCCCAACCAGTTGACATGTGCTTTGTGGATTTAGAGAAGTCCCGTGACCCGGGGTTCTGTGGGGGTGCTTCGGGAGTACGCGGTACCGAGGCCTCTCATACGGGCTGTTCGGTTCCTGTACGACTGGTGTCAGAGTTTGGTCCGCATTGCCGGCAGGAAGTGGGATTCATTTCCAGTGAGGTTTGGACTCCGCCAAGGTCGCCCTTTGTCACCGGTTCTGTTCATAACTTTTATGGACAGAATTTCTAGGCTCGGCTTGGTGTAGCGCAGTGATGCAGACTCTTTATCCGTCCATTATGGTAAAGAAGGAACTTAGTGAAAAGGCGAAGTCGATTTACCAGTCGATCTACGTTTCTACCCTCACCTATGGTCACGAGCTGTGGGTCAAGATCCCGGATTCAAGCAGCCGAAATGATTTTCCTCCGCAGGATGTCCGGGCTCTCACTTAGAGATAGGGTGAGAAGCTCGGTCATTCGCGAGGGACTCAGAGTTGAGCCGCTGCTCCTCCGCATTGAGAGGAACCAGTTGAGGTGGCTCGGGCATCTGGTTCGGATGCCTCCCGTACACCTCCCTGGAGAGGTGTACCGGGCATGTCCCACCGACGGGAAGACCCGGGGACGACCCAGGACACGCTGGAGAGACTATGTTTCTCGGCTGGCCTGGGAACGCCTTTGGATCCCGCCAGCGGACCTGGTTGAAGTGGCCGGGGAGAGGGAAGTCTGGGCTTCCCTGTTAAAGCGGATGCCCCCCACGACCCGACCCTGGATTAAGCGGTAGATAATGGATGGATGGATGGATGGATGGATGGATGGATGGGTGGATGGATGGATGGATGGGTGGATGGATGGATGGATGGATGGATAGATGGATCATAATGTACAGATATACCAAGTTTCATCTAATTCTGAGATGGTCTGGTTAAAATTTTCTCTTTTTTTGGAGTGGCGATTTCAAGAAGAATGACCATATGTTTTATTTTGAAAATCAGGTGCGCCTTTGTCAGAATGCTCATCGCAAGAAAAATGTAATCCCACAAGATAGAAACATTTAAAATAATAATAATAATAATAATAATTGTTTTTGGAGAGCTTCATTGTAAAGGAGAACACGGCAAATATTGATACATAACATGAACCTACAGCTTCCAAAAAAGAATGCATATCAGCTGTATTTCACAGACAATATGGGTAGTCATACTTATGGTAATGTTTTATAGCTAGTTGACTCGCATGCACTAAATCGGCTCTGCTTAATATGTCGCTATAGGCTCGTAAATGGTGCATTGAAGCCATCAAAACTGCTACGGCGCATGAGTCCAAACTCCCTGCATTTAAAAAAAATGATATGGAAGAAAAAGTTGAAAAGAAGCAGGTGAAGGGCTCCCGCTAGTAACAATAACGACCTTAAGCATACTGCTAAGTCGTATATTTCTTTCTTTCTTTTTTTTTCTGGTCTGTCAAAATATGTTGAAGCGCACGTCTTCGTGCAAACCCTATGCTGTTTATGGATGCACATATAATCACACCCAGTTAGTAAATGTTTGTTTTTGGAGGATGTTGAGTCAAAAAAGGGAGGTATCCATCTTCTGGAAGATTGCCCAATGTGTTTTGATGACCAAAATATGGTTGCCCTGTCACTTAAGCAAGACAAAGCAGATTTCTATTTCAAAGTGGAAACTTCATTATTCCTACAAAGTCGCATTATTAACACATTTTAATCTATCCATTCTAATTATTCACACATAGTGAACTTCTTCCCCTCGAATAAAAGCGGAAAGGTTGTTTATTTCCTCCACGGACTTTCGCTGCCTTCTCCACACGAAAGGTGGGCTCAAAATCCAAATTACAAGCCTAAACTGTGAATCCTAGCGCTCCATTTTTTGGCGCCCGACATGTTTCCAGGGCATTTTGCAGATGCTCGAAATAATCTCCAATGTTTTTGCTCAATCTGCTCTGAGGATGGGCGAAATAAATACTTTAAACTAATTAATGTAGCACCAGCTGTTCCCGGCTCTTGGCTGGCATCGCTTGAATGTTGATGGGGGGCTGGTGAAGAGGGAGTAGAGGGAGTGAGGGAAGGTGGATGCTGTTTGTGCACCGTTCCTCTGTCGCCACACAATCACAAACCAACACTGAAGTCCACATTTCAATCTAGAATGGCACTCATTGAGACTCATTGAGATTTTTTTGTTTTTTTACCCCCGTCAGAAGACTATTTCCGGCAGTGGGGGGGGGGGGGGGGTCCCACTGTCAGAAGCCTATTTACGCCAGTAGGGAAAATGTATATATATATATATATATATATATAGTAACTATCGAACATATTTATTTCGTTAGTAATGATAGCATTAATATATTTATGAAATATTTAAAAACACAAAAAATTATGAAAAATAAATTCTATAAAAATGGGGGAAAAAAAACATTCCATGAAGCATTGAGCCCTTCAAAATAAATGGACTCCCAAGAAGACACTTAAAATTGTTTTTATGTAAACCCATTTGTTCATTATCCAGTAAATACAATAAAATGGTGTAAACAAGAATAATAATAATAATAATAATAGAAAATGAAATAAAAAGCTTTTATTTTTATGCAGTCCACTAACAAAAATGCAAACAAAACAAACTATTGCAGACATATAATAAATGATCATAATAATTTTGATAAGACTACAATGTCCTATTATACAAAACATCCAAGTATAGGAAAAATTAAATAAATTTAATTGAAAAAAAGTATTTTTATCATTTTATATTAGCTATAAAACATTGTACTTATTGTTCGTCTGTGATTGTTGAGATCATTTCAACAACATTTTTTGGACATATTGCAATAGCAAATGTAAACAACTCCCCTCAAAATATTTTTAAAATAACAATAATCATGCATTATCAAACTTAATAATGATAAAAAAAATAATCCCCTTCATTTGCACTGATTTAGCTATTAAACAGTGGCTTCAAAAAGAAGTGTCTCTTTCCAAGGTGGACAAATATAACACGTCCGATGTTTGTGCTGTCTTTGCCTCCCGCCCTCTTCGTCCTCCTCCGAGGCTGGACGGCAGATGGCGGGGTTCTAGCCCCGCGTTTGGCGATGAGAGGAGGATGATGTCATCAGCGGTTTGACAGACAGTCGCGCGCGTGCGAGCACAAAGGAAGCGCGAGCCTCACGGGGTTCGAGGCGGGCGGGCCTGTTCGTGATTTTGTTGTACACATGACATCTCTTAAATGGGGGAAGCTGGGATTTATGTCCGTCTTGATAGTGTTTAGCCCCCACTTTGGAATGCTGAGGAAAAGCAATACAAAGGAATCTCACAGGAGCCACTGCAAGTGTATTTATTAGAGTCCAGGTGACAAGAGAAGAAGAAGAGACTTCTATTAGGGCAGTGGAACCAAACACAATCTCACCACCTCAGGGGCTTTCCTCTTTAGAGATTATGCTGCATTTGATTTTTTACTAGTGAGGATAAGCAGTACAGAAAATACTTAATCGGTTTTGACTGTATTTGCAGACGATAACCTGATGTGTACGCCAACAGCGAGAGACAGCTACGAGCGGTTGTCGCTTGCTGGACCCACTCTGCCTCCCGGCTTCCCCTCGCCCTTCCTCTTCCCGGATGGCCTGTCGTCAATAGAGACTCTCCTCACCAACATACAGGTACAATCCATTCATCCCTATAGCACCTGTCCTAAGCAATTCGTAGAATTCAAATCGGCATAGCACTGTATTGCTTCATTTTAGTCAAGCAGTAGGTTTTATTTTATACACTTAATAGAGATTAATTATTTCTGGTACAAAGTATGATTCCTGGTAGTGGTATACATTTCTTGCACCGTGTTCTATTTCTGGCATTCCAGTTACCAGGTAATATTTATAGTATCAGGCACGTACTAGGTACTGTTTTGCGCCCTATATTGGTACTAGGTAGCATTTTCGCTATAAGCTTACTACCAGGTACACAGTGAATTCTGTAGTGTAAATTTAGAATAAATTTGACTCTTTTTAGAGTGGGACCAAATAGACTCATTTTTAGACTAATATTTACACTTGGAAGAGAGTAAAATAAAGAATTGAAAAACAATAAAAGTCACTCAAGGATTAATGAACGAAATCAAGACCTTCAGCTTGGGAGACTGCCACACTGCCACCTGAGCTATCTTTTTTGGTCTTGGAGTTAGGAAGATTCCACCTGACCTGAGCGATATACTAACACACAGCAGGAGCTACGTGTCTCAGGGAGTAGATCGTGCTATTCTTAATTTTGCTCTCTTCCAAGTGTAAATCGTACTCTAAAACTGAGTCTATTTGGTCCCACTCTAAATTGAGTCAAATTTACTCTATTGAATTTACTGTGTAGTGTGTAGTATTCCTGATTCTGGGTCGGCTAGCGTTCAAAGTGTGGTGAGAAGATACTATGCTATATGGGTGACTTAAACCACGGCTGGTCTATCATTGGTTGATCAGATTCGTCATTGTTCTATTGATGAACTCAGTATTACACTCCACATTCTCCACTACTGCGGCAGCTATCAGTCTCCGCTTGGAAACTATTAGTATCCTTACTATATGATGACAGGTAAATAGCTGGTTATTTGTTGTCATATATAATGTGCGTGTTTGCAGGGCCTGCTGAAGGTTGCCATTGACAACGCGCGTGCTCAAGAGAAGCAGGTTCAGCTGGAGAAGACGGAGCTGAAGATGGAGCTGTTCCGAGAGCGGGAACTCCGGGAGACTCTGGAAAAGCAGCTGGCTATTGAGCAGAAGAACAGAGGTAACTGAATCTGTGTGTGCGTGCGTGTTTTTGTGTGTGTCTGAAGGCACCATTTTTTTCCTCTAGTGGTCATGAATGGAAATGCACTTTATTTTAATATGCCTTTCACTTGATTTAATCTTTGCATGAATGCGTTTATAGATGAAAAGGATTTCATTGATATTATACAATATTTCCAAGAACGTATTTAAGGTCTGTGCATTTCCCCACATTTTTTTCCCTCATTAGCGATCATCCAGAAGCGTCTGAAGAAGGAGAAGAAGGCCAAGAGGAAACTGCAAGAAGCTCTGGAGTACGAATCCAAGAGGAGAGAGCAGGCGGAGCAGACCCTCAAGCAGCCGTCGCCCGCCGACAGCATGCGCTCACTCAACGGTCAGTGATTTTATTTTCACATTTTTCACATATTTGTTATTTATTATTAAATGAGTTAATTATCATTTTAATTGATTGTTTCTGATGTGTATTATTTTATTTAACATTGTACCGTTTACAACCCACCAACGTGAGTCTGCCTAACACTCACAATGCAGTCGTGCTAATTGAGGAAGCTAACATGCTAGGTTGCCTCCAAAAGCAGAACTCCTCTCTCTGGTTAGATACGGGATGATTTTTCAAACAATAAACCTTTTTTTCTTCTTTTTTTTACATTTTAAGCAATTTAGTTGATTGGCGTGTTCGCTTTTGAAGCAGTTCTTTGAACTAGCAGTACAAAACAGGATGAGGCTAGTAGTAGTAAATTTCCTTTAAAGTGGAAGTATAATATATTATATGTGACCTCACTGGTCTAAACTTGACATTCTGATTATTATTACATTTGTGGAATTTGAGTTATGAAGCAAAATACAGTCGTTTCTGTCCATCTCAGGGGGCGGTCATTTTGCCACTTGCTGTCAACGGAAGATGACATCACAGTTGCTCAGGCAACGACGAATCACAGCTCACACCCCCTGAGATGAACAAAAACGGCTGGATTTTGCTGCTTAACTCATATTCCACAAATGTAATATTAATCAGAATGTCATGCTTAGATGAGTGAGGTCACATATAACATTTCAAGATTTTTGGGGGTGGGTGGGGTGGGGGGGACTTCCCCTTTAAGGTTTGTGCAGTGTATTGTGTTATCTCAGGTGCTTTTGGAAATTCACACTGACGCCTTATCAGCACTCTAAGAGTGTGTTTGTTCTGAGAGGCAGGGCGTGCTCCCCTCCCATTAATTCCCGAACACAGCCTATGCGATAAACCAATTAGCAGCTTGTGCTTGAACTGTTTCCATCTGTACTGCCTGACGTATTGAGTGCACCTTGCCCACAGCCTTTTTTGAGGCACTCTGAAAAATACTGAGTTTCCGAACGGTCAGAGTGAAGCAGTGCACGCTGGAAGCGTATGTCCAAACGCACCCCTCAGCACGGCTACCATTTTAGCCACAAGCTAACTCTGCTAGTGTCGCTAGAAAATGTTCGCTCAAAGATGCTCACAACACTCATAGCCTAAACATTGTGTGTATGTTTTTTTTTTGTAAGGTTTGTACATGTGAACTGGGAACTGACAAGTTTGCACCTACGCCAGCACAAGCACAACATGAGAGAGGTCTCAATGACTGATCAATGAATACTACAGACCGCTATCAGTAGAGCACTGTATAGTAAAGTGGCAGGAGGTGTCTAGGTGTCTTTTTCAAAATAACATTTAACTCATTCACTCCCAGCCATTTTCATTGAAGGTCTCTTATACTCTGCTGCCATCTGCTGGCCGTTTTTTGTAATAACTACCATTGCTTTAAGTGACTTATGTCAGAAGCTGTGTCAAAGCCTTCTGTATGCTCTAGCATAAAAAACAAACAAAAAAACATTAAAAACAGGACAAAGTATTAAAAAACGTATTTTATACATTTTGGGCTTTTGGGTTTGAATGAGTTAACAACGTTTGTGGTATGTTACAATTTACGAGGACTTAAAAGCAAGGAAAATAGTATTATGGAGTTAAGCAACAATAGAAGAAACAATAAATCGGAAGAGTGTAAACAAAGACACACTCAACATTTTGAAGCAACCACATTAGAGAATGTTAATTGTCATTA
Organism: Vanacampus margaritifer; assembly: GCF_051991255.1. NCBI lineage: Eukaryota > Metazoa > Chordata > Actinopteri > Syngnathiformes > Syngnathidae > Vanacampus > Vanacampus margaritifer. The sequence goes on from NC_135442.1 coordinate 16,591,359, forward strand.
AAGAAACCATCTCCACATACATTAAAAACTACCATGACAAAAAAAGTGAAATTCTGTGAATACTTTCCGGATGCACTGTAAATGGTTTTGAAGCTGTCGTTTTAAGGTAGAGTGACTCCAGGCAACAGATTATTATAGCTAAAGTATGTCTCACATTCGCCCGCGAGGCTCCGAGGCGCCGCTGCTCGTTCCGAGTGAACGATGCGACGGCACTGCTGACATTGCGCCGGCCGGACGCCGGGAGGATGTTTAACGGCGTTGATCTCTTTTCTGCTGCAGACGCTCTGACCCCTGAGATGGAGAGCGACCGCAGCAGCGGAAGAACAGATGCTGAAAGGACAATACAAGGTACAAGGGCTCAGATGAGACTATAAATCTCTTTCTTTTTCTTCTTCTCTGCCTCTTTTACACACACACATTTAGTGTACCCGCCATTGGGCCATCGCTGTTCACCATCTGGGCCACCGTACTGGGTCAAGATCATCGCTTCTCTTTAGAGACATTGTAATGCTTTCAGGGGAAAAAAAAAAACAATAGCCCTTAATAGAACTGAACCAAACATTTTTCTATTCTGTAGCTGGTGTAATGTTCCCTTTACACCACAGCGATGAACTAAAATAGCACAAAGCTGACGTTGTCAAAATGTAAACAAACATTGCGGCAAAAGATTAACACAACACAACAGCCATCTAACTTTAAATGTCTTAAATCGCAACATAGATTGAATTATAGCTCAAGGCTTACTCAAGCAAACTTTTTTTTTTAAAGAAATTTACATTTTACAGATTGCACTCAGTTTAAAATTTGATTGACTTTGAATTTCCTCAAAGAATCGTGGGACTGTATTTTATCACAATTTTAACCAATGTACTGACAAGCAAACTAAACGAAAATTTGGTAAACAGATTATGATACAAGATGATTGGACTGTACCATTTGCCTTCTGAGCCGAGTGTAAGAAAAATTCTGTTTATATGTCCGTGCTAGTAGCTATGAGGCTAATTTTTGATTCATGGATGATAAAGTTAGCACAAAGGAGATGGGTCTGTGCCACTTTAATTCACCATTTTTGTTTGCTTGTATGTTAGCTAGCAGGCTACTCCCTTATTCATGGAGAATAATTTTTGTACCAGACGGACAGGTCTCTACCATTTTTTATCCAGTGGTGGTGTGGGGCTGTTGTATTATAACTTCTTAACAATATGTCAATATTTTAGCTAGGCCACTGGTTGACGGAAAATGACGTAAAGACTTTAAATGAGTTTCATTCTAGAACATTTCCATCATTCAAATGAAAAACAACAATACTAAAAAGTTGTTTTATGTTAGCTAGCACACCACTTTTGTAGCTCTTTTTAGTTGGTTTGTTAGTTACCAGGCTAATTACTGGTTCATGGGACTCATCACCATTTGAACTAGTGCAATTTCAGCATAATCGTTCTACCCAACAAACAAACAAACAAACCAACAGAGCTACGCCTACACCTCGTGTCTTCCTTCCTGTCTTGTGCTAAAATGTTGCTAACTGTCGCTATCAGGATTTGTTATGCTAGGAACAAACAAAACCAGATAGCGGCACCCTAAACAAACATGTAACCCTTTCACCTCCAATAAGGGTACAAACATCTCCATGCAGTCAAAAGCAGCAAACGGCGCGCATGTGTGTGTTAGCTTTCTTTGCACAAGCAGACGCGTTTGTTTACCGCTCAGGAAATACTAATGAGTCATAAAACCACCAAAAGCTTCGGAATCTCCCCTTTGGTAGCAATAAAAGAGGCCAAATCAATCCATTTTATGAATAAGCCTTGTGCATTTTTAATGCTTTGTTTGTTTGTTCGCCTCCGGGGCCGGGGGGAGTGTCGGGCGCGCTTTTTTGGGGAAGGGCGCACACCGGCGATAACCTCAGTGGGCCGTCTGCTATCTGTGTTTACGCACACACAAGACACCGCGCTAAAACATCCTCAATTATCACGCCGAAGACGTGTCGCTTTAAGACGCCTCGGGGCGCGAGGTGCACCTTTAATCGCAATTTGACGTGGAAATTGTTCGCCTCCACAGAACAAAAAGTTACATTTGTGAAAAAGGCAAACACAATGGAAAGAAACCGTGACTACTCTTTTAATTAAATGTCATTCACTCACTATTTGGTGTCACCTTAAATGCAAAGGTAACACACACATCCAAAAGTAATCACGGTGCCTTATTTAATAGCAAATTTGAATACCGTCCGCAACTCTGTTGAGTGAATCTGATTTCCAAGTTGTCATTTCAAAGCAGTTTTTACCTTCAAAAAATTATGTCAAGTAAATTTTTTACATACACAGTATATGGAAGCCCATTTCCGCAAGCAAGAAAAGAATGAGTTTTTCTTTCTTTTTTTCCACTTGTCAGAGGCCCATTTCTGCCAGTGGATTTATTATTATAAAAAAAAATAATAATAATAAAATAAAAACGTATTTTTTCACTGACGTAAATATAATCTGGCAAGAGTGTAATAATTGTGATTCACTCAAGGGAGTTATCCACAATTTCAATCTCCGTGGTGATTTGCTCGGGTTCTGTACAATACTTCGAGCTGATTGGACGATGCGGAATTGGCACGTTTGTTTTGACCAATCACAGCCACGGATGAAAATGCTGTCTTCGTTCTCGTCGAAGGAGGGAAAAAAGCATGAATATCTTTACCAGCTAAAAATGCACAAAGCGCCTCTCGTTATTCAACATTTAACAATTAATTCTGCAGAGAAGAAGAACAGAAACAATTGCAGCGTCCATTCGTCCATGTTAGGTTTGTTTGTTTGTGTGCCTCGGCGGCGGCGCTGACTTCCTGGTTTCGTCACAGCTGCATATCACGCCCCAAACACAATGTCGCTCTGTGACTGTTCCGATGGGTGGAAATCAACGTTTTCCACAAGATGAATTCTCCGGAGTTTGTTAACTCACAAATACAAATACCGCGAGAATTCAGCTTGCAGAGCAAGGTTAGCGTAAATAGGCTTCTGAGGAAAAAAAGTGTAAAAAAAAAAAGGTTTTGTTTTTTTTCCCACTGGCTGCAATGGGCTTCCATATAGTACAGATAAGTGTTCAACGTTATATAATAAAAGCTAAATAAACCAAAACTATTAAAAATGTTGCCATTTGTTGGCAAGAATTCCACATTAATCATTAGCTATTATGCTTGCAGCTCTATGCTATTTACGTTCATTTAATTTATTTTTAACTAATTGTGTTGCTCATACTGCACTGGCAACCAGATGATAGCAACCAAGCCTTGCCGTATAAGCGATGCCTCTCCAAAAGGTTTATAATTTCCTATATTAAAAGTTTATATTATATATGCCAAACAATGATCCCACAATAGTTAAATCTAATTAGGTTTTACACAATCAAGATTTTGGAGCCAATCGGCAATCAGTGAGTAAAAAAAAAAACGATAACCGATCACTGATCCGATCAGATGGTGGACCACTCGATCCAATGTATTGAAACAACTCGTTTATTTACTGTATAGTCGACCCTCGCTATTCGCACCATTAAAACCTAAACCTTCTCCCCATTTTAACATTTAGGGAAATGTATCTTACATTGCTCTAAAAAGGGATTGCAGATGATTTGATGTTCAAATGCACTTAAAGTGTGTTTGTTTATGCGATGACGACTCTTTTGTATCTACTTTCACATTTTAGTTTAAAGTTAGCTCCTTCCTAACATATAAAGCTTTTTTTCTTCTTTTTTTTTTGCAACTACCTTTCTTTTAGGGCTTGTTGCCTCTTAGGGCATTTCAGAACCAAGATAAAATGTGACTAGGCAAGTTTTTCAGCAAATAACTGAGGAAAGCCCCCCCCCCCCAAAAAAAAAAAAAATCGTGTATGGTGCAGTGGTACATTCCTGACTTTGGTCATCACTTGTACCCTTCTCGTGACATCATACTGAGAGAAAACGAAATTAACCACTAGTGTAGTAAAGCTACATTCCACTGTAAACTTATGTCAGAGAGTCTTAATATAAAATGTTTTTTTTCCCTTTCCCTCATAAAACCGTGAGACTTGCTCACTTGGCCGCGTTGGACAAGCAAGTGAAAGAAATAAATTAAGGAATGAATTCATTAAAAATACAGGCTGCATTTTTGTGCTTTTTGTTCAATTAGAGAAGCATTTGTCTGCCACCCGTGTCTCCTCCTGCGCTCTATTCTGCCAGCCTGGCTGTATAATTAACCTCCAATGGCAAACAAAAAAAATGAGGTTGATAAATTACACAGAGGGAAATAAATAACTAAATAAAGAGGAAGGGGGAGCGCGACGTATCAGCAGAGTGAATGTGTTGGTATATTCTCCTAACTCAGGGATTCAAGGAGGTGGGGGGTAGGGGCGGTAATGAGGGCGTAATTTTTAGCAAACTAATTATTTCTATTTGTCTTTTGTCACACTTCTCTAATTCTGCAATATGAACACAGTCGGTGTTTATTAATTGCTTTTCGCTGTGTTTTGAATGGCTTCCAAGAGGGAGCAAAGCTCTTTTGGCAGGCGGGGCACCACCACCATCTTGAATATCTGCTGTCTCGAACGTTCTTTTTTTGTTGTAGCCGTCATCGTTGTTGTTGTCATTGTTGTTTGTAGATTTAACATCAAAACAGTTCAAGTAAAATAAAAAAATTAATGAATGAATGTCACCGAAACAAAAGAAAAGGGATGGAAAAAAACGGCTGTAATTAATGAATCCCTTAATTGTCTTCATAAAATATTTGCACGGGCATAATTTGCATAATTTACATGCATTAATTAATCTTTCAAAGGATTTTTTTTTTATGCTGAGAGAGGCCGAAAAAAATCCCTTTGTTTTATTTAGCATCTAATGAAATATGTATTCTCTTTAATGAACTTTTGTTTTTCCAATCTCAATTTCAATGTAAAAATACTGAAGTTTTGATGAGGACGTTTTGTAAAAACAAAATGTCGTACTTTTTTTTTTCGTTTAGCACGGGAATTACAGTCATAGAAAAATAGGGGAGGGACATTTTTTGAAATTGTATATATATATATATATATCATCACTATCCAATAACAAGCATCTACTGTATCTTCAAACATTTTAAGCATTTAAAAAGAGTTGAAAGAAAAGATGAATTTTTGTTTGGAGATACGTGCTTATCATTTGATCGTAATGATATATATGTGTATATTTTGCAAACATTCTTCTTCTTCTTCAATTGACGTCAGCATACAATGAAAATTCCTTATCTCACTTACAAATGATTTAACAAGATTTGAAGCTCCTCAGCCACCATACAACATGACTTGATTGTCATGTCCGCCATCAAGTCTAACATCTCGCGCTGCTAAATGTCTTTGTATGCGTTTTGTCTTCAGCGTTTGAATTATTTAGCCGCCGCACTGCCGTAGAGAGGCGGACGTCACGTTAAAGGCATTACCGTAGCGCTCCTCTGGCAGAGGAAAGGTAATAAACATCTGACAAGCTTCCTGACAGACGCTTTTACCGCAGCGGTGTTTCCGAGAGGAGCACGTTCTCGCAGGAAATGGACAAAGCTCGTTAGGTTAGCGCTGTCTGAAGGTAGCGCGCCGCTTCCGATAAATACGTTGGATGCCTTAGAAATGAAGTACCGAAGAATGAAATTTTATTTATTTTTTAATAAACCGAGTTTTGAAATCAACAGCTAATAAACATAATGTTTTTGAGCAGGTGGTTAAAAATTCAAATTCAATCCCAAAGACCATTTCACGCGTGGAGGCAGCACTTCATCGTCAAGACGCCAGATTGCAACGCACAACACCAAACACAAATTACCCCCTTACAAATGCTATTATAGTTAACGAACACTAGAACACATGAATATAACAACTAAAATTGCTAAATATATATTTTCGTTAACAAAATCAAATAAATACGGGAATGCTTTAAAAAAAAAGATAACTAGGTCTAACTATATTTTACTTTTATTAAATTAACTAAAACTAACTGGTGAAAATGTCCTTTGTTATAATTTTTGCCATTTTTTGCGGCTGTACAGAAGAAGTAAGGTTGAAGAGCCGTTAGGTAATTTATTTTATCTAGGTAGTTTATTAGGTAATTTATTTAAGTCTAGGTAATTTATTTTACACAATAATTGTGAACTTTTTTTCAAATTGTCTTTTGCACTCAAGAAATACTTCCAAAATATATTTTTTAAAGTGATAAAAAACTCAAATAAATCATTTAAAGAAGAATAAAAACTGACAAACACACTGTAAAAAAAAATTAAACTAACTGAAATTTTAAAGTCAAAACTAAATAAAGTCTGACTAAAATGGAGAAGAAAAAAAATATATTATAACCCTGCCCCCAACCCACTACATCAACATCTCTATGCAACCAAATAGCTTATATGCCGCTTATGCTAAAGTGTATTTTTAGCACCGAGTTGATTTATTTAGTGTTAATCCAACTCAAAGCAAGCTCTGCCCACTTGATTAGAACTGCTCTGCCGCAAAGACTTCTGGTATAGGATATAAGATACATGATATAAAAATATATAATAATATTTTGGATCAAGTTAAGTTCAAATTTTATTACATTTTCAGGCGTTATTAAATTTTGAGGAATATGAAGTACCCTATAATGCTACAGGTCTACCACTAGAGGCTCCCTCTTGTGGTACGTGAAAAAATTACTGTCTAAGTGCAGTTTTATTTTACTTTGTCTCCTTTTGATGAATACGCTACAGAATTCTAATATTGGTCTTGATGGTGTTACTTGAAGAACTAAGAAATTCTGTAGGTGGTACTTGGTGTAAAAAGTTTGAGAAGTGCTGTGCTAGATGTTTGGAGGATGTTAACGTCTGTGACCCATCTCGTCCTTCATCACCGGTGGCTAATTGTCGTCTTTGTGTTGCAGATGGAAGACTCTTCCTGAAAACCGCAGTGATGTACTAAAAGCGCCAACAGGAGCTACGTACATGGAGGAAACCTGGTGGGAAAAGGGCGAATTAAAAAAAAGAAAAAAAAGAAGACAGAAACAAAGGATGGAAAAGATTCTCCAGAGTCCATTTCCAGGGTGATTTGGTTTTTGGGACAACGTGGAGCTGCTGCTGAAAGAAAAAGCTGCAGGGAGGTGTGTCTGAATGTAGAATAAGAGCAAGTTTTTCTCTCCCCGGGATTTCAGATAGTTCGGACGGGATAAAAAAGCAGCTTGGGGTCGTACATGCTGAGCACAGTCAAACGTTGGTACCGACTCATCCAACCGCAGCACTGAAGATTTGTTTCTAATACCAGTGACATGAATTTGCCCATTTTTATATTTCAAATTTGAATTTTGAGACACAAACAGAAAACATGGAAAAATTGTTTTGAAAAATGTTGAGATGAAAATGTTTTTTCTTAGATGACAATACAATCAAGTTTCCTTTCTACCATTGTTGTACATACAATGCTAACAGTGATAGAACAACTGGAGCAGATTGATATATGTGTATATATAATGTCATGCAGTAGAACTACTAGGCATACAATACCACCGTTTCTATAAACTTCTTTTATTTTTGGGGTTTGTTTTCTGTTGTATTCCTGAGCCATCATTCTCTCCGATAGCTGCCACTTTGTTGAGAAAGCATGCAGGCATGATGTAAATGTTTGTCCTGGAATTATGATATTTAATAAATCCTATATTGTGCTGAACACTTAAAGGGTTTTACTCACCAACACATAAAAAAAAGTTTCAAATTGAAGACTTTTTCCTCTTGTACGCTCGTACTGTAAACTTTGTAACAGAGGTGATATTTCTTGGAATTTTGCTGTACATTTTGGATGATTTTGAGCCCTCAAAATCTGCACATTCTGTTTCTTTTTTAAAAAGAGAAACAAGAAACTCAATCTGTTATTGTTTGTGCAACACGTTTTCCCGGAAAAGAGCTTATTTTTTTCTCCCATAACTTTTCCTGTGAACTTTTGTCCCTCAAAGACTTTTCAACGTGCGTGTATATTCTTATAGAAATAACCCGATGTCACTTTTGAGCCTACGTGTTCCAATCAGAAGAAGAAGAGGCCTACCTTGTGTGTTTTATCACTGATAACTTATATAACTTCTTGTTTTTCCCTCTCAAAATCATCTCTTCATTGTACTTCCAATAATGTTGACAATAAAACCATGTGAGCGTGAGAAAGGGGGTGCGCCCTCGCTTTTTTCCATATATGTAAGGGGTGGGGAGAGGGTTACCCCCCCCCCCCCCAAAAAAAAAATGCAAGTATGCTGTACTGTTGAAAATGACTGAGCATATTGTTCTTCTCTTTGTATAGCAGTGAAAGAAAATGTATATGAATAATCCTTTACCCTTTGGGAGTGTTTCTGGGATGGGGGTGCACCTTCCATTGACTTCCATGTCTGTGTTTTTTTAGGCTAATTGGAAACCCACACGTTATGTAAATGAGGGTGTGACCAAACTGACTGTAAATAAATTATTCCCAGTGTTCTTTGAAGTGTATGACGCTAATTTGCCAAAACACACCACCGACATGTCGCAACATGTTTCATAACGTTCATCATAGATGGAATGATGTTCCATTTGGATTGGTAAAAACTTACCAGATTTGCTGCATGGGTGCTTTACATAATAAAAAATAATCATTTCGACATTTAAAAGCAACTTAATGAAATAAGTAGTTTAATAAAATTACTAAAAGAACATACAGCACAAGAACGAGATTTCTGAAACATTGGTTTTAGAAATGCTTTAAAAAATAATAATATTTAAACTTATGGTTGGAAAATAATTAATAATAATTTAAAATCATTTACACTTGCGGCTGACTTCAATTGTTGGCAGCTTATTCTATTTGCATGCAGCCTAACAGGTAAAGGCTGATACACCATGTTTGCTTTAAACTATGGGCTCCACCAGTTGACCAGACCTCAGTTTAGTTTAGTTTAATTATTACAAAACATATCTTAAGCTCTTAACTAAAGGCATATAATGATTAAATCTTACCTTTGACACCATGGCAATGTAATTTTTAATGAAATATTACTTATTTTGCTGGCTATTTTTTCAGAATGTTTACTGATAAAGGCTACTTTTATCACTATCCTGCAAGTATGGAGATCTCAGTGAAAGTGGGCGTGTGTTTAGTCCGCATAGGCGGCTTGGGGGTGGGCCCGCACCTGATGACATCATAGAGTGAGCACCCGCTCATTTTCTCGGGTTGGGAGGGGCTGGAACTTGGAGAGCCAAATGACCTAGAATTTCTCATAGGGGGGGGGGGGGGTGAATGGAGGAAAACTTTGGTGATATTTTTGGTGAAGACTTAGCATTTTTGGCTAAAACCTCCAAAAAGTTAATTTTTCAAGTACTGTCGCTTTAAAGGACAATGTGCAATAACATTAAAAGATGGCTGCACCAGATTTAGCACTATGCTAGTTTCCATCTGTAGCCCCAAAGGATAAAATAACAGAACAAAGTTAAAATTACATGCAAGCAACATACAAATACAGAGTACAAAATATGAATTATGTGCAACCGTTTTTAAAAATCTCCTGTATAACAAACAAAAAAACACAATCTATTGAAGTAGTGGTAGTGGAGCTAGTGTTAGCATAGCTTAATGTTAGCATACGGTCGACTTCCGTACATTAGGTTACGTTGCCATCGTAGGAAACAAAAAAACAAACACGGACCGCTGGTACCGATGCTGCTAATTGGTACCATGATTGGTGCTGCACAATCAGCTGCGAGATACTAATGCTACATATGCTAATCTGTGAGTACCGTGTTACATAATATTGCATTGATCACTGTGTAATCTGTACCTGAGGTAAAAAATCAAATCTAATGCGAGACCTGTATTGAAAGTGTTGCACTGATATCACAATGTGCTTTCTCAGGGCACAGGTTCGATATAATTAGCCTTCGCTACTAATACTACCCCCGCTGAATATCGTCATATCAGAAGTTACTAAATGAGCAAATCACACTGCGGTCACCCGTAGCCTAATGAAAGGATGCTTAAAAACATGGGTTGATACAGGTCACAGTTTTTCCAATACATGTTAACTGTACTGAAGTAAATCCTGTCGAACCTTGTTGCTGGGTGAAAATGACGTGCTCGTGAAAATATATATTTGGCCAAATGTTTGTATTTTCTTTTTACAATCTATATAAGTTTATATTTTGTATTCAATTATTTTACAAACACTTCCGTGTGTGTTTGTTTTCCCAATGACTATGTTTCTTGTCGTGACTAATTATTCAAAGTCCACAAGGATGGTTGTAGCGTTCCCGCTCTTAAAATGCGCACGGAATATGAAATCGACATGGAGAGACAAATTTCTCCCGTAAGCATTTCTGAGTGAAAAGTGTCGACACAGCATGCTGGGGCCCATTCCCATTTTGCATGCTTTTTAAAGCACGGCTGTAACACAGCCGCCCGAATGAATAATTGACCGATTGTTGCATAATTCAATGGCGCATTGTTCACATTCAAGGACTGCACATTTCAAGCTTCTTATTTTTTCTTTTAAGCAAAATAAGGTTTAAGTTTCAACCAACCTTGAAAGAGCAATATGACACACGACGGGCGGTCAGTCATAACGCCCGCAAGTCGCCCCTCAAGTGAAAGAAGTCATCCATTTAATGACTCAGCGCTTCACGTTGCTTTTTTGTACTCACTTCCTGTGCGCTATGATATTATATTTATTTCTTTTTACGTGATGAATGCACTCACGGGGCCCCGCAGCTACATGTTTCATATCACTGCACATTTTGTAATAAACCGGCTCGCTACAAATTTCACCACGAGGCACAAACACTTTAAATACCAAATGTGCATCGTTGTTGCTTTTTTTTTTTTAGAACATGGCGCTCATTGCATATTCAAAGCATGCAACGCATTGTTTACTTGATATTCTCATTGACACATCATCTACATAAGGATAATTAATAAAAAACTCAGCATTTATTTCCTGTCAAAGCCGACATTTTAGGGCCATTTTAACCTTTTTTAAGGATGCATTCAAGACAGAATCGACCCACAGCTTTCATCCAATTGCTAGCAAATTTGAGCTTCACGTGCAAAACTATACGTACCACTTCAACAGTTCTTCACAAATTTCAGTCGGGAATTTGCATCGTAACAAGAATGTTATTCAATTTTTAGCACTCAACTGATCTGATTTAAAAAAATACGTAAAAAGTATATTTAAAAAATACGAAAAATAATTTTTTTAACTAGAGATCGAAAAGTACTCATGCTCAGTATCATATCAAGGCCGATAATGGCCTTATTTCAAGGTATCGTGTTTCCATGGAGGTACTTCAGGCAAAAAAAAAAAAATCTGACATTGAGTAAATTCTCCTCTGCAGTAGTTGGTGCTACAGTGTGGCAGTTTCACACATCAGCGACTCATCGCCTGCGTCACAAAGGAAGCTTTTTGGCATTGTGTTCATCAATTTTTATTTATCAAATGTACGACAGGTATCTGTTCTCGGTATCAAACAAAAAAAAAAGTCAATTTGAAAAACAAAAAACATTTTGATTTTTTTTTTTTTTTTTTAATCAACTTGTCATAAGAAACCAGAAAATAATGTTAAAAATAAGAACAATTAAATGACATTATAAATTATTTATTTATTTAAATGTAATTGTTTTATTTTCTTAAATTTTTACTTTATTAAAATCAATACAGTTGTTTTAAAAATAAGACATTTAAAACTTGTGTCAAAATAATTTAAGAAATTCCCCAAAAAATTAAAAAATTATTTTTGTTTTCATTTCTTTCATTGTGATTTTGTGAAAGTTTTCATCGCTTGAATTTCTTATTTGTTTTAATACTTCTTTTTTTTTAAACATATACCATAAAATCCCGTGTATAACCCCCCCCAAATCATTCTTAAAAAGCAGTTTTGGTGAGTACTTGCGTATAATATGGCATGGTGCCACGTGACTTTAAAGCCTAAGATGATCTTTCCGTGACTATTAAAAAGGCACGTTTGTTGTTTTTGAAGCTCCAAAACATCCCCGTGTTTTATTTATACTGCAAGGTTAGCCTGGCAAGATGTAATTCTCTATTCAACTATATTAACGCGGAGGCGGTGTGCTCGCACGTGTGCACATTAGGACGGTCTGATAGGCCCGCTGTCATCTAATCAGATGGACCATTATGTATTAGGCCAGCTACAAAACACTTTCATCTGACAAGGGCCGCGGCCACATTACCTAAATTAACATTTTGCAAGCATGAACATGGAGGCCCACGGAGGCGACGGGTGGGGGGTGTGGGGGTCCGTTGATGGTTGCAGCACTGTGGCCTGCGCTTAGACATTCGGCAGTAATTATTAATTTATGATTGTCTCTGGTCTTAATGAAAATGAAAGGCAGGCAAGAGAACAGGGAGGGATAATGTGGCGTGAAATTGAGTTTCATTTGTACAGGGGCCACCTTTTAACTCTGCGGAAATGGAGACGGCCGCTTCTGTCTCTCTTTCTCTCGCTCTGTCGACAGAATCGTTTTCTTTTTTCTGACTTTATCAGAGACGCTCCTCCTTTTGTGATCCGAAGCCTCTGACATCTCCATTAGGCTCTCTTGACGGCTGATAAGTGCGTCAACAAGTGAGGGAATATTTCCACGCAATGTTCCCTTCGTGTCAACAGGTTGTCAGTGAGAGGGACCATTTGTGATTTGTGTACTTAAGTACAGTAATTACTGTAATAAAGTTTGCAGTCAACAAATACAGACTGCACGAACGAAACTTGAATGATCAATTTACTATTTTGACTTTTGGATATACCGCTATAGATGCAGTTTGGGGTTATTACTGTTACGTTTATCGTAAGTGTATATTGTTGATTCAAGTGTGTTGTAATATATTACAAAGGTTCAGTTCTGTAGGTTTTTAGGTCTTTTTTGTCAAAGAGAAGTTTCTGTGTCACGCCCTTGTTCTCCACAGCGGAATGCCTCAGAGCTCAATCCTTGGGCCAATTTTATTTATGTTGTACTTGCATCCCCTAGATTGCATTTTTAGAAAACTTCTCCCACTTTTATGCAGATGATATTTAATTTTACTTGCGATTGTAGCATTTAACATGAACATGTTTTCATGAACAATGTTTTCCAACATTGATGTGGCTCTATTGAAATCAAATACATATATTCAAGAGAGAAATTACTTAGATAATTGGTTGTATAAGTGTGCACACCCTCTTATCATTTGAGACGTGTCTTTGTTCAGAATTAAACAATCACTTTCAAACCTCAACTTTCAAGCCTCTCATTAACCATCAAATAGACTTCAGCAGTTCTAGTAGACTTTTCCTGTCATTTTTGTAGTCACATTTTACAAAACAAGCCATGGTCCATCAATGAGCTTCAGCAGATAAAATAATTGCCTAAGTCATTTTTCAGGTAACACAAAAATGTGAACCATTTGCATCATTAGGAGATGATTTAGGCAAAAAATAATGGGTTTGGTGGGGGTTAAAGAAAATCTGATTTTTTAAAAAATTGTCTTTCATTTTTTTTTTCACTGTGATTTCCTAGTGAAAAAAAATAAACCTTAGACTGACTGTTTATCAGGGTTCTTAAGGATTTTGGGTAGCTTGAACTTTTCTTTCCTTTTTTTTTTAAACCAGTACATTTCAAGTCAATTATACGTGGTTTTATTTTATATTCATTAAATAATTTTTTGAAATCAACAAAATGTAAAGATTACAAACAAAATCTGAACTTTTTTACATTAATATTTATTTTTTTATTATTTTTTTTATTTTTATGATGAACAGTGTAGCGATTCATTGCCTGACTACTGTGCAGGCAGTTTTGGGTTCACCTTTCACTCGGTGAGAGCATAAATGTGAGTGTTAATGGTTGTTGCCCTTCGCCTGAAGACAGCTCACCTCAATATTTACCAGGATAACCGCTACAGAAAAGGAATGAATGGTCACGACTCAAAATGAACAGGGAATGTGACATTGTGGTTCTACGAGACCGGCGTTTGTGTTGGTTTTGAGTTAGCATTTAGCATTAGCCACAAGGAGAAAAAGAGGAACAAATTGCTCCTCATTGCTTTCTATGGTCTATATTTGATTCCACGAAGCATCTATTGTGTCTCTCCGGCACACATAAAAGCTAAACATGTACGACTCGTCGTCGCGGTGTGGACGAATGGTTTCGCGCGGCGTTCCTGACAGCTGCGCCGCTCGTTGTTGGCCCTCTCTCTTGAGTTGTTTTAATAAAGTTGTGTGGCGAGCGGGAAGATTAATGGACGCGCGGGAAGTGCGGCGGGGGCTGCGCGAGGAGATGCAGGACGAAGTGGGCCCGCCGCCATCTGTTCCCTCTCCTTTACAGCTCTCTTAATGGAGAAGCAAAAAGCAAACAACACGCACGTACACACACACACTCAACTAAACACAAAACATCACTTTATATGACAGGGATGAGAGGTGCGCTTTTGTATTCCCTCTTGTTGGAAGTGCATGTACGCGCCTGCTGCTGCTGCCGTGCGCGTGTGAGTGTGCGCGCATGCTTACCTTTCAGCCATGTAAAGTTGGACGTGAGCCACCGTTTCTGAGCTCTCCACCAAAGAGGCGGCGTGCGTGGAACACGATGAAGAAGAGACTCCTTCTCCAGGCGAAACAGCACTTGGCGTCGGCTGAGACCAAAAAAAAGCGTAATCGTATTAAAGCAAAACGCCGCCATTGTTGTGAGTGAGTGAGTGTTCGTGTCGCATGTGTGAAGCGAAAACACGCAAATGTGGATATGATGCGTGTATGTGTGTGGTCTTATTGGCGTTTTACACGCTAATGACGGCTGTGCCCAGTGATGCCCACAGCACTTTATGGAGCTGTCTGCCTTGTTCACAATATTTACTATGATGGAGCTAAATGGCTTTGGGATAGACTGTTTTGTATTATTTTCTCATCGTTTTAAGCATTGTACAAAGTCATTTACACCTTGACTGAGTGACTCACATGCACAATCTAATAAGTGATAAAAATAGCTGTATTAAATAATAATAATAATAATAATGCTAAAATTTGAGGAGCAAATGTCCACAGCTATGATTGAGAACAGAGAAAATGTGAAATAAATGTGAAAATGCGCACATGTGCTATATAATGGGGAAATGTATTTTTTTATCTTTTCAAAACATTTTGTAATCTTGTTCGGGGTTCAGGGATTGGAGTTAGGTGATTAGGAATTCGGGTTTGGTGTTTAGGTGTAGTGTTAGGTGACCAAACGTTCTCTTTTTGCCCAGCATGTCCACTGTTTTACATGCAGGCCAGGCTTCCGGGGGAGATTCATAAATTCATGAAAATGTCTGTTAATCTTTGTTTTTCACAGGACCAATTAGCATTTGTTGACTTTGACTGACGCTTTGGGCGCCAAATTGTAGGCGGAGTGTACCGTGTTGTCCCCGCGACTGGTAGACCACGGAATGTTACCAAGTCGATCATGATGGGGTGCAATTGGAAAAACAAAGGCAGGCTTTGTGTGTATGTTATTATTGTTATATGTTGTATTAAAAACAAGATTTTTTTTTTAAGAAAAAACTACATCAGCTTTTTACGTGTCTTGAGTGTTCAAATACGAGGCTAATCTTTGTCAGTGGCCCAGAATTTTAGTTCATTGGTAGCATTCTGCGCTCCCAAAGCAGAGACGTGGCCGTGGCGCTGATTTGAGGAATTTAGGTTAGGTTGCTTAGGCCAGTGATTCTTAACCATTGGGCCGCGGAGCGCCATCTAGTGGGCTGCAAAGTCATTTCAGTTTCGTAACTCTGGGCCGCGACGGGCGCAGCATTCAATTGAGGCTTTGTACACATGTAGCAGGGTATTTTTTTTAACCATATATTTCCTCCACTCCCCGTGTGACGCGGGTCGACGTGATTACGCAAAATAGTACGCTTGCAAAAAGCACAGTGAACCGCACCAAATGGAAAAAAAGAAAAAAGTCTGCTTTTGGTTCGGAACAAACAAGCGGACTTAAATACTTTTTTGGTCTAAATACACCAATAGACGAATGGACGCTGCAATTAATTCTGTTCTCGCAGAATTGCTCACCGTTTCCTTGTTGAATGTTGAACAGCAAGAGGCGCTGTGTGCATTCTTATCTGCTTAAGATGTTTGTGGGTTGTTTTTTTTCCCTAAGAAGTTGATTCCGGCTTGTTCGGCATCTTGTTGGGTGTCAGTGTTTACACATAAATAAAAGTAATTGATGACCACATTGTATCATGTTATTTGATAATGATTTTATAAACCTTAACTAGATTTTATTTAGTTATTAAATACGAACAACAATAAGTCAACATCAATCAAAATTTCTGAATGGCCCCCAGGCCACTTTTACAGGAAAAGTTGGGCCCCAAGGTAAAAAAGGTTAAGGTAGGGTTTAGGTCGTTATGTTTATGGTTTAGGGTTGGGGGATAGCTATAAATTTGGGATTTAGGAGGTTAAATTTAGATGAAGGAAAGCGTCTGAGAGACCATTTAAATCCATCAGTGAGTGTTGTGTCTTTCATTAGCAACATAGTTTAGATTATAATCCTATGTTTTTTCTTTTTTAACTCAGCAGTTAACTCGTCGAATTTATCAACTGAGCTTTTCTTTTTTCCTGATGGTGAAAAAGGAGGTGTCTACTTGAGAGAGGCATTTATTTGTTCAAGTAGATGAAACACCCGGCGTCATTGAAGTCGGACATTTTAAATGTAGCGTATAGTGTGTCACATTAAATGAGAGCACACGTCGTCTCCCTCTGTGTAGCAGTGAAGACATCTGTACGACATGATCAAGTTTCCTCTGTTAGTCTCAATTCAGTAACTGAGCTCGCGGAGCGCAGACGTGATGCACACACTGAGGGAGTGAAGCACATCTTTGTTGTTTACATTTGCCTCGAATGCTTTGAGGTCGCATATTTGTGAGGATTATTTTGATTCCAAAATGTGATGAAATGTTATTTGATTGCTATAACAATACGTCTGGTTTGTATGCTAGTCACTGGCAAAAGAAAGCCGTTGGTTTACACCGTGTACGGTGCGGAAATTGTCAATAGCTAAGCTAGCTAGTTAGCAAGTTATACAATAAACAAATTAAAAAGGAATTTAACTGTTAATATTCCTCACGTTTGTATTCTTATTCTCATCCGCTAGCAGGCGTGTTTTTGTCATACCGCAACTAGAACTACTTCCTGCTTTTGTGTCTAAGAATCATGGGAAATATTGTTTTACTAGCCTAATACTGCGGTCGCCAGTCAAACCCAATGCAAGCTGAGCTTTTCTGGCATCATATTTCCAATGTTACAATGCCGGCCGAGGTGAGGGAACACAGCCAGCTTCCAATACCTGCTGTAAAATTTTGGCGCTGTTGAACTGTCAACTAAGAGCATTTAGCATTAGCTAAAGTCATAACACAAGCACCAAACACCAGATTGGCTAGCAATTAAATTTGTTATGAGTGATTCCTGGTGACAATTTATTACATAATTGATTTCCAGCAAAACTGTAGTGTCACATTTTGAAAATCTAGTCACCCTACTTAAAGGCTCATAAAGGCTCAATACTGAACTGGTGGAAGACTACTAGACCGCTACAGGTCCACAAAAAGCATACTATGGCTCATTACTGACAAAAACAGATGAGAAGAAGAGTGACATTAAAGGGTAAAAAAAAAAAAAAAAAAAAAGTTCACTACTGAATTGGTAAAAGACAACTTTGGTGTAATGACCAGCTCTTTTTCATTCCGCTACAAGATCCCAGTGTTACAGCATCCCCAGCCTTACAAGGTTGCATCTACGTTCTCAAACTGAAGTCTGACTGGATTAAATATTAACAAGACCTGACGTGGACCCCCACTTTCATCTCACTTGATACAATTAAATAACATCTCTTGCACATTGGAGAACATGGTGCTTTACAGACTTAAAATAAATCTTATACTAATCTATGGAAGAGAGTGACAAGTGGAGGCCAAGGTTCCTATGCAGGCACTTAGCTGAGTGTGGGGGGGGGGGGGGAGCAAGAAGGGGGTGGGCCTTACATTATTTATACCTGCTAATGGCGTTTGGCAGCGAATGTGAATGAGCAAGTGTACAATCAGATAAAATAGACACACAGCAGTAATCAAGGACGTTTGCTCCTCCTCACTAGGGTCAATTGGAGTCACTTTAGCAACGTTTGAAACTCCGCCGCTACATTATGTCCTTTTAATGGAGATGACGAAAAGCAACGCCGGCGGTGGGGAGCAGAAAGTAAAAGATTGCCCCAGCGAAGCGGCCCTGACACTTCATGCTGCGCCCCGAGATATTATTGTTTATCTAGCACACGTGGCCACAATACATCTTGCGCTTAACATCGTTTTGCCCAACAAAAGGAATCCATTAGTCTCATTGTGTTGCCCTTAAGCCCAGCATCGCGTTGAGGGCGGGGGTCCTGGCTAACGCAAACAGGGGAAGGGGACGCCACATGTGGCTCATTTCTGATGGCGGTCCACAAGCATCCTTCAACATTGTAAAGTTTACTAGGGGAGAGCTAGAGTGTATTAAAGTACCCGGAGAGGAAAGCTGAAGCATGTAAACGCTGGCAGCTGCTCTTGCTAAATGTTTGTACAGTACACCAAGCAAGACTCAGACGTTAGAAGCACACCCTGTGTACAGTACCCCAGTAACATTATGAGGTCGCTTTCATGTACCCACTAATAAGAACAACATGACCGCTAATGCTAACTTCCATGCGAAACTGCAACGGAAAAAAAAAACTAAAGTGGCTAGGTGGCAAGGATTTGTGTGTGTTTTTATGAGGTTGTAAACGCGTAAAGCCTAATTAAGGCACAGAACATTATTGATCTTCTGAGGTGACTTTTTAGGGGAGGAGCTCCAACTACCTGCAAAACCGCTGGAAAACAAGTCATCTGAAGTCCCTTGATGTAAGGATTAGGTTGTTTTACATGAAGCATAAAGGTTAAAGTCTTTCTGTAGAAATGCAAAAAGAAAAAGAAAATAATAAATGTATAAAGATGTCATTGGGCCAAAACCTATATATATATATACATATACTGTATATAGCCTGGAGCCTATCACTGCTGACTTTGGGGCGAGAGGCAAGGTACACCTGAAATGGTCACCAGCCAATCACAGGACAATTCTATTTTATTATTTATCAAAAAGTACAACATATAAATGGATGATGAAAATTGATGTTTGCTTTTATGCACCATAATGACAAAAAAATATAAACCTTTTCTCTGTCACAAAGTAGTAATGATAAGAAAATTAAAATACGTACATGAAATCCCAAGTGATTTGGTGCCCGAGGCGAATGTGGAGATTAACCCCTGTTTGATAAATAAATAAATACATAAATAAATAAATAAATGAATGAATAAATAAAATGTATTGATATATAATATTTAATAGCACAACACACTATAAATACCAAATTTCACATACAACTAAAAAATAATAATAATAAAAAAAGAATACCCTGGGCCCGTTCTTCCTCCTCCTCCTCCTGCTCCTCCTTTGGCCACTTTCTTAATGCAGCACCTGAGGGTTTGGACCTTTTTATTGTAAATGTTTTTTTTGAAAAAAATATAGTTGTTTTTTTATCTTATTTTTTTGCCCTGCAATTTGGCGTCCCCTCCACTAGGTGGTGACCACCTAGTTCGCCCAGGGCCAGGCCTGCATGAAACGATGTATGGCAATTGTCTGCAGTTGGGATTGTCTGCAGCTCACTCGTGACCCTTTTGAGGACAAGTGCAGATGTTCTGCAGAACTACTTAAAGCCTCAGTTTGTAGTCCTTAGCGCCATCTAGTGGTCAAAGAATAGCATTTAGAAGCACGCAGGAGCACGCACACTACTCTTATTTTGCGTGAGCAAACGAACATCTCGCCTGACTTGGCAGCCATTGTGAAGCCCGGCAAGCAACGCCGAAAGACGGAGCGAGCCGGAATTAGCCGGAGGAGCTAACAAGAGCGGCTAGCGTGAGTTAGTCGGAGCCATAGGCTGGAGTGGCTAACAAGAGTGACTATCAAGAGGAGCGGGTAAAAAAAAAAAAAAAAAGCTAATAAAAGCTTGCAAGAGCAAAGTAGAAGGTGACAAGCGACGAAAGTCCTAATCACGGGACTCAGAGACGACCACCTGCAGGCCCCAGCTGTGGAAAGCAAGCGGCGGTCGACCCATTGGGTCCGACACTCGATGCAAGCACCACTCGGGCTAACTACATTCACAAAGTTGTCCTTTGGGCATCTGTAATATAATGAGTGATTACGAGACCTACGATTATATTTAAAAAATATATATGTTTATGCGATACAACATATTTTTTGCATACTATTGACATAAACAGTCGTTTTTTTTTTTTATGAATGAATTATTAGCTCACCACTCATGGTGCTAGGGATCACTGACTGTTCCTTTAAAGAGCCTTTAAAGTGAAATCTAAAAAACATCAAAAAATCTGATTAGTAGTTATTTGGCGCAAAAACGAGTTACTTAGTTATCATAATGAGGCCCCTTCATACAACTCCACATGCCACTTCAGTGCGAAGTTAGCTAGATAACCATGCATAGGCCCCCTAAAAATGCGTCTTCCCTGGATGTCACAATTTATGGAACAGTGACGCATTTATTTTCACTTTACAGGGACTTTAGTTTAAGGACTCCTCCCACATTACTACTCTTCATGCCTAACCAAGCACTGCTGCATGTATGAACATGTTTAAAAAAAAAAAAACACTTTTAATGATGATACACATAAGCTATCTCCTATCTGACATTACGGAAGCAAATGCTCCGTCTACGATCATCACAGCAAACTCTATTAAGTCTTCACGTGCGCGCACACACACAAACACACAAAAACAACGATATGATTTGACAATGATTACAAATCCACTTCCCCAGCTGGCGGCCTGGAGCGTCTCCATTTGTCATCGACTATTGTCTCCAATTATATGATTAGCTTTGAACACTCCGCCACGTCGAGAGAGCTCTCGTGCGCTGATTCGCAAACAAAGTCATTACAACGCGTATTCACACATATCAAATAACAAAACAGATGGCCAAGCGCGCTCGTCGCCTGATTTGTTTTCTCCACACGAGTGGTAGGAAAGAAGAAAAAATACAAGTATTCTGCCTGTTTTTTTTCCTCCCCTCCTTAATGCTGACTGTTTTTAGTCGTGTACGAGAAAGAGCAGCTGGCTGTCGTGTTTGTCAGATCAGCTCTCATGAAAGACAATCTTGTTTCCATTAATTTCTCGACAACAAAGAGACTTCTTGGGGAAGATTTAGAATTACAGCGGGTAAAGCTTCCGGATAATTCATCACAGTTATTTGACAGGAAACTTAATTGTTTTAAAATGCCAGTTGCTACAAGCTGCGTGGATGTTTTAGGGACCGGAGACACGGACGGGGCAAAGGCCTTCTTCAAATTGCTTTGTTTACATTTGTTATTTTTCTTTTGCTAAATACTCAAAAAGTTATCAAATTTTGAAGATGCATTCATCCTGGTGAGAATCTTGGTAGGTCTCTCATATATGCTTAAACCTATTTGACTACTAAACAACACATTTTGTTAGGCATGTCTACCAAAATAAACCCACAAAATAGTCTCAAAAGCCATGGCCAAAAACATCAGGCAGTGTGCCGTTTTAATTTAAGAATGCTCTCAATTCCTTCAAAGGAAAACTTGTCTTTGAGAATTTATCAAAATGTTACATTTCAGTGCATATACTAGACAGATCAGCGAGGCTAATGTGAAGAATTTTAGTTTTGGGTACGACGTGATGGAAAATTTGATGACTGACCATAATACACCAAATTCTAAGTCAGCTCCACAAGGTTAAAGCGCAACCATTTTTCTTCTTTTTTCAACCTTCAGAGTTTTAATACAATTAAAATACAGTAATGAAGAAAATAAATCATCCCCAAAATCAGTATTACATGACAACATGACATTTGGTAGACATAAAGAGTAAAAGCATACAAAAAAAGTCTTGAGAAACTATGCCTAGTGAAAACAAAGAATCTTACCCTTTTTGGTTTTGAGTGGTCATTTTAGAATCATTTTCCGTTTTTGCTTCTCTCCAGATGTAGCTATCAAAATAGCCTATGTAGTCTACTTTGCCCTTACAATTTGTCTGTATTCCCGAACATATAACATTGTGTGTAAATGCAAAAAGGTGAGTTTATTGTTATTGTTCATGTTGAAGGGTTTAACTCCTTAATTCAGTCGTTTCTGTGCAATGGGTTCATTATTGTGTTTGTGCTAGCTAGCTAGCTATACGGTGTAGATGCTTTATGATCCTCTCTGTTTTAAGTACTTTGGTGCCATCTTGTGGCATATATACACAATTACAACCCTTTATATGAAGTATTCTCTCAACAGACCGAAAACACACCAATTTGTGTTTATGCAAGTAATTTTAATGGACCTAAAACTCACCCGCTAAAAGTCACCCTAGGAAGCTAGAAAAGTTGGTCCCCGATACTAATTTTATGGCTTGACATGAAATCTTGTAGACTGGATGCACAAAGTGTCTGAGCGACGCATGTACATACTTGAATTGGAAGTCGGCTACATTGAATCTTCTAAGGTGGAACATAGTGTCAAAGTTTGATGATTATTTTGAGGATTTGCCGAAAAACTGAATTATTAATCACAGCTTTCAGTTTATTTTTGGGGTGTGATGATGTGTGTGTGTGATGCCTAACAGGCGGGACAGATAGACAACCCTCTGATGTTTCATGTTACCTTTGACTACTTGGTTACAAATCTGGCAGTAAACCTATCATCACATTGCGTGATGAGCCACCTGAATTATTTGTGTTCAAGATGGATCACTTTCAAGCTTCCTTTTTATTAAACAATGTAAATCTACCAGAGTGGACATTTTTTTAATTCACTAATGCTCGACAGTGGATATCTTAATTTTTTAATTGTGTTACCCTCATGTTTGTTTTGGAAACATATCAGAAGAAAAAAAATCACATACTGTATAATTGTTTATTTATGTGCTAAACGGAAAATTTATTTATATTTTGATATGTTGGCCAGTTTGACACACACTACATTAATAACACATTTTAATAATTAAGGGGTGTCATCTATGTGAAGATACTAATTATGTTAATGATTACTCACAATAAATAGGAAACAGATCAATATGTAACTCTACTTCTATAAATCTCTGCCATTATTGACATCACTTCAACAACTTCCTTGGAAATCTAAATGGCCCATCTCTTATGAGCTATTTTTAGAACAGGCCGGCGGGCTACTCATGTGGTCCTTGGTGGCTACCTGGTGCCTACGACCACTAAGATGGTGACCTCGGATTTAAAACAATCTTTGAGCAACCAACGCGTCACAAAAAGGTTTTGAGACCCGGGCAACTCTTTGCTTTGACAGAAGCTGGTCAACATGTTAAAAAAAAATTGTAACTACGCTCTGATTGACTAGTCCAGGTAGTATCTCCTCTTGCTTAAAGTCAGCTTATATCTAGTTCAGCTGTGACCCCAAAGGTTCGTCAGCTAAACTTCTAAAGCAAAAGTCTTCTTACACCAGGAAAAAAAATAGTGAGGCAGATTGGCTGCAAAGAATTGGGGGGACGCTGTACACTGGCTATATAGCATTCAAAATCAATAAAATGGATGCTACATAAAAACCTGAAAATGTGTCTAGTTTGGTTGAAATTTTTATTATTATTGTTTACCTGCTTTGCGAAGCAACCACTTGAGCGCAATCTACCTCACCACATATGTGGTTGACTTTCTTACAAGAAAATGGTGCAAAGCTTTGCCGTGTTTCTCATGTCGTTGTCTTTTAGCCTCGCTGACCTCTCCTGATGATGTTACTGTAAATGCACTCGGAGTGTCTGAATCATTTAACATGCAATCAATAACATGCACGCTGCAGCGATGTTGTGATGGCCGCAGAGGTTAACAACCTCCATTTGTCGTCATAAAAAAATATACACATCAAACATTCCACTTTTTCCACTTGGATATGAAAGAAGTTTTTCTCTTTGTCTTGATGTGAAGTACAATCAGGCAGATGAGGACTAGCTGTGCCATGCTGCCATCACCTGGCCATGACATTTTCTACACCATGCATGCTGCGAGGGTGACGTCTTCATTTTAAGTATGGATAGATGTATTTTTGGTACTATATACTGTATAATTCAATAAGCATTCAAATGAACCAATATGCACTAATGTAAGATTTTTTTTTTTAATGAGTTACAATCCGGTAGCCCAGGCCATATTCCACAAAAAATATATTTAATACAGTGTATACTGTATCTCAATGGTGAGCAAGAAGAAGCCACATGTGTTTGGACAGATAGGCCAGATCATTCATAGCTGAGGTTAGTAAAAAAATAATAAAAATAAATAAATTATTAAAGAAAGAAAAAGTTTAAAAAAAATGTGTGTGCAAAATAGTTTAAAATAGCGTAATTTGTAAAAATAAAAAATAAATAAAATAAAAATAAAAATAGAAGTTCATTTTAATAATAAAATATTGATAATGAAATAGTTTTTTTAATAATTTCTTCTAATTTTGCATTGGGTTATTTATAATTAATTTCATAATAACAAATTAAACAATAATTTCACAAACTAAATAAAATATGTTAAATGTATTAAATAAATTGTTCTTTTGTGGTTATTCTAAAATTAAGGTAATTGTCGTTAAAAATAATATATATTTGTTCTTTTTAGCTTTTGGTTTAACACAGCTTGCATCACACATACACCATCATTTTCAACAAAAGGGAACTGAAAAAATGCAAAGTAATTCTGTTGTGGGTGTATATTTTTATCACGGTATGTATGAAAATAAAATGACATGAATTGAAAATACAAACAAAATGTACTGAGCTTTAACGACAATCTGATCTGAGATCTGTGATTGATTAGAATTTTATCGTGACATTCCTAAAAGGCTGGATCGTTATATAGTAGCTATATCAAAGCTGAGTCTGTAAAGCAGGAAGGGAGGAGCTCTTGGGAAGAGACTGAATTAAACGTTTTAAATGATGCATGTACTCACAAAAATAAAGTATATTTTTAAAATATATTTTGTGTAACAGTTTACATCTGAATTCACAGGACAACACACTTGAGGCCCAAAGAGAAGATGTCATTTGAGGTCTTACGTTATTGACTTAAGACAGAGGAGTTGATAAAGGACTACTACTCTTAAAGAAAAACCCACACTATAAAAACAAGCAATTGAAACTACTCCATAAATTGAACTCCTATTTCTGTGGAAGGAGCTGAAACGTGATATGTGGAGATTGCACCCTTCAAACCTGAGACAACTGCAGCACTTTGCTCATGAAAACAGCTCACCTGTTTTTTTGGGGTTTGGTCATGTGGCATTTGCAAGCTGAATCCTTATAGGTACTGTAATGTCATTCTCAGTCGACAGCAAGCGGCCTCTGTGATGTATAAAACGAGTGGATTTTGCTGTTTTTTTCATATTCATATATTGAACGCAATATTAATGAGAAAACTGTGTTTGTACTAGTCGGGGTGCATAGAACATATTATTGCAAAGGCAATTTTTTGACTTAAATTCCCCTTCAATATTCATCTTTCACCTTCCTAGTATTGTCCTCAGTATTTTTTTTCCCAGAAAACATGAAAAACTGAACCAAACACTGATTACATTATATTTATTATAATTTCATGTCAGAGGTAGAATTCAATGAGCTGTTTAACTAAGGATCTAGCCAAATGTTACCAGATGTGGTCAACATACTGAGGAGTTGTTTAATGCAGGATATTTTTTTATTTTTATCAAAATATGACTCAGGTACCAGGTTTTCCTTCTTCTTCTTTTTTTCGCGCACATGTGTGATGTGTGTGAGGTTTGGCTTGGTTTTACATCTGCTTTATGATAAATAAGCCTGTGCCCGACTTCTTTTAACAAAGCGTGACTAACTTTTTTACTGTGTAGGACCGGACTTGCAAAACTCACGTTCTGGGGGCCATTTGCGACCTGCAAGATCTTATTTTGCGTCCTTCTAACTTAACATAACAGTTGCTCTGGGCATTGTTTTTTCATATTTCTGGAGTGACAACATGTGGGAGGAAAATATATCTTCTCACCCACAGCCATGTCTTTTTTAAAAACCTGCCATGAAGAGAAAAGTTGGCAACAAAAACAGAGAATTTCAAGAAAAACAAGAGCCAGAATGTTTTTTTGTTGGGCACTCGACACGTTTTGAATGCACAAGAGAAAGTTGCGGTGCTCAAAAAATCTAATTACTCAGCTAGTCATGCTAAGGAGTAAAGCACCAGAGATGAGAAAGAGGAGAAGGTCACTAATCATGTTCTCGTTCTGAAGAGAATTGTAAAAGACGGCGAAGATTTGATTAGTTGTACTTTTTTGTTGTTGACTAGTTGAACCCCTTTTTGTGGAATCCAAGACACCTTGACTCCCGTGGTATCCCCCAACACAGGCGTATTAGTTGGAAGCAGGACTGAAATATGTTTTCATTTTCAGCTACGAGTATTCCTACAATGTTGAAGTCTGTAACTGTCATAGAATGTGGATTTGCAGACAAACTTACCCTGTAAACAAAACGCTGGTTCCGGTTCAAACCGGAAGTTGCGCCCATAATTCACCCAAAGGCTCATGTGGCCTAGGAATAAGGTGATTGGGCAATAGGCACTCACTTTCTTCTCTAAGTGGAAGCCACTCAAAATACAAAGATGCCTTCATGCAAGCAGAGACAGATCCATGATTGGCCCAACAATTTGAAACTGTTTTAAATTGGAGAAGAAAATGGATATTTCTAGAATGTTACTTTTATTGGAGAAGTTTACGTATACGGCTTAAGTGAATGCTACACTCAGACTTGGATAGCCACTAGCCATTAGGGGAAATACAGTGCTTATGTTTCCATCTGAATTGCAACATTACCAAAGCCAAAAAGTAGGCTACATGACCAAATATAGAAGTTTAATAGAATCAACTTAATATTGTACACCTCTACAGTACAGCCCCTTTTTCGTCATCATTTCCGTGTTTATGTGACAACAACAAAAAATGTGTAACAAAGAGCGCCAAGATTCTACTGCAGGCTATGTTTTAATGATTGTGAAACTTATTTTCACCTGTGTGCTAACACCTGAGTCGCACACTCAAAACGCCCAAAAAATAAATAAATCTTGTTTTTGTGTAAAGATGCTCCGAAATCTCTTGGGTGGCTCCATCAGCTCAGCACACAGATGTTTTCACCACAGTAGTAGTGTGCACACTGTGAGTGTAAATTACACGTGTTGGAAGCCACTGAGCTGGATCTCAGGGGTACAACCCGGAACTGGTTGGCAGCCAATCGCAGGGGAAAAACAATATTTACCCTCACATTCACACCTATGGACAATATAGAGTCTTCAATGAACCGATCATGCACTCTACAAACTGTTGGTTTAAAATTAACCCAATTATCGATCAAAAATGGATTGATCCACTTTATGGGTCAATTTGACCCAGCCAAAGTTGGGTCAAATTGACCCAAGTAGACGATCTAACCCATCTTTCTAGGTTGTTTTATACAAACTGACACAATTTTTGACGCAAAGTTGGACCAAATTAACCCAAGTAGACCAAACGTTATGGGTAATTTTATACAGAATTTAAAAAAAAAATTGGTCCAAAAAAAAGAAGAAAAAACAACAACACAAGGTTTATAGAAAATGACCCAATTTTTTACTCAAAGTTGGGCCAAATTGACCCAAGTAGAGGATCTGACCAAACTTTATGGGTTATTTTATACAGAATTACATAATTTTTTGGTCCCAAAAAAAGAATAAAACAACAACAAAAGGTTTATAGAAAATGACCCAATTTTTTAAATCAAAGTTGGGCCAAATTAACCCAAGTAGAGGATCTGACCAAACTTTATGGGTTATTTTATACAGAACAAATTTTTTTTGATCCAGAAAAAAGAAGAAAAAAACAACAAAAGTTTTATAAAAAATTACCCAATTTTTTACTCAAAGTTGGGCCAAATTGACCCAAGTAGAGGATATGACCAAACTTTATGGGTTATTTTATACAGAATTACATTATTTTTTGGTCCCAAAAAAAGAAGAAAACAACAACAAAAGGTTTATAGAAAATTACCCAATTTTTTACTCAAAGTTGGGCCAAATTGACCCAAATAGAGGATCGGTCCATTTCTGACCCATAGTTGGATTATTTTTTACCCAACAGTTTTTAGAGTGTGCATGTTTCTGAAGCGTGGCGGTTGCGGGAGTACCCAGAGAAAACTCATTGCAGAAATCCTAGAGCTGCAATTCGGCCCCAAACCTAAAAAATGGGCGGCAGACCACATCTGATATATTGCATCCTATTTTCATTTCGTTGTTTCAAATCACGGTTCTGGTCACGTTGCTGACGGATCGCATTATGCCCGTGCACTTGCTTTTTCTCCGGACGCTTCGCTGGTAGTTCCGGTACAGGATCACGCTAGTCACCCGATCTTGGAACTCCTTGGACACAACATAGTAAAGAATGATGTCCAAAATGGTACTCATGTTCATGAGGAATGAAGAGAACACGGCCCATTTTCCGAACGCCTCGTCTTTGTCCAGTCCTACCAAACGCAACAGAAAAAAGATGTGAAATGGCACAAAACACACCAGGACCTGCACGATGAGCGCGATGATTATGCGAATGGACTTTCGTTTCACTTTGGGTTTGAGCTTGGAGGTGCGCCCGCGGATCAGCTCGTCCACCATGACCACGTTGCAACCCATCATGACGCAGATGGGCAGCAGGAAGAAAAACACCATCCGTGTGAAATTGACGGGATCGTTGTGGCGCAGGTAGGCAAAGTAGGCAGGTAGGCGCCGGTCAGGGTCATGAGCCAGGCCCCGAGGCACGCCGCCACCGTCTTGGGGACGTTCCTCAGCTCCTTGCTGCGCTTGGGGTCCATGACGGCCATGTAGCGATCGGCGCTGATCAGAGCAAAGAGCCACAGGGCGATGCAGGGGTAGAAAACATTGAGGGTGGCGCTGATGCGGCAGAAAATGTCACCAAAGGGCCAGAGTTCCCATTGGAGGTAGATCATGCGGAAGGGGAGCATCAGGATGAGGGTGAGGTCCACTAGCGCCATGTTGATCATGTAGACAGTGACGGAGGTCCTCCTCTTGGTTGTCAGGGCAAACACCCACAAAGCCATCGTGTTGACGCCAACGCCGATTATGAACACGAAGCCGTAGAAGACAAGGCTGAATGTACGGTGCTCAACTGGATGCCAAGTGTGGAGCGAGTTCGGAAGCAGCGTCATACTGAAGATCGTATTCTACAGGGAAAGAAAAAAATTACAACCCAGTCGGTTTCCTCCTAGCAACGTTGTGATTCTTGTTGTTGTGCCAAACTGATGGAATTATATACAGAGATGGGCACATCAGTAAATTTAGCTGGTCCATCATTCGTCAGCAGCCTAAGCACCCGTTCGTCATCATCAGTCCGTGATTAGTTCAAGTCGAAACAAACTGTAATCATCAATACTTAAGCCTGTTATTGTTATTTCAATTAACAGTGCTTCCATCATTGCTTCCGTCTATAAATTTCACCAGTCCGTATCCAGGGTTGGGAGGGTTACTTTTAAAATGTATTCCATTACAGTTACAAGTTGCCTGCTAAAAATTGTAGTTAGTAACGTAATCCAAGTACTATACTATTAAAGTAATGTAACTATTACTTTGGATTACTTTTGGATTACTCCAATACCAAGTATGCTCATGAAGTCATTCGCTCTCATTGTAGGATTTGTAATCCCTCAAAATAATCCCCATTTTTATGAAATGTACCTGTAATCCGATTACATGTTTTTCCTGTAACTGTAAGGGAATACAGTTACATTTTTTTTTGTAATCTGATTATGTAACGGCGGTACATGCATTCCATTAGTCCCCAAGCCTGTCCGTAACTACTGACACAATGCCCACTTCTTCTTATATACACGCTTGTACATTGTGTGGCATATTCGCCGTAGAGAATATAACATGAAAACGCAAGCGGAGAAATCTATGTAATCAAGTTAGGCTCCCAAGTGGCAACGGAAGCCGCACAATACAAGTAATTCCTGTACTCAAAAGACTTCCTTGTCGGATAGAGCATGCGCAGAATATAGTCAAATGCGTCGTTCAATCGAGGTACCCCAGTTGCGTTTATATGACCAAGTATTCAGGTTAGAAAAGTGGTAACCCAGGGCCCTTATTTGAGTTTTTGCACATTTACATGGCCTTTCAAAATCCGAATAATGCCAATATTTTGGTTTTAAAAGGGATATTGATTGCATGTAAATATAGTCACTGCCTGTAAAATCCAGTATTTCCCCCTTTCCCTACAGCCTGTTTTAGATGAACCGTCCTAATCTGTTGAAAGCAATTGTCCCTAAACGACATGTATTCCATGCATTACACCAGACACTGGTACAGATCTCATGAAAGGACAATATCCGATAGCGGGATTCTGTGTCAAAGTTGCAATATGCTCAACTTCTCAGAGATCTCTTGTATTAAAGAGGTTGATGTCACAACTATGCTGACCGCAAAGCAGACATGACAATGACAATGGTAAGATAATGGACATTCACAGAGGAGTAAATGCAAATTATGAAATCTGGATTTTGACATTTTTTAAATAATTAAAAAAATTGTTAAATAAATAGCATAACATATCTTGAGAAATAACAAAGTAAAAATAATGGTTTGAGTATAGTCACTTCACTCTGTGAATGTGAAAGTCCACATACATTATAAAAAAGTGAAATGAAACACCACAGGAAGGTTTCTTGCTCTTAAATTTTACATGAAACCGGAAGTTATTTAAATTTAAAAAAATCTGCCACTTCATATGGAAACAGTGCATTATTAGCACTTAAATACGAAACTTGTGTATTCATCGTTATAAATTCCAAAAACTATTTTCTTGTCTGCATATTGTACTAGTTCAATAGCATAAATATCAGCCAATAATCCAGTTATTGTTTCAGATGTAATAAAGTGATGCGGTGGAGCAAAATGAGGAAGCGAGATTATCATCTCTTTGAAAACCTTTGGGCTTTTATAAGAAATCATGTGATCACATCAGTTTACAGTACTACTATACTGTAAACGTCTGCTCTAGTTTATTGCACTGACAAATATGAGATAACGCACCACTGCAAAGCCAAAAAATATTATCATTGTGGCTCATAAAAGTTGAAATTATTACAAAACACACTTACTCTACGATAAGTACTAGTTTAAAAAAAATAAGCACCGCTCTCTACTCTTTCTACCTGTCACAAATGATCACAAAATGCTGCAACTTACCACAACAATCACCCAAACGCTCTGCTGCACCAATGAGCATCCAACAGCCAAAATAAGGAAGTTGGAGTCTTGTGACATCACTTCCTGCGAGTGCAGTTTCTCCCCTTGCGGTGTTTGTCGTCGCCGTCCGCAATTACGCCCCCTTTAAAGAAAATGATGCGCCATTAGAAGCAGGGGTGCTGCGTTTGGCAGGCAGAGCGATGGCAGATTTAGGGCGAGTTATTGATTGGAAAAGTGGGGTCTGTCACAGCACATTAGCTCTCGGGGGAGTCATCCGCAGCAGGTTGTTGGCGAGAAGCATCTGCTGCAGCAGAGAAGTAATTAAAAACAGGATGTTCAGGCAGTTGCCGTATAAACAAGAAATAAGACGGCCGTAATAGACACTTCACGGCGGTGCTACAAAATGTTGTTGCTGGGTTTTTTTTTAAACACACTGGCAACTTAATAAAGACTGTATGTACCTGAGGTGAAACTTCAATGTCAGCACATTGAATGCATATAAGGGCTCTAGACTGCACCCTAATTTCATGATGGGGGACTAAAAAAAAATTATAGGTTGCACACATGCAGCTGATGGAGGGGGGGGGGGGCATATTTACAATTTCATATGTACTAATGGTTGAATTGAAACTTTGGGTAAAAATTAGCACGAGCTAGGTACCATTCACTTGATTGATAGTCGCTCCCTTGGTGGTCAACTGGCCCGATGGTCGTGACCATGAGGGTAGCTGCTTCCTATGGCCGCCCGAGAGTGATGACGACCGAGCCCTGCCTACTCATTCACTCTCAGTCATTTTCACTGAAGCAACCCCCTTTGCTCACGGCTGTTTTACTTGATTTTGACTGATTTTGCAAGGTCCGCAGAATATTCAGTTCTGTTGCTATTAAAAACATGGAACCTACCAAATGAAAGATTAGTACTTTCTTTCATCAGGAAAAAAAAGGATATTTGTATCTATTTCTGTTCTGCAGCAATTAGCATTAGAATATAGCTAAGTTTCATCATTATTCACAAACTTGTTGAAAACACTGGCAAAAATAACTTGTTGCAACATGGCCCTGGTTGATCTCTTATACTTTGCTGTCACCTGCTAGCTGTGTTTGTTGTTGTTGTAATAACTACCATTGCTTTAAGCAACCTCTTCATGTCAGAAGCTATATCAGAGCCTTCTGTATGCTCTAGCATAAAAAATCTTAAACAAAAAAAAATACACATATAAAGTATAAATACGTTTTTGGGAGTGAAGGACAAAGTATATAAACGTTTTGGTGTTTGAATGAGTTAAACTGTACTTTTACCTTCACTTCTGGATACTATAATTGCGTGGATTTAATCAACATTGGATTTCAGTAAAAATAGACTAGTTCTAGCAACTTTTTAAACTTTCAGCATCACGGACAAGAGAGTGTGATCAGCGGGATCTTTGTGGATTGTTGTCGGGTCTGGCACTGTTAGACAGCGGCGGGAATGTAAACTAAAGCAGGGCTGCTGAGCGCCGGGCTAATGGCTAGCCACTCATATCTGTGCTGCCGAGCCTCTCTACCTCTCCAATGCCACAAAATGACTGATCTGGAACTACCACAACAATGCTCGGGACTGTTGCATTTTATTAATCACGGAAACCTGGCGACATACTCAGATTCCCGACACTTCAGGGCAACTTCAAAGCATTAATATTCCATTGATATAAAACACTCTGCCGTGTGCAGTCCCGTTGTGATATTCCTGATAAAAAATAATAATAATATGAAAAATCAAGATAAATTGCCCAGGATGTGAATTTCATAGAATAAAATTGGGTGCGCCCGTGCAAAAAGTTAGTCTAGAGCTGCACATTGATGTGTATTGTTAATCGAGAAGGGTACCAAAGCCTGGTGCTAAACTGGAAACAAATGGACTGAATGATTCCCCTTTCCAGTCACATTTCTAACTTGCAATAAATTAAACTTAGAAATTGTCCAAATCTTTTCTATTTCAGTCTCTCAACAGTACAGTTAATTTTTTCCCATTTATTTCACTTTACACCAAAACAATATTAATTAGAATACCGTGTTTACACTAGTCCGTCAAATGTTGACATGACGTCCCCTTTAAGATGCTCACTGATGTGAAGTCTCAAGAGATATGCTGTGGACTGAATGTTTGTGCTTCTCCCTAAAATGTTGGTTAAATTTGGAGACAGATGTTCTACACTCGGCTTGTTTTGATGCTGCAGCTTCATTTAAATGTCTGCGTATTTTCAGCACCTTGTTATTTATATGAGAGCGCCTCATTCTCATTCCTAATTATCTATCGACTTGTCCCCTCAATGAGTCTTAAAAAGGTCCCCAGCAGATGGTACTTTGTGTTCACTGCAATATGTTGTTATGACAACAGCCTGTCTGCGCCACTGTTTTTTTTTTTTAATTCCTTTGATACTTGTCATGCAATAGTTTTAGTAAGTCCTCCACTCCACAATTCTCCATAAATAAAGTGTGTATATGTTAAAGTTAGGATGCAGGTTTGTCAATCTATTGCCGTTTCGACTCTTCCACTATATCTAATTAAATGCGTTAGCCAAGACTTGCACTGTGAAATTTCCCCCATACGCTGGTATATACTACCATCTAGAGGCTCAAAGTAATTACTGCAAATCAAGCTGTAAAAACATGCTGAATTTTTAAACAATAAATAAATAGATTACTGTAACCGCATTACATGAACTATATATATTATGTATTCAAAATAGTATAAAATACATATTAGTAAATATTATCAGAAATTGTGGTACTTTGATAATATGATAAATTGCTAGCTATCAAAACGATCAAATATTTGTGTAAAAATGTCATGATGTTAACCTTTTAAAATAAGTTGATATTAACTATATTAATTAGTCAATATTAAGACTTGTAATTTCATTAATATGCAAACATATACTTAGAATAACTGAAATGATATTCATTAAGGCCAGTGGTTCTTTATTTTTTGGAGGTACTGAACCCCACTATTTTCCTATGTGCATTTACCAAATGCTTTCTAACTGAAAAATTAAATATGATTTTTTCCCCCAAAATGAACAGGGAGAGTAGCCATTTCATCAAATTTGGCTCTCTTCATCTTGAATTCAGAAAGTGTTGTGTTCTTGTATTCCCCATCTGCGTGCATCTTAAGGAAGTGTTCCTTCAGTTTTGCTAGATAGCTACTTGTGCTGGACCAGAATTGTTTAACTTGGCATTGCAAATTATGCAGTTAGGATGCTGACTCCCATCACTCAACTCAACTCTACACAGTAAATTCTGTAGAGTAAATTTGACTCTATTCACTCAAAGTCACTCAAGGGTTGAGGAACGAACTCACGACCTTCAGCTCTTTTAAGTGTAAATATTACTCTAAAATTGAGTATATTTGGTACCAGTCCAAATAGAGTCAAATTTACTCCACAGAATTTACTGTGCATATTTATAGTACTATATGTAACAATTTGCCCCAACATATCTTTACAATAGCCTTTTTATTTGACCATTTATGACTAAAACATCTTTGAATTAGTAGATTAACAATTTAGCTGTTCAAAATGGGTACTCCTGCAAGCCTCTGGCTAATAGTTTTCAGACTGGATTCGGGTTCAAATTCCCCGCCCTCTGTCTGTGGTTGTGACAACATGTGCACATTGAGTACATAAAAAAGGGAGTGTACAGTTTTCGGAGATTTCAAATTCAATGTTTTGCATTCAGCAGCTTTAACACAACCATCGCCGTTTTCTTAAGATGGAACCCAGGGGCAGCAAACACAATGAAAACAACAGAGGCCCCAAAATTGAATCCTGTAGAACGCCATGCGTTCCATGATGTGAATTTCTATTGCACATATTTGTCTGGCCACTTTCTTTTTTGTTAGTATGAAGGGATTACAATAATAAAGAAATCACACGACGTACCATCACAACAGTCACAAGTCGACTACTGAGTGCACCAAATTCCCTGCAAGCAATGTAGCGTGATCACCTGCAGCCACTGATGGCGAAATGGGGCATATCATTCACAAATTATTTGAGTCGGGTGAGTGTCATGACCTCCGCCGAAACCCTGGGGTTCGGTCGAATATAATAATGTAACATAATAGCATAATTCATATCTTAAAAATGTCTAGGCCTGTTTTGATTGATTTAAGGTATTTCTATTCTTTTATATTGATTCAAAACAAATATTTTTGACATTTTGACACATCTTAGATCAAAATTTGCTGGGATAGGCTTAAGCACAACCATGACCCTAATGAGGATACGTGATATAGAAAAAGACTGGCTGTGTGGATGGAAATTAAGTGTTATTATTACGTATAAAAAGCCATTCAATTAGTAGAAATGTAAGTAATGCTCAGAAAAAAAGTAGCATACAAACATTTGGATCTGTCAGATGTCATTGTAGTGCATAGTTAATGTAAAGTAATGAACGGAGCCAGACCATCTTGGCCCCAAAGGGGTTGGAGAGAAGCGGGGTTGTTGCTGAAAGAGTATATCCTGTGCAGACCAACAGGAAAAACACTGGGACGTCCCTCAGCACTCATCATGGCTTATGTGACCTTGACCGAGGCACACAACTTTTAAAAGGTTCCCTGGAGGGCCCAGCTGTGGCTTCCCAAACTCTTATTTGCATGTTTATTACTCATGAACAACTGAAATTGTCCCATTCATGTGAGGGAAAAAGCCATGTATATTTGTGATGAAACTGTGGAATGCGTTGCTTCACATCTTTTGATGCCCAATATGCAATTTAGTCACATTGGAATGAAGTAAGACGTTGGTCAATATGGCATCATCATGTGACTCACTTGCCTTTTTGTCACACGCTGATGACACTTTTAGGTCACTTTCAAAACCAAAACAACTCTTGTTGATGACAATGTGCAATTCCTTGGGGGGTTGCAGATTAAAATCTGGATTGGAATCCAGAGTGCTAATTAATTCAAAAGAGCTATGGCTACTTAGACTATTGTAAATCTATTATTTCAATAGGGTCATTATTTGACCAAAAGAAAACAAGATCTTGGTCCTATTGTCAATCGCTCAAAACTATTTTAACTGACAGGATTGTCATTACTTTATTACACATCAAAGTTGGTGGACAAATAGAATTTCAGTTCACAACAGCAAGTATACATAAAGTGAATATCTTTTGCTTTAGCTGTGTGCTAACACCTGCGGTGAAATTGCATCATAAGCACATCCACTAAAACATAATTGTAAATGTGTTTGAAAAATGACAAATTTAAACTTTAGGTGAGACGTGAAAAAAAAAACTGTGTGTATATTCACTTCAAATGACTGAGATGACAGTGGCTCAAAACTTGAAGCAGCATTTTTTTTTATTGAATTGTTTACAAATGATCTATGTACATTTTTCTACTACAGTTTTATAGAAAGTGAAATATGCCCACAATTCTGCCTTGGTCCTCTGGAGATGAAAACGTATCACTGTCATCTTGGTTGCCTACTTCCTTGTTGTAGCCCTGTATGATTAATTGCATTCGTGGAAGGTGGGAAGTCGGACATATGCCACTTGGATTTTCCTAGTTCCGACCGCAAAGCATTCAAGACAAATGTCAATTAAGATGTTTCAGTTTATTTTTCTGGTTAATAAAGTTAGTCCAAATCACTTTGGGTTACGTGAAGTTACTTATTTCCAATAACTAAATTAATGTTATACTAAATAAATATGCCATTCTCGGTACGGGGGTCGCCATTGTCGAGTGACGTCGGATTGAAGCAGGTAAGGGATGTTTGGTCCCTTTTTCCCCCCCAACTTTGCAACTAAGATCTGAGTTCAAACGAGCGTTCCCGTGTACACTTCCTGATATGAAGTCGGAAAAGTCCGTCTTCCCACCTTCCTTGCATGCAGCATTACATAAACATCTGACGCCAACAAGTTGTCTTCTGCTGTTCACATTTTTTATCTCCATTCATTTGCTGCTGTAGAGTGCACTATATTATAGAAACGGAAAGTCAAGTACTACTCTCAGAGATGGTAAATAACTTAGCAATGCTAATGCTAAGAAATGGTGATTTTATATTTGATCACAGTTTAATGATAAATCGTGTCATCATTGGCGTGTGCTTGACAGCCTTTGGAGATTCTTAAAAACAGCAATTGGTGTTTTTCTAAAAGCACCCTATACAGGGAATCCTCGAGTTATGTCGTACGCGACCTATGTCGTTTCAACTTTACGGCGCCCATGCCTCGCCTATAGCATTTTCTTTTTTGTTAATTTCCCACAGTAATCACGCCATTTTACTGTTATTTAAAGTTGTGTTGTTGTTACCTCCAGCAATGGACGTCCATCGAGCAGGTCGGCTCACCATCAGGCGCGTCACATTTCTGTGTTTAAGTTTCTGTTAGCTTTGCCGTCCGTCAGCAATGAACGTCCATGCGGAAACACAAAATGTTGTTTCCGACATTTCCCATGTGGCACAAATATGTTTTTAAAAATTACTGTACGAAGTATTTTGATGTAAATATCAACTTTAACTGTAAAAGTCGAAATTCGGGTTACATTGCCACTGTAAGAACGCAACTCGTCCGTAACTCGAGGACTCTGTACATTTGAACAAAGCCACAACCTAATTTATTATAAGTGACTTCTCAATGTTGCAGCTAAATGAAAAAAAATCTAAAGTCAAAGTTCATAATCTGAAGTTGGTCAACAAAGTACTAAGCTCTTCTTTTTAGAAACCATCTGGTCACCCAGATGTTGCCTATGATGACACCTTTGAAAATCTTCTGGTGGACATCGACCTACCATCGCCTAAAAAGTCTTTGCTTCGGTCCCTTCACCATTCTTCTTGTTTACACGTACAGCTGCGATCTCCTCTCCATCAGCCTCTCGTTGGCTGAGCCCGAAGCAGGACCGCTTAGCTCGATCTTGTTGCCATCAATGATGTCCTTGGACGAGATTTCAGGCGAATTTCTGGCAACACTGGAGACGGACATGCTGACCTCCAGCTTCAGCAGCTTCATGAGCTTCCTCTTGTAACCCTTGCAGGCAAAGAAATAGACAAAAGGGTCCAAGCAGGCATTGAGGTTCATCAGAACCACCGTGATGTGCAGTGACACCTGGAAGGCAGTGAGGTCGGTGCAGTCCGGGCTGGACACCAGCTTGCGGACCATGTACTGCATGATGTTGATGTGATAGGGACTGTAGCAGACCACGAAGACCAGGGACACACAGCAGATGACGCCGATGGCCTTGCGGCTGCTTCCCGACTTTTCCGTTAGGTGGTTGGTCTTCGCTGTGGAGTGGAGTTTGGAGCAAAGAATCGAGTAGCACACCAGGATGGTGATTACGGGGATGACGTAACCGAGGAAGACCCCGCCGATGAGGATAGTGGCTATGTGGTCCACCTTCTCGAAATTAGGGTATTCCATGCAGGTGATGAAGCCGTCCGGTTCGGCGTTGGTCATCGGCATGCCAAGAAGTGGGAATGTCTGCGCCAGGACCAGCAGCCACACGCCGACACAGATGTAGCGCACGTTGCTAACGTTGCGCAAGCGGGAAAAGCGCAGGGGTAGGACGACGGCGATGTAGCGGTCGATGCTCAGGCAGGTCATGAAGTTGACCCCGGCGTAGGTGTTGATGTAGAAGATGAGGCCTGAGATTTTGCACAGAGCCTCACCTAAGGGCCAGTGGAAGCCGAGCGCATAGTACGTGATCCTCACGGGAAGCGAGAGCGTGAAGAGGATGTCTGAAATCACCAGGTTGAGCGAGTACAACGTTGTGGAGTTCATCTTTTTCAGGTTGGGCCGGATGACGTGGAGCGCCAGGGCATTGCCCAGCAGGCCCACCAGGAAGACCACGCAGTACACGAGTGGCATGAAGACCCGGGCGTAGCGCCTGTGGGCATACAGGGTGTCGCAGGTGGAGGCGTTGAGAGCGGATGGATGGTCACCGATCACGGGAGGAGGGTTAGAGCCCATCATGGTGTTCTGATTCTTTGGAAAAGGAAACAGAATAAAATGATGTTGTTTGAATGTTAAAAAAAGACCGCTTAGAGAAACACGTGACCTGGAGCGTATCCTGGCTAATTTTGGGCAAGAGGTGGAGTACATCCTGGATTGGTTACTAATCAACTGTAGGGCACGTTTAGACAACCAATCATGAACCATTCACTGCAACAAAAAAATAAAATAAAAATTCTGTTGTTTTTACGGGGGAAAAAAAACTGCCAGCTGTGGTTGCCAGAGAAATTCTTTAAAGTTTGCTTTGAGTTTTCTTTACAGTGAAAACGTAAACAATTTTACAGAACTTTAAGTATTTAAAGTACAATAAATAGTAACTGCTTCTAAATATTACTGGGATTCTTAGTAAATGGCACTTCATTTCTATAGCGCTTTCCTACCTTATAAGGCCCTTTAAGTGCTTTGCATTTTGACTACTCATTCACCTACTGACTACGTTTACATGCAGGTAATAACCCTTTTAAGGCCATGTAAACACGCACAGTTACCCGAATATGCTCTTATTTCAAGTATAGTGTTCCCCCGGTAGATTGTGGCTTCACCTACCATGGCCCCGCTAGATTGCAGATTTGTAGTTGTCCATTGTGGAAATCCCCACTATTTAGTGGAAATCTGTGGTTTATAGCAATTACTTCTTAGTTTTCTTACATATTGTAATCCTTTTTATGTGGTAAAGTGAGTAAAGTCAAATCATCTGCAGCTGTTTATGTCACGAGTAGTTAGTGTTTGTTGGACCGCAAAAGGAAAGAGCAGATCCAGCCAGGGCAAAAGTAACTCAATTTTAATCAACCAACAAAAAGCGCACAGCACGTGGACAAAAAGCTTACGCAACAACTCAACTGACTCATGTTTTCTTCAAATTCAATAAAGTTTTAATCTATCAAAAAAAAAAAATAGATTATGTATCTTGATTTCCTATTTTATGTATTATGTAATAAAATAACAGTTTGCTTATAGGTTCATCATTTATTTATTTTTGTATTGATTTCTTTGATTTAATTTAACTGAAAACAACTAATGAATTGAGGCCAGAAATGAGGTGACAAACTAGTTTTAGCCATTTAATCCAATTCCGTGTTTACTTTCAGCTCACAGCAAATGTAATCCACATTGTTGGGTCAAACTGGCCCACCGGAAGCCCGCAAACAATATCGGATGACCTTCGACGTGGTGGCAGAACGTCGGTGCGCATCAGAGATAAAATCTCCCTTGCACACGAGGAAATTGACTTGCCCTCTTGCTGTTTGTTTGCACTAGCTGGCACACACAAAATGTATGTAGTAGACGTTAAAATTAACATTTTAACTGTTTTAATTATGACTTTGATGTTTTGAGACAAATCACATTTATTTCTCAAACATTATAATTAATTGACAAACTTTTGTCAAACTGTCATAATGGTCTTCTTTTTCTTTTCTTTTTTTTCCCCAACAGTAATAAACAGGTTTTGTCA
Source organism: Vanacampus margaritifer (assembly GCF_051991255.1). Lineage (NCBI taxonomy): Eukaryota > Metazoa > Chordata > Actinopteri > Syngnathiformes > Syngnathidae > Vanacampus > Vanacampus margaritifer. Next base: position 16,632,117 of record NC_135442.1, read on the forward strand.
AACCACTTATGTTATTCTAATACATTCCATAACTGGATATGCAACACAGACCTTTAAAATATTATGGGCCACTTGATTGAATCCAAGCGACAGAAGTGATCTTACCTCAAAGTTGCGTGGTGTCTTCGTTGGCTCCACCGCACATGGCACCAAGTATCAGATACAACCAGGCGGCTTCCCTTTCAGTTGGCCCTCCTGCAAGCCACATGCACAAAACAAGACGTGCTGATTTGCTGCCAGTGACCATGGTGACAAAATATCCTGTTGTTGTACACACACACACACACACACACGCACACACACGCACACACACACACATACCCACACACACACACACACACACACACACACACACAAACACACACACACACACACACACACACGCACACAACCACCCACCACCACAAACCCCACCACTTTACTACCGCCCTCCCATTCCATCCTTACATTTACTTATACATATTATTTATCCTTAAATATAGTGAAAAGTTATTAGCTGGTTAAAAACAATCTGTTCTTGCACTTTTGGGAATAAGTTGTTACAGCTGCATAAAAAGCTGTGCCACACTTCCCAAATCACTTTTCAATAACCAAATTCTCGGTAATATTCAGTTTCAGATCCCCTTCAATCTGCAAAGGTTAAATATTGTGGTTACCAAAGCCCCTCATTTTTAGCCCCTTGTCAAAAATAGCTGCAAAAACAAAGCATCACATTTTCCAGTAGACCATATGGGCAATTTTTTAAACAAAAATACCCCAAATGGATTCTAGGGATATTTGGGCTGCTGAACACAAATCTGACAATCATTTTGACCTATGATTAAGTTTTATATTGGTTCCAGCCATTTATTTGGGGGGAAAAATGTGGGAAGTGGGAAATAGATTTTTGGCCATATGTTTTTAGTAGTGCATAAAAGTGATGTGCAATATGTATTTTTTTTTATATGTTTTTAGGGTTGCTGGGCCTCCAGGTGGTGGAGTGGTACCGTCACTTGCCTACGATGCAGGTTGGTGTGGGTTTGCTTCTCTGTCTGGGAGACAGTGTTTGTATGTATGTACAGTATGTGTGCGTGCTTGTGTGAGTGTGCAAAATAAAAAAAGGATGCTGTGTTCAAATTTTAGCATTGTTAAGACACTCAAGGTATTGACAAGGTGATATCTGCAAAAAAAAATAACAACAGTATTTTTAATGAAATGCATGCTTTGAGTCTGAATGCAAATAATCACCATTACATATAGTGAATTCTGGAATTTGAGTTTTACGCAAGCAAATAAATAAATAAATAAATAAATAAATAAATGATTTCCTAATTTGCAAACCAGATGCATAGACCTCAAACCCAGGTCCTCGAGGACCGTAGTCCTGCACGTTTTAGAGTTTTCCTTCCTCCAACACACCTGAATCAAATGATCAGGATCGTTATCAGGTTTCTGTAGAGCTGGCTGATGAGCTAAACATTTGAAACAGGTGTGTTGTAGGAGGGAAACCTCTAAAACCTTCTGCGGCCCTCGAGGACCAGAATTTGAGTCATGTGGTCTAGGTCTCTATTTAACAGTTTTGTCAATGTTACTGTGGTTTTAAGTCTTGACTTTTTTGCTACATTTTTGCATTGTTTTTTTTTTTGTACATTGTGCAGGTGTACCTAAAAAAACTGGCCAGTGAGTGTAAACGGGTGTTGTCCTGAATGATTTGGGTGCCATCCGGCCCAAAATCAAGATAATCTTACATGGTACCATTTAGGAATTGGGAGTGACTGTTTTGTTAAGCATTTACAAATGTAGCCGTAGTATTCACTGCGTTAATGAGCTCAACCGTCGTTTGTTCAAAACAAGTCCGGCGGAGAGGCAGAGGAAGCGTTCCGACTTCCTCATGGCCGAGACGTGTGCTTGTGACTCACTGGGGGCCTCTCCGACGGTCATGCCCCTCGCTGACAGACCGCGCATGGCCCGCTGTGCCGCCTGCGCTATTTTTACACAACAATGCCCGAGGAAAAGTCGCCAACTATGTTCTCACACTGCTCCCGCCTTTCGTATTTTCAACAGGCAGCAAGTTATGATGCTAGTGATGACAAAGTGAATGGGAGGACATGCCTCAGAGCATCTCATGCTCATCATTACTGTGCACATCCTGACTTTAATAAAGGAAGTTGTGAGACAGACACTTGACAAAGGAAATCCTCTGTTGAAATATGCTCATTTTAATGTATCAGATGCTGTCATTCAGACATTTGCAAACAAAAAACCCTGTGGTGGGAAATATGTATTTTACCAAGGCCTTCAATGGAGACTTACCCAACTTAATCCATTCATTTTTCCTCCTATTTCCTTCTCTGAATATGTGGAATCAAGAAGTTAGTCAAGTGAAAAAGACCGCGTTCATAGAAACAAAACAAAACAAATACAGATATTGGTTTATTGACTTGTGACCCATTTTGAGCTCCCAGTACTAAATTTGGGGAATCCCTGTTCTCATTTGCAACAGTGATAATGGAAGTGAAAGGACCCAAACAAGGTTTTTGGGTGATTAGAGTATGTATTTTTATTTTTATTTTTTTTTAGGCATATTTGCATATTAATGAACTACAGTTTGCTTTTATAATCATTAATGCTAGGTGTGAATCTCTGATGTCCAAATTTGCTCAATTTAATATTTTTTCATAAACTGATCTTTAATGACAAAATGTTTGATAACTCATAAATCAATGTCTTTATTTCCTGAAAAATAGTGGTTTTGGAGATGCTAGAATTCAGCCCAACATTGATGAAATATGTATATGTTTTAAATTAAGTCAAAATACAGCCATTAATATCTAAAATTGAAAACAAAAGTGGGCATCCTGTGTGAAAATGTCCAAACTGAAAAGAACTCTCTGAAGAGCTGAAAAAAAAGAACCTGTCACTCTACATAAAGATGGCCTACCAGGGCCAATCCAAGGCATAAGCGAACTAAGCGGCTGCTTAGGGCCCTGTGACCATCAAGGGGCCCCAAGACAGAGAGAAAAAGAGAGAGAGCGAGAGATCGAGAGAGTGAGAGAGAATGCTTATGAGAGAGAGAAAAACATGAAGACTCAAATGTTTGTTTTTGTAGAATTTTTTTTAGCATAGTCATCCTATTTTCTCTCTCTCTCTCTCTCTCTCTCTCTCTCTCTCTCTATTATTGGCGGTGGGGGCCCCAAAATCCAACTTTGCTTAGGGCCCCATGGAGGCTTGGGCCGGTCACTATGGCCTAGGCTATGAGAAGGTTGACAACATCCTAGATCAGGGGTGGGCACACTCGGTCATCGAGGGCCGGAGCCCCGCAGGTTTTGGATGTTTCCCTTCTCCAACACAGCTGATATATAATCAGCTCATCAGTAAGCTCTGCGTAAGCCTGATAACGATCCTGGTGATTGGAATCAGCTTGGAAGAGGGAAACCTCCAAAACCTGCAGGACTCCGGTCCTCGAGGACCGAGTTTGCCCACTACTGCCCTAGATTAAACTGAGCTGCATACGGTGGCCAAGACAAACAATTTGCAGAAGTCAAGCACACTGACGACTTGGATTACTGGAACTGGATGTCTTGTGGTCTGATGAGACCACAAGCTCCATGATGTCATCATGGAGGAGTGGAAGAAGATTCCAATGGCAACCTGTTAACCTCTGGTAAATTTAGCCCAAGAGAGTTAAGACAGTGCTGGAAAATCAAGGTGGGCATTTTCACTATGGGGCATGCTCACTTTTGTTGCCAGGGGTTTCGCTATTAATAAGTGTATTTTGAGTTATTTTGATAGAACAATACATTTACACAGTTATATAAGCTGTATGCTACTTTTTATTGTGTCTAAGTGACATTTCTTCAGTGATGTTCCAGAATTGTGAGGGGTGTGCTCACTTTTGTGTGTACTTTACATAGTTGCAAATGGGTCTATAAAGTCCAAAGTTAGAACTGCGTTGCAAGTTTGAAAAGTGTGTGGTTTGAGGTAGTAAATAAGATTAGTTTATCCATGTTGTCTGGAGAAAGCCAAACCCCTGCGGACCAAATATTCAACACAACAAATTAATAACATTGAGGACAAGAAATATAAAAAGGAATGAGGAAAATTAAAAAAATAATAAATAAATAAAATACAAGGGAATGTGTTAACACAACTGTACAAATTAGGAGCAGGGATCCTGTTGGTTTGATTTGAACCAGTTTTTAGGTGAGTTTGGACGGTGCTAAATGTGGGTTCTTCTCAATATTGTACAAGTTATGTCATTCTATGTGTGTATTCTAATACGGTTTAAGAAAATGTGTATCTAAAAGGCATCTCACAATCATTATTATTATTATTTCACAGTTATTACTATTAACACATATCACCCTGACTGCCTGTGACGTTGGTGAGTGCAATGCACAGATAAACATGCGTGACCTAGAGCTGATTTGTTCAACATGCGGTTGAGATCAAGATTGCATTATTTGCACAGGAAACGACTGTGGCTTACTCCTTGTTTCGAAACAAAACGACACTTCAAAACTCGCAGCAGACTGGTGGGAATTTGTATTAAGTGAATTTAAAATTGAAGAAACAAAGCAATAAATATCCTAACTTGAAGACACAATTTTAAATGTTAAATAGCCAATAAAACTAGATTCATTATCATTATTACAATTTAATGAGGTCATGAACAAGAGCTGTATAAAAAAACAAAAAAACAGTTACTGTAAAGGTGGCTTGATGTTTGTGAGAAAGCAGTAGAATATTTGGCAACATTTTGCTGTGCTGTGTCATTTTGAATTTTTTTTTTGACTCACTCACACAAACACTGTCTTATAGGTGGAGAGGCGAACCCACGCCGACCTGTCAGCGTAGGCAAGTGACAGTACCACTCCGCCACCTGAAGCCCATCATTTTTGAAAAGTGCCACAAGTAGTGCCAAAGCAACATTTTGTTTGCGATTTTATAGCACAAAAACAATAATCATGTGTTTTTCAGAAAATAATGGAGAATATTTATTTATTAAAATTTTCGAATGACTGAAAGGTGAGTCACAAAGTGCAACAAATCTGCGAGTGATAAGATAAGATAAGTGCCTATAGTAAGAATAGTGACATTAATGAAGAGGGTCAAAGCGGTGGCCAAATCCTGATAATTTACTTATTGTTTTTCCAGTATAGTGGTTGCAGATGTATTTATTTGGTTATTCAATTCTATCTTGCATATAAAGGTCGGCAGCACAATGAATTGGTTAACACGTTTGCCTCACAGTTCTGTGCTGTGGGGTTTGAATTATTCCTGTGTGGAGTTTGTATGCTATCCCTGTGCTTGTGAAGCATTCTTCAGGTAGGGGAGACCGGGCGGGGTAAGTTGTCACATTGCAATTTTCTTCTCCACCAGATGGCGCAACGAAAAACTGGAATACTAGTTTTCTTGGTATAAATGGTCAGGGGTTGTGTACTGTCTGAGAAGATAATAGCACTTTGTGAGCTGACATGAGTGGCAGTTATCTGTTTTGCACAACCCAAAGTAAAATATTTCAACTTCATATATTTTGAAACAGGCGTCGTACATAGACAAATTCTAGCAGCAAATTATTTAGATTATTATTATTTTAGAGGAGAAATTCCGGCATTTTGTCATGCCTCAGTCATTGTTCTGTTTTAAGATAACTTTAAACTAGAGCAAGTATTAACCAACATTGTAGTTTGGGGCAACTTGTCTCAGTCATTTTGGGGTTTGTTGTCACATATGCAAAGAATGGGCCAATAAAAAATGCACCATGTTTGGACTAGCCAAAATTGTTCTTCAGATGATGAGTCTGAAATTAGTTTGCCAGGTTTTGTTTCATTGTTTAAAAATGGATTTTCCAGTTGTTGGAACTACAGTTTTGCTCACATGTCAGGACTGGTTTAAGTTTCATGATGAACCATCCATCCATTAACATTTTTTTATATAATTATTCTATATAATTTAATCTCAAATTTCCAGTTTCAGGGAAGCAAAATATGCATTTGAGCCTGAGAGCCATGACCTACATGCCAGCAATTCTTAAGGACTTTAATCTATTTCATAATATTTTATTCTAAAATGTGCTCAATGACTATGGTACAGTTGCAAGATCAATGATAAACAATTTCTCTTGATGTAAAAGCAAAACAAAAAACAAACAAAGGAAAACAAGGACAATTTTGTCCTTGTTTTATTAGTTGCAAAATCCAGTGTGACATCTTACCCCATATACTGTGACAACTTACCCATTGGTGGAGCAACATGTCTCATGTTCACTCACTGTATTTGATGGCTTATAACTTACTGACATAAAGTATGATAATTACATGAATACAAAAAATATACCTAAGACTTTGGCCTTTCATCGGATATACATATGTTTATATAAGATGTATTGTTTCCAAGAAATATATAAATGTATAAAAAGTGGTACAACTCGCCCTGGTCTCCCCTACTCTGGCTTCACCCCGTTTTATGAAAAATACAATTGATTGACGACTGTGTGAATCTGATGGTTGTTTGCCTGTCTATACAGTACTTAGTTTGTTTACCCTACAACTGGCTGGCGAACAGTCCAAAATCATCTGGGATTGATTCCAGCACACAAATGACCCCATGAAGACAAGTGGTACAAAAAATCGATGAATTAATGTATGATAGTGCGACCCTCTTGGACTTTGAGGCAGTATTTTGGGGAACAGTACTATGCTCTGGCAGAAGAGAGGTGTTGCAGCTGTGGTCGAGGTTCATAGGGTCAGTGAGAGCAGCAGGCAGCTTGCAGTTACAACAAGAAGACACGGGAGGACAGCAAAATATCAAATGACCCAGACTAAAATGTGATCAGTGCTGCATTCAAGCAGACAAAGTGTTAGTTTGACTTGTGAACAAACACATGCACGCACGCACGCACACACACACACACACACACACACACACACACGCACACACACACACACACACACACACACACACACACACACTCCTGTGCGTGAGCGTGTACAGGAACAGTACATGAGGAAGTGGCATTGGCATTCACCACAAAGCCTCCTACGCTCACGGCAACGCCTCTTACTGAGACGTGTTCCTAATTCTTTGCCCTTGTGATGTAACTAAAAAAGGTAAGGAGAATGACAGATGTTCTTGAGTTACATTTAATTAGGTACATTTTGTCACAAATGCACTAAAAGTTTCTTTAACCAGAAAGTTATGCAAAGTATAGTCAGCAAAGAAGGCACTAAAATATTAGTAAAGTATTAGAGTATACAAAACTACAATATAGAAGTGAAATTAAGCCCCCCTTTTTTTTATTTCTCAGCTGTTGCTACTGCTGTTTTCAGCTGTCTTGGATGAGGTAGCGTCGGAGCCAGAGCACAGGCGGTCCTTAAACAGGCTCAACATTTGTTTCTTGTACGTCTTAATGGCAAAGAAGTAGATGACCGGGTCCAAGCAGCAGTTGAAATTCATGAGTGAGACGGTAATCTGTAACAAAAGGATTATTATTACTATTGTCAGTAGTGATTTTGCATTGGGGAACGGATCCTGCAGATTGCACATATGACAAAGACCTGATACTTTTTCTTAAACATGTACAGTGATTCACTGCCTATTTGAGAATCAATATTCACAAATTTGCACATTTACCTTTTTTATTCCTGTGGAATCTAACCTCAGCTATTTGCTAAAAAACTAATAATAATTCATATATTTTAAAAACCCTCCATTCATTTCAATAATATGCAAACAAAATGTTCTATCAAATCAACACATTTTTTTTAAAATATACAATCGTAGGGCAGCACGGTGGCTGACTGGTTAGCACGTCCGCCTCCCAGTGCAGAGGACGTGAGATCGAGTCCGGGCTTCGGCCTACCTGGGTGGAGTTTGCATGTTCTCCCCGTGCTTGCGTGGGTTTTCACCGGGTACTCCGGTTTCCTCCCACATTCCAAAGACATGCATGGCAGGTTAATTGAACACTCCAAATTGTCCCTAGGTGTGGTTGTTCGTCTCTGTGTGCCCTGCGATTGGTTGGCAACCAGTTCAGGGTGTACCCCGCCTACTGCCCGAAGCCAGCTGGGATAGGCTCCAGCACCCCCGCAACCCTTGTGAGGAAAAGCGGCCAAGAAAATGGATGGATGGATATAATCGTAGATCTAGTAATCACTAGTTATATTGCATAGGTAGCGACGGTCCTTACAGGAAACAGACACATTTCCCCAACTTGTTATTGCTATGGATACCTGAAGGGCAATTTTACAAATGTAGAATGGTTTTTGTTACCGTATTGTTTGTCACCCTGAGACAGATGCTACCTTAAATATGGTAATGTAAAAAAAAAAAAAATCTGTAGTGTGGTTCATTAATTGTTTTTTAGTTCACAATTTACTAAGTAAAGGAAATTGCAATTTACTAAGTAAATTAAATTGCTTTGTAGGCTATTAAAGTAGTACTAGTAGTAAGGGACAGACTGGCCATTGGGATTTTTGGGAGTTACCCAAATGGCCGGTCCATTTTCAGGGTCACACCCCCGCGTCCTTCCCCCATCAATAAATATTAATCAGCGTATGTAGTAGGTGAATGTGGGACAGCCCAGCCCAGTCGACGTTTATAATTAATGCATGTCTGTTATCTCATCCTCCTCAATGTCCTTCTTAAAATATTTGGGTAAATCAAAACTTTTTTTTAACACAATCTATTTCATTTTTAAACAAAATCTAGAATAATTTATATATTGACAATCATATACCATGTTAAGTTTAAATAAATAAATTAATTAATGTTTGCAATCAATGTTAAACTCTTTTTAGAACAGACCCCAGCTATGTCACGGTGGTACCTACACAGTACAGTGCAAAATGCGAAAGTACGCCACCCATGTGTATCTTTACTCCACCTCCTCTTCTTCTGTGCACCTTGCTTGAGGAGGGAAAAAAAGTTAATTGAAGGCAATTAACTTCAAAGAGGCCGCTTGTTAAAACAGTCATAACAGTTATTGGCCCATGTCTAGGACTTGCCACTTTAGCTAGATGAGCTGCCCAATGACTATGACTGCTCTAGAGCAGTGACTCTTAACCATTGGGCCGTGGAGCGCCATCTAGTGGGCCGCAAAGTAATTTCCGTTATGTAACTTTGGGTCACGACGGCCCAAGGTAAAAAAGATAAAGAACCCCTGCTCTAGAGGATGGTTCTGGAATGTAATGAAGATGTCCTACCTGGGAGGACACCTTAAAGCCCCTCAGCTCCTCACACGAGACCTCATGATGGATCCTTCGGCACATGAACTGCATCACATTGAAGTGGTATGGGCTGAAGCACACGATGAAGGTGAGGAGGATGAGGAGAATGATGCTGTTGGCTCGTTGGTTCCTTCTCGATGCAGAATTCCGCTCGGCTGCCGCCCGCCGCAGCTTCAGGTGGACGCTGGCGTAGGAGGACAGGATGGCGGCGAGCGGGCAGCAGAAGGAGACGACGCAGGCCAAGATCAAGAAGTGCGGCATCCACTGGGAACTATCGAGGTTGAAGTACTCCATGCAGGTCCGTCTGCCCTCGTGATGCTGCAGCATGCTGCGGAACAGCAGAGGAGCAACCTGGACGGACACCAGAGCCCAAACCAAACAGCAGACCCAACGGACCATCTTGACCCGCCGTAGAGAGCGCAGCCGCTGAGGATGCACCACGGCCAGATAGCGGTCGAGACTGATGCAGGTCATGAAGCCAATTCCTGGGAAGAAACAACAAATTACAAAACTAACTAAGAAAATAAATGAAGGAGAATGTTGTCGAGAATATTTCACTGCTAAACCGTGGTTTGAGGTTATTGCTAAAACTTCGTCCATTCATCTTGTTTACCTGCGTACGTGTTGGCGAAGAAGAGGAGTGTGCTCATCCTGCACAGGAGGTCACCAAAGGGCCAGTCAAAATACAGGATGTAGTAAACGATCCTTCCCGGCAGCGTCAGCGTGAACAGGCCGTCGGACAAGGCCAAGTTAAGCAGGTATATGGCGGTGGAGTTCAACTTCTGCTTTCTCTGGCAGATCACCACCAGGACCAAAGCGTTGCCGCACACGCTGAAGATGAAGACGAGAGAGTAGAAGATTGGATAGAGGACCACGGCGGCTCGCTGGAAGACGAGCACGTCACAGCTGCTCTGGTTGGTGGTGTTGCCAGCAGCCATGGAGCTCGAGAAAATCGTAGTTAGGAATGATAAAGTTAACGATGCATTAAGCACTACGCTTAAGCGATGATTGACGGTTTATACTACCTCATGTGCTCTTCCAGTTGTGGCGTATAGTGTTGTAATACTTGGAAATGCATCTGTGGGCTCTCAGTTGCCACCTCTGTTTTTTCATGTCACGCACACACAGCCAGGCAGGCTTTTTGATGCACTGTCTACTGCAAAAACTCACTCATTCACCGCTTTACATGGCAAGATGTTAGATGTCGGTATGTTAGATAACTATCTATAGCTGTATATTTGTTTTCAACTTCAAAAAGTTGATTTTGCAATTTTAATCTGGAGTTTCAGTTCGGGAACCATATTCAGTTTTTTTTTGTGTGTTATACTCACAACTGTCCGGTCACATTAACACAAAATAAAAACTAACTTGAACTAACTAACCAATTCAAACAAATGGTCCAACAAACAAATAAATTAACTCAAACTAATAACTAATTTAAACAAATAAGATAACTAACTTAACTTACAAATAAAAAACTCAAACATCATAAACAAATTCGAACAGTTACAGAGAGACCAAAACAAAACAAAAGCTAACCAACAACCAAACTAGAAAAAATAATTCCAAACAAACTAAACACCTAACTCTCATTACAACAAATGAGCTAGCTAGACAAACAAAGAAAAAAAAATCTTGGATAAACAAACAAGCCAATTTGACAATGACTACAGCAGCATTACTGCAACGCAGTACCCGTAGTTAAAACTGTGTCGGTGCATGTACACATTGTGATACGCGTGCTTATGAGAGGTTAGCTTGAGGTTTCACATGTTCACTTAGAAGTAGCGGTATGGAGCCCCTCTGGTGCCAGGGTATGATTATTATTATTTTTGTGCTAATCTGTACCCACAGTTTACTCATCTGTACCCATCGTTTAGCACGTCAATAACAAACAAAGAAGAACACTCGAATATATATATACAAGTTTGATTTATTTGAAAACTGGAATCGTGTGGATTGTGAAACAGGCGAGAAACTCCATGCCATTTTGATTTTGTGGAGATGAAAGCAGGTTAAAATTTGTGTTTTTTTTAAGCTTCCACAAGCGTTTCGTCTGACGGCAGAAAATTGTAAATTTGATGTGAGGATTAGTTATGTATTCTACAAAAGTACAAACAATGGATAACGCAAATGAGCAGCGACGCTGAAGTAGGCTTTACTGTTGCACTCCTGTCTATTAGCCTATATTATCAAACCTAACACGCAATTACATTTTCTGGCCTGAAGATAGCAGTGTTTTCACATTTTTGCAGTGGTGAAGACGCTGGTTTCCTCGTTGCCTTCAATTAAAACAAAAAAACACTTATTTTAACCTGCTCTTATTTCCACAAAATCAAAATGGCATGGAGTTTCTCACACATTTCACACTCAACACTTCTCAAATAATAATAAATCAAACTTGTATCTATATATTTGAGTGTTCTTTTTTGTTTATTATTGACGTGCTAAAATGTGGGTACAAATTAGTTAACTGTGGGAACAGATTAGTAAACTGTGGGAACAGATTAGTAAACTGTGGGTACAGATTAGCAAACAAACAAAAAATAATAATTCATACCCTGGCACCAGAGGCTCCATATGGATGGAACATAAAGGGTTTTTTTTATTTTATGTTTTTTTTTTTTTTAAGAACTTCCATCTATAACTAGCATCCTGTGGTGTACCATAATTTACTCGCGACACATGCATGTGGGAGTTTAACCCCAGATTTCGGAGAAAGATTCAAAAGATACAGATGTATGTTGTGATAATGCTATGATGCTGTCATCTGATGCGGCTAACCAAGCTGCATTTCAGCAAAATTTAAATTAGCAGTGGTTGTTGGAAAGGAGCTAGTTCATTGCCTGATTGCTGTCGAGGTGCCCTCAAAAAAGGAACTGAACACTCTCTTGTTGTTCAGTGCACTCTTGTTTCAATAAGAGCCTATTTGTGGCAGAACAATAGAGGAGCTTGCGACCTTCTGTGACTTGAGAAAATACATTAATACAAGTATTTCATTTGAAATTACTTCGGTTGTTTTTAAAATTTGGTTCTATATTTGAAGATTATGGTGATTTTGTAGTAATGAAATGAAACATTGCTTTTCTTTTGTCGTTCAAACATGCGTCACAAGCGCACATGTGCAACAACAGTAAACCGAGGTATTTCACCCCTTGTGGGCAAACTATGGATAAATCCAAGAAAAGTAACATTTCTCAAATAAAAAGTTTAATGCTATGTGCCTCTATTTTAAAAACAAACATCGGTCACGTCTCACAGCTGACAGTTTACAATCATGTGTAAAATGAAGGCAATTTCTAAAGCCCTGATGTGCAAAATAAATAAAAAAAAATAAATAAATAATTAAATCAAAACATATTCACCCTGAATTGAACACTCAAATTGCTCTATTTGTCCTTGAATCTTATCACACCCCATGGAGATACAGTACATATGGACTTGTTTTGTATTTTCACCTAATATGCAGTGTTATTCTTGTCAGTAAGTGGGGGCTTTAGGACCCAGATGCGGGAAGGCAGAGCAAGGAGGCAGAGGTGCAGTCCAAAAGAGGTTTTAATATCAAATCAAAAAAAAGGCTAACTTCAAAGTACAGAACAAATGGAACTAACAAAACCTGAAGCAAAACATGAAAAAACAACTAAGGCGAGACTAACAACATGACATGGATCCGGATAAGGCAAAGAGGTCAGCGTGACGTGGCAAAAGACTTACGAACGTGGCAACAGCAAAAATGAACCGACACAGACAGCGGGGAGACAACCGACTAAATACACCAACACTAATGACATGACAAGACACACCTGGCTGAGGGCACTGATTGGATGACACATGAGGGTAATGGGGAAAGGTGGACACAATCAGGGTTGACACAGACACCACACGAGGAAAGGCAAGTGACCAGAAACGAGAGGAGTCAGACTTTTCACAATAAAACAGGAAATGACAAGACAAGGAGAAAACACAAGGAAAACATGACAGGGAGTAAACAAGACTGAAAATAAACATGACAATTCTAACTTTAGATGTTAAAAGGGTTTTTTAGTTCCTGATGTTTTTTCTTGTTTGTTTGTTTGTTTGTTTTCACCCAGTGATAAGCAGGTTTTTTTCTCAGTAATGTCGATAATGCCTTCAATAATTTGGACTAATTTTGAGTACCGGTAAATAATAACTAACTAGTAATTTATCACATTGCTATTCTACAGTATTACCGTAGTCTGATTAAAGTTAGTATTCAAATACTTAATGTGCAACATTTTGACAAAATAAAGTTTGCAAAATGTACAATCGTACAATGTCTATCCTCAGGGAAGACAGTAATTGCCACTAGTCTGTATATAGTACATAATAATGTTCTGGGACATATACCATTATTATAGTACCAACTAACTACACCATAAAAATTGTGATAGGACATAAGCCATTAAAACAGAAATAATTAATAATACCACAAAATCCATAAGTTACACATAGACAAATACACCATTTTATTGTAGTAAGAGACCACCAACCAGTGTATACTTACTAGTTAGTAAGTATACATATATACTTATACTTACTTATTAGTTACTTGAAAAATACAGTAATCAGTAAAGTAACAAAGTTACTTCATCAAGGTAACTGTGGCAACACAGGTTGTAGATGGCCAAAACAGCTCTGAGTATTAAAGTTTGCCGACCACTGTATTTAACCCACCCCGTATTAAACAAAGCAAGTGGAACAAACTAAGCTACTAACGCTAACTTACTTTGTCACCACTCTAACTAGACAACTGACCGACTTGAGCCAACTAACACAAATTAATCCGTTCACATGGGGGGGGGGACAAGTTGGCAAGGAACTAAGTAGAATAAATGAACTTACCAACTAGCTCAAACAAACAAAGGAACAAACTAATGTGAACAAACCAACTAATTTGAGCAAACTAGCCATCTAATGTGAATAAAGCTAACTTAGCGACAAATTAACTAACTAACAACTTCTAACATAATCCTACGAACTAACCAAATACCTAACTCAAACAAACAAACCTGTCACGGTGCCATGCATCTAACTCAAACAAATGACAGACTACTTGCTTTAAAAATAAAGTATTTACTGTACCAGAACTAATGAACTCAAATAAACTAACTAACTAACCACGGAAACAAATTGATTTATTCAAGCATCCTTGTTTGGGACAAAGAAACCAGTCATCAGTTAAGTTTCCTTAAAAAAAAAAAAAAAAGCTAACCTATGTGAGTGCTGACCTCCACCAGGGTCAGATGAGATCAATCCAAATTATCCCCTCAGGTTTCTGTACTTTTTTCATAACCCTGCTGACAAACAAACAAACAAACAAACAGACAGACAGACAAACAAACAAACAAACATAGCCTCACTGAGCTAGCCAATGTGATTATTGTACTACAGCTTGAATGACTAAGAGACCATAAATAGTTGGTGTGATTTATAATCACATCCAGCAATGTCGCAGCTAGTTTAATCGAAATAGATGTCCTCCGGATCAGGAAAAGGTCACACACTATGTCAGCAGTCAGTAGTGGTTATAGCCTTACTTAGGTCACATTGGGGGCATAGTGTCATGCACAAACTTACTTGCTGCACTTCACGTGTGCATTTACACTCATTCTGCAGAGTTAAACTTTCTTTAATATAGTATTGAGATTATGTAGGGCTAACAGTACATTAATCCACAGTAATCAGGTCATGTGAAGCGCCTTGTGGTGCGCGCGTGTGTAAGTGGTTGTGGTGTATGTGGTCGGTCTTTCTAGGCTGATGATTGTGTGACGTAAAAGGTCTCAGGAAATGGAAAGTGACGACCCAGCGTGGAACAAATATGGAAGTCACTTCTCAGAAATGTGACCTTTGTCTGCTGGCTAAGTCAGGGGTGGGCTACCAGAGTGGGGGGTGAGGTCAGGAGGGTGAGTTGAAGAGAATGATACAGTAATAGTCAATGGTGAAACTGTGGCCCCAGACGAACACCTCTCCAGAGGGTCTATCGTTTTAAAGACACCCTCATGGTGGAGGTGGGCCAGTCTGCTGTGTTCCTGATCCAAATTGGAATTGACTTGTGGCGACCGCAACATGTGTGCAGACGCCAGCGTGGTTCCACAAACGCTGCCTTGGCAAATTTGGGATGTTTTTTTGTTTCCAGAGTAAATCGCGTGCGAAGCAACCCTCACTGTTTCTGTATTTATTGTAGCCGTATTTCTACACATAGTGGCTACTACAGCGTGTTGTCCACTTGAACTAACAGGCCAAGCAAATAACTCAAAGCAACTAATTCCAACAAACGAGACAAACAGCCTACTAACTCAAACAAGCAACAAATTTGGACAATCAAGCTGGCCAAACTAAATTCAACAAACAAACAGGCACATTTACTTGAATGTTACTGACACTAATGTACTCTAACAAACCAAATAAATCTGAAAAGTTAGCGGAACAACCAAAAATATGACTAACCAAATGAATAACAATCAACTGACTATCTTACTAACTAGAACAAATAAGCTAGCAAAAATAACTACGAACAACCAATTATAGCAAACTATACGTACGTGGCTGAGGGGCTGATTGAGCAAAGCCAGCTTAGTTACTCAAACAAATCTCATACACATTTCAAGACTTGCTGTAATGTATATGCCAAGTCTGGAGTGGCGCCACAGGGAGTTAGTAAAGCGTAGAAGAAGAATCAATGAGTGAATCAAAGAATCAAGAAGTGACAATGGCGGGTGATTCAAGTACAACACCGCTTGTTGAATGTGAAGCAAAATATTTTACTTCAAACGCATAACGACTACGATCGGTTAAAAAGTGATCGTTTCAAGCTCCGAAACCGCGCCATCATGTGGACAAACGGCCTAAATGGTACAAAACTTGTGAGGAAACATTGAAACTGGTGTTGGGTCTGATATTACAGATCCCCTTAGTTACTGACCGTGCACCAAGGAAAAAGGAGGCAGAAGCTGTTGCTTTGTTTTATTGCAACCGCGGCTGGGAGAGGAGAGGAGGCGCGAGACCTTAACTCACGCTCGGCTCCTTCCGACTCTCTCCGTCCTCCCCCGGCCACCTCGTCGCTTTCAGTTTCAGTTTCGTTTCATACGTCATGGAAAAATACAAAACATTAGAGAAAGTTGAGCGGCGCCTCTAAACGACAGTTGATAATATAAAAACATAAAAATATATACAGGATATTCTTTAAAATACACATAATGTTAAGACTACTGTTTTAAGCAACTTCACACTGGCTTTCGTGTAGATGGGGCCTGACTGACACAAGGAACCAGGATGACAGGCACAGGTGGACATGATCAAACTTAATGAGACAATAACATCAAGTCATGGACATATGACAACTACAATTAAAACCAAACACAGACTATGACAAAAATGTGATGAAATATGTAATTTGGCTACTATAACAATCTGCCTGGTTTGTATGCTAGTCACAGGCAAAATAAATTCAATATGCCGTTTGTTTGTGCTGTATGAGAAATAGCAGAAATGCCCAGATGTTGGAAATTGTTATTTTAAAAAAAAGTTTACAAAAAAACAAACAAGCTAACATTTCCAGTCATTCAAAGGGACATAGAGACAGATCATTATTAACTCTCACATTTACACTGAATGGGAACTGAAAACAGGTGAGTGAACCACAACATAATCATTGACTGTACAAGAACTCTAATTCCAACAACAAACTTATCAACTATCTTGAAGAGACTACAATGCAGCTAGCAAACCACAACCAATTAACTCGTTTGATTATTAATATTATTATTATTCTAAACTAACAACATAGAAGACTGAATAGTCTTTTGTGAATAGTCGTTTGTCAGCGTTTGGTTACTGACTGGTTCATGGTTAGTGTACCCCACTTCTTCAGCTGTGATAGGCTGCAACTCACTCACAGAAGACACAATGGAAAGTAATGTATTGACTATAATTAATTTTGTTCACGTAAATTCAAATAGTCATCCTTATGTCTAATAAAAATATTTGCATGGTGTGGATGGGACCAGAAAAGTGCAAATAAACATAATACCGCTAGAGGGCAGGCAAACCCAAGGAATTGCTGATAGATAGATAGATAGATAGATAGATAGATAGATAGATAGATAGATAGATAGATAGATAGATAGATAGATAGATAGATAGATAGATAGATAGATAGATAGATAGATACTTTATTCATCCACATGGAAAATTTACTGTCATATCAAGGTAAGAATAAATTGTACCAAAAAAAATTGCAAATTTTACGATATATTGCTGCATTCAAATTTAGAATATTACTATTGAGTGTTTTTTTAAGTTCACGCTCAAAACTACTATTTTAAAAAGCATGTGCATGTGTGTGCACACGTGCGCAAAGCAGACTGCTGGACATACTGCAGGGCACATTGTCAGAGGGGGCCTCATGTGGCTTGTGTCTGGTCTCATCATCACCACACCAGCAGTCTCTCTCCTCCGTACACCCCCCCCCTCTCCAAACACACACACACACACACACACACTCCGACATCTGTACCACCAGCACACTTGCATGTTGACACTGTTCACACTTTGCTTGTCAGCCTCATTGCTAAGCAGCTTTGTGTTATTTTGTCAAGAGACTTCTTCTTCATTCATAGTGACTTTTTACACACACTTTGGACACACAGTACAGATTTTGTACTGTGCAGTCGTACCTAATGAAGTTTTCACTTTTTGCCGTCCAATTTTTGTTGGAACGCTTGTTGTCAACCTTGTACCTGGTAACTGTGACTAATGATGATAATTGCACTTGCTTCGTACCATCTCCTGCCAGTTCACGGGTCGGCGACAGCACAGCACCTATCAGGCTTGAGGGGATTAAGTCAAGATCTTTCCATCAACAACATACTAAAACAAGAATGAATCTCAGTGAGAAAAGTGAGTCTCGGGTATTAAACGTTCTGTCCCCTGTCATCGCTTTGTAAAATTCACTTACAAAAGCATCATCCCACCTCTGTTATGGCTCTGAATCTATTTCTTTATTATTATATTTTATTTATTCATTTGGATTCACAAAAACAAAAACATGGTTGTCTTTATAAAAACAAACTTTTTAATTAAACAGATTTTCATGTTATTTTGGGGGGCTTTTTTTCCCCCCTAATGATCTTCTATCTTGGGGTCTAGTGGCGCGTGAATGGTTATGTGACGTGGTGTTACGTGGTGGTTATGATTAAGCCCTGTGAATTCTGCCTAGCAACAAGTTGCCAAGCAGACTTGATCAGGAAAATGAATCACAGTGATTCTTTTCATCTCCTGTTCCACCTATTAAACCTTATGTGTACATCTAATACTATTAGATATGAACAAAATGTTACATCCTAATATAGGTAATTTTATATTCCAAATAACCATATGTATCACTATCTAGTACTTTCCCTTAAAATAACATGAAATTCTTAGCAATTTTCTATCATTTACCCGTTTTTGTATAAAATGCAGAAAACAAGACATACAACATACATAAAACACAGATATCTAGAAGCCAAATGAGTACCATTCCAAATATCTGGTAGTACAGTAATCCTTTTGATTGTAGGGATAGCATTCCAGACCACCCCCATATGAAATCCACAAAAGACTGAACAAGTATTTGTTATTAATTATAAATATTGTAAAATTTCAAGCATATTATACCAAAATATTTGTATATGCATGTGAGATACAGGTAATATTTTTGCCCACAGTAGTATCTGTGAAGTTACACATGTTAGTGTATTTAAAATGAGACATTTTGCCACATTAATCCACAATATTTGAAAAATGTTCCCACATGGCGGATTACTGTAATTTCATCAAAAGACCATCCCTGATACATGGCCAATATTATTGCTAACATTTATTTTCTTATCTATTAGATCATAATTTGAGAATACTGTAAGGCCAAACTAATTTGTTTGTAACTGACTTTGATCAAAGCCAATATCGATTTGTGACTCCCAAATTTTCCGCCTCGCTCCGCAGGCCGAGCTATGGCAACTTTTCGGGTCATCTAAAGGCGACGTGCATATTTTGGATGTCATCTGGGCTGTTGTATTATTGTTATATTCACAGGGCATGGACTAATTATTCCAACAGCGTCTTCTCTTTGGTGGGAGGCAGACTGACAGTTGCTGTCATTGGAGTGATCAGCGTGTTTCTGGGACTGGGCTGAGGCCGTTTGATTTGATTAAGAATAATTGGTGCCACCGCCACAATGATGTTTGGTAAACCTTTGTGCTATTTTCCACGAGGATGCCCACGAGGAATTTTTCGACTCCGTCTAAAACAGATGGGTGGACTCGCCGCCATCGCCACGCCACTCACGTCACATAACAGACGTGACGAGCGCATCGTTGTTATCACCTTATAGGGCGTACAGTCTCGCTCATTGTCTTGTTGTCGACTTGCATTAGCATGAGACTAGCATCGTGATGCTAACCTTTCATTGCCTAAACCATGGTCGCCAAAGGAACATGGTAATTGTTATCATAGGTCAATGGAGGATGGTTAATTTACCTGTCTTGCATGTTAACAAGTTGTGCTCATTAAGGCACATATTTTACCATTCAATCACAGCTTGATAATACTGCCTTTGGGGTTCACGTTGGGGTTCACGCTATGATTAAAGTTTTTAGTTCTGGTGCTAGTCTACACTTATCCACACTGGGGAAAAACTATGAGAGATAAGTTGCAATCTTATAAGAAAAAAGAAGAAAGAAGAAAGAGCACTTTCAGACGACAACTACTAATGTTTACATGCAGTCAATAGCCGGGTTTACATGGAGACTTTTTAGTCATTCCGATTGAAATCATTCCGAATGAAAATCTCTGGTCACCTGTTAACATGTGACGTAATCCATTCCGATCTGCCGTTTATATGCTCCCCCGTTGAATCACATCAGCCCCGTGGCAGCCGCGAGACGCACGGACATCGATTACGATACGATACGATATATTTTTATTTTCCCCGTGGGGAACTTTTTCCTTTACGTGATTTATAAAGATGGAATTCGTTTGTCATTTAGCACAGTAGTCGTGATAGTGTTAACACTTTTATTGAAGCAACATCTTGATAAAAAAACTAGTTTCAAGTAATTAAAAACAAGTTTTGCATGGGCGACATCACAAGTGCGAAAGTCAAAGTGATACATTAACTATATACTACGGAAATAATTATTTTGTTTTAGCTGAAAATATGTACAACAAAGAAAATAAGATACATTTTTATTCACAATAAATAGTCGGAGGTTAATGCGCTGGTGTGTCATGACACGTACGGTGGTCACATAATATGTGACGAGGAGCACGTAGTGAGCTGGCTGTACGAATGTTATTAGGCAAGTAGTGCGGGACTTAATAGTGTGAAGGGTTAGGGAATGAGGATGGACATTTAGACACAGCCTTGGTCTTTGTAGTACTGTGACATGTATGAGTGGCGCTGTCTCAATCGCTAAACGAGCCTCACTTGAATACACTGATTTCTCTGAAGCTGTTTTCACATTATTTTCTGTCTCAGCAGCGAAAATGCCACAGTGTGTATCTATACACACATATATACGTGTGTATCAGTCCGTGCTTCTTGTGTAACCCACAAAATGCCAAGCATCTGGTCAAAACGTTATGTTCATTACCTGAGGTTGATGGCACTTGGTCTATTAAAGCAAAGTAACAGTTGCTTCTGGTTTAGTGTTGCTCATCTTCCAAACAAAGTGAATGTGCGTTGTGGCTAATATAGGTACTACAGATGTTAGTAATGTTTGATGGTGAATGAAGGTAAAAAAAAAAGTTCACTTCACTTTCCTTTCTTTTCTTTGGTCCTTCCTCGGGTCTCCTGACGGCCTCATGACTCTGGCTGGAAGTGTTCGGTTTAGGTGACCGAAAAAAAAAAAGAGAGCAATGATGATGACATGTCAAATCGGTAAAATTACCGAATGAACAATACTGAGCTCTCGAGGAGAAAAAAAAAATAAAGGTAAAAAAAAAAGGTTTTCATTGGACAATGACAAAATGCTAATGAAAATCAATTACGCCACTTTTCTTGTTGACCCTTGACACAAAACTACTTTCGGACTTTGCGGATGTAATGTTTGATTTTTAAAAAAGCCACATTTTCATACTGAGGTGTCAAAAATTCCTACATCGGGCAATCTTTTTCAAAGGCAAAACAAACAACCATGCATGTTTTGAGGCATGTAAAACTGGAAAAATGCCACTGACAGTTAACTGTGGGAAACCGGTCATTTCTTGTCACTCTGGATAAAAGCTGAGCCATGACCAAAGCTTATTTGTGTGTGTCTTCTTTTGAATTTGTAGTTTAAGTTGGCTTGTCGGACGTTTTCTGGCAAACTGTTCCGGGCTCAGCAAGGTGTTGGCCGTCTGGAGTTCCAGCATCTAGCAGCAGGTTTTTTCGGACTCTGCCAGATTCTACAAGTGAGTGCGAGGCAGATGTGCGGTGACAGCTCAACGCTCATTAGGCTGAATCAGTGTCACACTGTGACAAGCGGCCAACTTGAAGCTTCTCCTGTCACTCGCGGTGCTTATCCATCCAGCCGAGACCAACTTGGACTCTGCCGGACCAATTTGACACCTTTGGGTTCGCTCTTTTTTTCTTCTTTAATGACTTGAACAGGGCATTTGGGATTAAATGCTGCTAAACTCATTCCCTTAAGTGTTTAGCGGTAATGCCACTGTAGAAACAAGCAATGTCAATTTGCGTCTTCCTTTAGTCTCCCAACCACTGCCTCACAATCCCAGCTGCGAGGTCACCACCCCTCAGGACACCCCATCCTTTGGGCTGAAGTTGTGATATCTATTTCAGTCTGCTGGAGAGCAGACACCCGCCACCGTAGCTCCAGAGAATCCTCCGTCCTGCGATTACCGACGCTAACACTCCGCTCATATGCTTCAGCATCACCCGTGTCCAAACCGCTCAGTGTCCGACGGCTCGCTTGGAGCCATTAAGGTCCGGTTTGCAATTAGAGATGTGTGGCTGCCGGATAGCCAAACAGATGTGCTTTGATCTATTTACGGTAGGCTGGATGTTGAGGAGAGGGGGGTTTGCTGCAACAGCTTATTTCCATGCGTGGGTCAGATCACGCACCTCTGACATCGTTCGTCTTACAGTTCACTTGACATTCACTGGTGTTTTTCACTCAGCCCAATGTTAGGTAATGAATGGGCTTTAGGGATGGCAGTTGCTACAGTAGGCTACATACTGTATGGGTATGAATATCCAACCACAACGCCTCATCTGTTAATGCTCAGACTTAACCAAAGGGTGAAAGAGCTGTTTTAACGCCTTGTCTCTGCCAAACAATCCATGTCGCCCTTCGGCTTTAAGTACTCTGGGTGGTGAAAAATGGAAAACAAACGTTCCGTTGACAGCTTTCTTATGCCCAGGGTGGATGAGTATTTATATCGAAAAGGTGCCAACACATTTTTAACTCTTACGAGTAGTCTCTCAGGAGGAGCAAGAGTTGTTAGTGAAGGTGGGGCACCCCCTGTCTATAGTGTTATTTATGTTTACCAGTACATTTTCTTTTGCGCAAAAATTCCTTTTAAAAAGGACCGCTATGAATTTTTTTGAACTCACTGTCAGCACGGTGAATAAATGGTTAGCATATCCGCCTCACTTTTCTACGGTTCAGCTATTCCACCGTTTTCTGGAACTTAATTCAGACTGCAGGCATATGTGATTCCAATCGGATTCCTGCTCAAATCCATTCTTTAGGGCTGACTGTTCACACTGTTTTTAGCAAGTGTCAAAATCTGATATGGCCCTGTTTAGATTGGGCCACATTATTGACCCACCTGACAGGTTGCCGTAGCAACGATGTCAAAGGGAGACGTCGTTCAGCGCATGTAGTGTTGGACCATCATTTTATTGCGACATCGTTTACCACGGACCATAAAATGTTCACATTCATAGTACGACCTCTTTTTTTAAACGACCATATCTCTATGGCTACAGCCGGGTAATAATTTGTTGTTTTTGCGGATGCGAAGAACTGACAGGGTAGCAGAGCCAGAGTCGGGCAGGTGTAACCGATGGGATACTGATTGTGGTCTGGCGCATTCGATTTTGCATCACATAGTGACGTCACGGTCAGTCAGACCTGGTCTGCGTGTTTGGACTCGGTGCACCTCAAACTGAGACGAATCCTGTTCATATCCGATTTGAAACTACTTCCCGCATCTGGTTTCAATCCGTCCTGCAACAATCTAATTTCATGTACATTGTGACTGTTGTTCAGACTACAAAAAAACCATCCAGTTTCAATTTGCCTGGGCTTCAGATTTTGACTGGCATTCTGAACAAGGCCTTAAACTGAACTTCAACTGTAATGACAAGTTTGCTCCATATGATTTATTTAGTTGTAATTCACGTAATTATGAGATTCATTTATCAAAAATAATTTCCAGTTCAATACCTTTTGCAGAAACTTTATTTGTGCGTATGCCGCCATTGTTGTTTACGTCGCAAAGCATTCTGCGTCTTTGCCGAACAAAACAATTGTGATCTATACTAGCACCAGCGAAATAAATTTTTGTCAACACCATCAGTTCTCTGTCAGATCCGTCAGTTCTCTGTCAACTCTGTCAGGTGTATGATTTTGTTGTTTAAAAAAAAAAAATCATTCTTAGAACAATTTTACTTAGTTATTGTAATAAAGGACTGTTTGATCTACATCCTTTTATGTGAATTTTTTTTAAGACACTATTTTTTCACTATTCTATACTTAAATAAAAAATACTTTTAGAAGTTGGGCTTTCACAATAGTGTGAAATCACAACACACGTTTATATACTGTATTATGACATATCAGAGTAACTAAAAACTAATCCCATGTATTTCAGACCTTTGATTCTTTTTAGACCTCTTTCAGCTTGTACACTTTTAAATGTGTTTGACTGAGTTGAGACAAATCTAGTTGTAAACTGAAACATATAATATAAATTATAAAAAAAATAAAAAAGTGGTTTTATTTAGAACCTGTTCCTTTACATGGATAAATGCCTAAGAATTTTCTGTACAAATATTTGCAAATCCAAATAATAGGCCTACCATGTGCATTTAAAAATATATATTTGTAAAACCCTTTTTTGTCCTTTATCTCAAGAATAAGTGACATAATAGTGTTAATTATTATAATTTTCTTTTGTGTTTTTTCAGCACTACCATTAAAATCTTTATAATACCCATTCCTTAAGGCGATGTAACTCTCAATGTGAATTTTGCTAATATAACCGCTACAATTAGTAGTGGTAAAAACTAATTGTAGTTTTGTTGCGTACAGCTGTAGGGCCTTTTGCATCTGCTAGAGGTGGGACAAAGATACGCCACTTAACCAGCATAATTGTTGTGAACAAACTTAACAAATAGATAGACATTGCTCTTTGTTCATTGGGTATTTGTATGTGTGTCAAGAGCCTTTAGTTTACTGGTTATTTTCTTTTCTTCTCCATTCTCTTATTCATTGCATTTGTTTGTATTAAAAATACACGGGTCACTTGAATGGCATTTAGCACTCATGTGCCGAGTGCTGCAACACCGCCGCTAACTAGTCACTTGTGACCACTTTTCACAGCGGCGGCAATGTGTTAAGCAAACTGGGATTTCATTGCGTTTATGGTGTCGGTGGCGCGCCTCAAGGGATAAAGGCTAATAACTCCACTGCCATTATGAATTATGAATGAACTTGCGTCGTTTCATCGAACAGCGGGATTGAACAAGACATGTAGCAGCGGCAGCACACCAGTATTTAATTATTAAATAACAGATACACATTTTAAACTCCATTTAACACAGTAATGCTGCATCCGTTATGATGTTGCCTGAAGCATTCGCAAAACCACTGAAGGCTGCACCTTCAATAAGGCGCAGTCTGGGCTCATGGAGGGGTTCCGACAGTTGCATTGCACTGTGAGCACGTTTGTTCTGAAGTGAACTTTGTGTACACAGCTCAAAGGTGTGATTCTGCTACTAAAAATGTACATATTTAGGGCTGGGCAATATAAACGGTATATTCAATATAAGGTATACATTTTGCCGAAGGTAGAGATTTTGACTCTATCGTCTTACCGCGGTAGCGCATGTTGATGACGTCATGGTATCTGCGTCCCGGCATGGCGCACGTCTCATTGTGGCGACCAGCTAGTCTCGTCCTCACGCTGTCGACTTCCAACATCAACACTACGCCGCCTCGAAATTATATTTAATTGCCAATTAAGGAAGCTAAGAAAGTTAATTTGTTTGTTAATTAGTCTTTCATTGTATGATACGACACAAATCGGCATTGTTAGCAACTAGCCACTAACGGGAGCGTAAACAAATGATAGCGTTCAGCGAGCCAAACTACAGCTGCGTTCAAATACTGTCGGACATTTCAAACTCAGACAGAAAAAAGTCAATCAATGCATTAACCGTTAATAATTGTAAATAGCTAAACAATGTAAGCTTTCTATCAATCTATAAAAGCTGGCATACGAAAGAAGAATGATGGGTGTGAAATCACTGTTTGTTTTTTGTTTTTTACTTAGTTACAATCAATGGTCCAATTAATCACTTTTGTTTACAATATCGAATCATCTACTATTCTACTAGGCTTCCATCTTCCATTCTAGTTGTTGGTATGTCTGTCAATGAATACGAAATAAACGACATCACAGTGGTAGGCTGTATCACAGGAAGTGATGAGTCCGCTTACCGGGATGACGAGTAGCAGCTGACCGTGTGGTAGAGACAATAGCCTGCTCCTGAACACATCCAAAACAAAGGAGCTCATCATAGATTTCAGGAAAAACAAAACCGACATTCGGCCCATTCTCATCGGTGGGACCTGTGTGGAAAGGGTTAGTAACTTCTGCTTCCTGGGAGTCCGCATCGAGGAAAAACTAACCTAGGATAAGAACACTGCACAGGTTGCTAAGAAGGCACAAAGAAGATTCCACTTCCTGAGAATCCTCAGGAAGAATAACATCAGCCAGAGACTGCTTGTGTCTTTTTATCGCTCCACCATAGAGAACATCCTGACCTACTGCCTGTGCACGTGGTTTGCCAGCTGCACAACAGCAAACAAGTAGGAGCTCCAGAGGGTCACCAAAATGGCCGAGAAGGTCATTGGGTGCCCTCTGCCCACATTGGAGGACCTTCATTTCTCCTACTGCCTCAGAACAGTCAGTGTCATCCTGAAGGACTCGAACCATCCGGGCCACTCGATGTTTGAGACGGTACAGGGCCACTAAAACCAGGACAAACAGACTGAACAACAGCTTTTATCCAACTGTGGTAAGAGCCCTAAATAACCATTCTCGATAATATGTGCAATACACCATACAATATACAATATGCAACACTTGTCTCGTGTGCACGTTATGTAGAAAGTTGTTTTAGTCTGTGTTCTATAATGTGCCTTTTTAATTCTGATTATGATCTTGTTGTTTTCTGTTCTTTTTATCTATTTATATTAATTTATTTTATTATCATAATTTTAAAATCCTTTATTTTTGTCTTTGCACTGAATGGTCTGCAGTTTACTGTTTCGTTGCACTTGTTGTAATGGCGATAAACTGAATCTGAATCTTAATATGAATCTTTAAAGAATAAACCTGATGTTTTATATAATTCTTATAACATTTGCCATCAAAAATAGGAACACATTTACTATCGTCACTTTTAAACAGGCATTAATTAAGCAAAACATTGAACAGGAAATACACAGTCTGAGTCATAGTATAGCAGTTTTTTTTTTTTTATCAGTTACCTGAGTTTACATATTATTCTCCCTGCAATATGCTCACATGCTCCTGGTTGGGTAGCACTGCATCGGTAACACTTTGGACCTAATCCAAAGTAATGTTGAAGGGACAGATTTGACTGATGCTAGGTATACTCAGAGCTGCCCCCTCTGTATTGAACAAACTAATGTTCACCAATCAAAGCCTTTTCCCGCCAATTTCTTTTAAAGTAATATAAAATAATTGACCTGTTTTAGTGGAGATAAATCTTGTTACAGTAAAATATTTTGCAGCTATATGCTGTGTCGCTGTCATTCTTTATGTCATCTGAAACGACGCTGTGCAAATTGTGACAACTATACATGATCAAATACGGTCAAGCTGTATCTTCAACTGAAAAAGTTGGTAGCACCAGTGCTACCACTGCACAAGTTAGTGAAGAGCCCTGAATATTTTTTGTTTGCACTATTTTTCACCAGAGAGTGCTGACTTTTAATTTTGATTTGAGATTTGCACAATAAATATTGCTATCCAAAGTGAATTTTTCATAGTTTTTTTTTTTAATCCATATAGCTTCTATAAAGGACTATGTAAACCAGTAAGCAAATTATTTATTTATTTTAAAAACCCACTTAATTCTATAGCCTGATATATACCGTTACCGTGAAGGGATGCAGTTTATACCAGGATATGAATTTTGGGCCATATCGCCCAGCCCTAGGCATATTAAATGCCTACTTTCTTTGCCGATATTTAAAAAATAATCCTCAGGAGAAAGCTATCCATCAACATCTAAAAGTGTTAATATTTTGTGGTTGGACCTGCTCATTAATTCAGTGAAATGAAGTGAGAGGGTGTACCGAACAGGAAAAATCAACTTTAAAACCATTTCCTGTGATTAATGAGAAAGAAAAAAAACGGTGGAACGTCTGTATTCTCCTTGAACATTTCCCTTAATGTGAATAGCACATATGCATTTTGTTTTTTTACCCAAATCTGTCACTCTCCTTCTCATCTCTCTCTGTTTTGGTCATGATTGCTGGGTCAGTAGCTTTGTGGTGGGCCAGGTCAGGGGGTGCAGACTGGTTCTGTCCACCAGCTTTGGACCGTGGGGCTAATGCCTCCTGACACTCTCAGCCCCATCAGTCCTGGCCGCATCATTCCAGTAATGTAGAAGTCATCAAGGGCCGGGATTGCATAAAGTCTCTCATCTGGAAAGCCTCACCAGCCCTTGAAGAATTCCTGTGAAAGGAGAGGGGGAAGAAAGAGGGAGTTTGCCCTTTTTAGAAAACAAAAATATTTATTGTGAATTCAGGATAAAATTTTTGGTTTACTCTGATTGAAACTCAATCAACGTAGGTAAACATGTTGGTCCAACTGAAATTATGTGTCTTAAAGTCTAGCTATCAATCCATCCATGCTGCTACCGCAATAAGTGAAGCTTTTTCAGCAAATCCAAGGTAGACTCAAGTAATGAAGTACAACTGCTTCTTAAAAGTAGAAACTGAGTGTTAATTTTTTGGCCTACTTTTCGATGATGTCTACTCCTTCCATTTTCACATAAAATCTGTACTTTGTACTTTACGACAGGATAGAGTGATTTTGTTTATGTTGGAATGAGGACTATCAACATATACCATCCCGACATCCTGGTGGTTGTGTAATGGATCCATCACATTTGCACGTGACACAAATCATGTAACAAATCGGAGACAAATTGTCACACTAGGACATAGAGTTTAGACAAATAGCGTAGCCCTGAAGATGTCCATGACAAAAAACACAAACCAAAAGTCACCATCAGCAAGGAAGTTGATAGCCAGAAAGGCCAGCCAACTCTTGTACCCTGGCCAAACCTGGAAGAATTTTTCAAAATGATTGGATGCCAAAACAACTCCTTTCGAATGCATATCAAACCCTCCAAACCCATGTACCACCAATTATTGGCTTTCCAAAACTTGAATACTTTTGACTTGTCTGGGTAGACTGCAGGGACAATAAGAAACTCGCTGGTCAGTAGCGTTTTAGAAAGAGACTGGATTTAACAAAAAAAAAAAATTACGATTTGTAGAAGTAGACTACGAAGAAGAAGCTGGTTGACCAAGATTGCTTTGGAATCGGACTGCAACTGGGCAATGAACCACGATTGCGTAGGAAATAGACTACAAGAAGCCAATAGACAAAGACTGATTCAGAAGTAGATAAGAAGAAGCCAATAGACCAAGATTTTTTCAGAAGTGAACTACAAGGAGCTCGTACACCAGGGATGCCCAAGTCTGGTTCTCAAGAGCCTGTTTTCCATGTTTCTCTCCACCAACACACCTGATTCATGATCAGGATTGTTATCAGGCTTCTGCAAAGTTTGCTGATGAGCTGATCATTGGATTCATCTGCGCTGGAGGAGGGGAGATATGGAAAACAGGCTGGATAGGGGTTCTCGAGGACCGGACTTGGGCACCTCTGTTCAAATGCAGACTACAAGAACCTGGTATATGAGCGAGAATTTGTTTGGAAGTCAACTTCAAAATAAAATCTTGCCAAATAGACTGCAAGAAATTGGTTGACAGAAGGGTAAATTAGAAGAAACCAGTTGCCCGGGATGGGCATACCTGCCTTCAAAAAGAATGCTTAGCGAAACAAATAGTGTGTTAGCAATACCAATAGTAGATATATAGCATACTAAAATAACCGAAAAATGTCGCTATCAAATAAGAAGTGGCAAGATGCAGTACAGAGTGAGCATTCCCAAAAGTAGTGACTAAAAAAAATTACCTTGTCAACAAATCTATATTGTCCTGTGTTTTTTCTTTTTTAAGAAAAAAAAAGGTTGTGCTTTACCTTGACTAGTTTCTGCAATGACTGCCACCTTCCTCAGAAGCTGTCAAACTGACAGTTGTGACGTGTCTTATCAGCTGATGTTCCTGGGCGTAGCCGTGGCGGAGCTGTCATGTGGCGCTCTACGCCGACTATACCCTTTGTCGCTCAATGATTTCCCAAGTGGATCCCATGTGTGGGAAAGTTGAAAAGTTCTTTCATCCCTGCTTAGTGTGACCGGTCCCTATTTCCTGATCTCTATTGCTTCTTTTATCCATATTTTGTATTTTTGTTCTTCTGTTCCAATGATGCTTGCTTTGTCCTAGTCCATGATGTGGTTTTCTCGTTTGCAGAAATCTGATATGGCGGATTTTAGGTATTCTTGTCCACATCATGGATGACCAGGAACATCAGCTGATAAGACAAGTCACAACTGTCAGTTTAACAGCTTCTGAGGAAGGCGGCAGTCGTCGCCGAAACTAGTCAAGGTAAAGCACAATTTTTTTTTTTCTTAAAGAAGAAAAAACACAGGACGTTTCCCAAGACTACTTCACTTGTGTTAATACAATATATAGATACAGCATACGTATAGCCCATTGTTATATGTTTAGGTGGCTGCCAAAGTGTAATCTGTATTGTGCGCTCTTGCTGGTGTGCTGGTCTTTTCCAAGTGCATTTCACTTGCTTTACACTCAACTGAATTGTTGCTTAACCTGCGCAGTGACCCTGCCATTTGTCATCTGTTTCCTTGTACCCCAGATCTTCCTCCACGCTACTCACTCCCCCTCCGGCGCAATCGGTTTCGCCTGGCATCATCGCCGACTCGTGAAGGGATTCACTAAACCTTATATAGGAAGGTATAAGTCAGGAGTGCTGCTTACTCATCTGTTAAAAGCAGAGTGATCTCCAAAGTTTGTACGAGAGGCTTTTTGATGGTGCCCTGCTGCTTTGTCAGTGCAGCACATGCTGCAGGCACTGGCATCCCCTATTGCCTTCCAGGTCATTGGCCAGGCCCAGCAGGAGATGAGTTTCTAGCCCATGACACGTCACTGATTCACAGCTGGATCCGCAACAAGGTATCATAGCAAATGAGTCGGTAAAACATCACTCCGCCAAAGAGCGTGAAAAAGTGTCATGATATCATCATGGGAAGGAGAACTAGATCTGGTGATGAAGCGCTGTTATTCCTCACCCAACCATTCTGGGCCCCCTTCAACTGCTTCCCCCCTCCAGTTCCCCCCAACGATCCCCGCCCCAAACTGGCGCCCGAGGGAGCGGTCGAGATAAGTCAAGCTAATGTAAGGAGGCAATAATTAAACATCTCGTGACGCTGGGCCAAGTGGCTCATAGGTGTTGCACTAGTTACATGAGGCCGCTGTGACACACTGTCCCTTCCTTAAATGTAGACGTCTTCATCACACGAGACTGGCGAGCGGTCGGGTCGCGTCACATCGGGCTTTTTTCGGTACATTGCGCTAATAGCCATGATCAGAAAGGATGTACTACAGCTGCTGTGTGTGTGGTGTTTGGAGTGTGTATGGGAATGGATCCAATGGATCACTTGGCTGAATTCAAGCTGAAGGTTTAAGTGACCAATTCGGATTTAGTGCCTATACTATGTATATATATATATATATATATGTATATATATATATATATATATATATATATGGTTCATCCATCAAGGATTTGTTGGATCAGCACTAGTCCAAGTTGGTGTGGGGAAGAAAAAAAAAAGAAGTACATGAATATGGTAAAATTCGGTGAATATCACGCACCCATGCATAATACGCAACCACCACCACCACCACCACAAACCCAATTCACCTAAAGGCAGTTTTTTCTCTGTACTTGTGTATGACACAATCCTTTAATTTGCTGGTATCCTTTATTATTAGAGTGAACAATGTCTCTGCACAAGTTTCTTGCCGCAGTTTGTCCACACGGCTGTGCCGTTTTGGAGCTTGAAACCGATCACTTTTTTAACCGGGCTCCAGAGTGGAAAGATTTCAAAACGTGCCCCGTACGTTCCAATGTGGACACCATATACCAGAGGTGGGCAATCTCGGTCCTCGAGGGCCGGAGTCCTGCAGGTTTTGTAGGTTTCTCACTTCCAACACAAGCTGATTCCAATCAACAGGATCGTTATCAGGCTTATGCAGAGCTTGCTGATGAGCTGATCATATATCAGCTGTGTTGGAGAAGGGCAACACGCAAAACCTGCAGGACTGCGGCCCTCGATGCCCACCTCTGCCATATACGGTATACTCCTCCAGTGATGACATAGTCTGCCAACTTCAATGGAAAACAAAATTTAGCTATATTTTAATGCTGATAACTAAAGAACGGGACAAGATAGAAATACACTTCATTTACATCTGATGAAAGAAGAGAGTCTAATCTTTCTTTTGGTATGTTCCATGTTTATATAGCAATAGAACATAATAATCTGTTGGCCTTGCAAAATCAGTCAAAATCCAGTAAAACGTCTAGTATTGAAGGGGGTTGTTCCAATGAAAACGGCTGGTATTCAATGAGTTATTAAAAATATAATTTTCCTCCTGTAGCCTAAACATCATTAAGCATATAATTTAGACATGTATTTAAGGCAAGTTGTAAAATGTCTGAAGTCCTCTTATTTATGTTTAACAAATTTAAAACATAAATCATGCTGTTTCTACTAAGAAATGTCTCAAATGTTCTCCTATTTCAATTATGTAACTGTATAGGATCATATGCCGAGAAATGTTTCTTGGGAGGAGTAACGGCGGCCTCGTGGCTTCCAAAGTCTTGGCCTATTGGCTATCCAGTCATATATTCAGTCCAGTGGTTCATTTTCTTCGCTGATTCTTCTTCTACGCTTTCCGTTAACTCCCTGTGGCTGCGCTACAGCGCCACTCCAGACTTGGCATATACATTACAGTTGCTAAACGTCATCAGTGTCAACATACTAACGAGACAACGAGAGACATCTGGACAAGACACACGTGGCTGAGGGAGCTGATTGGATGACACAAGGGATTGGGAAGGCAAGCACAGGTGTACATGTTAAAACCTAACAAGACAGATAATAATAACAGTGATACAAGGAGAAACATGACAACCAAAATTTAACCAAAATCAACAGTAACAAACCAATGTTTTTAAATCTAGGTTAAAAACAACGCTCTTTTCCTGGACCTATGTCTCTTTCAAAATATTTTAAAAAGTCATGTTTTCGAAAATCTTGTTCTTGCGCTGTATGCTCTTTTAGTACTTTTAGTAAGCCTTTTAGTATTATTATTATTATTATTATTATTGTTGTTGTTGAAAAACTCTCCCACACGCCTCGATGTGATAATTATTTTTACCAAAAAAAAGTTTTATTATCAGGATTTTACAAGTAAGCAGCTCCATGTGTTATACAGTAAAACAAATTCCATTATCGTCTCGAACCTTTGCGGTGCTTCCAGTGCAAGTTGTGTGACAGATGCAAAGCAGAGTGGACAAACACCATCTCGCCTGTTTAAAAAAACCCACAATGGAGACCTTGGATCTAAATGTCACGGTTTCATAACGGATACACTGACATTTGTGTGATGGGATTTAGCCATGGGTTAATACAGCCATCATTGATGTCCATCTTGCACTCTCGGCCTGTGAAGTCTATTGCACCATTTTTCTTTTTTAGGTGCCCTCACAGAAGTTTCTTTCAAAGGGGTGAATTGAAAGCCAATTATTTTATCGGTGGAGAAGAGGGAAAAAAATCAGTTTGATATGTTGCTTTGTTTTATATGATGCTAATAACGTGCCTCAGGAGCTTCTTTTTTTTTTAACTAACTGGCTAAAAAGCACATTCAAATCAGAAGCATGTAAATCTAATCAATTATACTGCTTCTTTTATTATTTTTTTTCAATGAAACGCATTTGGAAAAAGTCACAGTATAATGAGGAATTTAAATTGGAAAACGAAAAGCTTTTGTTTATGATTATAAATGCCAGGGCAAGGCAGCGACTCACCAATCCGTGAATTATCCTTTCATATTCCTTTTTTTTTCTAATTGTCGACTACAGCTTTGGCACGTCTTTTAATGAAGGCAGACTTGTGAGCATTGTCCCACAAAAAAAGCCCTTCCCTTTGACATTATTGTTTTATATTTTACTGCCTTTACAGGGGGTCATTAGGTGAATGCAACATTTAAAAAAACGTCTTCAATGAGCTTCCATACTGCTTTCCTGTGTGTGTATGTGTGTGTGTGTGCGCGCGCGAATGTGGGCGCTCGTGTGTGTGTGCAGGTGGCAAAGGCTATTACTTGACTCGAAAGAAGATGATTTTCTTCTTTCTCTCTTCTTTTGATAACACAAGAGAAACCCTCCACCCCCGCCCTCCAAGTTGCTGTGGCGCAACCCAGTGTCGGCTGCTTTCTTGGGCTCAGGAGGTTCCTTGGGGGAGAGCAGAATGGAAGTTGAGCATCTTGCTGTGATCCAAAGAAAGTGTGCCAAATTCTATCAACACTGGATTAGCACACAACATTTGTGTTCGATCAGCGGAAGCAAAAGAAGAAGACTGTGAGGGCAGGGGGGGGAAGAGCGTAAAGATGGAATTTTCTAAAAGCATTGCTGTTTCTGTCTTGTGAACGGATGTGCACGAGCACCATTTTTGTTTAGAAGGGAAACTGTATGCTATGTTCATGATAATCAACATGTTTTATTGTATGACATTGTGTTATTAGTCCAGAATAAAGATTGAAATATTCTATTTCCATTCCTCTAAAACCTGTGTTCTATGCACCCTCACTAGTCTAAAGACGGTATTTTGATCAATATTCTGTTTGTGTAAAATGAATTAAGAAGCAAAATCCACCCTTTTTTTATCCATCTTAGGAGGTGACCATTTTGCTATTTGCTGTTGACTGAAATTGACATCACAGTTGCCAAAGTGCTCCACTTGCGAACGCCACATGACCAAATCCAGAAAACAGATAAGAGGTGATGGTCGTTGCCTGAGCCCTTAGGCACTGGGATTTCCACCTTACCTGAGACCAAGATTAACGTCTCCCAAAGTGATGGAAATGCCAAATTATGGAGAAAGAAAGGATCTGCTTATGATCTAACACCCAAGCTCATCTGTCAAATATGATAGATATAAAAAAATGTAATGTCATGGCTGCTTCTGGAACGGGCTCACTAGTCTTTATTGATGATGTAACTCACGATGGTAGCAGCAGAACAAATTCTAAAGACGAAAAATCCTTTTTTTCTGACAATTTACAGAAAAATGCATCCTAACTACGGGTAATTGGGAGAAGCGACATCATGCAACAAGATAATGAGTTGACCCATCAGACACTCCCACCTCAACAAATGGCTTCATCATGAAGAAAAAGTGAAAGAATGGCCAAGTCAAACCCAATGGACTATATGCCACGGAGGAGGCGGGACTTCCGCGTTTTCACCCATCAACTTTGCTTCAGTTTCTGGTTTGCGACGTGTGGGCTGCGTCCCAGTACTTGCGCTTCCGCCTTTGTGCCCCTCGGTTGCGCGTTCCCGTCGGGTGCGAGGCTGCGAGCGTGTAGTGTCTGTCTCAGTGTCTGAAGCATTTCAGATAGCCAAGACGTCCTCCAGCCGATGAGCGGGAGCGCGCAGTTGGGGGTGGCGCGTGTTGGAACGCCACCAGCAGAGGCCGGAAACGGCGTTGAAGTGTAAAACCCGGAAGTCGGAAGTCCGTGGCATCCACCCCATAAGGCATATATTTTGCCACTTGAAGACTGGAGGGAGATACCCAAAGAAATAAACAAGAAAGAGGCTGCAGTAAAGGCCTGGAAAAGCAGCATTTCAAATAAAGAATGCAACAGTCTGGTAAAGTAAATGGATTGCAGGCTTGGTGCAGTTTTTGCAAGTAAGGTTTATGCCACCAAATATTAAACGTTAAATAGTTCAATAGCGTCCGTTCCAAAACTTTTGCTCACTTGAAAAGTGGGTGGCTTCAAACAAAAGGTGCTCTGTCCTGAATCCAGAACCCACTAAAGGAAGCCACGGCTTGTTGAGGATATGCAGATTTAGCCGCCATCTTGATGCAAGGAGTCCCCGCCGAGCTCTTCAATTCACGTGTATTGAGGTAATTGTGTTTGGGTCCAATACATTTATCTTAACTAGAATTGTTTACCGATTTTGACATGTACAGTATTTGTTTGCTAGAAATATCAGACATTTAGTCATTATACCAGACATGTAAGCAATCTTACAAGTGGGGCTTCATAACATATTAAATATAAATTTAAGACCAAATGCTTAAAAAAACAGGACAACAAATTTGACATTATATTAAATGTTCTTTTGTTGTACCATAGGTGTGCACTTTTGTCAATCGTCAATTGTCACGATGCCTACCTTTCTGCACTCAGGGAAAGGTGGGCATCGTCATTGACGGGAATTGACGATTGACGGAAGTGCCCATCTCTGTGTTTTACTTGCTATCATATTGTTGAACAAAAATTTAAACATAGGCTATCTTCTATTTTGGGTTTATATTTTTATAGCCGACTCCAGAGGAGTCAGTGGCTCACCAGTCATGAACCTCACTGCATTTCACTGACGTGTGCGTGCCTATGACAGAGTTGGTAACTAAAGATCAAAGGATTGACACCTAGTCAGTCAGGCCTTCTGTCTCTGATCAGTTGTTTTTTCCGAACCGAGGACGAAGAACAATTTAATACATGATTTGATAGCACCAGTGTAAATGCTTTTTACGTAATTATTGAATAAGTAATTTACTGTATTCCTTGCACTTCATACGGTACATGTGGCAGCACGTTCACGTTCAAAATCACCCAATGGCTGTATGGCCAATGTTGACATTTGGAGCAAACTCCCTGCTGACTTAATCACGGCAGATATTGCGTGTCATTTTATGCGCTGCGCTCAGACCGGTGCTGATGGCAGGCCTCGTAATTCGCCACCGCTGTGAGGTGGGACTCCTGGGGGGTCACGCGTCTCCCCGCTCTCTCTCGAGGTCACAAGCTTCATTCTGTCTCCGTGACTTCCCGTCCCGCTGAGTCAGCCAGTGTAAACACAAACAGCAGTGACGCAAAGAAGTCTTGAACGCCAGAGAATTGGAGCAAAGTGACAAACAAGCCATGCTTTATCATAAAGTTGATCATTAGGATGTTTGTGATGTGTCACACAAATATGATCTAAGGGAACCTCCAAACTCCGTTTTGTGACGCTGGTTGACTTCCAAGTTTTAATTTCCAAACATGGAAATTGTTCTTATGTTCATTGAGATATTGAATAAAATCTTTAAAATTTTCAAAGGGGGTGTAATCATATATGCTGAGCACTGTACATATTAATATCTTTACCACGTCTACAAATGATGGAACCCATCGGACGGTTTTAAAGATAAATTTTGCCCCTCATTTTAACAGATCATCTTGGTCTGGCTGGGGCAAATTATGGCCTGGGGCCCACCTATGGTCTGTTTCATTATTTAACCTAGCTCACCAAGCATTTACATTACTAACAGTCCTGTTATATTTATTGGATATCCCCCCCCCTCCATTTATCTCAACAAATAATTAATTAATTCTGTAGTTCTAAAACGAGTGTCACCTAAAAAAAA
This sequence comes from Vanacampus margaritifer, assembly GCF_051991255.1. NCBI lineage: Eukaryota > Metazoa > Chordata > Actinopteri > Syngnathiformes > Syngnathidae > Vanacampus > Vanacampus margaritifer. The sequence continues at coordinate 16,669,497 of NC_135442.1, forward strand.
ATACTTGGTACATATTTATTTGTTGTTAAGTGTATTTGATGTTGTAAACCACTGCAACGTGCACATCTTCCACATTAACTCTACACAATACGATATAAAAATGTATTTAAATAATATTTTAATTAAAATATATTGTAAATAGAAGTCAAGTCAAAAATTTTAGCTGTTAAAGATTATATGTATTGTACTTCAAAGTTAAATACAAATTACATATGTACATAGCCATGTACATAGCAAATGTGCTGCATTAGATTAAGCAAACATTTCAGACTGTTGTATTATGAACTGTTAGAATATTTAATTAAGTGATTCTGGTATACCAATAGGAGCACCACACTTTGAGAATCACTAGCTTTTAATTGATTAGGGTAAGGGGGAAATATAAAATAAAGTAAGTAATGAAGTAAATAAAGAAGAAGATAGTGACATTTTACATATTACGTTTAAAATTTTATTTAATAATAATAATAAACATCATCATAATAACTATATTATTAAAAAACTGTATCCATTCATTTGTTTTTATAAATATTTTTTATTTCACATGCAGTTTTTTATTTTATTTTATTTTATTTTAGTTTAGTTTATATGTCAGTCAGTCTGTCTGTTCTCTGTGGAAGTCTAATGCGCAAACGTTGACCCCAACACGTTACGCCCACTCAGAAACGTCAAGACTAATAAGGTGCTACCCCGTTAGTACCCGCCTCCTCAGCCGCTGCGACCAATCACACAAGACAACAAATCACTTAACCAGCCAATCGACGCCCTCTATTCTAACTTCGCATGAAGAAAAATGGCGGCGCCCGTGAGAAGGACTGTAAAACGACTTTTGCAACAGTAAGTCAAATTTTATGCTTTTTAAGACGGTTTTGCTTTCATTAACGTTTTAAAAACATGACCGGTTGAACTACTTAAGCTCACGGTGGGGCGTAGTTGGTTGTATTTTCAACCGAACAGGAGTATAGCTCCAATGAGTAAATTCACTGCTTGGAAGGCATCATTTGTTTGTTTATCCTTCTGTATATATACATGGTCAAGTAGGCACATTTTGTGCCAGTTGAAGTTTGATGCAGTACATTGAGTTTTTGACCTCATAGCTGGTGATTTGGCTTTTTACTTTTGCCTTCTTTATGCCTATACTATTAGGTTAAGTACAGCCAAAGAGTTCTCAATGGTCATTCAGGCTCCTAAGTGGTGACTCTGCTGTCATTTTATCATCCTATTAGGTGTAAAGTTTCTCACATGAAATTAAAATTGAAAGGTGGTAGAATATTGCAGTTCATTGCCCCCACATTGTGGAATTACCTTCCTTCTAATCTTAGTGGACATTTTTTTTTAAATCAGGTATACCATTATGGTTAGATTCAATTTTGATTTGCGTTTTTGCTTGTGTTAATTGAATTTTTTTTGTAATTCATTATTTTATGTTTGACCACCGTATTGCATAGTTATGTGAAACACAATGTGAGTCCTTACTGTGACAATTTCTGTATAACTTAAAAATATAAAATGCACTTACTTACTGTAGAGTAGGCCTGCCACAAACAATAATTTTGCAAGTCGACTAATCACAACAGTAGTCGCGATTAGTCGATTGATCGAAACATATTGTCGCTGTCCTGTGAAAAAAAGATTTATTTTCTTTTTTTTTTTTTTTTTTTTACATTTTGGGGATGTCTGCATTCAGTTTCATCTCATAAATGTAAAAATGACCCCAAAAAATTCACAGGACAGTGACGATATGTAAATAGCAGCATATTGCACCAACAAGCGGCTGCTCTTTTCAAAACCATCATTAGTTTACATTTAGAATTCTTTAAAAGTATGTACAAACTAATAATGAAGACAATTAAGACTATAGTACATTGAACTTTGATTAGATTTTACAGCTTGTACCATAATTTCTGACATGTTTATAAATGAATAATATATATTTTTTTGCTGTAAATCTTTAGTGTATTTTAAAATTAAACCAAATATTATGTAGAGTAGCACTAATACTATGAAACTATAATTTTTCACTCTTCTTGGGGACTAAACCTTTTTTTTAATTTTATTTTTATGTAGGTCTAGAAGGTAGTGACATCAGATGAGTAAAATTAGGAAAATACACTGGGCTACACACACCTAAAATTTGTTTCGGTTATTAATATTATATATAATATTGTAATATTATATATATAAAATATAATATTCGCTGACTAAAGGCCCTGTAAACCTTACAAATATCTTAGCGTGCCAAACATCATGTTACACACACGGTGCTAACCTACACGGTGCTAATGCTAGCTTCCATACATGACTATATACACTTTGCCTAAAATATTATTAGGCATCAACCACAACATGCTTCCTTTTTAAATGCTGCTTTATCACTGCCGTGGTGCCATGAAAAGAAGGTTTACCTCATATTAAAGAAAACTAGAGAAAACTAAAGAAATCATTTGAACTATTTCTATTAGTTTAACATTTTTTTTCAACTTTTGTTAACAAGAGTATGAAAACCTATAATTTTTGTTATTGTACATTTAGAACAGATATAAAATTTGTGATTAATCATGAGTTAACTAGTGAAGTAATGCGATTAATTACAATTAAAAAAAATAATTGCCTGTCACCCCTCATTTTTTACTAATCTCTCTTTTTTTAATGAATTTATGGCAGTGAATGAGTTAATATTAATTGTTGACAATTTTGATCGTTGACGTTGTCGTGACTAATCTTGGCAGCTCTACTGTAGAGTAATGTACATAGCATCAAATGTGCTGTAAATCCCCCTAGAAAATACTGAGAATAGATATGAAAACCCTAGGCTTGATTGACTTGGAGGGTATTTTTGCTGCGATCCTTGTGTTTTACACTTGATGAAAAAGTACAATTTAGGTTTTATAATCATGATTAAAGCACAACATCCATAACCACATTGCAAATGGATGGATGCTGTCCTTTATCATTGTTGTGAGCAATTGCCGTTGCAATCGATTCAATGTCCTGAGGAAGGTATAAAAAAAAAAAAAGTGCCATATGCGTTTGTTGTTGTTGTTGTTGTCAGAAAGTCTGTAATAAGGGGCATATGAATTAGTGTGCAAGTCTGGAAGATGTCGACAGTACAGACTTGAGGGAATGTGATATTAACATTTCCCTTTAAGGGTAGAATAGAATTAATGAAGCACGGTAGTGACAGCAGGCTGTTGCTGAAGCTGCTCTTCTGCCTGGAGATGGTGCTGTGGATTGTCCGGGATAATTTTCCCTACTTTTAACATCACCCGTGTATATTGCTCAATATAACAGTTAAGCCGGCCTATCCCTGGTATAACACAAACGATGGATGAACAATGTAGGATCATGAGCTAGAGCCTATCCCAGCTGACATTCTAACCCAGAACCTCTCGAGCGATGGAGAAGAAATGAACAAAATTCCCTGAGTGGAGTTGCAGGTTGTCACTGATCTTCACCCCACCAAGGTGCAACACTCCTGTCTGACTTGTTTGATTGACAAATCATAATGTGAGAGGCCACTGGGTCTATTTTAGTCCTGAGGGTGGAGCTCATCAGTTAGCCCCAAATGCAAGTGGTCTGTCACTGTGAAAAAGGTGGAAATACATTCCTGTGTCTGGGAGGAGTGGTTATTTGACTAGACTTTGAATGGCTGTTGATAAAAATAATTTGTAACTGCATTTTTTGTGAGATGCCAGACAATACCAAGGAGAGTGTTTTTGCATATCTACAGTGGAAGTAGAGTGAGTTTGAACGGCTCGGAACTCGTACAATTCGGACTTCAACCCAAAAATCTGATTAAGAAATACCTCGGAGTTTGAACACCCAAGCAAAGCAAGCTAAGCCGAACGTACCTTGAAAGCAGGTAGCCGAGTGAAGCCGAGCAAAGCCGAGCAATGCCGAATGCTCACGTTGCGGTAGTTGAGACGATGCACTGCTCCTTTCCAGTCAGATTGTGAATACTCCAGAAGGTGCTCCATACTCGTGAGTGAATTTAGATTTTTCCACGACAATTTTCTTCGCCATGGGCCCAAAGTAAAACAGTGCCAGTCGCAGCAAAGAAAAACATACAGTGCTATGAACCACAGTGGAATTAGGAAGGAGATTATCGCGCAGTTGTAACTACCGCGACTACTTTTGTAAATACTGGCACGAGGACCCCCTTTAGCTGTTCAACAACATGCCTGACGTTGAACAACGCACGCAAGGACCGCTTAGTATTCTAACAATATACTCAATGTAAAATATACAAACTCAGCACTGAACTAAAGCTAGCATTAACATAGCATTTATCATCCACTGATGCCACCACGCCACAACAAAAAAGGTAAGGTATTTTTTGTTGTTTAAATACTGTACAGGGTATAAATGTAAAAAACATAAATAGAAATTAAAAAAGGAATTTTCAGTTTTTGGAGCTGGGGAACGGAATAATTGCATTTACATTATTTCCTATAGGAAAAAATGTTTCAGAGGTTGAACAATTCAGACTTTGAACACTTCGCAGGAACGAATTATGTTCAAATTCCGAGGTAGCACTGTATTTTAAAGTTGTTTTTTTTAATTTTTTTATTGCAATTTTTGGGCAAATATTTAAATGCTTTGTAAAAAAATTTTTTCCAAAATGCCTCTTGCATTTAACACTTGGCGGAGGTAATAAATGTAACAGCTACAGTTTACAGCCTCAACAAAGGGTCATATCTCCCTAATTGGATCCGTTGTTACTCGAGGGAAGCTGCGTCTACAAGGTTAAATGCTCAGACAGCCGAGACCGCGAAGAGGAATGTGCGCTCTTGTTGTTTTGTTTTATGAACAGCCTAGAGCCGCCCTCGCTTCGCCTCGACACTGGCAGCAGACTGCTCTTTGTCACCAACACCCTCACGTCAAAGATGCAACGGCATCCTGGGAGGAAGCGTTGGCTGCCGCTATGAAGTCGACAAGTGATGAAAGTAGCCTGCAGCTTATCAATTAAGAGAGCCAAGGCCTGGACCTTATAAGTTAATGGGCAGTTTCCCCTCTTGTGGCCTGCTAGAGCTTTTATAGCGACGCTTATAAAATGCTCAAGTGTAATGCGTCCCTATAACGTTTTCAGTTGAGAGACGTAAAGCAGTGTCTGCGCTTGCTTGAATGATTTATATGGTGGCGTGTGGTATAGATCGGGATGGGACTTTTTCAGCTATCACAGTTGTTTTTAAAGTGGCCACTACTGTTCAATAAGACTGTATTTTGATGCTACTTCCGATGAGTTTTATGGAATTTAGGGTTCTGTTATAATTAGACTACACAGATCTGATTGGCAGGATAAATGTCATGCAAAATTGGTGATCCGTTGTAATGTCGATCAGTGATGTTATTGATTGGATCCGCCAAATAAAAATCATAGCAAACACAATGTTATTCATTCCAGGGACGTTCTGTGCTGCCATTGTTAATAATCCGAACTTTATCAGCATATACTATAAAGTTGGACTATTTTCTTTTTTTCCCCCCAATAGTTTTAAATAATATATATTTTTGGGGAGGTGGGAGGAGTTATGTCTGTCCGCCACATCTCAACCCTTGATTGCTTGTAAGTGTTTTTGGGAGAATTTTTAGGGTTTAATTATTATTATCAATTATATGCGAATTTTGGATGTTCATGAGCCGGGCTGGTCCCATTCCGAAATAGCGGGTTTGACTGTACAGTTAATAAACATGTTGTTTAAATAGATTGGATAGGTCCATATTCTGATCGGAACAGTGATTTTTATTGTTGTTTTTTTTAACTCTCTGATTAGTGATCGGCTCCAAAATCCAGATTGGTTCAAACCTTGTAATACTTAGCATATGGCAACTAAGCTATTGTAATAGCCTAAATTTTTTCATAGTGCTCCTTCTTGGCAAACATCACAAACAGATGAAGTAAAATGCACCATACAAAATTTCACTTACATTGTCTTCAATGCATTAAATTTGAGTTGGCATACTTCACAGTAGATATCAGTGTATGTTCTTTTTTTCCTTCTTCTTCCTGTTCTAAAGACTTAATGCTTTGATGCTGACTGAAAGGAGTATCAGTGAGGTGTGTTAACGTCAAGAGTCCCAAATTTTCACTTGAAATGATAATAGTCCTTTTTTTTTTTTTTACAAGCTTTCAGTAGTTTGACTTTGAAGATTGCAGTGTACTTCCTAAGAGTTGCTATCACAGCCAGTCGTAATCTGTATCATGAAAGATAACAATGTGTATCACAATATCGATGTATTTTCCCAGCCCTCGTACTCATCGAGTATATCCTTAAATACTCCTAATACTAGAATCACATACATTTGCACAGGATTTATTTGTATAGGCGAGGGGGAAATCCTCGATGAAAATTCCCTCACTCATGTGGTGTCGTCTGTGCTCGAGCCGGCTTTGGCTTCCGGTAGAAAAATAAATGAGTGTTTGAATAAACACCCGTGTGTTGACACCTCATTTCCTCATTGATTGGCGCTGGAAGCTGAAAGCTCGAAGTGTGTTTGTGGGTGTGTGGCCATAATCCAATCAGGTGGGAAAACAACCAGTGGGTCTGTGTAACCAAATTTTCAGCCACTTCATCCTTTGCTTAATCTTTAGATTTGAATGAATTTTTTCAACGTTTATTGACTTTTAAAGATTTTCTATTGCGGTTGGGGTTAGGTTTCTGGATTGTTTTGTCCACTAGCTTCACCCTTTTTATACCCGGAACAGTGCACCGTCAGGTTCTATGATTCAGAATTTGACCAAAATTATTGTGAAAGTCGTTTTATAAAACTTTGCAATTCAACTCCCAATCATGGGTGACATCATGCAAGACATTAGAATCTCCATGCCAAACGAGCTCAGTTTTGCATCTTATTTTTCTTTTCAACACTTGATGAACGCTCATGACTGTCACATGAAACTTAAGCATATCATGCCGGCTGTTTACTTTAGTCCAACAAGCATTGTTCAGGTCTTGGTTTTTTGTTGTTGTTATTCTGTGGCACTTACTCCATACATTTGGCTATTGTTGTGCAGGACTTCAGTGTGCTTGAATAAGTTTAAATGCGTCTAAAGCGTGTGGGAGGAATAAAACTACATAAAAAATGAAATGATAAATTATGTTAAATTATATGGTCTCTTTATATTACAGAGAGTTACCTATTGCGGGTGGGTCTAGAATGTATTCCCCTCGATAAACAGGGGTTCAATGTTTTAGGCATTGCATCATCAGCCAAGTGTAACCATTCTTTATTAGTTAATGTGGATGGGTCACTAAGCAAGCCCTTTTTTTAACGATACTATTTTCAAGGCAATGCATCAATAAATGGCTCTATTACCTGTTGTTGACCTAGCTAAGCTTGCCTTTGAAATGTGTTACAGAGCATTAAGTTAACACATGTTGCTATGCAAAAACAAACTCTGGTGACTGGTATGGGGGGCCAGCTGAGTAAACGTGCTGCATGGAGGGGAGGGGTCGGTGGGCAGTGAAGGGAAGAGGCCCCACACTACACTTGTCCCGGCGAAAGGTGGATCCATGCGGCCAACAGATGGATCTGTTAGCCTGTATCCCCCAGAGGCAAAGAAAACAACCAAAGCAAGTGTCTCAGCTCTAGCACAGAAGCCTTTGATCAACAGCACATCTTCAGCCGCCGATGGGTAAAAAAAAAGGAAAAAAGACTTCGGACCCTCGGAGTGCACATCTGTATAAACAGAATCGGGGAGGAATGTGCGAACAATGCAACAAAAGAATTTTGTTCTTGCCTAATAGGTCATATTCTGGAGTTTAGTATCAAATGAAGAAGTGTGGGTCTTTCTTTGTTTTTAAGGATAAGAGAAGCTGAGAATGTTTGCGCTTTACAAATGCAAGGTAACATTCTCTTGCTCTGGCATAATATGCTTACATCTCATCGCATTTCATTGATGACTCAGTGTTTCCCACACCATGTTAATACTTGAGCGGGCCACCCAAGTAAATTGGCCACCACCCAAGAAGTTTCCAAGAAAATTTATTAAAAATATATTTAAAAAAAGAAAAAAAAAACGTGTTGCGGCAGGACATACCGCATGCAACGTTAGTTTGCTGTCACTCACTTGTGGATCGTGAGGCTAGAGGAGACGTAGTAACAGGACTGAGACCCACCTCCCGTCCAACCCGCCTCCCATCAACGCCACTGGAGTCCACCCACTCAAGTAGATTTCAAACCTGTGGGAAACACTGCTGTCTATCTTTTGAAATAACTGTTGTAAAAAAACAAACAAAAAAAAACAGTAGAAGAGTTAATGCTTGCTGAACTGAACTACACTAAAGTCTGGCATGATTGGCTAATATCTTGCACGTTGTCAAACATGACAGTAGTCCATCTTTGTGTGTCAAAAAAACACACACGCAGATGTCAGCTTTTGGCGCTTGCCAAATTGCACTCTTGCGGGATACGCGAGAGTCTGACATGACCTATTGCACGACGACGAACCATCTAATGGAGTTGTTATTGTTGTAAAAAGCCAAAGGAAAGGAACACTTGATCTATGCGCACAGAACGAAGAGGCCTTGTGCAGTACGTAAAGGGCTGGCACGATAGCAGAGTATATCGTGTAACATCATGGATTGTGGCGGGTCATTCAGCGATCAACCAGCACATCCACAAATCCTATGTTCAGTGTGCGAGTAGAGGCGAGAGAGCGCGACAACTCGTGGATGCTTTAGTGCTTCACCATCACAACAGGCCTGCTCGCAATGCCCTGAGCATCCAACAGTTCCTGGGCGAGAAGAACATTACGGTGCTGGAGCAAACTCTCTACTTAGCAATCTCTAAACTCCCTGGGATTTTTTATTCTTTTTTTCTCCTGTTCCCAAGATCAGGGAGCTGATCAAGGGCACATAAGTTATATATACATATACACATTTATTTATGGTGTGAAGCCATCAAATATAAATGTTCTTATTAGGTGCTGATAGCGAAGTTGCTCATTCAAAGTATGACTAATCATTTTTAATGGCTTCCTTACGAGCCTGTTGTTGTTGTTATAGTTCTATATCCCATGTAGTATTAATTTGCGAGCAGGTGGTTATGTGTGTGTGTGGGCAGGATATTACTTCCAGGTTTGCAGTAAGCCACTTTTTTTTATAACTATTAAATAGGCACATACAGTATTTGGATTATTTTGGGTATTCAGTGAACCCCTCCATCTCATTCTGTTGCCGGGTAGTAGAGGTAGTGGTTTTGGTCTTCTCACGCCTCTGAAGTTGGCTGACTGCCATGGTGACGATCAGTCAGTTCCAGAACGATGAGGTGTAATTTAGCAGCATTTCCTGTCTGATACACAACACCTTAATGTGTAATGGGTTTTACTTTTTATAGAGGGGTGTTTGTTAAGCAGGCGCAGCGGGGGGGAGTTGTACATGGTTCTCTGGGGTATTCCAACTTAATGTTTCTTTAAAGCTTACAGTATATACACCTCAATTGTGTAGAAGAGATGCTGAGGCCACATGGATGCTGTTCTTAGTGTGGCCCATTGGGGTCAGTTTTGACAGTAGCCTTTGTGTCATGATTCAAGGTGGGGTGGTATGTTACTTGTACTGACAGAAACTGAACTATTAACTACTGCACATTTTTATGACATGTTTCTAGTGAAGAAAGGAAGTTCTCATAGAACCGTAAAGCAAAAAGAAGTTGATTGTACTTCAGCCGTGGTGGGAGAATTATGTTGGCACAGCAGCAACAACAACAAAAACAGATAGTATAAAGCATTATGAAAGTAAAATTATTATAATTTTTTTTACCTGATTTGATGCAAATGTATTTTTTTTTTTTAACTGCAAAGCTAAAATACTGTAAAATCCCCATGAATATTTGCCATTTTTACCCCCCAAAATATGATCCCAAATCAAAGGAGAGTATTAACACACCAAATTTAATATGAAACCCATAATTTTAACTTAGTTTAGATGTTTATCAAGTGCTGAGGCAGGATCCAGGTTGTTAAAAAAAAAGAAGTGTACTTCATTGCAACATGTTATATAACGTCTAATGTTAGCACAGCTGTCAACACCTATTTCCATATTGTAGTGATGTCGTCGAAAGATCACGGGAACGAGTCAGTGGGCTCCGTTTATTAACAAAAAAAGCTATGGCCATATTGCGGACAGAAAAATACCAACAAGCCATGAAGATACAGTTGTTTGCTAGTCCAGTATTGTGCTGTTGTAGGGCAAGTTCGGAAATACGTTCAGTGTGAACTGCGTCACTCAGACCGTCCGAAAAGTTGGATATTCAGTTTGCTAAACAAGGCTTTGCCCCAAAAAAAAAAAAGTAGTTTGCATTCAACGATCCATAGCAGCATGGAGAAGCAACAGAAAGCCACTCATGGAGGATTTCAATTATGTTATTTTTTTCATACTGGGTAGAAGAAAGAGTGGTTCGTACTTGCGTACAGTCATACAACAATCGTATACATTTTTTTGTTTTTTGGCATGTCAGAAATTTCTTTGGTCGCACCAGTTATCCTGCACAATTGCAGTGCTGCATTTGCATTAAATTAAGTGGATAATATAATATTTTACAAGGTATTATGAATGGCGTGGTTGCATGTCAGTTTTTAATCACAGAGCTGACTTTCTTACTTTTTGCATCAGCCATGGCAGTAACAAACAACTCCTACAGGACTTAAATGGAATAGCAATGGCCCACCTTTCTTTAGCTTGGACTGTCCATGATAAGTTATTAATTAATAACAATAGTAAAAAACATATTCTGTTGCGAATTTGCAAAAGCGATAACCAAAATGAGGTAATAATTCCAAAGAATTGTCTACTATTGGTTTGGTCCTGTGCTGCCCATCTCATCACAACACTGGCATCAGTTGCAGACAGACAGCCTCCTATGTGCGCTACATTTCATTAGAAACAGGTTGTAGTTCTACCACACACATTCAAAACCGCAAGGTCACCGTCATCTCCTTAGCATCAGTCTTTTTTGTCGTTGACAAAGCCTCGTCTCTGTCTTCCCATTAGTGTCCGCCGTCCGCTAATGATGCACATTTCTTTACACCGTCCTCTCCCTGTCACTGATTTGCACTCTCCATCTTCACATCTCTCTCTCCCTTCCATGATGTTTGTTTGGCTTCATAGTTTTGTTTTTTTATTGTTTCCAGATGGCAGACACAGACTTAATTTGTGTGGCTTTCAAGTTTCCCAGAGAGCTTTTTACTGCCTTGGCTCAAGCGCTTATCCTGTTTCCTCTAGCTGGGCTTTATGATGGGCCTTTTTATACTGGAAAGAACTGTCACTACCACACACCAGTAGTGTACACCAATGAAGATCATGTTTAACATCTTCACGTCAGTCGATCTTCAGATGAGGGAATGCATTTCTTCGCCATAAGGGCACTGTCAATGAGTATACTCATGTTCATCACCCAGTACTTAGACATTATGTGAAGAACTAGTAACTGTTGACTGTGTTGCTTGCCTCTCTAGACCCTGCTGAGTCTCGTCTGGGCATCATTAAGTACTGTGACGTCACTTATTTACAGGAACACAGGAGGCAGACTCACTCAGTAAATGCGGGGGAGGACCAAGCGCTTGTCTTTACTCATCGGATGCGGTTTTTAAGATGATGTAGTAATCAAAGCTCTCGGCTATATAAAACCCATCCCTTCTTTGCCTTAAAGAGGGCTTCTCTCCTGGCCGGTGACGATGGAGCGATAGCCCCGGCGTTCCGAGCTACCTAATCCCATTTTTAGCAATATTTTAACTCTGACTGGTCAAGAGGGTGGATTTCTCTGACTCACCCCAAATATAAGGCTGGTTTAGCCTTTGATTTGTCTTTTTCCTGCAGTGTATGATAAAGTTGAGACGTCACCTGCCTATGCCCATTCGATGTGCTCCGTCTTGGTTTCGATATATTCAGGCCAAAGATACAACCTAACACAAGGGAATCTGAGTCGAAGTGCAAGGGGATCCAACGGCAGTGTTAGTGTAATCAGTGGTGTTTTTTGCCTTGCAATTGCTGAGCCTCCTGGCTGGCCAAGCTAATCTCATCAGAGTTTGGGCCCTACTGCCGGGGTGAGCAAGAGGACAGCCTAGCATGACCCATATCTCCGTGCCAGGACGGCTACACAACTCTGTCGCGACTGTACAGTCACATCAGTTTACTACGAGGACGAGGCCCTCTGCCAGGGTGTTTACTACGGAACTGTCTGGCACAACAAGATAATGCCCATGCTAATGCCCTCTAAGGACACAGCCACTCGCATTAATGAGGGCCTGAACTTTCTCATCACACACGCTCTTATTTGCAGAAATACAGAATTGACTATGTTACAGTAATCAGTTTCCCCAGTCTTGGTAGTATTTGTAATCCTTGACGTATGATTTAAAAAAAATATATATATATATATATTTTTTAAGAGGAATAAACAGTATTCAAAGCAGCCATTTAAATGCAAAATAAACTACTTTTCCGACCTCCAATAAATTGAATAAGGATGGGAATATTAGAGCTGTCACAAACAAATCTTTTGAGAATTGATTATTAAATCAATTGCCTGGTTAATACACCATTTTCCGGACATCTCCTCCCCTCCCCACAGAAAATGACCAACAGTGATAAGAACGCCTCAACACATAACACTTGTTTGCCAAACTTGATGTATGAACAGTGTACGAACTGTCGAGTCAACAACATTTTAATATTGTTTTCATATAGGCCACGGAGGGTCTTGTCACCTCCACAAGTACCTCTAGTGGCCATTAATGGCTGTTCTGCTGGAGTTGGATGTGATGACTCGGTAAAAAAAAAAAAATGCAACTCTGACTGTCACGCTCGCCTGGTCTTTATTCATTTTCATACTCTTTTCCCACAAAATCATGTCACTTTACACTCTCACTGAATCAATGCTTAGCTATGTAGACACGTTTTAGAGCGAGCTAAGTTGGCTAGAGAAGCTTTAACTTGCACGAGACAAGTTTAACTGTGCACAACAACTTAGTGAAAGCTCATGCTTTGCTCCCCGTACAGTAGTGATGGGACGCACTGTGATGAGGCTTTAGCCTGTTGAGAGCAAGCTTACTTAAAAAGCACCGACATAAGGCTACACTTTGTGAGAGGCATGAAACTGGCACTTGCGCAAGCGTCATTTACAAAAGGATTGCAATATATACAATATAGTGTGTGGGCCTACTGTGTAGTTTACAAACGCCATGGGGTGTGTTCTAAATAGCAATGGTAGGGTATATTGCACCCATCATAGTGCAGTGGTTGCCAGCCGGACTGGCTTGTAGTCCTGCGTGTACGTTCCCTGTTCCCTTGACCCCTGTCTCCAAGCGACCCATACTCAGCTTTGCAGTAATGACATAAAGCTTAATTTTTGGGGTCTTTTTTAGTTAAAAGCGACATCAAACCCTGTGTATCATCTTAGCCCCATGGACGTTTGTCACTGAAAGAGTGCAACCGTCTGCAGCAAACGTCAGTGTGTGATTAACTCATTTAATCCCAGCCATTTTCATTGGAGCAACCCCTTCAATACCAGCCGTTTTATTGATTTTTGACTGATCCTGCAAGGCCCACAAAACATTGATATTGATACGTCTTGTGTAAGGAAAGGGTTAAAAACAAAAAAACAAAAATATTTTTACGGCAGTAGTTTTTCCTCCTTTACTGAATATGAATATTAGTTATCGGTCTCCTTGACTATTGGAATCTTTATCGGCCCTGAAAAAACAAAACAAAAAAACATCGGTCTATCAAGCGAGAGCTGATCCATATTGTAATACTCTGTTATTCCTCTAGAGGTGGCAGTTCATCAAGAATAGTAAGGTCTTTATCACTAGCAATAGAGTTACCCAGCTCTTCAATTGCAGCTGCGGACAAAATGGAACAATACACAAGCGAAGCTGTACAAATACACACACACACACACACACACACACACACACACACACCAGAAAACGCCACACGCATTGACAGGATAACAAAATCAGCAGCTGTCTGTTTGATGCTCTTGTACTAAACAGGTTAATATTTTTCAAACAAAGTTCAGTCTTCTGGAGGATTTGTTGACATCGGACTGTTTGGTCAGTTTGAGGGGTTATGACTTGAGTTCTGAGGTTAGTCTGTTTGGAATGTTTAGAATGAAATCCAATGAAGGATGCTCGGTGTTAGAGAAATTCAAACGTGGGTTTATTAAAAAAAAAAAACATTTTACGTTGAGTCTGTTTAGTGTGTATCCATTGTATTGCTTGCAGATTGCACATGTGTATTGAGAACACATTTTTCTTAAATCTCAAAGTGTGTGAACTTAAAAAATAACCATGCGTGTGTAGGCTTGGCCGGTGTCAGAGTCTGATGGTACTAAAACCTTGAGCAAAAATTATATACAATAGATTTACAGTATTGCAATTGCAGCTCAGAAATCAATTATTTTGATTTTTTTTCTTCTGTTGAATGCTTTTCGTAGCTACATAAATACACACAAAAAGAAAAATAAATAATAACATTTTATCTAAATACCGGTAATATCAAAATTTTGTCCAACAGTAAAAGTATTTATTTCTCCAAAAATGAGTCGCACTTCTCTGCTCCTCCACTTTGTGAAGTAACGTCAGAGCGGAAACTGATGTTAGCCATAGTTGGATAATTATTTATCTCGGTAACGTGTCTGAAGTGTTTATTTCACCTGTTGTAGACATGGTAAGTTTCAAGATGGCGTTAGAGTAATACATCAATGTTAAATTTGTTGAGTAATGGGTGACACTCAAATAAATGTGATCTTGTATTGGTAATGTTGTCTCTAATAGCAACCACTCCTGGTTGGAATGTTTTGCATATTTTTCCTCTACCAGGATCTGGGGACCCAAAAAGCCAAATAATATCCCAAATGAGCCAACTTCTCTGACAAAGGGAAAAGTCGTCGGAAGCGCGTCGTGTCATTTTGCCTGAAATGAGAATTCACAAAGACATAGAGCTGATGGAAAATGTACTCATTTTGATACCGTTTCATTTTAAACCCACGCTATATCCTGATATTGGTAACCGGCCTAATTCCTATGATTGGGTATTAGTCTAAATTATCAGGCTCTCTATGGTTTATGCTGTCTGGAGCCCTACTTAGCAGGTGTAATAGCCCCAGTTGAAAGATTTAAACGGTTGTGTTCAATTTGCAACTTAAGTGCTTTGTATTTTAAACGTTCCACACGGTACTGCTTTTTCACGACCGTATTTGTTTCCTAAGCTCACCTTTCAAATAGCCATTTTACACTATGAAAAGCAGACTAAGATCAGAATCGGCCATCAACACATATGTAGACCTGACCAGTGACCACAAACAAATCGCCGTAGCTTTTTACGCCAATCTTCGATGATGCGGTACTTCCTTTCGGCTTTTGTCTGCGGTTCGGGCCACAGCTGTCGGGGCTCTCAGCGCACCCCTGCCAAAAAAGAAAAAAAACTCAGGCCACGCGCCACTGAACCCCTAAACATTAAATAGGAGCATTAGACACACCTTGTTAAGGGCTGCTGGTGTTTGAGCTGTGGCTGTGGGTGCGTGTCTCATCCTATGATGAGACCAGATACACACACGCACACAACTGCATAAGTCCTTCGCCGCATAACCCTTTCATAAGACAGCAGATGTATTCTCCTTTTGTACTCCTCTGATGCCTCACTCGGATTTCAGTGTCTGGGTAAAAATACCCGCAAGACTAAAGCTTACCTTTTTCTTATGTAGCGTTTCTATAATTATGCACTTCTGGCATCACACCTCAGCAGGGTTGATCCAAACGTGAAAATTAATTCACAGCTAAATGATGCTCTGTGCGGCCTGTAAGGAGAAATCAAACATTTGGTTTAAAGTGCCATAGCCTAAAGGCAGCCAGTGTTCATTAATGCAGTGGTCATTTCAATGAAGGCAAAAGCCCCCCAGTTCATTGAGAGGGGAATATCAATGGGCATAAGAAATGGCCTTAAATGAAGCAGATGTAAAATATTCACTGCTTAAAAATCATGTTATTGGGCAGGAAGAATACATCAGCATAATTAGATGAAACTGTAAACACAGGAGAGCTCTCACAGGAGAGTCCTGTTCATCAAGCTGATAGAAGAGAAAGTTGTACACCAGTATACAGTGCTTATCCAATCTATAGACCATCACCCAATGTCAGGTTTTTGCCACAGCTACCCTAATTGGTGAATGCAAAGAAAACAAAACATAACATTTTAAAATAGATTATTGCCATCCATTAATTTTAAAATGAACAGTTTTTCAACAAAAGGAAAATGTTAAACATGCAAAAAAGCGTATTTACCCACTCCGCAATGTTCTCTCCCTCTTACGCTGTCTTTACCACACTGAGCATCAATCACCTTGGATATTCAATGATAGATGGTATGAATGCTTTGACTTATTTTAATGCTGCTTAACTCAACTACAAAAAAAATCTCTTAAACTTTTGTATGTTTCAGGCAGAGAACATGTGAGAAATTACATTTCATATAATTTTTTTTTTGTTAAGGTCACATGATCCACAAATTCAATCTCATGGTCAAATTATAGTTCAAAAGGTCAAGTTACTAAAATACCCACCAATCTTCTAAATAATTTACAGATTTGTAATCTTTGTTGAATTCCCTTTCCAACAATACCCGTTTTGTGAAGTTTGACCCAGTAGTTCCTGAGATAAAAGTGTAGGAAGGCGGCCACATCCCTTTTTGCCGAAAGTGTAAAAATTCGGTGGATCGTAGATCCCAAACCCATACTCCGATTGACCTCAAATTTGATATTTAGTGTTGTGACTTTCCTATCAACAAGTACACTGAGTTTCATTCAAATCTAAATCTGCTTGAAGAACCCCCCCTGGGTGATTTGGCATGGAACGACCCAATAAAACAGAACAACAAAATAAGACAAATATGATAAAGAGATGAGGGAGATGCTTGATTCCTTGCTCATGGTTTGAAATATGTGCAAAGATGTAAGATGGCAATGGTGTGGATGCAGCAGAATGAAAATGCAAGAGGCTGGAATTTCAAATTCTATTTCCAGGGTAGTTTTGTACTTTGTACAAAATAAATAGTGTTTGTTGAAGAATAAAGTGTTCAATGTGCAGGGATGAATTGGCATGAGGTTATGATGTTAGTTATGAGTAGCTGAGTAAAGTTTTAGTAGTTCAAAAATTATGAGTACAGTAGTTGCGTTTTGGTAGCTGAATCAATACAAAGTTTTTAAATCAATGAATGATCGTGATCAATCAAAAATAATCAGATATTTCTATTATTACCCAGCCCTCGTTCTTCCCTTTTACGAGGTTACGTTCACTCTTCCATTTGTTAGCCTAACAGCATCCTGCCCCTGCCACTGTTCAAGCTTTTGGGACTATATAACAATGACTCATGATAACAATACCTAAAGTCTAAAAAAGGCTACATTTCCAGATATTTTTGTGCCTAATGCAATTTTCCAATCCAAACAGTCAGCAGCATGTCTACGTTAAATCTGGCCCGTGTCAATCAGCAGACATTTCCAGCAGCACTATGCTAACACCCATAATACACCCACAGTCAGGAAATCTATTACTGAGTCCAAATGGAATCTTCTTGATTATTTCCCGAACCTCGTGCCCGCTTTGAACTATCTAGGTCCCCCCGCCCCCTCGCCGTGATATGGAGTTTTTGCGTCGTTTCCTTCCTCATTTGTTTTGTGAACACTGCTAACAATAAGCACAATTGCAAACTTCAACTTATTATTATTATTTTTACTGTCTACACTGTCTAGCTAATACTTGTTCTTTTTAACGATCCTTAATCACAGACCACTATTTTGTTACTCAAGTCAGATTTATCTGTGCTAGCGTTTTAATCAGGGCCTTTTTGTATTCCAGCTCAATGCAGCTTAGGGTTTATTTTAGTGTTGTTCCAATACCGTTTTTTGATTATTTAATATTATTTTTGTCCGATACAGATTCCGATACCCAGCTTTGTTGTATCGGCCGCTGCCGATACGATATCAATACTAAAGTTTTGTTTTTTTTCTTGACATGAAAAAGCTCTCCTGCCATTGGTTCGGAGCATTCAAGGGCCAATAGGATATCTTAGCTCGGCATGCAGTTAATGTGTCACACATCAGTGAATGTCGTGCATGAGCAAGACACAAGATGCTGCTGCCAAAGTCCTATATTAGCGTTAGAATGAATGGTATCGGGATGTTACTTGTTAGCACTCACCGATACCACTGTTTTAATGCTGTATCGGGGCCTCTGCCGATACCAGTATCGGTATCGGAACAACACTAGTTTATTTCTGTATCATTTTTTCTACGTAGTTTTGAGATTGTCCTGAAAAAGAGCCGGATCAAATATGGGTGGATACGTCTTTACATCTTTTACACAGTAGTCAAAAGTGGAGCTTCAGAAATGCAGCAGAAGATCCTGCATTTATCTGCCTGCGTCTTCTATACAGATCGCAGGATATTTCCGATACTATATGCTAGGGGTTTTAGAAAAAATCGATTCTGCAATATATCGCGATATTACAGCGCACAATTCTCGAATCGATTCAATATGCGGCCGAATCGATTTTTAAACATAATTTTTTTTATGGGAATATTAAACGAAACGTCTTACTTAGGGTTAGGATTTACACATTAAGCATGGAAGAATGTTATATTAATGGAACATTAAGCCTTAATATTTTATTTCTGTGCTGTTCAAACATTAAACAGACTGCAACCTGAATTTTCAGATAAATAAATAAATGTTTATACAAATCTTACAGTGTAGATGTACAAGTTTACTGATTAGTATTTTCTGAATTTGAGTAAAAAAAAAAAAAATCGCAATAATCAATTTATAGATTCGTATCGGGATTAATCTGTATCGAATCGAATCGTAACCTATGAATCATGATACAAATCGAATCGCCAGGTACTAGGCAATTGACACCCCTACTATATGCACAACCACCGAGCAACATCGCATCCATCCTTAATCACGCTTAAAATATTTATTTTGTGTGGAATGCCCTGACACATCCCAGATCTGCTATGGCTCTGATATTATATTATAAAATTGGAGGAATGCTGAAGAATTACCAGGCTGACTTCTAACTCCTCTCTGTTGCGGTGCTGTTTATACAGAACAGCAACATGAAAATAGCCATCTCTCATAGAAAGTGTGAAAGGGGTTTTTGAATTTATTGTTCAACACTTTGATTGTAATTTTCATTCCTTTCCTCTTTTAACATTTAAAATGATTTTGTTTTCATAAGAAATACTGTAGGCGGATTTTTATTTGGTCCACTTTGTAAGACTAGTCTAGCAGAACAAATCAGTCACTGTACTGGTACTTTATGTTCTGTGAACACAGAGTCTGACATGACAGGAGAGTGAACACAGTGGTTATCAAGCACTGAAGTATCCAGTCAATTTCTTGGATGGCGTGCTACATTGATTTCAGATGTCTTTATCAGAGAAGCATGATAACTCCACTCTTGAAGATTACAATTACCGTAGTCGTACTGGGATATGTTTTTTATTTTCCGTTTGATCCTGAGGTGTGTTGGTATCAAGTTGAAAATGAGATCATGTGTTTCCATGGTCCACCCCTTAAAGGAAGGAAGAGGGGCACTTGATTCATACCCACTCCTGCCCAATCCACACCCTTAATAGAGAGATGGGCCAACGTAGGATCCTGCTTGCTGACACTTTCCACATTGAGTTTTTTTGTTCCTGAGGGGTTTGAATACTAACATGGGAACAATAACATGTTCCCACAGTATTATTTTTTTTGCTGTCACTGTCAGTGTTGTGTTGTGGAGACAACCCCATGTATGTGGTCTTTGCCTTTTTGTGTCCAAAACATTTTTAAACTAATGTTCTCAAATGTAAACAATTGAGAATGTTAATTGGTTGTACTGTAAATTGTACAGTAGCAATTTGACTGTTTCATTTCCATTGTGAGGTTGAAAATGGTATGATACTTTAACAAAACTACAGGAAGCGTGAATATTTTTTGGGGGGGAAATATGGAATATTTGGCCCCTGCAGAAAGAGCTGTAGTTCAGTGCTATTTTTGGGTCACTTTGGTTGTCTTGGTAATATTGTAACATGCTTTTCTTTCTTTTCTTATTTTCAATTTATATCATACATTGGGAGTTTAAACGTTTTTTTCATACAGTAAAAACATTTTTAAAAAATGGACATTAACCTCCTATTTCCCAAGGTGACATAAAACCCACATAATAGTGTGTTTGCTCTGAGCAACACATTTTTCCAATTCTGAATTTGTCAAGGTATCCAACAGGAAAATTCAAATAAAATTGGAGCTTTATTTTCCAAGACTATTTTACCAGTGAACTTTGGCCTTTTTAAGTTTGATTTTGGACCCTCCAATTTTTTTTTGTTTACTTTTTTTGTTTTTACTTTTCAAATGTTCACTTGCACTAATTGAATTTAGTCATTCAGTGGGATGTTTGAGCAGTTTAAAATCACTTCCCCAGTCATCTGTGGCTTTGTTGTGGTAAAAACTGGTACACAGGTCCCCCCCCATGTGGTGTCTGTAGACACGCACAACAGGAGCGCTACACACAGCTCGGACAAACCTGACAAATCCTGCTTCCGATTTGTTTTACTTTTGTTGAAGGAAATATGTTAGAGATTTTTTTTTTTCCATTTTTCATTGCAGTGTATTTTGGCTTGTCTACCTTTTTAATATTTGAGTGTTCCTGTGTAGGAAATGTGGAATTATAGGAAATGCCTAAGAATAATGAGGACAACCACGGAAGGAAGCTAAGGGTTAATTCTAACAGCATACCACAAAAAATGTAGAGGCTTTCAGCTTAGAATCTTTTTATGTGGAGTGCCAGGAGGGGCTATGAAGGGGGGAGGTGGGTGGTGGGTGTTAGCCTATATAATACTTTCATGGTTTTGGCAGTCAAGATTTTCAAGAAACTTCCTGGTGTGTCAGGATCAATCAGGCCTAAGCCAGTCTTAATTAAAGACTCGGGGCCGGGCAGAAGTCGAGGGCAAGCGGCATCCCCGTTGGTCAAAAGAATGAAGTGTCTGTCATTACAACACTATAGGGAGCATCAACTTCATGACTTAAATTCCTTTAAAAAAATCTTCCTGGGCAGTAGTGACATTCCCAAATTGACTATATTGTCGGGGGTAGACTTGCATTTTAGACTTAATTAAAAACATACAAATACCACTTCTTTTTTTTCTTCTTTTTTTTTTTAAAAGTCCCCTCATTTGGATTACAGGTGTTATTTTCATATGTGACCACTTGGGGGCACAGGCAACTTACAAGGATGAGTGTGTGCAGCCATGAGCTGGGTGGGGGTGTCACTGTTAAATGTTTGAGTGATGGTGGTCCATTTAATTAAACAGACCATGATCCAAAAAAACTCACTCATGACACATCATGGCCCACAAGAGATGAAATAAGAGCAAAAAAAATGACACAGATGTCCCCTTTTTTTCCCAGTCCTGCTTTTCTCTAGTTATAGTTCCAAATCTGAACATCAAATGTACTGCGCCTTTAGTAAGTTTCAGTCTCCCAAGTGGATCTTTATGCTCACCCATCTGCCTGACTTTTTCCGGGAATCGAAGTCTGGGGTATGAGGGCATGTTTTGGTTGCGAGAGGAGGTAAAGCAATCTGCAGGACACATCAAATCGGAGGCCAAATATCCTAACGGTCTGATCTACCATCTGACCTACTGTCTCAGCTGCAGCCACATCCAAGGCCCTTCGCTGCAGTCTAGGCTGGCCAAATATCTCTTCTTACATTGTTTCTTTCACCACCTCAAATATTTCTTATTCATTTTGTCTTCTGGTAGCCACTTTGGTGGTAGAATCAACCAGGCCTCATGCTTACCTTTTTCTGGTTTTCTGTAAAGTACGTACTAATATTGCCGATAAGCCAAATCAGAGTTTATTTTTTATTTTTTTATGTGGTGGTGTTAATTTAGTTTTAGCAGTGTGTTTACTGATCCTCATAAAGTCTTTACATCTGCTATTACAAAATTAGCAACATAAAATGACACTTAATCGTTAAAGCTGCTTTTTGTAACAATTTGCCCAAAATATATTTACAATAGCCTTTTTATTTGACAATTTATAAATGAAACATCTTCTAATTATTAGATTAACATATTAGCTGTTCATACTCTGTACTCCTGCAGGCCTCTGGCCAATAGTTTTCAGACTGGGTTTGTATTTCCCGCCCAATGTTGGCGCATGTTTGTACGTGAAGAAGGGTGTGTGCAGTTTCAGTTTTTGGCCACATTGAATTTTCTACGTTCAGCAGCTCAATGAACTTGAGAATCCACAGTTACAATGTTGCTATTGTTGTTGTTGTTGTTGTTGTTATTATTACTTATTTATTTATTTATTTTAGGAAACTTTGTAAAGATATAGTTAAATGGGTTACCTTTACATGGCTACTGGTGAGAATGTCCAAGCAAAATATTTATATATATTTTCCGTTTGTTTTTATGCATTTTCAGAGCTTTCAAAATACAGAAAACAAGGTAATCAAAATTATACTAATGACAATGAATCTTGCATAATCGGACATTTTAATTAAATTTGACTTGGGTGTTGACTTGGAGTGCTAATGCTATTGTTTCTTTTCTTCCCAGTTCCTTTAGGTACGTAGTCCCTGGTTGATATCAGATAGTGTATAAGGTGCTAGATAAAAAATATAATGCTACGTTCACATCAAACGCGGGGGGTGCAATTGCATTGTAGTCAATGTAGTTTGCGAAGTTGACCGCGGATGCATGCGGAGCGGCACCGATGATGTGTTAAGAGTGGTGAGATGCGGCGTAGAGCACTGAAATCGCGCATTTCGCGTAGTTGCCAAAGTTAAAATAATTAAACTTTCTTTTCGCGTTGCCTTGCGGCAGCCAATCTGCTTCGGGTTCGGACTATGTCACACACAGCGTCCTATCTGTTGTCACCCGGAGTGATACAGCATGGCCAGCCAGGACCGAAAGGTGAGAAAGGAAGATAGCATACAGTACCTGATAAGTGTATTTACTTGTTTACAGTTGTTCAACTGTACCAAGGTAGCAATAGTATTTCTCATTAACCAAAGCTATTTAGCACAACCATCAACTGCCTGATTGCTACTGAAAAAATGGAAGTGCTTGAGGCACACGTACCTGGAAAAAAAAAAGTGGGGCCTCGGCTGTAGCCCCAGGAAAGAAGTGGAAGTACTCGGCAGTGCTCTCTTTTCTAGACTTTCTGAAATGCTGTACAGTAGTTGTCCATCAAGCAACACCCCTCACCCTCTCTGGTGTGTGCAAATAAAGTGAATGCGTCCAGTACAACTCTTGCGGTGAAACGATAGCGAGTAAAGGGGTATTTCTTATATGAGAATGAGCAAGAAAAAAACAGGGTTGTTGTTCTCTATAAAGCTGATATTGGTAGCAAGAACAATTTAAGATTGCAATGATTTACAGTATTTGTAGTTTGGGGCTAAAATCGGGCTAATTCTCCTGTATTGTGAACCCGGCTTTAGTGTAGTCTTTAGGACTTGATACCACCGTCTCATCGTTTGGTTGAGAGGTTGCTTAAAAGTAAGTGCTGAGCAGTCTGTCTTGTTCGTCTTAGTCTTTACAGATTATCGTAGTGATATACTGTGCATTGTGGAGAAAGGACTCCACCCACTCCTCTGCCTCTTTCTATCCAAACTCCATAATCCTGACTCTGGACACCGATCCTCGGTCCAGTGTCAGCTTCGTGTGCAGCGTGTGCACTCTATGCCACCCCACCACCTTTTTCTGGTTTAACACCTTTTGAAACGTCTTGTGTTTATGGGAGTGATTAACAATGCACCGGCCACAGTGATGCGACTAAACACTACTCGTTGACTGTCATGCTGACAAGAGCAGTGACATCACTAGCACTAAAGGGAGAACCTTTGAGGTTCCACTAAACGTGCTTGAGTGTTTGAAAAGAAGATACAGTATTAAAGTGTAGTATTACAGTTAGTGATGGTTGCTGATCGGTTGCAAAGATTTCTGAAAAGATCCTGTTAATTTAATTGAAGAGTCTACTAGCGTTGGGTGATGGTTCCTGATTGGTTGCAAAAAAAATTCTGAGTCAAGGTTTAGTCCCAACTCTAGTATGATATTTTTCCAACAGGAAAATTTCCACACAAGGGTTTCTGCACCTGTAATGATCTGCTAGGGTTTCAGCTGTCCTGTTATCGCAGGGATGTAGCACTGATAATACAGCAGAGTGCAGTGTGCACTGATCTGTACAGCAGACAGTTTAGAAGGAAGGCCAAAGCCATCTTTTCCGGCCCTTCCTCTTCATTGGAGTTTCAACTTTTGCTTTCTAGCTCCAGGTACAAATTACCTCATTAGTTTACTACAATAAGTTCAGAAACTCCTTCATCCCCACCACCAGGTTTTGTGGAATCTATTACCCTCCAGGGACAAATGAAGATATGAAGTTGAAGTTGTAAGTTACCTGTTATTTAATTACTGGCCATTAACTTTTTGTTGCACTTTCCCCCCAGTTTATTGGCTACTAGTGCTGACCCTTTATCTGGGCCAGAATGCTAGTCAACCCCTGAAGACTCAAACATCAATATTGACCTTTCCTCTATTGTCTGACGTTATACCTACAATCAATTACATGATTCTTAATAAATTACTTTTGGATATTCATCCTCATCATTATTACAAACTCCATTTCCAATAAAGTTGGGATTTTGTGTAAAAGAATAAAAATAGAATACAATCATTTGTAAATTATTTTCAATTTAAGTTAAATTAAATACACTACAAAGATAAAATAAAGTATGTATTGTTCAAATGAATAAAGTTTGTATTTTCTCAAATATTAATTCATTTTCAATTTGATATGTGCAACACCTTAAAAAAAATAATAATAAAAAGCTGGGAATGGGGATTGTCTACCACTGTGTTACATCACCCATTAATGATGCCTTCATTGATGTACAAGTTACTCATGCCATGGGCACTAACACACCCCCATAACCATCAAATGTATTGGCTTTCGAATTTTGTGTTGTGCCCGCATAGTCCTCTTTGACCCCAGTGCACACAACATCCATGATTTCCAAAAACAACTTGAAATGTGAACTTGTCAGGCCACAGCACACTTTTCCACTTTGCAAATAACTGAATCTCTTGCAGATGTTCTTTTTATGCACCCAATCATGACACTTACGTGTTTCCATATAACCTGTAGAATGTTCCAAACAAGTGTTTCTTTTTTTTAAAATAGAATTTCTGAACTTTCCCAGTTTTTGAGACCCCATCCCAGCTTTTTTGTGAAAATATTGCAGGCATCAAATTCAAAATGAGAGAATATTTGCACATAAAAAAAATCTAAACAATAACATTCAGCAGTTGGAACATTAAATATCGTGTTTTTGTATATGGGTTGAAAATGATTTGGAAATCATTGTATTTGTTTTTTATTTACATTTTACCTAACATCTCAAGTTCATTGGAATTAGGGTTTGTCTCCTGGCATCACTTCCAGTCTTGGTGTGAGCTCTGTCGCTCTGTTTGTCCTGCTTGAGATTTAAGGCAGTTCAGGGATAAAGGGAGGGTCTTCTTGAGCAAACTCGGACATGGTGACAGCATTTGGGACAACAAGTGTTCCACGAGAACCACACGGTCCTTCCTGCCAACAGCGAACCCCGCCTTTGCACAACCACAGCGAACCCCCTCACCCCTCCAGCCCAGGGGCTGTGAACCTGTGCAGGCAGCATAATGAAGCCATATAAGCCTGTTATTTGCTGCTTTACGGCTTGTTTTATGAAGGTGAGTGGACAAGCAGCGCCCAGAATGGTTCCTGTCACTATACAGACAACATTAACAAGAGAAAAGGAGAGTTGGGGTGGGAGGACTGGCCTCGCTGCAGAATGGGTCAGGGCCTTTATGTCAGTTCTGCTATAGCTTTGATGGGTAGCGGCTTGGCTGCAGGCTATCACTGCTACATTTTATTTTACGTCTTCCCCCTTTTGTTTGGGGGTGGAGGGTGAGGGCTGTGACCTATGTACTTATTCCCACCTCCTCTTCACTAATCAATTACCACATTGATCCATTAATCAGACAAGGGGGGGGGGGGTACTATTGAAAGGCCCCATGGCGATGTGTGAAGAACTGTGGGATAGGCCTTGGGCTATCGTGGAAGAGTTTATTCACCTGTGGTTGTACTGTTCAGCAATTGGCTTAGTCCTAACTAGAATGCATTACTGCACTAACCACAATGTTTATGACCATGTGTAAGGAATTATCTTTGTTTTTAAATATCTGGTAATGCTAATTCATTATAAAAATATGCAGAAAGTTATTCCACATATGATTAGTCGAGAATGAGCTAATCAAATAATTAATTTAAAAAAATATATGGTATATTTTTCAAAGATTTCACGTCAAAATCCTCCCAGTTCATAAATTCCTACAAAAACAATTAAAAACATTGTACTATGCATATCAAGTAAAATGCACACCCAACTGCTTGATCTTACTATATTTTCCAGAAGCATATTTTGGACTAAAACAGCAGAAGCAATGCCATTATTGTTTTAAAAAATGTTCATGTTGAGACACTTTTTTCAGAAGATTGCTTTTAGTCTCCAAAATGGAGATTTAACAACTGAAATTAATCACAGTTCAGCATACACAACAGAGGTGTTGTGAATGGGAAGTAATTTTCAGTTTCACAGACCAGCGTTTCGGGGCTTTAGCTTGAAACATTAACATGACTGATTTCAAAATGTTAGCATTTAGGGCTGTGCGATATGGCCCCAAAATGTCCTTTTGAACAATTACGATTTTAATCTAAGTAATACCCAACCAACATTAATTTGAAGGTTTCGCTTTTTCAAAAATAAATACTGTGGAAAATGTTCAGACAACATTAATGTATATTGATTTCAAATAAGTTTTAACGTTAACTCGGCATTCATAGCTTGTGCAAAAAAATTGCTAGTCATACTTTATGCATAACTTGCTTGCATGCCACAATTAAGTAGTTAATAACTATTGTAAACGCGTCTTGTAAATCCATTCAGCATCCTGCCACTGCAAAGTTACAACTCACAATAACGTTTGGATATAACAGAATTTAAGAACAAAAACTTGTAATAATCCAGAAGAAAAGAGTACATAAAATATAGTTACAGAGTGCTGTAATCAAATAAACAGTTGATAGTTTTTTGTTGTTGTTGTTTTTCATTCCCACATTAAGGGCTTCTGGGATATCAAGCCCATGGGAAAATAAAAGGTCCAAATTTTCTTTTTCTAAAAGCCAACAGTCAATCGCAAAACATGGAGTCATGTTCAGTGAGCGCAAACATGTTTTTGTTTGTCCGACAGTTACCATGGCGTCTGGGCAGTAGCATAATTATTTGTGGGGCACAAACAGAAACGGATCTGACGGTCAACAGATTAAAAAAGAAGGGGAAACTGCGGGAGCGGAAGTCACCACACTCTTGATTTGGTTTTGGTGTATCCTTACTAAAGCCATCCCCCTGGTGTTCCTCTGCCATTGCCAAGTGATTTGACAGAACCGGGGAATATTTTGGAAACACAGCTAAAGGGAGAAAAAAGCCGTTCTGGTTGTTCTAGCCCACCCCCCTTTCAGTCTGACCAGGGTCCAGCCGCCACTCCGCCAGCGCTTGTGGGTTTAGTGAATTGAAAAGACACTTCTTGTGTGGATTTTTCAATTCTTCAACATGTCATTGGCCAGGAGTGCTATTGTCCCCCCTCTCTTTCTTTGGACTCCTTCTGGTGAGACAAGTCGTGTCATCCCCTCGTGATCAGCACTTTTGTTGCCTTTGTTTTTGCTGCTACCTCAGAAGTCCATCTTGTCTTTTATATGGCTGCCTTTCATGCATAAGGGAACAGTTGTGGCCTGTTGTGGGGCTGTTCCACTGCATTTCCACCAGTGGGGTTTCCTTTCAATGCCTTCAAAGTAGTACAATGGGCCTCAGAAGGCCTGAATGGCCAATGCAGAGGGCACAATCCTACAGAGGCCGCTCATTTTATTTTGCCAGAGTCAATAAAAATGCTAAGTTAAAAGCTAACCCCCTTATGTCCTCCTCAAATGGAACGACTTATTTGACCTCTTTTAAGCCTCCCTCTCAATTGACTTTTAATGATAAATTCATTTAAACTGTCAACAAAAGTGTTTTACTCTGCATTTTGCCAATGAATGTGTTTTATTTGCTGTCTAATGAAAAGCACGTGTGAACAAATTTGTGACATTTTATTGCAGAAAATATAAATTGGAAATTGGCTTTTTTTCCCAGAAATTATTATTTTTTCCCTGTTATTTGTTGGACAGCATTGACAAACCTACACAATTAATGTATTTTTATGAGATGATGACAAATGTATAAAGTAGATGAAAACAGTCTTTTGAAAATGGCCACTTAAATTTGTAGCCTGTGAGGAATCCATTTTCTAAGAGTTTAGGTGAAAACAATGAAGATGGTTGTTTGCGTAGAAACAAAAGAGACAGTTTTGTTTAGAAATAATCAACGTTTTGATGCACATGCTCCTCGTTGGTTAGCAAACACGCATTTACACAATGAGTGACTTTTCATGAAATAGTGACATGCTTTCTACAGGCCAAATTGCTGCTCTTGTTTGTCATAGTGCTCATGTCCTTTCTATTTGAACGTTTGCCTTTCCGGAGACCTCAATAAAGATATCTCCACCCTTCAAAGGAGGAGCGGGATTAAACTCGTTTTATACGGGAGGGATGAGAAAAGTCCACAGTCTTTCCCTGGCATTGCAGCGGAGACCTTGCATAAAAAGCATTGTGTGCCGATTTGTGAGCTTTGAAGAAAGTCGGGGGTCTTTGAGAAGGATTACAGGTAGAACAGGCATTGGCTGCTCAAGATAACTGCCATGACTTCATCCTCATTGTGTAGATTAGGGCATAAAACCTAAACTAATGAGACCTAGAAGGGGGAGAGGACGTGGTGGGGGTGATGAGGGCATTGTTCATGATGAGCGACTAGCAGTATTTTTAAATCAAAATTATTGCTGCAATGCTGATTATAAAATGTGGGGGAGGAATCAAATGGTAGGATCCTAAATTTTTGCCTCTTACTGAATTTTTGCTTGAGACGGCTAACAATGGATGACCCAATACAAACTGGAACGTCTGTCTTAAGCCCCTTGCGAACGTTGCCTAACTTTGAGAATGTTGTGTTTCGTTAGAGTTCGAAATAGGTCACGTTTGTGTCTCGTTTATGTTCGTAATTACTCGCCTTTGTCGCAAGGTTATTTTGAGCAGGTTCAAAATTTCCTTGCCAATCCATTGTTTCGCCAACATGCACATTTGCTCATAATAATGTTGTATTTTGTCATTAGACATGTCAGCAAAGTTCTTTCCAAGGTCCCATAAATTCATTCTGATGCCCATATACTACGGTGAGCATGCTTGTGTTCAGACTAGGCGCGCTCTGTTTGGAGGAGTGTGGCTCTGCTTGGAGCACCACATGCATTGAAATCATATTTCAAAAACAAAAAGTTACCTTGGTGTTGAACATATTTTCTAGTTTGTATTTCATGTTTTACAAGTGCTCAATGTGCCCATGCACCACAGGCAGCACAAACAGTCAAGACAATGACTTCTCCAAAACGCTGTTGTTGCGTCCCGCGAAATAGGCCTATATGAACATTAAAATATCAATGGCAATTTAAGTCCCTGAGAAAAAGGTTTTAGCCGTTTAAGTGTCAAAATGATGACATGCTGTACGGATGTACGCTGTCGTATTGGACATTTTTGTGCAAGCCATGTATTTGCTGAGACGCGTTGCGCACACACAACAAGGCCCTGTTCATTTTGGACTTATGTCCTGGTTTATTGTGCTATAAAAATTTGTATGGTCAAGTATTTCAATAATTTAGATGGCACTCTTACCCATCTCAAGTTTCATATTCTTCCTTCACGAAAAAAAAAAAAAGACGTTTATTGTGGAAGTGAACACTGAACACATCCTGTGTTTGTTTATATACAACCGTGACTGATTGTCACCAAAATTTGTGGATACCCCGACATGCACAAGCAAATTAATAGAACAAATCTCACAGTATTATTTTTTTCTTCACGTTGGCTCCCGATTCCTCATATAGACACAAAACATTACGTCACTTTATGTCCAGAAAATAAGATTGTCACAAATAGTTAAGCTGAAATGTGTAGATGTCACGTGATAATCATAGTTTGAAAATATTAGAACAAAATTTAGAATACTTTGGATTAAGGCTGTCACAAGCAATTTTTTTTGTAATCGAGTAAGACATGCCTTCTGCCTTCATCGACATACCAATAATTTGACGTTTCTGTAATGAAACTCTTCTTGATGTTGTAGGGGAGTACTAAATATCCTCTTTACTTGTGATAAGTTAAAATACCACAAGAGTGTTTTGGTTGTGCCGTAGCAATTCCACCCTGACAGCTTTACTTGCACGCATATCTCTTTGCAGAGATGGAAACGATAAAATGGTATAACTTTCAAAACCTTTCACTTTGTGATATGTTTTGGAATGTTAGCATCAGCCTTCGATATGCCACCATCACTTAAAGACATGTCAAGTCCAATTTTTCCAGATTTGACTAGTGAGGCCCTTTTTGTGCAAATTCTTCAGTAACCTACCTAAGAAAAGTGTTTGGGTGGGCATTTGACTACGTTCCCTTTATTGACAAAGGTGAAAATTGTCAATCAATTAACCCATTATTATTTTAAAAATATTTTTCATGAGAACGTACAATTGAGCATTTTCGGTCTTGGGTTAGTTTTTTAAAAAAAAAAGTTTAAACATACCTTTATGTTGTGTCCTCTAGAGGCAGAGGAGCTTTGCTGCTGAGAGTTATTCTTTTCTCCTTTTATTTATTTTGTACAGTCAAAGTGCCAGTTATGTTGACATGGAACTAGGAAAATATTGATGACTTCTTTTCGTCCACCACCCGTGGACATTTTTCTACATCTGGATGTCATGATTACGCTTCAGATACAATGATTTCCTCTCTCCGAAATTGAATCTACATTCCTCACATCCAGCGACATTACAATGTAGTTTGCATATGCATCACTCAATGATTATTGTGGGGTGGGGGTGGGGGGGACCCATATCTTTAATTTTGTACATTTACCACACAGCATCTTCCTGCACCTCCATGCTGGAGGTAATTGTGCAAATCTACATATTGAGCGCATGGCTGTTGTCCTCCTCTATTTTGGAGTGTGGCCTCCTTGTTATCAGCCATCATTCATGTGGTACAATGAATATTACCACCTGAATTAGGCCATTATGTTGCCAGTTGGAGGCCTGTAGAGTTACAAGAAATGCTTATCATTACATTGTGATAATGAAACAACTGCTGCAGGCTAATTAATTCAACGCAAGAGTGACCCATAAAAAGGAAAAGCAACATAAAATCATAAGTTGTTTGAGCATATTCAACACACCATGGGATATTAATTCTCTCTTAATGTCATTATTCTTCTTCTGTTTATATTGCTGCAGTTGTGCTTCGTTCCCCTTAACCACTTAACAAGAAGGATGAACACAATGTTTCCAAAAGATATACACTAATTTCACCCATATTTCCGTCTGTCCTGACTTAACTTGTTTTCAGTGCCTTGTGCCTTGTCTGCTGCCATGGTTGCCGCCACCGTTCTTGCTAATGAGAACCAGCAACCATATAAACCCACAAACACACACTCACTTCTGATCTCAAACCCGTAAACGCAGCTGCTGTGGCCATGTCCCACCACTTTACAGATGCTTGTATACTCACACAGCCCTGTGTTATCATAACCTTTTAAAAACCGGAAAAATGACGGGAAGGGAAATATATTGTTAATGTACTCCCATATGGCATGTTGGCGACTGGTTTTAATATATCGTCATACTGTTGCTCTCATGAGCCGCGAGGATAGCGCGCTTCCTTTTTTCATCTGTGTTAGATTTGGATGCCGTGGAGAAGGGCTTGATGAAAAAGCAACTGTGTAATGTACCAAAATCAGTATAGCATGTTTTGAGAGACGTGTACAGATGAGACTTCGCTCCAGTAAACAGCAGCTGTAGATAGGAATAGGTAGATATGCCCCTCTTGAGCTGCGTGCCTACAGCAATGATAAGCTGTCTCCCCTGCCAACATGGCGGCCACGTAGGCACATCTGTTAGCTAGCGCTAGTCAGTATGTGTATATCTGTGACAACAGTGTCACAACCTGGAAATACATGTACAGTGTCCCTCACTTTTTGCAGCTGTTTTTTTCCACATAGGCATGTGCCGATAACTGGTTTGACGGTATACCATGATGGTAAAAGTCACAATTTTTTTTAAAACCGCCCAAACTTGCCATACAATGTAGAGCTACTACCCAGTTTTCTGGCAGTTAAAAAAATAATTTAAAAAACAGTATAAAAATTGTGATAGTAATCAAGACCAAACAACATAAAAAATGCTTAATAGTAACATTTTATTTATTTATTTATTCATCAAACGACAATAGATGTTCTTCTATAAGCCATATATTTTATCTACTATTGCTATCCACCCATCCACTCTTTGACATATTTTCAGTTTTGTTTGATTGAATATTGTACTATTTGCAGGCCATGTGTTTTTCATGTATGCAAATCAGAATCAGCTTATTTCAATGGGGCTGCTATTACACAAGTCACAAGCAGATTAGAGCCAGAATTGACTGGAGGGCACGTAAAAGCGTTGTTGACAGGATTAAGTGGCTGTTGAAGTGATTTTATCTCCTTTTTATAAAGGAAAAGACAAGTAAAGAAGAGAATAATTCTGCCCTTTTTGTACAACCAGAAAAGAAAAGCCCTTCATCCTCCTTTTGTAGCCATCAAACAAAGGGACACTGACACACAATCCACCAACAATATGATCCTTCTTAGTGAGATTTAGCAGTGAGAGAATTCTCACTGTAATTAAATGTATCTCTTTCTAACCATTTAGCTCTTAGAGTGGCCAAATAAAGCATTTTCAAGGTAGCGATTCATAGCGATATGGGCACAAATTTTTTTTTACAATCTCGGTATTAAAAAAAAATATATACTCTAACGATATGTTGATGATATTCTACAAAAGACATCTTGGAAATCTGCACTCGCTTCACAGAATAATTATAGACAGCGTTTTTGAACAACAGCTCTTGTTTATATTTTAATTTGCTTAATACATCTTCTACAAAACATTTTACAACCATATTCTACTGCAACATTTAACAATGAAAGCTTTATTATTATTTCCAGGCTATGTAGGGTGTTTTCATTATTTTTTCTGAATATTTGTCAATTAAATGTCTTTTATCATTCCATAATAACAGATCTGGTAAATGGTAAATTAACTGCTTTTTATATAGCACTTTTAACTACACTATTTGGTGCCTAAAGCTGTTACAATGCCTCACATTCACCCATTCACATCATCACATTTTAACCTGCAGTAAGTACTGGTGCACCACTGCCAAATAGTACAGAAATCACAACGACAAAAGCTGTTTACTACAGCAGCAGGAATTTTCTTATATATATATATATATATATATATATATATATATATATATATATATATATATATATATATATATATATATATATATATATATATATATATATATATATATATATATATATATATATATACAGTATATGGTGATGGAGCGAATATACTGTGAGAGAGAGCCTGCATATATTGTAATGACAACAAATGCAGCTGCTACCTTTTGACATGCAATTTCCAAAGCTCTGTTGCACATAATACACGTGATATAGTCGCAAATGTAGCTATGATGCGGAGTACAGGCGTGTAAAAACTGAATATCAAGACAATATGGAACATTCGGTCAACTTTTACCTGCTTGCAAAATGGCGGCATTCGTGAGGCAGGACTGAGCTGGTACTGAAAGAAGGAAAAATAAGCTTAGTAAATATAACGATATGAACCATATTGCACTCGTCTCTTTTCATACTTGTATTTTTTTCCATTTATCTTATTATTGGATTATGCAAAATCTTAAAATAAGAAAACTCATTTAAACCCCAGTTCAGGGCCTTTGATGTTGGTTAGTTGCCGTCTTAAAATGTGGGAAATGCTTGTTTTAATCCTCACAGTATTTAAAACTGGCTGTTAACGCTCAATGCCAAGATTGCTTGATCAAATAAGATAATTAAGTAATAAATATCTTAAAATAAGCACAATGATCTTGCCTGACAATTTAATTTTAAATAAAAATAACTTGTTGAATCAAATTAAGTAAATTTAGGTTACATTTAAGAAATTATATCTTACTTAAGATTTTAGTGTTTGCAGTGTAGCGAAAGCACAAATTTAAAACTCAGCAGTTTTCCCTCTGCATCTGGACTTTTTTTTTTCTTTGTCACACTGGCCGCGATGCTGTGATGAACATCTCTGCATGTACTGAAACTAATAAATTTAAGTTTTTCTGAGCATGCCTCGCAACTTGCCTTTATATATTGCTGGTCTACCTTAAAAGGAACCCTGACTGTAGTGACAAGTTTGCTCTATATGATTTATTTGATTGTTACGAACAAAACTATGAGATTAATTTTTCAAAAATCATTTCCAGTTTAATACATTTTGTAGAAGCTGTATTTGTACATACACCGCCATTGTTATTTGTTGCAATGCATTCCGTGTGGAATGGCGGCTGGCTCTCTGCCGAGCAATGCAAAATGGATATTAAGAAAGTCAGCCTTGTACCGTTCCTAAAAAAACGACAGTCACTCTTCCCCACCCCATGCTCTCGTCATTCACCAGACACATTCAAGAGTTTTGATCGTTGTTTTAGGAGTGCTACGGAGGCTTACCTCACGTTCTTTATACCCGTTTTGCATTGCTCGGCAGAGAGACAGCCGCCATTCTACGCCACTACGCACTAAATGCGTTGCGACAAACAACAATGGAGGCATACAGTATATACAAATAAAGTTTCTATAGAATGTATTAAACTGCAAATATTTTTTGAAAAACGAATCTCACAGACATGTTAGTAACAATCAAATAAATTATATGGCGCAAACTCAAAGTCTAGACAGTCCTTTTAATGGATTTCTTCATTGCCAACCGACAGTGTTCCCGATCTCTGGTCACACAGTCCAATTAAAAAAATAAAAAATACTGTAATATGCCTGCCTGCCTGTTGGTGTCACTTATTAACAGTAAAGAAACACTATGCAGCATTGGTTTGTATTTCAATTAATAATTAAAAGGAGCAGTGTTTCGCACTTTGCAGACCAAAGGTATTTGTTTAAACTACTTGGGGGGGCTTTGTTGATGTGGGTGGCATAGGATCATACATGTTTATACTCATAGCTAGCGCTGTGCAATTAATCGAAATTCAATAGCAGTTTAGATTACTACACTCCACAATTACAAAATAAACAATGTAAACAACCTGCAACCTTGCACCTTTTTACTTTAAAATGACTTAATTCATTCAATCTTGTTTGGTCCAAAAAGAACTTGTGTAATAATAGTGTTTTAATTTTTGTTTATTTGTCTAAATGTTTTAAACATTTTCTTGTTTTGTACAACAAAAAAAAAAGATTGTCTTAATTGTGATTTTAATTATTACCAAATTAATCGTGATTTATATTTTCTTCATAATCAAGCAGCCCTACTCATAGCAACTCATTCATGCTGCTTTTATCAAACCTGGCCTTGCCGGCGGTCTGTGTTCCACTCGACTCTGTTACAACCACAACAAGCACCTTCGCCAACTCCCCCAGACACGGAGCAGTGTGACTACATTAGCATATGAGTGGCTGAGTGTTTGGGTGAGTTTGTCTTCAATAAAAGAAAACTAAAGCCCAGGTCATTGCATATGTCCCCTCCACTTCATTGAGCAGCTGAAGGGCAAATAGGACTTTAAAAAAAAAATGTTCACTGTAGTCACCATGTTTATACCATTAAAGCTATTTATATTATGAAGATGAATGCAACAACAACCTTTAATTATTCAATGTCCTCAACCCTGCATTCATACTGTATAAGGTCTTCCAATTAATGCAGCAAATATGTGAATTACTCTGTATTTGTGTGCTTATGTTCTGCATATCTTTTGGTGTTGACAGGGAGGATGTCTGGCTCAAGTTGGGCTGGCGTCACCACCATGACGCTGCGGGTGCTTCGCTGAATTATGTACCCCGCAGAGCCGTGCTCTATTGCCCTGGCAATGATGAGCGAAAGCTGAGAAAACTGGCCACACTGGACGTTGACTGCGCCGTCCTGGATTGCGAAGATGGCGTTGCCCTCACCAAAAAGGTAGCGATCCCAAATTACCTCCGCCAAGACAAGAAAGTTGTTTCTTAGCTAGCAGGATACACAAAAGCTATTTAGCAGGTTTGCACACTATTTGAGCCTGTTTTATTCAAAGGTCCCATGCAATAGCCACATGAAAGGTGTAACGAGATCTGCTTGTGCATTATACACAAAAATAGGGGGGGGGGGGGGTAATATTCCGACACAGTATCCAAAGTAAAAACATCAGCACCAGCATCTGGTGTGCTGTATTAAAAACTTGCTTTCAATCCCACAGGATGGGCGAAGTGAGTATCAGTTACTTCATATGGCAGTCCCAACACCGGAGAAATACCCTGACACAAAACCAACGTCCCACCTCTGTTACAGTTTTGATACTATCAATGAAGGTGGTCGATTTTGTGTCTGTTTCGTTTAGCAGGACAGAAAGAAGGCGGGAAAGGCCCGAATGTTACAGTGTAAAATGGACTGCTTGTGATCAAATTTTAGATCTTGGCCATGTTTAAAAAAGGTATTTTTTAACGAACGGTGGTTTACATGATGAAATATTTTTGGAGCCTAAAAGCTCGAATGGAACCGGACAACACAATTCAAGTGTGTGCAGTTTGTATGTTTCTTAAATGCAATAAGCAGAGGTTTATTAAAAACAAATGTACATATCAACACTGCCAATTGAAGACACATACTTAATTTTTTTATGTTTTAATTTTTTTCACTTTAATTGCAACAATTGTTTTTGTTTTGGATATGGTGATACTGTACATGCATTAAAAAAAAAAATTCTAAATCAAACTATAAGATGCTCGTCCCTTTATAAATAGCATTATAAGTATTTTATAGACATGCAAACGTTTCACCAAATAAAAACAGTATAGTATAGTTAGTATACATTATATAATAAAATATATGGTACAAAATATATTCCCGCATAAAAGGGTGGGCCATGGGACAAGGAAAAATCATTTCATTGTTAAATAATTGGTAAAGGTGCAGATTTATGATATTTTTGTCACTTTTGTTTGTTGTTCTTAATATTGATATGCATTGAACCTAATGGGGGGAAAAAATCAGTCACAAGTCATGCGCTTACTTTTGACCTAAATAAGAATTCTTCGGCCGACAGGTGCTTTCACACTTAGTAGTCCCTTAAAGGCAAACTACCTAAGTAAGATGTTTAAAACAAGCACATTTCTCCCTATTATAGTGGTATAAAGGCAGTGGTGCCCCCCTCCCAAGCCTCCTTTAAAACAAGGTGACCACGTCCCACTGGGCAAGCAGCGGGAAAGCGGCAGATGCAGCAGGTTAAAAGCATTCTCCTCCCGCCTACGCCACCTCCCCATTGGCCCTCCTGAACTGTCCATGAAATTGTGATTGGAGAGCGGGATAAAGAGTGGGCCTGGGTACAAAAAAGAAAAAAAGTGAGCTAACAAAGGTTTTTAAGTCATGATAATAAAGATGATTGATATGGCTGCAGGCTGTTCCTGTAGTTAGACAAAGACAATAAGATGATGGCCTGCGTGACTGACAGCTCAGAGCTGTGACCCCGTGATGATGTCACAGCTTTGGTCCACA
This sequence comes from Vanacampus margaritifer, assembly GCF_051991255.1. Classification (NCBI taxonomy): domain Eukaryota; kingdom Metazoa; phylum Chordata; class Actinopteri; order Syngnathiformes; family Syngnathidae; genus Vanacampus; species Vanacampus margaritifer. The sequence continues at coordinate 16,707,360 of NC_135442.1, forward strand.
GGAATGCAGCCATTCAGGAGGAATTCCCAGGTTCTAACTCTGTGTAAGAAGTGCCCTTTCAACCCACTTCTTTCACGTAAATGGCCACAATATTACGTTCACCTGGGCAATGAGAAGTAAGGTTACAGTTGTATCAAAAATCCAGCCTCTTAGAACAATACCTGAAGGTAATGGTAAGGTACAGTATACAATCATTTATTATTGTTTTGGTTGTTTCCAGTACTGTTTTGCATCACAGAAAAGCTGTTTTTAGGGATGGGCGAGTACCGATATGGTATTAAGCATCCTTAATATTTTTTAATATTTTTATCACCATGTGTAGCCCAGGGTTCCCACGGGTCTAAAAAGTCTTTAACTCTTTGACTGCCAGACGTTTTCAGAAACGGGATGTCGCCAGTGCCAGCCGATTTAAGCATTTTGACTGCTCTTTCAAGGTCCACAGAAAATGTTGTTTGGACTATGGAAACACACATACTACCAAATGAAAGATTGAACTCTCATCTTTCATCAGAAAAAAAAGTTTGTTTCTACCTTATTCCGTTCTTCAGTAATCAACAATAGAAAATGGTTAGTTTCACCGAAATGCTCTGTTTTGAAACAAAAAGCGGAGAAAAAGAGCTTTTTGTGAAACGATGTTATTTCATGCACTCTAGTGAATTGTACACTTCTTTTTGTCCATGAATGATGCCACAAACACCTAAATAGTGCTTTACTTCTGTAAAACGCTATCACCAACAATGAAAAAGTGTTTTTGGGTTGCAAAATACGTTTATTTCCATTCAACAGTGTAACAATTTGACAAAACAATTTCGCAAACTATTTACAAATGTGTGCAACTGTGGTACTATTTACAATTATGTGGATGTTTCAAATACAGTTTTTCTTTTTGTAACGCTCCCATGCGTGCAAGGAGACGCAGCAGGATTTGCACAACAGATTAGTTTCACTTGCGATGGCTCCTTTCGCGTGCAGACGTTACACTTTCTTGACGGCCTTTTTTTCCGGGGAATAGCAAGTAGCAGACTGTACCCACTCCTCCGATGAATATGCATTGGACTCGGGGCACTCTTCGTCGTCCGATTGAACGTCCGCCTGAGCGTGCTCGGTTGTGCTCCGTTTTTTCCGGTGTTAGCATCGCTAGCCGGTGAACCTTTATGACGTCGTCATAGCCGCCGCGTCAACGCTTGCAACTTCAGCGTCAACCTCGGAGTCACCACCATCATCATCATCGATGATGATCATCGTCGTCATCAATGTGCTCTTTAGCGTTGGTCGATGCCTTTCGTCTTTGAAAAAAATTCCCAAGTGTGAGCAGCTTGAAACCGGTCGCCATTGTTAGCTTCTTCAGCCATCTAGCTCCGCCTCACGTCTTCTACTGCCGCGTCAATGCTTCCAACCTCGGAGTCACCATCATCATCATCGATGATGATCATCTTCGTCATCAATGTGCTCTTTAGCGTTGGTCGATGCTTTTCGTCTTTGAAAAAAACTGCTCGAGCGTGAGCCGCTTGCAACCGGTCGCCATGTTCTCTTCCCTTCCCCAGCCATTGTCCCCTCTAGCTCCGCCTCACGTCTTCTACTGACGCCTACCCAATCTTGTCAAAAGAGAGTCATTACTGCCATGTAGGGGCCAAAAATAGTCATTAGGCTAACTAGATCTGCTTGAAACTTTCACCACAGCTGCCCAAGGCTTCCCTCCACCCGTTTCAAAAAAACTTTTTTAAATAAATTGGATGACGTCTTTTAACGTCATTGGCGGCCCTCCGTAGGTTTTTACTTGACGTCTTTTAACGTCCATGGCAGTCAAAGAGTTAAGTCTCAAATTCAAAACCTTAAATTTTAGGCTTTAAATGTCTTTAAAAAAAACACCCATATTTTAATCCCAGGTCTAAAATTTAATTTACCCAATTCTTAAATTCTTATATCCGCTCCGTACATTCCGAGAACTGTCAGCAGAAAAAAAAAGTGCCTGTTACGTTGTTTATATTGTCTGCGTGCTGAAAAACGTCCCCACCAAAACCAAAGGGGTGCATTTGAGGGGGTGCGTTTGTATTGTAGTCAATGTAGTTCGGGTGGGCGGGTCGTTCGTAGCGGTTAGCATAGCATCTAGCTTGTTGCGTTCGGGATCATGACAGATAAGTCTTTGATCGCCACAAATAGTTTTCAATTGGGTGGGGGTCGCTGTCTGTGCCTGTAGCGGACATTGAGTTAATCTGGCAGCATTCTCAGCAATTAGTTTTGTATTTATTTGATTTAATTCATTATTAACAGCTTCGATTTGAAGTTAGCACATGACGCTAAAGAATCCTTTCGCGGCTCTCTTCTTCGGCTCTCTATGTCATTATATGGGTGCGACCCAGTGTGCCACTAAGTGTTCAGATGGAGACACTGCAGTTTGTGTGGAAACCAGTTAAATGGGAGCTACTTTAGGCACGCTGTTGTATTGAATTAAATTATTTGGACTTGTCTTGGAAAAAAAACTTGTGCAACCACATATTTTGAATGTGACTTATATGGCCACTAGATATTTTACTTTGTATTTTATCTACGTAGTTAGTTTTTAAAATTAATTTTATTTTGTATTGCACAGGGTGTCTGGACACTGGTAAAAATACAAATGGCCCCTAGAAATTTTATCAACACTTTAATAATATACAATGTTTTAGAGTTATGTTTTACTAATTGTGGATTATTTTATCTCTTATTTGGAATCATTACATTATTTACCCTCATCTTTTTTCCAAGTGGTGTCGCGTTTGCGGTGATGAAGTGGCGAGTTCTAGTAATGTGATGTGCTGTGTTGCCGTCATCCTCAAAAACTGAATGTTTGTTCAATCATTGGCATTGCATCATCAAAGAAAGCAAGCGATTTTCAATACTTGAGATTGGTGAATCGTTTGTAAAATAAATTAATAGACATTTAAAAAAATGCTCACGTCAGGACGATTAATAGTATTTATTTGAAAAGTGTTAAATTAACCCAATTCTGATGTGAGGTATCAGCCCAAGGCTCGTGATATACAGGGCCAGTGCTGGTTCTGGGCCACCACCCGGAAAGGCTTAACGTAGAACCCTGCATTGGCTAAAACATTATAGCACAGTGTTGGCCACTTGATTGCAATGTTGAAACTTTTTTTTCTGAGAGTTTTGGCATAGTGGAAGTGGCTGCGAAAAGCGAAGCAAAGCAAAGCCCCCATCTCTGGTGTGTGCAAATGAAGCGGCCGTGTACACTCCGGCAGTAAAACACTAGTGAGTAAAGCGAGGCGAAAAGTTCCTTATGCTTTTGGTGTGAATGCAGCATTATATTTAGATGGCTCAATGTGTCCACTACCACGTACCGTACTTTTCAAGTTTTCGTTTCCACCGAGTTTATGCAGTTAGTCAAAATGGGGAGTGTGAACATGTTTCTGTAAAAGTGGTAAATGTCAGTTTAACAAGAATTGGCTTGAAAGTACCGAGTTTTCCAGCTGGTTGGAAGAGGTAGCAGGCAATAGGCACTCGGCGCGTTGCAAAGTATGAAAAAAAAAATTAGGGGACTTTGGGCTTGAAGACACTTGAAGTCATAGCGAGCTCATTTTCTCATAATGGTCTAAAAAGGTCTAAAAAAAGATCTAAAATTTAAGTTATTGATCCCTGCAAGGATGCTGGTAGCCACAAGGCTGGCAAAAATAAAAGAAACATGATGTTATTATCTGCGACACATGAAGTTTTTCTTTACAAAGTGACATTGCCAACTTCTGGCCTGAAATGCATATTAAAATTTTTTGTTTATTTATTAGTTATGTATTTTTTTCTGTATACAAAACCTTAAATTTTTACTAGTTTATTTTCTTGTAAATATACCTTTTTAATGTATTCTTTTCATGATCTGCCACCTTGACCTTTAAAACTATCTGAGTGCCCATATTAATTGCTTGCCACTTTGACTCAAATGCCCGCCCTCCATCTTGGCAGTAGCGCCGGCTGCTTAGGAAGCCGGGATAAGAGATGGACCAAAGGGTCAAAGCCACAGAGAGCTTGCTAACTGTCAGCATGGACCCGTAGGGGAGAGAAGGGAGGGAAGATAAGGCTGACTGCTCTTAACACTCTTACACATATCAACATATCTGTAAGATCAGTGGGGTGGAGGAAAAGGGAGAGTTAAAACCCTGGAGCGAAACTGACGGCTACACCTGTCCTCTGTCCTCATCTTTTCCTCACCATCTTTTTTGCCCCCCTTGTGTACTCGGCCCTACACTGCAGGTTCCTCAGGGTTAAGATGGTTCCCTCCTGGTCTCTGCGTTGCCCTATGGTCCACTTTTTCCCTCCCTGGCGTGTGTCTCTCTGTCTCCTTTCCCCACATGGGTCCCTCCACCCTCCGCCCCTTGCCCCCCTCTGCCTTCCCTGCCTTAGAGATTCTCTCCTAATCCTTGGAAATTTGGAACTAATGAACTAACTGCTGAGCCACTGCTACGGAGCTTGCTCCCAAACTATACTGTACTTCACACTCTATTTCCTCTCCAGATGGCACAGTGGCTCGGCAGGCACGGTGGGAGGGAGGGCTAGGCACCTCACTCATTCTCATGAGCCTGCGGATGCAGACATGCAACCGCGCACGTGCACTTAGACACTTTTAGCAGACAAGTACACAAACACTGTTGACCTCAACTACTGAAGGCTTAGTAAGCACGCCACCAACAGGGTTACAGCAGAAACAGCTTGGCAGTTAACTTTTAGATGGTTTGTGTTTACCTAATTGAAAGCAAATTTCAATGGCACAATGTTCTTGTGAGAGTTACAGAAATACTGCTATTTAAGCTATGGTGTTCTCGTTTGAAATGGATTGCCCCATTTGTCAATTTTGCAAGGTCTATGCAGAAATAGCCGTAAATTACGATCAGTTGTTTGTTTTAAAACACTACAAGATGTCAAGATGAGTTATGCAATATTTTAGTTGAGTTTAGTTTGGTTTGCCACAAAACAATTATGAACACAATCAAAACAAAATGCACACCAATTTTTTGATAACTTACTTAAGCATACTTTAGAGTGACTGAAAAAGCTAAATGCCTGTAACCCAAAAAACTCAACATATGAAACGATAACTAACGTAATTTCTGGACTACGAGCCGCTACTTTTTTCCCTTGCATTCGACCCTGCGGCTAATACAAAGGTGTGGCTTATCCATGAGATTACAAGGGGGTTTACTATAAAAGAAGCGCAAGAGCATCAGGCAGAGGAAAACAAACCAAGTGAGCCCAAATACAGTAGGAGAGACATAACGAGAGCGAGACAATCTACACCCTCATTATGGAAAAGAAAGTAGCGGGAACCACCGGTGCGGTAACATTAAAACACCTGTGGCTTACAGTCGTGTGCGGCTTATATGTGTTACAAACTCGAGTATTCCCCAAATTTAGCTAGCGCGGCTTATAGTAAGGTGTGCCTTGTAGTCCAGAAATTACTGTACAACATTTGAAGATTCCTTAGTTCCATTGTAAATAAATTATTGATTATTTAGCTATGCAAGGGCTACACAGAAATATCCCAGCAGAGGTGGGTATAGTGAAAAATTCTACTTAGAGTAGTGTTACATTAGAGTTATAAGTAAAAGTAGTCCTCCAAATAATTACTAAGAGTAAGTATTCAGTGGGGCGGGTGGGACTGCTGAAGTACCGAGTAACTGGTGAGTAACTTTGGATGCTTAGAGCAAGAAATAATAATGCAATATTTATGTGCAAATTTAGCCATTGTCTCAGAATGCCTCTGTAAAAAAGAAAGGAAAAAAAAATGAATATCGGCTGGTGTCTGGCCGAAACCTTGTACCTCCAAAATAGTCACTTTTCAGGAGACCCAAAAACTGTTTGTTTTTTTCTCAAACATTAACATTCCATTATCGATGTGACCAAGCCTTTTTCAACACTTTATATTGGTCAGTAATTTGTAACATGTTACCCACACGTGCGTAGTGACCAATAGTATAGCTTTTTGAAAAAATATTAAATTTACCTAAATGTGATTTATGAGGGTTTCAGCCCAACGCCAGCAATATGGGGGAAAAGTAAGTTTTGCATCCTTCATTGGAGATTCATCAAAGAAGGACATACAGAGAAGGACAATGCTAAATACAATTTCAAACAACTAACCACAATTTCAATATGCTGCTCTTTGGAACTTTAAATTGGTGGAGAAAAAGTGTATCAAACAGTACAGCCTTGTGGTCACGGGGCTTAACGATGTCACTGATGCATATGAATCAGCAAAGTGATGTTTTTTCTTCCGCTGGTCTTCCTATGAGCCAGTGAAGCAGAGAAAGACCTGTCTCGTTGTGGTGCGAGCAGCAGCTGAACGGAGATTAGATGTTCAGTGCATGACATTATTACGCGCTATTACCTTTTTGCTGTTGGCAGTGCAGTCATGATATGAGCTATGGCCTATGCATGAACTGGTGTCCGACACTAGAGATTTTCAATTTTACATAAATTATGCGGCCAACTGTCAACTGCTACATGACCTCAGTTGAGTGCTTGGTGTGTTATTCCGGAGGACACTGAAAGATCTGCTCTGCCTTGAAGTGGTCTCGAATGACTAAACTCTTGACAAGCTCTTGGGAAATATTGATTTAGTTTGTTGGCCCATGAATACTGAATATTTCGTATTTAAGTATGTGGATGTGTTTACCTCCAGGTTTAAACGTGTGCTTGACACCAAATAGACCCAGGAGACTCAAGGGAAATTCACAAATAGTCTGCCAAAACTCACAAATGGGGAATGAGCCTCCTAACCCTAACCCAATCCAGTAGATGGATCCATTCCTGGCTTGATCATACAGTAAACACCCTCCATTCCAAAGCGTACTGCCTGGACTTTCTGGCATTATGTACAGTCCTTGTTAGCCAAATATGGTGACAATGCAGCTTTCATATTAAGGGCAATGAATGTCTATGAAAATAAACAATGCACCTGAGCCACGGCGCAAATGCAGGCGAATCCTGATTTTCTTATCAGCACAAAAGTCACTGCACTTGTTTGCCAAGCTGGGCGGGCTGGCACAGCTGAAGGAGAGTCTTGCAGATGTGCCTGGTGGTGTGACAATTTGGTGGCAAAAAGTCTATCGCAATCTTATGCGTTTTCAATCGACATCTAACACCAGTACAGGGTAGATAGTCGGTCTAATGTGACATATTTAATTCCTAAATAACTGAACAGCGGGCTTCAAACTCTCTGAATCATTGTATTGTTTTGTTTTTTAAATCATCCCACAGCAATGAGGATCACATGACCGATCACCGCTAGGGAGACTGTCTCCAAGTGTCCACATCATGTTGAGACTCTAGTGAAGGGGTAGAGAACCCTGGTCCTCGAAAGCCTCTGTACCGCCTGTTTTCCATTTCTCCCTCCTCCAACACAGCTGACTCATATTATCAGCTCATGTGCAATCTCTGTGGAAGCTTAATAATGATCCTGTTCATCAAATCAGCTGTGTTGGTGCATGAAGACATGGAAGACAGGCGAGACAGCGGCTCTAGAGGACCAGGGTTACCTACCCCTGCCCTAGTGTGTGACTAGTGCGCCACATTTAAAGGGAATGAAAGGAGCCACTTTGATTGGCCAAGACCGACGTCAAATGTGACCTCTCCCACAGTGTTGCAGCTCTCCCTGTCATCATCTGCCGTACTCCTCATCTGTAAAATTATAAACATCGGGTCTAACCACCCTTTGCGCAGTTAGACCACGTGCCACGCAGGGTTGTTGAACTCTACACCGCTGTTTAATTATGCAACTACAGATGAGAGAATGAGACTATTACGAAGGAGGTCTTTATTTGTTGAAACTCCATTATCAAATATTAAACAATGTTATTTGTAGTTTGTATATTATTATTTCACCTAAGGGAAACTAAAGTTTGAAAGTAAAAACAGCTCCCTGGAACATTAACCTGGACATACACAACATTGTAACATATAGTATATTTGATGAAAGTGGTGATGTAACAGAATCTAATGAGCAGGGAATTGCAGCATTTGAACCAAAAGCTGAAACCTGGAGCAGCATGTCTGCAGAATGAATTGGAAAGTAGCTTCTTGACTCTAGGTCACAATTCAGTTTTATTATTCAGTGGTATGGATGTCAATAAGTCCAATAATCACTCCATTATTGGACTTATTGACATGAACATGTGGATGTTTTCAAAGAACTGCTGATTATGCAAGGTGGGTTGCATGTACTTTGGAGATCGATTTTGAAGGTGAGCAAATACTATAGACCGAAGCAACATGGGTTTCGGAATTCAATGGCATTGAGAGTATTCCTGTCAAAACCACAAATTGATGTACCAAGAATAAATGTGTTTTCAAGATTTGATGCCCATTCAAAACCAGCCCAAGTGAGCAAATGATCTATAATGAACCTGTGATCTAGATGATCAGATAATTGCTTGTTTGGAAATGAGCGCACCTGCCTTACAGGGAGAACAGCTTGCATGACTGAATCTGCAGGTGCAGTGTTAAGGTGCTCAGGTCATGAAGCATGAATACATTATTGGCATATTGAAACAGTAACAAACTAATCGAGCAAAATGGACCGTTTAGCAACGACTAGAAACTGAAGAGCTGATGCCTGGAATTACAGGAAGGTAATAATGCAAAATAATGACAAAATAAACATCTGAAAGGGCTATTTAGAAGACGAAGCAAAAGGATACTGTCACCTTTAACGTCTCATGTCAACTGCTATGACGTTTTTGAACAGCAAAAAAATTCATTGGTCTTTCAAGTTAGTGCAGAGGCACCATTAATTAAGGTGCTTGCGGGCACCAGATCGCCCTCGATTACCACATGAGCCCTCAGACCTGTTGCAAAAATAGCTCTTAGTATTGCATATTGTGATAATTTAACATGATCAGTGTCTTCACATAAATGAATGTAATTATTTATCAATAATATTGTATAACAGAGTTCACCAATTCCGGTCCTTGAGGTCCGGACTCCTGCAGGTTTTAGATGTTTCCGCCTACCAACACACCAGGTACTGAAGATCAGGATCGTTATCAGGCATGCTGATGAGCTGATTATATGAATCAAGCGTGCTAGTGGGTGGAACCATCTAAAACATGCAGGACTCCAGACCTCGAGCACGGGAATTGGTGAACCCTGTTGTATAATATCGTTATTAAAGGTAATTTATTTCAGAAGTGTGTATCAATTTGGTAGCCCTTTGCATTAATCAGTACCCAAGATGTAGCTCTCAGTAAACAATTCCATAAACCTTTGTGAGTGGATGGACCAAGAACCCTCTTTGTTTTGGTGCAAATCCAAATAAATATACAGGCACTCGTTCTATCTGACCTAGTGAACATTCAATTATTCTTAATCACATTGGCATTTGCATGAGTTAAGATGCTAATTTAAATTAGGTTCAATTAGTTGCAAATCATTTTGTGATTCTGCAAGAATTAAGAGTAGAGAAAATGACTACAATAAGTTGGGGATAGCAGCATTGTCTGTCAGGGCTACAAGGCTTTGAACCTGAGCAATTGGATCCCAGGTTTAAGAGCCTCTGCTTTGGAAAATCTTGAAACAGGCGTTGGCCATTTTATTTCAGGTTTAGTGATGTTGGAATCGTGACTGTTGGAAAGCGGGCAGGCATTCCCGGTAGAGTGAAGAGAACGAGAAAAGATCCTCCTTATTGAACTTTAACTCCATGTTCATTTTCTAGTCGGATGTGATGTCAACAAGGCGGTAGCCATGCTGTGTGAAGTGTACATTGGACTCGGCAGGATTCCAAGTTTCAGGATGCACGTTAAGGAGCTGCTTGTTCTCTCACGTTCAGAGGCCCTGCCTTCACTGGCTGACTAGTTGCCTACCTGCCTTCCCTGCATGTCAGCTTCTAATGATGAAGATGATGGAGGGAATCAAAGAGGAGATGGAGCTGATGTTGGGGAGAGCGCTCCGTGGGGCACCAGGTGATATGAGGAGGGAGCTTTGAAGCAACTTGTTGGACGGCTGCCCATTAATGTAAAAATCCTTCTTTTCAAAGGGCTTTATTCAAGCACTGAGTAGCTCAACCCATAGGGGTCAAGGTGTCTTGTGGAATAATATTCCTTACTTTGCAGACAAAAAAAATGCTCAGCGAGCTGACATCTTCTCTTACATTCTTAGCGTCTTGATCTCAGGAACGGCATCGTGGTTTCAGGAATGCTATTACAAGAGAAGTGCAGCAATGATCAGTTTCTAGTTACAATAAAACCGTTCAACTTTTCTCGGTCTATTTGATCCAACAATATTTAGTGTCGTTTGATTTGTAGATGGCAGTTGATTTGGTCCACTGGTCAGTGTCAGACAGTAGTTCACATGAATCAGTTTTCTACGGTCGCCAAAAACAGCGGATGTCCTGGCAGGTTTATGAAACGTGAATTATGGCCTTGTAAATAACCCTTTGCGTTTTAAATTACAAAGATGAAGCCTGCGGTCGTTGCTGGCTCGTGAGCGTGACGGTAAAACGGTGCCATGAGAGGTTCCAAGATCATCATGTTAGGCATTTGTTGAGGCCAACCCCACATGACCAACATTGACCCCTTTAAAATGCTGTCTTTTTTTTTTTAAGTACATGTGCTTTGCTACAATATTTGATTGAGTCTGGAAGGCTGTTCATAATCTCAAGTGCAGTTAAGCATTCCATTAGCTCATAATTGTGTCTCTGTCTATGTCCCATGTTGATGATCGTGCGCCCATAAATTCTTGTATGATCTAATTTAATGCAAATCAACATAACTTTACATGGATGTTGATGTATGGCTCTTCATGTTATAATTGTGTAATGTTTCCCTTTGATACATAAGTCTGTATTTTTTACAAGTTGTTTTTTTTTTTTTTACCAGAGGGTTATACTTTATACAGTTGATTGATTGTGAAAATAAAAACATCTGGAGGACAAATGTCAAAATTTAACAGTGAAACGTCACTGCCGTGTTTAAACAGAAGCAATCAAGTGTAACACAGTGGCAGAAAGGAAAGCGACATGAGCCTGAGGTTCTGAGCAAAAATGTTTATGCGAAAGCATAAGCCATCTTTAACAAAGGCTAAATGTTTCTGGTTGAGCAAACTCCAAAAATGTCATTTTATTGAAAGGCTATCTTTGCCTCCTGGGTACCTTATTCCATTCGCTTTCATCACCGTTATTTTGGTATACAGTATATTACACTGTAAAGTTTACTATTGCTATTTAAACCTTAGCTGATCAAGCTAACTTCTCCAAGATCACCAGAATTGCCTGTTGCCCATCCTGTCTATTTCACTTAAGCTTTAAAAAAGTAGTTTTCGCTCATACAATGACTAGCATTATTAAAAAACCCAAATGGTCCATCAACAGCTCCAGTCTCTGATCAAACCCGACAACTTATAAGCTTCCGTTTCCGTATGTTGCTTAACTCAGACCACATTTCTCCCAGGGAGAGAAAGCTCTCTCGTCTGAGTAACAGGACATCATTCCCACCATTCCAAGACTCCTTTTTCATTCCCTGGCATCTGTTTTAAATATACTAGCATATGTTTTGTTACTGGTAGAATTTGGAACTGCAGGCCCTCACTTTGATTTTCTTTTCCCTCTGTCTATCGTCCTCACCTCCTTTCCTGCTGTTTTTGCACAATGTTTACTTTAAAAGAACAAAGTACAATGTGTTTTATTGTTTTGTGCCTAAATGTGCAGTTGTCGCCACTAGATATGATTTATCAGTCACAACACCACGTGTTCTAATTTCAACGCTTTTCCACTGTTCTAGACAGAGGCCAGGGAAAACATTGCCAGGATGTTGGCTGAACTGAACCTGGGCCGGACGGAGAAGTGTGTGAGGGTTAACTCTGTGTCCAGTGGTTTAGCTGAGGCTGACCTACAAGTTGTCCTACAGGCTGAGGTTCTCCCACCTGCCCTTATGTTACCCAAAGTGGAAGACAATCAAGAAGTCCAGTGGGTAAGTTCTTGAATTATTGTGCCATGAAGGTTTTTATTCTTGGTTAAAATTTTCTTTTTTACTTTCCATCTTATAGCAGTGGTGACCTGTGTGATGTGGATGCTGAAAATGACACCAATTCAGCGTTAAACGTCCCATAATCAATCACTGACATTTGGTTATATAATAGAAATTATAAAAAGGGTTTACAATGTAAAACTACCATATATGACCTATTTCAACAAAACTAAACTGTGCATACAAAGAACATAACTTAAAAAACTCTGTGATATATCTTCCCATGTCCTCTGGGTCCATGAAACGTAGTGGTATCCTTACACAAACCCAAGAAGTAAGATGAAACCACGGGAATCTTCAAAGCAATCATAACATGCTTTTCCATTTCACAGTAAAAGTGGGAATTGATCCCTGTGGCAGGACTCCGGGATGGACCATAGTGTTTTTCTTGGCTGCAGCTCAAGAGGCAGACATTTGTGCAGATTTGCTTCATAAGCGTAATGGAGCTCACAACTGTGCCTTTGCCTTAGCTCACTCAAGACTACTTTGTAACCGGAACATGTCACAGCTCAAAATGTATTTAATCAAATCTGAACTATGCCCAATAACAGAGCAGCAGTGTAAGATTTAATGTGAAACGCGATCTGTTCAAAGTCACATTTCAAACTTGAATACAGTTGTTCCTTATGGGAATTGAATTGACTTGTCAGTCTAAAAAGGAGTGCTCTGTTTCTCCATACGAACACACTCTCAGACTACAGTTAGGATTAGTGCTATCGCTATCAAATATTTTTTTAGGAATGACTAATCTATCGATTTATTCAATCGATTAATCAACTAACCCGATTCAATTAAATTTTGCATTAAAGTGTATTACAAAAACATTTTACTTGGTTACTATTTATTAACCACTGATTAGTGGTTATTTCATATTTGTCTAGTGATTTATTTATAAATTGATGTTGTACTATGTTACCGGTTCGGTCATTGTTTTCCAAAGTAAAAACATGTTTGCAAATTACTTATTTTGAAGATAATCAGTCTTCTTTCACGAAGGACTACATAAATCAATGAATTACTGTTGATATGCTGAAATCAGTGGATTTGAACAATTTTAAATAAAATAAAATAAATGGCTCCAAACGATTACTCGATTATTAATGTAGTTGTCGCACGCACGCGATTGACTTTTAGTTTGAGTACTGTATTTACATTTCTTCTCAAGTTTACTTTATTACTGAGCAATATTAACTTGAGTTTGCAATAAAGGCAGAACTGCAGTCTTTTAAATTATCAATGCAAGTGTTTGACACAACATAAACAAAATAAACAAGCTATACAGCTTAAGTACTAAAAATGTGAAGTTTAATGTTTATGTCAGTAGTGCCAGCATAATCAGCAAATTTCCTGCTTCACGCATTTTGTGGGTATTGACAGCAGAATTTTCAGGTCATTGAACTTGTCTCCTTGAAGTACTTCAGCCAGGTGAATTTGTGCAACAGCTCAACCTGAAAACTCAATTTCCTGTCGTTTTTTTAAAATTGTTATTCAATCGCAAAAGTTTCCTAACAAAACGAATGAGACTCATATCAGCATTTGTCTCCTGGCACACCAGGTTTGTTTTCACCATTGTTAATTATTTACAAGAGTATAACCCCAAAGCCCCACCAATTTTCACATATTCGCCAATCACAGTGGTTATTCCCAACACATGGGCCCACCTTCTTCTGTGGCGTTCATCTCCTACCTTCTTCTTCTTCTTCTTTTGGACTTAATGTTGGTTGGCAAAGCAGATCACTTGTGAAGATCGGCAACAATTGGACTGAAGTGTGGAGCAGAAGTTTGTTAGCAACCTGAAATATTAACTCATTTGCTCCCAAAAACGTACAAATATGTTCTATTTTAAATGTTTTAAATGTTCCAAAGACATTTTTTTTAAATGTTTTTATTTATTTATGCTACAGCATACAGAAGGATTTGATGCAGCCTCTCAACTGCACAGTTGAAGAAATGGTAGTTATTACACAAACGGCCAGCAGGTGACAGCAGAGCGAGAGATCAACCAGGGCCATGTTGGAAAAAAAACTCAATTACTCAGAATTCTAAATAGATTTGTAAATAATGATGAAACTTGGCTATATATATATATATATATATTATTTTTTTTTAAGAGAGTATTCCCGATTCAACATGTCATCATCATTGCTCTCTTTTTTTCTTCTTTTTCTTTTTTTTTTGAATGTGTGTGTACTCATTAATTCACCTAAAACCTATTTAAAATCCCATACTGTTCACCTAAACCGAATACTTCAGAATCCAGCTAGAGTCGTGAGGTTGTCAGGAGACCCGAGGAAGGATCAAAGAAAAGAAAGAAAAGTAAAAACTTAGCTATATTCTAATGCTAATTGCTGCAAAACGGAAACAGATAGAAATGTGCTTTTTTTTTTTCCTGACGAAAGAAAATACTTTAACCTTTCTTCGTAGGTTTCATGTTTTTATAGCAATAGAACACAATATTCTGTGGGCCTTGCAAAATCGGTCAAAATCCATTAAAACAGCCTTGAGTGAAGGAGATTGTTTTAGTGAAAATGGCTGGGAGTGAATGAGTTAATAATTGTGAGTGCATTAGCGACTGGTAATTGTGATGATTCACAATCACCAGTCGCTTATGCACCCACAAATTTTAGGGGGAAAATGTGACCAATAAAGAGTTTGGAGCATTGATCAAATGTGTCAATGATTCGACTATTTTTTTTTTTTGCTACATAACTTCCCAGAGCTGTTCCATTCTCACCCATTTCTCTTTCTCCATCCTTTTAATCTATATTGATTTAGATTTCTAAAGACCGGTGGCTCCTTTTAGGGTTAGGGTTAACCCTAACCCTAATCCTTTTATGTCATCATCTTTTTTTATTCAACCTTGTTGATACTTGATGTCTTTCAATCTGAAACAGATTTGTGTTACGTTTTACCATCAATCTTTGGGAGACTGACAATTGGCTGTTTGGTTGTTGCATCTAGGGAGAAGTGATCTGTTTATTTACATGGCTTGTGCTTAATGTGCTAATACATCAGTAAGTCCACACACGTGTTGTTGGGGATGCTTCCTATTCTATCACCTAAACTCTTCTTTCTTCCATTGTGGTCTTCTTGGCCTTTTCAGCTGCTTTTGCATGCGCATTGAGGTTTCTTGTGTTGCAAGCATGTGTCCGATTCTCTCCAGTCTTGTAAGGCAGGCGCAGTAAATCCCCTCCCTCCCCATGTCCCCCCTCCCTCACTTGTTTATTTTTCTCCTCTTTTTTTTTTTTTTTTTATTGATATTAGCCCAGGAGCCTCCAGACTGATTTGTCGCTAAAAGATGGACTCGCTTGTTTCCTTTTGTGTGGAAAATCTTTAGCAGGGGCCTTCCTCCTCTCAACCGCACCCCCACAGCCTCTTTTGTGACTGACGGGCCTTATTGGGCTGTAACAGGCGTAACCCCCCCTTCTCTCAAAGCAACCCTCTTTTTTTTTTCTTTTTTTTTGTCTGCGGGACAATTCTCACACAGATTCGGAGCCGTGCGGCATTCTTTGCCCCGCCACACTATTTGGTGTAGCCAAAAGAATGGCGCCCCCGTCCCGCTCCTCCTCCTCCCGTAACCTCCCCTTATCCCTTTCTCCGCTTCCCCTCTGTGAAATGAACACTTCAGCAGGCAGGAAACATTTAATCTGGCCTCCTTTTGAAGCAAAATTAATTGAAACTTGTCCCGCTATCGCTTCCTTTCTCTTGCTCTTTGCTGAATTGTCTGAGGGCCTGCTTGGAAGTTATTCCTTTTTTTTTCTTCTTTTTTTTTTTTTAAAGAAATCATTCTTAGTTTTTTCATTGTTGTTTTTTTACACCCATCCCAATTGAGTCCCAATTAAAGGGCCTTAGTTGTGAGAGCCATTGACATCTAATGGTCGCTGTACATAAGAGAAGCACAATGAAAGCACCTCTTACGGCGTGTAAATCGGCCTCTCAAAGTGCATAATAGCTGAAGACGAGAATACGGGGACGGAAACATGTAATCAGAGACGCTTGGAGGCTCTTTAAAGAAGTGTTTGTTTGTTTTTCTCCCCGACGATGTCCGTTGTTGTGTGATATCAGCGCCATCGCCCCTCAATGACCCGCCATCTATCTATCTTGTTTCTTCAGTCACAAAAATAGATTTATCTTACACCCCCTTTTCACACTCTCAGACGCAAACCCCCCCACTTCCCCTCCACCCGCCCCATGCCTGACTAAGCCCCCAGCGTTCACGTTGCTATGGCAGCCAGGCTCCCACCGGGTTGTGACCTCAGATGATTACAGTACAAAGCCTGTTGGGGTCTTGGAAAGGAAAAAAGACCCTTTTGAAGATGAAAAGTCTTTGATGGGTTTGTATTTATGCAAATCTCTTCAGATATGATTTATCCTGGCTGTGATTGAATGGAGAGATGATTAAATTGGCCCTATTTTGGAAATCCTTCTATGGAGGCCTCGTTCTTTCAGACAACTGAGCACGGGGGTACGTTTTGGGTCGCCTACCTGAGATTATCATGGAAAAAGGCGAGGGGACACAAAGTTTTCTCCTCTGGTTTGCCGGGGAAGGGGGGCACTGGCTTTGAAAAGAAATATCTGATGGAGGGAGGGGGGGCTTTTGTGAGTTTCCAGATGATAGATTTTGGAATTTGGGCTATCCCACCGGCAGTCCCAAGGCTCGCTGTGAACTGGCCTGTTGGGAAAAAAATGGGAACGCTTTGGTCTTTAAAAGAATTAAACTACAGTTTTAAGATCTGCCTAGGTGAGCTGAGCTCTCATATTAGCGAGGAAAGAAAAGTGTCACATTGTTGCTCCACTGGCCCTACTATCACTGATAGATGTGTGTGTTTCAAAAGACTTTTCAAATCTTATTTCTTCTCACCTTGAAGTGTATGCAAACACTGTGTGTATTTACATGAGCATGCAAAGTCTCTGTCGCCGTGCAGAGCTTCTGAAGACTTCACACGAAATGAAGAAATATTCCCTGGTGATCATGTAAAATATTTTCATTCTGTCTGCTTCTTTGGCGTTTGAACCCTCGACCGTGTTTCTTTGCATAATGGCTACTAAGTGAGCGACGTAGGTAGCAGTGTCTCTAGATACAGATCAAAATGTTGTGCTTTTCTTTGGCTCTTTTTTACTCCATGACGGATGTTGAAAGCTGTCATATCGCTTACCGGTATCCAAACATTTCTATTCCTTTTTTTTTTTTACCCCTTGAATTAATTCTCCCACAATAGCGCAGTGTGAGCTCTTTGGAGTGGGCTAATAATGCAATGGTAAGTGCACTTAGGGTGGCAGCTGCACGGTGAGGAGCAGCAACTTTACAGTCCCTCGGAGCACGACGCATCTTTTAATTTATTCATTTAAACATCTATTACAAATGAATTCGAGAAACATCAAAAGGCGGGAACGGGTCGTTATTATTGCCGCTAAATTCTGCGGAGGATACAAAATGTCTGATGTATGTCTGCTGTACAAATAAAATTAATTTATTGTAATTGCGTGGTGCCATGTTGTTTTGCTGTTCAAGCAAACAGCGAGCTAATGAGTTGCACCGCCTGTGTTCTTCAGTTCGTTGACAGGTTTCAGCGCAGCTTGAAAGGACGGCCGCTGACGGGGCCCGTTCGCCTGGTGACCTTTGTGGAAACGGCTGTGGGCCTGCTCAACTTTAAGGTAAATTAAATATGACTACCAGCCCATCCCCCAACCCCTCCCAAATTTCTATGTGACACTTTTTTTTGTCAGTTAAAAGACTTGTTTTTGTTAGTAAACATTTTTAAAACATATTTCTTATTGTATTTCTTTTCCATAAAAGTTTTCAGGTAATCATCAAACAACAAACAGCAAAAAAAATGGAGATAAAAGTACATACCGGAAGCTACTTATTTAATGGGAAGCAAATAATGTATTTTAGTTCAAACACATTTAGTCGTTTGAGTATACTTTCATTAAGCAATACTACTGCTATGTGGTATAAAAAAAATAGTTTTTAATTAATTGCTTATTAGTCACGCCTTGAAGCAATTGCTCCAAAATGGAGTGCACTACTTGGCTGTAACCAGCAGAGGTGCTATTGATTTACTCAACTTCTATCCACTTAGACCTCTGCTATCGGATCATTGTTCAGCTCAATATGTCACTGGGATGGAAACAGAAGTTCAGAACATTCAGATATTGTCGCAAACTGATGAATACGTATTTTTTTTCATATTTGGAATTGTTAATCTTCTCCATAGTGAACGAATGATATTAATGCCAAATTGCCCACCCAGTTCTGCTGTTAATTAAACAAGATTAAAAAGAAGCAGATGACTTTAAAAAAACAAAAAAAACAAATGAAGGCTTGTCTATAAGCATTTCATACAATTATGAGATTTTTCAAAACTTAAAAAGGGATTTATCCTGGCACTGCCCCTTCATGTTTGTGCCCACTGGCGGCTTACTGAGTTGTCTAGTATTCTAATTTTCACCCTTGATAGAGAGTAAAGGCTTGTGTTCATTAGCATATTTGATAAGAGGGAATGTACTTTTGTAATGAGTGCTTTTTTTTGTTGTGTTCCTTGTGAAGACAAATCACAAAGCCAGGCTGTTTGAAGTTGGAACACTGGGGTATAATTAGATTTCAGATTTATGCCACCGTTTCGCCCACTAACTGTCGGCCTGTAACGTTACCTGCCTTGCTTCTCTTCAGGCGGTATGCGAGGAAATTCGTCGACTCGCGCCCGAGGCGGGCCTCCATCATGACGGCGTGGTGTTTGGTTCTGATGACTTCTGCGCCAGTATAGGTACCTTTTTAATGCCACTTTCCTGTGTTCATCATGGTTCCATCTTTGTACATTGGCTGCAGTGGAACACCTGGTGGAATGATGATGGAATGTGATGCATGTAAATAAATGCCTTATATTTCCAGCATAATGAAGAATCAGCCTCAGGCTTCCGTTGTCGTCATGATAGTGTAATGGACTAATGATGTTTTACATGGGAAGGTAAAATACCACTGGTATAAAGAGAAGCTATTTAAAACAAATAATTTTTTTGCATTATTTTTAGCACTTTTAAGCCACAACATTAGGTACTCCGTGGAAACTCCAGAGTCGAACACATTCCATCTCGAAACACTTGTTGACATAAAAATTGTTCAAACTAATTTCTGAAAAGGAATTATCGGAACTAGAATTAAGACGTAAAATTGTTGCCATTTTGAAAGTCGTTTATGATTAATAAGAAATGTTTTTATTGACTTAACATTAACAGTCACACAAGTGTAAAAAGGTGAATGAGAAAAAAATAAAACTGTGTCACAAATTGACATCTCTGACATCTCAGCTCTCAATTTAAATCCCCTTTGAATAAATTAGTGTCTTAATTCCTGTTGTTGAGGGGGATCTTTCTATTGAATTAAGTGTTGCAGAAAAGCCAAATATAAAGCCAAACATATATATATATATATATATATATATATACATACATACAAGTTAATCCTTCGAGGTGAACTAAGGTCTAGATGGTAAAATTTTTTTTTTTTTTTTCTCCATAAAGACTTTGAGTCCAATTCCAATTTGTGCAAAATTTTTGCGCATACTGCACAAAATTGTTGGAAGCCCTGTGACATTTTTATCAATCTTACACAAGTAACAGTAAGTTAGCTTAAAATCAACAATGTTGACTTTGACAGCACAATAGCGTGTTGACACCCAAGTCTGACTGCTTTATATGCAAATCATTTACCTAACACCCTTTGTTGACACTTGAGTTTGTTTTGAAATAAGACATTTCCAATACACATGTATTAGTTTATCTTCCAGTGTTTGCTGTACCAAAGTTTCACCATATTTGCTGGCCTCTTGTGTGACATCAGTGGAAGTGTTGAAAAAATTTAAATTGAAGAAGAAAAAAAACTCCTGTTACTGTGTGTCAAAATTACGAAAACAATGGGATTTGTTTGATGTTTAGACAGGGTCACCATTATTAACAATCGTATAAGGGTAAGAAGTAAGTTACCATGCTTAAAATCACACACGTCAGTACCACCCTCAAATTTATCAAATGGTAAAATAAAATGCTGTCACATGATGCCGTGCACCCTTAACATTTCTGCTTGCTCCCTCATGGCTAGTACCATGAAAGATTGAAGTTAACACAATGATGCCACTGCTTTGAATGTGGACTATTATGTAACATCACTTGTTGAGGTTGGTCCTGCTTTTGAAATGTCGTAAAGAAAAGGTTAAACGAGCAATCCAATCTCTCGCCAGATTTACTGAAGTGTCATATAATGGGAAATTTGGTCAAATTATGATTGATTTGATGATGATGAGTCTCACATAATGTGTCGTTTTTATTACTTGAAATGTTACAATGCATAGACTGCTGCTGACCCATATGTGTAATAACAACAATCCAATACCAGATGTTAATGTACGTTCTGTTAAATTTACAAATTCACAGATATTTATTGAACAATGCATTTATCATTGTCTTTGTAGTTTATGCTGGTGTGCAACTGCACTGCATCAAACCTAAGAAATACGTTTAATATTATTTGTTGTGAAGTGTAAGATAAACTAGATTAACGCCTGGATCCTTTTAAAAGCACAACGGATTTGTTTACTTTCCTGTAATGCACCCCTGCGTGAGAGCAGCATTTGTTACCGGCGATACTGTATATGTTCCAGACTTCCTCACTCATCGTCCTTCGCTATCCCCACTTCCTGTGCACCCCTTGGCTTCCTTTCGCATTAGCTCGGCTCCCTTTCACACCTTGACACGTGACCCGCATGCTGTGCGTGTTTACCCAAAGGCGCCACACGGACCAAGGATGCCAAGGAGCTACTGTACGCCAGGCAGAAAGTGGTCACCACCGCCAAGGCTTTCGGGCTGCAGGCTATCGACCTGGTGTACATCGACTATAAAGACGTGGAGGGGCTGAGGCAGCAGGCCCGAGAGGGAGCTCTCATGGGCTTCACAGGTAAAACTTGTTGTACAGTTGATTGTTTTTGTTTAGGGGTGTTCCATTTGATGAACGTTCCATTAAAATTGTTGCATCCTAGAATGGTGTCACACCCCATGTATTGAATCTGAAGAAAGTTATATGGCCTTTATACAGTTTTCAGTACAACATTGTGCTTGACCAAAATAGACATTAATAGAGTATTAAACATTAATGGCTCTGTTAGAATTGACAAGTACAGGAATCTGAGGCCCAGAACTAAATATCTTTAACTTTACCTTCTTAAAAAATACAGTAAATACTTATAAAAAAAAAATAATAAACATAATATATATATATTTTTTTTAATTAAACAAAAGGTATATGTGTGTGGGGGGGGGGGGGGGTAGTATTGTAAACTTGTAGGGATAATGGACATGCTGATGTTGCCAGTAATCTCATCTATTCATTATCCACCAATCCCGGTTTGTAGCTATACTGTATATCGTATTAAAGTTTTGCAACACTTTGGTGTTTTTTAGCACACCAAATTGCGAGTTGCATATGTTCTACGTTCACGTTTGATGTTAAACTCAGTCCGTTGAGGCAGAAAACAAGTTAAGACAAGGTAATATTGCCTGCTTCCAATTTGGTAGTCCCATACTGATATCTTGTTGATACAAAAAATGTGTTCCATGTCTAAAATAAATTGATACATAAATTTATCATTAGTTTCAGATATACACTCATAGATGGGTGATGAATGTTGAGGTTGTTCAAAACATTTCCACTTACGTTCACTATAAAGCAAACTTGTATAGTCCTTGTAGTGCAAATTAAGAATAAAAAGCCTACATTTTCTTTTGTCTTTTTCCTAATTATGACCAACCAAGCCGCACGGTTGTTAAATGCTCTGACATTTCTATGAAAGTGTTAGCGAAAAACACAGGTGTTATTAAAGTGAGCTATCAGCCAAGAGCGAGACAACTTTAACTGGGCACTCTGCATGTCTGTAGCCAGGCAACCACCTTCTGAGTGTGTGCACGCTCGTGCAACACACGCCGGCAGGTCAGTCTACTCCAGGCATATTCCAATCCATTCATTCCCCCCACCCCTCATGCAGTACGTATTTACTTTGGTGTTTTCTCTCCTTTGGGACTGCCGAAGAATTACACACTCACAGCCACTTTATTAGGCATGCACAATCTGTTAAGACATCTTTATTCATGCTTAGTTGGGACACTGAGAGAAATAATTTAACTGCATTACTGTATATAACACTGAGAGCTGTTTGTAGAATTATTTATTAACTACATCACACTCTTATAGACAGCTTCCAATATACTTATGAAATAAATTGCAACCATGTTAATGAGCATGCTGTTAGATTAATACCTCTCTGGTTATGATCATTAAAACCACAAAGTTTTATCTCTGACTATTTGAATATACAGTAGCTCTTTTTTTCAATCATTTTAGATTACAAAATTAAAATTTGGTGCATAGCCAATTATTTGATTTAATGTTTTATTTGTTGGTATTTTAGTTTTTAAGTAACTTTTTTTTAAAGTTTGTTAAAAATATATATATTTTTAAATTATTATTTTTTTAGCATTCGTTTTCTCATTCGATAATATAGGTAGGTATCCAAAAAACAGCTAGACTCTTGGTTTGAAAGCTATTACTGGTCCTTAAGCAGTAAAGCATTGCTGCCAAAAGCTTGTACCTGAGCAGTAATTGATCTTGGCGCAATCTAAGCCACTATTAACGCAGAGCTCAGAAAATGCTCCCACCCAAAATCCTGTAATTGGTGAGGAATTAGATTTATACGATTTCCTTAATGTTACACTTTATTTACTGTTAAGCGCCATGTCTCACGTCTCTGTGATCTCTATTCTAAACAATGTTTTGCCTGTTTGAGTTGACAAAATTCTCTGCTTTTAAAAGAAGAGTCTTCCACTTCCATGCCCTGCCAATCACTCGCCTGAGAGCATTTTGCCAAATAGCTGTCGTCCAATGAGGTGACAGCACCACATGGCAGCCCGCGATTGGACATCAGGCATGCATGATGCATTTTGGGAGGAATGGGGGGTTATGTTGGGGTGGCTGGCAATAGGTTGGAAACTGAGAGTACCTGAGTCCCCCTTCCATTGCTGTCACTACCATACATGCTTCTACAGTCTCTCATGTGAAACTGCCGACAAAAAACTGGGCACATTCTTAAAGGGCACAGATTAATTCATTAATTTGCACTGTGGTTTCTGCATACATGCATTCCAAATTTTACACTCATTTATTGTATACATACATTGACTCAAGTGTGAATCAACCTTCTCATAGGTGTGCCTAGCTTTCTTCTAATGTACAAATGTGTATTAGGGCCACATAGGAAAAAAAAAGAAGTACCAGGAAAATAAGTCGTAATGTTTCAATAAAAACAGTAGATAGTCATAATTTTACAAAAAGCCTTGTTTAAATGTAATTTTACAATAGTAAAGTTGTATTAGTTATAATTTTTTAAGAATAACGTTAAAATAATACAAGTAGTATTTGTGGTATTATATGAAAAGTCAATTTCCTGAGTGATCTAGTTTTGTGAGAGTAATCATTGTATAAGAAAAAGGTTATAATTGTACGAGAATAAATTGATAGTATTTAAGACGTTGGATTTTGCGAATATAAAGTGCAGTTACAGTTTACCACGGTTTCATTCATATGGTGGCGACGTAATCTGAAATTGTACGTAGGACTAGTAATGTCATAATTTCATTAAGTATTTTTATCGAAAACAATACTTGGCCATACATACAAAATAATCCAAAGAAAGGCGGTAAGTATGGTGATAACTGAGCATGCCTTCCCGTGCTACATGATGACACATCGTTACGCCGTGCGCCGATCGTGACCTTCAAATGTCATATGTCAAGACCATTTGAAGCACAGGACCCTGCTCTATTATGAGAAAATGCAGCAAAAAAGTTGTGAGTAAAGTTCTCATTTTACGAGAACAAAGTCGTAGTGTTATACAAAACCAAGTTATAACTGTGCGGATAGTCATAGTATCTAAAAAAAAAAAAAAAAAAAAAAGTTCTCCCAAGTTATTTTAAGGCGACTTTTTAAAACAAAACTCGTTAGATTTACTTTTTTGTTATTATTATTATTATTATCATTTATTAGCCTTTTTTTTCCCCACCACTGGTTCTCCTTAGTGAGTGAATCCAAAGCTAGCCAACAAGTGTGTGTATGTGGTTAGCTGAGCACACACATACACACACAGAGCGGCTCCAGTGCACTTGTCCTCACATCCATGCAAACGTGAAATGAGTGTTTTTAAAATAAATGTCGAGTAGCGCACAAAGGCGTTGACGGGTTGCAGCCTAATTAACGATGTCAGGAGACGTTCAACAGCCTGTAACCGCAGTGTGTGTGAGAGAGTGTGTGTGTGTGTGTGTGTGTGTGTGTGTGTGTGTGTATACAGTACGAGTGTGTATTAGTGGGGGTTAACCGGGGTGAGAGCAGTTTGAATGGAGGGAGTGGGACCCTCTCCTCCCCCCTTTGCGCCACTCGCTCCTGTTTGGTTTGCTTCCTTGGGCTTGTCCCACCTTTTTTTTTTTTTTTTAAAAGGATTTGTCGTCCGCCACCAGACGTTTCATAACCGGCGTAACTTATCAAGACAAGTCTGATCTGCGAATGTACACAGGATTATGTCTGTGGCGTTTGCCATATTTAACCAGGAGGTGGGTTTTGGGCGGGGAGGGTGGGTGTACAGTAAATACTGAGAGAGGATTGTGTTGGAGTTTGGCGTCTGTTTCGGCCGGATTTGTCATTTATGATCTTATGAAAGATTTAAATGTGGCAGTGACTTTCAGATTAATCAAGCTGAAAAATTGTATTTGTTAACTATTAGTTATACTAACTTCAATGTCTGTTATAATCAACTATTGCAGTTTAAGTTCTGAAAGAGCGATTATGAATTAAAGTTGTAGTAATATGAGGGGGGGACAACTTTGTTTATCCAAGAAGTTATTTAATAACATGAGTAATTGTAATTGTACAAGGTGAATAAACTCATACTTTTATAGTAGGTTATCATTTTATCAGAATACAGTTTTGTAATTACAATAACAAAACCAATTCAGGTTGGTTTTTTTTTTTAATTAAGTTAATTTTACGGGTATATTGTCATAGTATTATTGGGGTTATAAATTTTATGACAAATTTCTACAGTAAACCCCCGCTATATTACAGTTCAGTTTTTATTGTCCTGCTTTAACAGATTTTTTTTTAAGTGTTATTACAGTTATTACTCTATTTTTTTATACTGTTTGTGCAATATTTTGTGTTAGCACTTTAACCTCTCATAAATGAGAATAAAATGAAAAAGTGTGTTTAAAGACCATCATTAAAGTGCCGTACATGCTATAAAATCAAGCCTAGGGTTAATTCAAAAAGGGAGTTTTTATTTTGCGGATTCCCAGATTGGGATGGATTTTTTTTCTTTATTTTTTTATGCCAAATTGATAGTACTGTATGTGAGTAACAAGGTCTGTTTTGGATTGTTATTCAGCACTTGCTATGAGAAAGTAGGATTTACAGCCAAAAATAAGTTTGTCCGTGCCTAAATTACTAATACAGTTCTTGTGTTAGATCTTATTCTGTAGTGCAGGTGTGCCTATTATGAGTAAAATTCGCACTTCATCACTATCATTCAAGTCTGAGGAGCGCGCACGTTTAAAAATTCAGTTGTCCTATTTCTCCTCCCTCATCGCTGTAACACACCATTATTTTCTCCGCTCTGCCTCCTTTTGACTTTATTGAAAGACAAATGATTTCAAATGACAGTAAATTAATGGGTATCTGAATGCGGTAAGTGGAGTAAATGTAATATTTATCTTCATGCCGCAATTTCATGAGAGGGAAATGATGCGGGAATTAATGTGACACCCCGTTGCACACAATGTCTCTGAATAACACACTTAAATATTTCACAATAAAGGTTATTTAACAGTGTAAAAAAAACACGCACACACTCCAGCTCCCGATATCAGTATTTTCTGCTGTCTCTGTTGTTTTAAATGCAAGCGTTGTGCTTCTGTAAAGTGTTTGGCTGCAAGCGCGGGGCAGTGGGGTGCACTCGTTAATGATGCGCACAGTCCTCCGGGGTCTGGTGCTGGCCCTCCTCAGACGCCTCACATATAAACACACACAATTAACTTTTCCTCTGCCGGCTAAATTATTTTCTCGGTGTGTTGTCGCCATTCTCCTTTTTTTCCCTGTGACTAAGCTGCCTTGTCTTTTTTTTCCCTTCTTTCCATTTGTTTTAAAGCTAAACGTAAGTTCAGCATATTTGTCATTCTGATTTGTTTCTCTTTTCAGACTGTGATGCAAATTAGGTTTAAATGCCTTTTTTTAAACAAATTATTAGCCTACTTTTTGTTTTTTTTTAGATTAAAACAATAATTTTAAAATATTGTTTTTAAATGTAACCTAAATTCAGTTGTTGTTTTTTTTTAGTCCTATATATTTTAAAATCTACAAATACATTTGAAAATATTTCCTAATGTGTGGAATGATTGGACAATCTCAAATGTTTGTTGTTTCTGTGCGTTTAGGTAAGCAGGTCATCCACCCTGGGCAGGTCCGGGCCGTGCAAGAAGAATTCTCTCCCAGTCAGCAGAGGGTCCAGTGGGCTAAAGAGCTCATTGCTGCTTTCGAGCAGCATCAGAAAGAAGGAAAGGTAAAAAAAATCAACTCAATATGTTTGCCAGATTTAGTTATTCTCATCTACATAACTCCACAATAGCACATTTGTCTACTTTTCCAATGGTTTAGCCAAAAAGAAGCCACTGCGTGTGCTTGTGCTTCTCTTGCATTTTTTTTTTTCGGCGTCCATGAAGTCACTGAAGCTGCAACCTCATTTAAAGCTCAGTTGAACTCCTAAACACAGCAATTTAAATGCTCTCTCCAAAGCCATACCAGGGCTTAAGCAAATTAAGCATTCCTAAAATTAAAGTGTGACACAAGTGTACTCTTGTATGTCCCCCTCGAACACCTCTGGAGCTCGCCATAATGCAAACTGTACACCCTTGGGTGACTCTCAGAGACAGCGTAGGAAGAGGAGGAGGAATGGGGGTGGGGAAGTCCTCAGGCCAATTAAGTGTACAATATTATTGTTCCTAATTTAGTGCATGGTTGGATCCTATGTGTCGAGCTCGGTGGGCTATCTGCTGAGGTAATACACAATCTGCCCAAAACTCTCTCTCTCTCTCTTTCTCTCGCTGCCCACCAGGACGGCTCTTAGCCTGCGTGGCCCCAGGGATTCATATAGGCTCGCACATCCCTTTTTGTGTGTGTGGAAGAGGTTGAGAGAACTTGGTTGCTTTTCTTAGAGCATGGCAGGTGCTTTCAGCTATTGATTGTATTGTTGTTCATTTTTTTTTGTTTCTTTCTTTCTTTTTTGACAAGTCTCGGCACCTCCACAGAGGACATGATATATCCATTTCGAACAATTTGCTTTGTGCTGTTATGAGAATTTAATCGGAAACCTACATAAGTCAAGTATTCATCAAAAATGTCATGTGTGCCTTATAATTTCAAAACGGCCAGCAATGCGTTTTCAAGTAATCCAAAAAATGTTTATTACTAATTGCAGCATATGATTTTCTCATGGAATCCTAACTAATTTTCCCATGCGGTCACAAATAAGCTTCTACAAGTTTATGTTGCCGTCCAAGTAACTCATCTTATTGTAAGAATTTTGTACGAAAAGTTAAGCGTAACCACAGTTCCAGTTTTGTGAGAAATCATGCCAGGCTTCCACATATGCAGTTCACAAATAACTTGATCAATAGTCTTCTCGTGAAAATTGAATATAAATTCCTACAATCAAGTTCAATCGGTTCATATATTGCAACATTTTCTACAAATATGGCCAATGCACACGCCCAAAAATGTCAAATTTTGTGTTAATATATTTCACTGTTTACATTTCAAGGAGATTTTTAATAAATTCATTAAAACGGAACCTTTAAATATAAGATCAAACATCATATTTAGGGATGTTCGATACCACTATTTTTCCAGACCCAATACCAGTAAAAGTACTCAACTCTTGAGCAGTCACCGATACCAAGTACTGATACCACGATATTTGACATATAAAATTTCCCCCTCCAAAAATGCCATATAATTTTAAAGAAAGGCGAGTATGTTCCATTATATCATTTATCATCATGAAATGAATGGCAATTTTCTATTTTTCTAATTTCTAGTTCCTGATTGTTAAATAGCCACAAGAGGGTAGTATTGACCTCCGTCGAGAATACCTATATCTTGAAATAAGGCTGGGTGTCGAGTTTGTTGACCCAATACGATCATTTCACTACTTATTGCTGTGCATTATTTTTGTATGAAATTGTGTGAACAGCTCCCAAGTGACTTATTTGTCAGTGAGTAGCAAAATAATCCAAAAATGTGCTTGGACACCTTCCTCAATTATGGCCGACATCTTTTGTAGCAAAGGAAATAATAGTTTGCCCATAATTTCAAAGCACTCAAGATATGTATTTTTTTGTTTTCGATTTTTCAAGTAGCCCCCAAAATATCACTTTCTTACAAATGAAATTGCATTACATTTTTGTATGGAATCCTAGTAAACACTCCTGATTTAGCCGTGCTGAATATATAAAATAATCCACAAATGAACTTCTTCCCTTGCCCCAACCCGAACTGTAATTATCCCATGTTCAAAACATGAAAGTTTAACATGCATTTACTTTGTGTGTCTTTTTTTTTTTTAACCTTCCCAGGGTGCGTTCACATTCCACGGCAGCATGATTGACATGCCCTCGCTGAAGCAAGCGCAGAACATCGTCACACTCTCTGCTGCCGTGCTTCAGAAATAATGTGCCCGCCAGGGACCGAGTGCATAGAGCTGCTGGCGATGGAGCCTGGGGGCCAGGCAGGCAGGCAGACTTTGCCTAACACCAACAGGACAGTTTCGTTTCAATTCTTTTTTTTTTTCTTTTTTTTTTGTGGAAAAAGGTAAGACCATCATACATGTGGACAACCTGGTCCCCGCCGGCTTCTGGTGGAGGGGCGCCATCATTCCGTCATCACGTGCCCACACCTCTGCTCTCCTCGAGGTCACCATGAAAGCATCTTGACGGTCAGAGCTGCTGGGCGAAAAGGGTAAACAAACACTATTTTGATTTGCGGGAGATCCATTCAGCGCCCCCCAAACGTGAACTCGCCATTTAGCGTCTTTGTGTGGGTCCCTTGAGCAAAAGCCATGCGGCTCCTTGCGCGAGCAGCCTGCGGGTCTAACTGTGGACAAATATAATAAAAGCTGCCTGAGCTCTCATTTAAGGTGAAGCCACTTTATTCCAAGCGGGCGCCTCTCGCAGTACTCGGGGCCCCAGCGGTGGTGCGTGTCTGACTATCACGCTACAATATGTCTGCGTGGAATTGCGCGCCGGCAAACCATAGTGCTGGAGGATTGCTGTTGCCCCAGCACAGCCCATCCTAGCTTTTGTCTTCTCTTGAGGATAATTGAGGGGGGGTGTCGCGAGTGCTTCATGGTGCTATTGGTGACCATGGCAATGAAAAGCTCCCTTTACACCCCACCTCATCCACTCATCTTCCCCTCGCTTTCTTGCCACTGTATGATGTATTGTGTCTGCAGACAGGCCCGAGTGTGCGCCAGGACAGGGCCGGACAAAAAAAAAAAAAGCGCCCAAGCCAAAGACCCCACCAGTAAGCTGTCTGTCTGGCATTCGGCCACATTATTCCGCCTACTCCCGCTCCACTTTTTGCTGTCGTCTATTCACCAACGTTTGTGTTTGTTTGTTTTCACAACTGATGCAGAGGTCGGCGGACAAAACTGCTGCTACTATTTATGGCTTTCATTAAGTAAATCCACACGCGTCCTGACAGCACAAGTGAGGAAAATGTGGAGACAGTAATTTTAATAGGATTTTGTACAAAATAAGTTATTGTAGTGTGTATTTGATAAACTACACAAAATGTGTTTTGTTTGGGGGTTGTTGTTTTTTTGCCAAATGTGTTGTATTTTTGTTGCAGGACATTTTCAGCAGAACATTTCAACAATGTTCATGGATTGTGTTGCCCATATCAAAAAGGAAGCTAATACATTAAAATTTAATGTTTTGGTTAACTTTTGGTATACTCATAAAACTGCTACGTGGGCCCCAATTTTTTTTTGCCCATTTATTAGTTTATTTTTTAACCTAGCAGTTTTAAGGCTTGTATGATTTCCAGAAAAAAAATATTTGGTAATAATTTTGTAGACAATTTTCAAAGTATCGCAGATCTTAAAATCACAGTCTTTTATAAGATTCTTTACAAAAAGTGGTTTTAGTGGTGTAATAATAGGCCGAAAATGCATGTCATCCATTTTTATTGAATATTTTGCACATTCTAATGGTAGTCATCACTTGGAAAATATTCCTTCAGAATTTCATAGACTATAGGGGTTAACTTTTTGTGTAATGTTCAACTAAATTCTTCCTCGGCATGCTTCACTTTTTAGATTTGTTTCAGAGCCTGGCATGGCAACAATTTTGTTGCACTTGATTTTGTACAAGACTCCACTATAAATTATCAAATTATTTGTATTTTTTTTATATGCCTTTGCACTAATTATGGGCAGTGCACAGACTGTTGACAATTAGAATATATGAGTATAGAAAAATAACAATTACTTGATTTAAAAAAAAATGCCTCACTAAATACATTTTAGGGCAAACTGTTTTTGTTGCTAAATGTGTAACTTTCAGTGGGGAATGTTGAATGTATGTTGCACAGTTTCTGCTGGGTGGCGATGGAGTGATGCTCATGTTTCTGGAACCTTTTGAACATGAGGCCTTTTTTGGATGCAGTTTCATACTAATATAATTTCATAAAAATCTTTTGCTTGTTTTAATTTGTATGGTCACCCTTGGAAAAACAAGTTGGCCTTTTCATTTTATTTTGGGGGAATTTAAACACCAAGTTGCAATGTTTGGGACATGTTTTTTTTGTTGTTTTTTTAAAGGTTTGGGCATTTCCGTTTCTCCCCTCCCATTGAGTTCATTACTGTGGAGTTGAGCGGTTTGAAAGTGACCGGAGGACAAAGGCACAGGAACATAGTACTAGGCTTCACCTTTTTTCTTTTTTTTTTTCTTTTTTACATAATGAATTGTCTAATCTCAATTTTTTTATATAGAAAACTGATATTTTGCAGGTTGTCCTCAATTGTTAATTCTACCCAAACCTGCATAAAAAATACTAATAATTGCACAGAAATGATTTGAGCACAGCCTCTCTGCCATATAAGTTAATTATATTATTATTATATATATTTATTATTATTATTTATTTTTGCCTGTTTATTTGTTTGTTTATAACCCCCTTATGGAGATGGTCGTCGTATGGGGTATATTTTTTTGTAACTGAAGTTTGTTAAGCCTGCTGTCAACAGGTGCTCCATGTCTAGCGGAAGGGCGAAGTTGTCTGCAGGAAAGGTGGAAATGCAACCCCCTCCCTCTTTTTTTTTTTTTCTTCCAATTATTATTACATGTGTTCATGTCACTTCCAACCTTTTTATTCGTGTTTCTGCGCTCCAAAAAGGAGACTCCACTGACATTTGTCCAGATTAGACGGATCCCTGCGTGTGTCTCGGCACTGTGTAATGCTACGTGACGTGTCTATTATGCGTGGAACTGATATGATCTCCCATCCCGCTCGGCTGCTTTATTTAAACGCGTGTCTTCTGCGTTTCCCCGAGAGACAGACGGAGAGAGTAAATTACAATTAACACGATTAGAAGCTCGCCCAAATTGCGGCGGGAATCAATTAAGATGCGAGCAGTGTTTGCTGATGTGTTGCCTTGAGATTGCTTTCATAGCTGACGAGGGGGCGGCGTGAGTGATAAGTGCGTGCATGTATGCAAAACACCGTCGGAGGAGAATTAAAACGTCGCGTTTTACATATTTCTCCATTAATCTTAATAGGGCCCGTGTGGCAAGAAAATGTGTGTGCTTTTATTCTAATTCCCCCTCCCCGCCCGGGGATGCTCCCAAATAATGACTTGATGTTTTAATAGACTTCTAATGACAATATATGAGCAGCTAATTGCAGCTGAACGTCCTTCTACAGGAGGGGGGAAATAGTTGATTACGGTGTGACCTGATCAATCAGAATTAACATTTAAATGTTTTGCATATTGTCTCAATAAGGTTATTTATTTATTTATTTTTAGATAATTGACGTTTAAGACGATTTATCAGCTCTTATTAATCACCTGGGGAAAGAAACATGTTTTCAATATTGAATAGAGAGGTAAGACGCCTTTGTTTCCTGCCATACATGACAGGCCTACATATTTAATTCATGTAATCCAAATTAATTACATAAAAATCTAACGGGAAATTCATTTGAAGGCAGAAAGGTTGTATATTTTTAAAACTTTAAGGAATCCACCATACTTTAAAGCATTTTTTACATGGATGTGTGCTTTATTTCTGCTGTGTACTTTTAAATAATATGCAAAATTAGACTATTACTAACTCAAATGATGTGAGATTCTGATGGGCAGAAAGCCATAGTCAAATTATGATTGGTGCAAAATGAACATAGGCTTTCCTGTCAAGGCAGGTGTACAAACAGCCCACCTGCTGAGGCAGAATAGGGCTCTGTAGAAGGCCGTGGGTTTGCCTGGATCGAAATACTCATTTAAAATGTAGTATAAATATATATATATTTTTAAATTAATTTTAGTGTCACGTTTTATTCAAGTCTCTAGGTCAGTCAGACCCCCACTTGGTCCAAACCCACCCCTTTCCATGTTCTTAAAGGCCCACATCTAAACAGGCACGAGCAGAGCCCACATGAATCTGCAAGGTGGAGTGTTGAGACATGCTAATGTATTTATTTTTTTGTGTGTGTTTTATTTTTACCTTAATTGTCCATCTGTTAGGTGAAATTCTTTTTTTTTTTATCAATATTTTCTTGAACATTAAAACTGAATAGAGGTCTAAAATGTCTTATTACATTAGCATTTAACACTCAGACATGAGTGCTTATTATATAGCAATACTGTACATAGGCCTATGTACTGTATCTTCTTCCTTTTTTTTTTAAATACAGTAAATACATTGTGGAGAACTTGATAAAAGCTGAAATGGTCTCTGATGGGGACAAAAAGAAAGTTCTCTACTTTTGACTTCCTCTCATTAGGTACACCTCCACACTTTAATGATGGCCAATGCAACAATTCTGCCTTTATACAAACAATCGGAATGAAACTACAGTGTGTAGTCGATTATTCTCTCCATTGACTGATTCCAACTCCCCATAACTATGTCAAGATCATGTCAAACCAATAGTTACTTGTCCTAACCGCCAGTTTTAATACTTTTAACATAATAAATAATCAAGCACTTTGACGTACACTAATTGCATTTGTATCCCTTAAATTACAATCTGACCATTTTTGTTTTTGGTAACACTCAGGCCTTAGTAAAGAAAAGATATGAACAAATATGATGCATTAGGCGCATTTTGATGTTTTATTTATTTTTAGATTTGTTGGGAAGACCAAATACCCTAGCGAACCGCAGATAGTCCACGATCCTTACCTTGCCCACCATTGCTTTAATGCAGTGGTGTCAAACATACGGTCCGTGGGCCAGATCAGACCCACAAAGGGGTTTAATCCGGCCCGCGAGAAGATTTTGTAAAGTAAAAAAAAACATTTGTAATGTCAGACCAATTAATCAGCCGGCCACAATCAAAACATATAAATTGGTAATTTCACAAGCAGTCCTCAGATGAGCAATGCAACTTGTAAACAGAATCGTCCCGGATGTCATTATTTTAGACACAACCTAAATTTACGGTTTGTTTAAAAAAATAAAATTATCGGAGCCAGACAAACATGTTAAATATGACACAGATTCAATTACTCGCAACACAAATACATATGACAAGGATTAACGTCCTTATAACTTAATTAACTGCGCCACACAATGCATTCTGGGAACTATATATATGCAAAACAGGTAGATTTAAACATGTCCGGAACTCATACGGGCAAAGTGTTACTGCGTTAAATTTGCATTTGTGTTATTTTTTGGAACAATATGATTACAGTTGAGCATTGTTTTACCGATCTGGCCCACTTGGTAATATATTTTCCTCCATGCGGCCCCTGAGCGCATATGAGTTTGACACCCCTGCTTTAAAATTTTCTCTTCTCTTTTTTTTTTGGCCAGTGTTTTATTTGGTCTATCAGAGAAGGACAGAGTGGATGGTGACATGTTGGTCACACTCGGGACTCGAACACGACACCCTGTTAATCCAATTAAAAAGACGATAACCCTGCACTCGGGTATTCTTCTCCTCTTTCTTCTCCCGAGTCGCTGACAAGCACTCTTGTGCTCCGCCGTGAAAGGAAGGAGTCAAGAGCCCTCTCTCTTAATCCCGGCCACGAACCACCAGTGAAAGAAAAGCCCTCATTGGTCCTCCAGCTTTGTATGGATCTTGCCCCTGACACCCCCCCCCACCCCCTCTTCTTTTTTTCAGGGGTGCTCATCACAGTGCAAAGCAGCCTGTTAATTTGGCTCTTCAACCAAATAGGAGGAGGGGAAGGTTTATACAAAGATGGTGACAGTTATTAGTTTGTTTGAATGAGGAACACTAAATAATCACTTTGGATTCAGTGTCCACTTAAGTGGCTCAAATGGCGATTTATAGGACAAGTCATACAGTTTTTGGCAAAAGTATTGGAACAGTTTCTTTTATGATGGAATTTTATATTGTGAAACAGTCGAGACGCGATTCAAGTATAATGTAGACGTTTAACTTTAGTTCAAGAGGTTACGAAAGTTGTTTAAATGGATCTTGTAGGATTATTGTAGGAGTACTTCCCTTTTCCAGCAGTTCAAAAGCAAATTAAGCCGATAAAACAAGTACCAGGCAAGTCAGTGCAATATTAGTTATCCAGCGGCAAATATGCAGCCAATTTTACTGCACTGGAAATTGCTTGTACTATCAACCAAAGTACGAGTGCCTTGCTGTATTTTAGCTTTATTTCAAAGTGTTGAAGTTCTCTTTATACATTTATAACGGTAATAAATGTTCATTCAAACATGGCCTATAACATTCACTCAAGGTTTTATGTTGAAGACAATTTGAACACATTAATTCTCTTTACAATATTCACTTTTTGAAAATAGCACTATTATTTGAACAATAGCCCAAGTGCATCCAGCCAGAGATAAGCGCTTCTATATATTGGAAGTGTTGCAAAGTGACAGGTAAAAGACATTAATCCTCTCTATATGAGAAAGTGGAGGGGGTAGGGAGGTTTAAGAGCATCTCCAGTAAACGGGGGGGTTAATGAAGTGCCACTTGCCCTTTGGGGTCGCGGTCACACTGTGCAGCATGGCAAGTTTCACTTTCTATTTGTTTGGAATACTTTCTCAGCGGGCACATGAAGAAGACAGAAGGGCTGTCACGTATACGTAGGACTTGAAACAATTTAAAACTGGCCCCACCACATCTGAATCCGAAGCCCCTTTCACACTGCTTGTTAGTCATCTTTTTCGCTGCTTTTCCTCGTGTTGTTTGTATACAGCACAGACACTGAATTTTTGAGGTGAAGCAAAGTCAACCTGCCAATTTTCCGCCTTTTTTAGGTAG
Organism: Vanacampus margaritifer; assembly: GCF_051991255.1. NCBI lineage: Eukaryota > Metazoa > Chordata > Actinopteri > Syngnathiformes > Syngnathidae > Vanacampus > Vanacampus margaritifer. The sequence goes on from NC_135442.1 coordinate 16,742,979, forward strand.
TGGAGAGTCAAAATGAGTCATGAATTTCACACAGCTTCTAAAGGTTGCTTTGAGCAGAATGGGGTGATGAAGTTGACAAAGCAAAGTTTCCAGCTTCAGTAAAACATTGGCCACGACCTGTAACGCACTTCTACCACCCTGATGTCATGAAAGCAATTGTCAGACCAGTAATCAGCAGCTCTGATGTGGCAATTTTTCAAGATCTCTGCATGAAAGAGCCTCGAGACGGTGTCGATCCAAAGTGGGGAATAGTTGGGCCATGAGTGCCATTCTGCTTGTCACTAAGATGGATCTGTCATGATGTCTTTTGCGAAGGATGCTGTCATTTACTACCAAATATGTCTGCAAAAGGCCGAAAGGTGGCCGTCCCCTGCTCAAGCTGTCCTAATGACATAATTAGTCTTGTGATTGGGACCGTCCAGAGCAAAGTGTCCTGTGGGATACATTAGAGACGTCATAGAAGAGCTCTCCGTTGACTTGGAGTTTTGTTTTGGGGGGTTTTACCGAAAAAGACCAATCAAAACAAGCAAGTGGACTATAGATGCTTTTTTTTGCGGACACCATAGGTCATCTTGGCATTCAATCATTTCTGTCCTAAGCCTCTTCTGGGGCCTCATTCAGTCTCTTTGAAGCTATGGGTCAAATGCAGACCCCCGTATCTCAATCTCATTGCCTATCCGGCCATTTGTGCTTCCTTTCTGGCTTATCCCAGGCAAGCTGCAAACATCAAGACAGCACATTTTCTTCTGACCAACCAGGCTCATATCAGTCATTGCCAAAGCCAAGCCATTTGGCTGTGTGTGATGTTTCTGGATCCACCGGAGTCCAAGGGAGGTCCCTGCCTCTGCACGGTTGAGGGGTCATGCGATGCTTCCACACTGAAGGTTTTTTATGTATTTTTTTTTTTTGCAGGTGCATTGGTTTATCACGATGGATTAGAGCTCCAACAGTGAGGCTGAAGTTGGTCCGTGGTGGACTTCCATTGAGATGATAATAGGCAGAGCAGTTTTATCTGAGCTTCTCTTCTATGATCATGGACAGCAGCTTCCTCCATCCGTCCTATCATGTCCAAATGCTGACCTTTTCCCGCAGGCAAACGAGATGCATTTAAGGCCTCCCTCTGATGATAGCTCTGCTGCTGTCATACCAATCTGTTCCCGCAATATCATGGGATGGAGTGATGGTTGCTTGGAAAAGCAAAGTAATAGGGAATGGGTGGCTGGAGCCTGTTCTGAAGGAAATTTAGGAGAGCTGTGTGCAAAAAAATAAATAAAAAAGCATACTCCCTCGATAGTCTCTTTTTGTCAGTGAATGTTCTCAAAAAATACAATGAAAGATTTTGATAACTCACAATTAGGGGTGTCAAAATGTGTGCATTAATTTGAAGTTCCTTTAACGTGCGATTAATTACCCTTATTTGGAAAGCCTGTTTAAAGATTGTTTGATCAATTAAATTTAAAAAAAAAAAGATTTTGATAGCTCAAAATTAGGGGTGTCAAAATTTTGTGCAATAATTTTGAGTTTATTTAAAGTTTCTTTTCACGCCACAATTTTTTTAATGCGTGTTCAATGACCGCCCCTTATTTGGAAAGCTTTTACTGGGGGAATTCCAGTCGCAACGAATCAAGTCAAAATATTGCAGTAATACATTTAATAATAAATAATGCATATATTTGTGGAGCCTGGGGTCAAGTTGTATTTTACAATTTTAAAAAAAAATTAAACAAAATTGACTTCATGTTAAAGATTAGATAGCTCTGAAAAATGAAAAGAAAAAGGCACTTGGCTGCCACCAATGTCTTACAAATGCAATTATGCCATCTAGTGGCAGAAAAATGACTAACACAAATCAATATCACACTCGTTTTTTACAGTGCAATACAACTTTTTAATTTAAACTCAATTTCATGAATTATTATGAAATGACGGTATCAATGACTAAAAGATGCAGCATATATCTTATATAACTTTTTTTCCATTTTTTGTTAACAAGAGCATGACAACTACAAAATATATATTGTACATTGAGAACAGATATAAAATTTGTGATTAATCGTGAGTTAACTATTGAAGTTTTACAATTACGATTAAATCGCCTGACAACCCTACAAAATATACTTTGTCATGCTGTAGCTTGCCACCCATATTAGTGAAATGAGTATAATGTTTGAGATTAATTTATTTTAAAATTATTATTGTGGGTTTTTTTTTGGGTGGCAACATGTTGGCCATATGTTGAGTGTTGCTGGTCCAAATTTAAGCATACATTTTTCACTGTACTGTATAGCATTGTTCTGTTCATATCGGAAACTTCATTGTTGATTAAATGAATAAATAATTAAATGCTAAATAAATTAACATCACAAAAAGCATCCCTTCCCCCAATGACGATGAGGTTATGTATAAAAAAAAAATACAAAATAAATAAAACACACACACACACACAACCCAAAAAAAAAAAATCATAAGACCCCTGGGTTACCTCTTTTCTAAAACTAGTATTTGGTCATATTAAAGTTACCGATCTAAGTGGGTCGAAATTTCCTCTCCACATTTGACCCATGCCAGAGAGGGAGCGGTGAGGAGCCACTGGGACTGCGCCCGGGGAATCATTTGGTGATCTAACCCCCAATCCAGACCTTAATTCTGAGTGTCAAGCAGGGAGGCAATGGGTGCTATTTTCGTATAGTCTTTTGGTATGACCGGCCAGGGATTGAACCCTTGACCTCCCAGCCACCATTGAACGCAATTTTGGTTTCTGTTCTGCGCATGCTCTTAGCAAAAAAACTCTGTCTTATACTTGTATGCACGGCGGCCATTTTACGTTGCCATTCCCTAAATGAGCCCTAATGTAAATACATGATTTCTCCGCTAGGTTTTCCCATTATTTTCTGTTTCTACAATGAAAATGCCACAGTGTATGCAAGTCCGTGCGCGTGGCACGCAATCAACCGGAAATGCACAAGCAGAGGTAAACAAACATGGTGATGCAGTACAGAAAGCCATTTGGGATTGGAGCGAGGAGGAAAACTACTACTTTCTTGGTATGGTGAGCGACATGAACATAATGTAATGTCTTTTATTGACTTTAGAAAATTTAAATCTGAAATAATGTCTATTTGTATAATGATGTCTGTGCGTCGCGGTGTAAACGTGTTATCTTAAATGTTTCAGAAACCGAAATTTTGACCTTAACCTGAATATTGACTGCATGTAAATCCAGTGCTTGCAATTTCCTACCAAATGGAGTCTTTTTAAAATTTGTATTGAATCTTCTTGCATGTTTGTAGGACTCCCTCTTGTATGCTGTATATTGTAAAATGAATACAATCGATAGTGAGATGCAATAGGAAGAGGCTTATTTTGAAAGGACCACCACAGGATATTGTTCACACTCTTTATACTGTCCACTCTCATCCTTGGGCACAAATCAAGAGTGTCCATGCCGTAAGAAGTCCATCTGCTTCTCTCTCCTTCTGTCCTCCACCCCCCCCCCCCTCCATCTCCCTCCACCTGGCCATGTTCTCTTTCTTTCCAAGTATGCTGAAGCCTACATCCTGCAATTTAGAGGCTTTTAGGGGAAGCTGGTCATTCAGCGAGAGGCCATTGGGCTGAGCTTGCTCACGCCTATCTGCACTTTCCTATCGACTTTGTAGCCGGCAGCGTCGGCCGGGCTGCAGAAGGAGCGGCTAGCAGGAAGCGGCTCGTCCGTGGACGACCTTGCTCTCTGCTCACCTACTGGCTTGGAGTGGCTCCCAGTCCTCGGGATGGGGCCTGTTGGACCGGCACCAAGTCCTCTACCCCCGCAGATGTTATGTTAGCCAGCCACCAGATATGATATATTGTCTTGCTGCAGATAATAGCGCACGACTGCCAAAGCAGGCTTTGGATTTTTACTGACTTGGTGCGCGGTTTATGTTTAAGATTTATGGATGGAGTGGCATTCTGCCGGTTGCCAACAAACACTTTTTTTTTTATGAGTGTAACGTTATATTTATTGATGGATTTATAGAAGTAGTAGACAGATTGCCACAAAAGTAAATAATCTAGATGCTAGTATATCAGTATTGTGAGTCGTTATCCTTGAAGGTACACAATTACAATGGATCCCACCAAGCTTACTTTAATTGTTTATTCTGTATCATAAGGTTGCAGAAAGATATGCATGCTGGTGGACCAGGGTATTAGTTCTGGAATTTTTTGTTATCTTTTTTATTTTGTTTAAAGTTGTTGGTTTTAATTTAGTTACTTCTAATTGGTTTTCAAAGTGTGTTTGTGAGTTGTTTTAAAAAAATCAGTTTTACTGTTTTTGAAAATGCTTCATTTTAGTTGTTTTCATTAATTTTAAAGGGATACTAGACTCATTGAGCCATTTTCAACAGTAAAAAGTGAATATTTTGTCCAGAATTAATTTGATGATTTTATTATTTTTCTTCTACAATTAATACCTTTTAAAACTATTTTTTCCACTTGCTGTCTACTGAAGATCATCTAACATCACATGTGCCTAGGAATTAGCTAACAACCAATCATGGCTCTGTTTGCTGACAAAGCCCAGAAAACAGGTGAGCCGTGATTGGTCGTTACCTACTTTCACAGCACAGGTGATGTCATCTTCAGTCGACAGCAAGTGGAAAAATGTGTTTTTAAAGGTATTAATTGTAGAAGAAAGATAATGAAGTTATCAAATTCATTCTGGACAAAATATTACCATTTTGCCTTTAATAAATGCTCAATGAGCCAAGTATCCCTTTAATATTAGTTTTAACATCATGGTAAGTAGCCTATTGTGTAGTAAAAACTCAACAGCAATATTGTAAAAACAACCATCCACAAATCAAATGTAGGTACTTGTCAACTTTGATGCATCACGTACATCAGGACTACAATGACTGTCCGACCTTCCTTCTGGCAAGCAGCCTGGCTGTGATACAAAAATAAATACATTTAAAATCAACACCAAAAGCTCATGCATAAAATTGACACCGATGAATACGAAGACCTATATAGTTTGTTACTTTTGTAGTTTGTTTTTTTTTACGCGTTTTGGATTTAATTTTCTTTCATTAGCAAAAAAAGAGTTTGTTTGTTTTTCAATTTTAGTCTTGGTTATTTTGGTAATCTTTGTAACTAAAATAATCTTATGGACCAGAGAAACATCTCCTACCGGCTATCCTCTACTTGTTAAAGGGATTCTTGACTGATTGAGCTATTTTCAGTAGTACAAAGTTCATATTTTTGTCCAGAATTAAATTAATTATGTCATTTTTCATCTACAATGAATACTTTTACAAACACATTTCTCGACCTGCTGTCTACTGAAGATGACATCACCTGTGCTGAGGAAATAGGTAGTGATCAATCACACCTGTTTTCTGGGCTTGGTCGGCAAACTGAGCCATGATTGGTCGTTACCTACTTCCTCAGCACAGGTGATGTCATCTTCAGTCGACAGCAAGTGGCAAAATGGGTTTTTAAAGGAGGTTCATGAAAAATAATGTCACATTAATTATAGAAAGAATATTATTTTCTTACTCTTACAATGAGACAAGTATCTTTTTAAAGGTGCTCGATTGATTGATTGATTGATTGATTGAAACTTTTTTCCCCCAATAACGTGCCCTATAATGGTCAGGTATTCTTCCTGTATTTTAAGAGGGCACAAATAAAACACCATGTTACTGATTAACTCCAAAGTTCAGATGTTTTAGTAGGCTTTCCTGACATTTTCGTAGTCACATTTTATAGCTCAATCCATGGTCCACTTAGAGCTTCCATATCATCCGAAGGAAGTCGTTGTTCAAAGGTATTGGTCAGGATACCGTGCAGTACGTATAGCATGGAACACACAGTGAATACAGTCAAGTGGAGAAAATATGGTACAATATGACCAAGAACTTCAAGTTTGTCCAAAATTTTGAAAAAATATAGCAAAAAAATAAATAAGTCAGCGAGGTTTCCAAAAGGCCAACAGCAACATTGAAAGGGCTGCAGGAATTTGTGGGTCGTACTGGCTATGTAGTACTTGTGACAACAATCTTCCATCTTCTTCTCATTTCTGAACTATGAGGTAAGGTGGCAAAAACACACTTGAAATCTCCCAAATGCATTTGGAAAAATGTGGCTCCAAATATCTTATCAACACTGTTGCTTCACAGTGAACTAGACATGTCTCAAGTCAAAACTTCTTCCCTTCCTCATATGAAAGCCTCCCACCCACAACAACATAAAAAGAAAGAAATCCTGATGTGTTCACTGAGTAATTGATTTAATGAAGTTGCAATGAAAAGGCTGGTAGGGTCCAGGTCAGTCCAGTGACCCCCCTGGGAGTGCACATTGTCACATGTCTCAACTCCCTCGATCCGCTCGGCCTTGGAGGTGAACAAACGCACAGCTGCTTGGAGCTGGCCCAGACGTGGCTGAGACGAGACCACCATGCTCACCTTGAATGTACCCACTCGGACTCTCAAAAGCAACACAAAGCAGTAGATAAAGCGATAGAGGGCAGTATTTGAAGAGGTGATTGACACCCCCCCCCCTTTTTTTTTTGTGTTTACCTCTTGCCAATAATGGACGTAAGAAATGCCCACTTTAAATATATATGTATATATATCTAATTAGTAAAACTAATGTGACTTCCTCACAAATATATATTTTGTTCCTATATCCCTTCCCAAAAAAAAGAAACACCATTCCATAATTTGAGAAATGTAACTTCTTCTTCTTATTTTCCTCCCACATTCCAATGACATGCATGGCAGGTTTATTGAACGCTCAAAATTGTCCGTAGGTGTGATTGTGAGTATGGATGGTTGTTTGTCTCTGTGTGCCCTGCGATTGGCTGGCAACCAGTTCAGGGTGTGCCCCGCCTACTGCCCGAAGCCAGCTGGGATAGGCTCCAGCACCCCCCACTACCCTTATGAGGACAAGCGGTTAAGAAAATGGGTGGATGCAACTTCTTATTCCGAAAAAAAAATGTTTGTTGTCACTCGAGCATAACACTACCGCACCCCCTCCCCCCGGCTCCCTTTCCCCCAAAAAAGCAACCCAGCCTTCCCCATGGTACAATAATGCACATGAGAAATATGACATTCTTTCAAATGATATTTTTAAACAATTTTTTGACATAAAAAAAAGACTGAGCACTAAATAAAACTATTTCATCATTAGAATGGAGAATTAGAATGCAATCCAATGCAAGGTTCACCCCCTTTTTTCCCCTCCATCCAAAATGGAAAATGTCATTTGATGCACATAAGAAATATGACTGCTTAAAAAAATCTAATAAAATTCTGGATGTGACTATCATACTAATGGGGGGATAAGTGCCCACCCCTTGCAATAAACCCTGAATGCACGTGAAAATTTGTTTAAATCCAATTTTAAAGGTAATATAGGCAATACCATAGAGGCCACCCATCGTCAGGTGCGCCCCCTTACCTCCGCTCGTAAAAATTGGGTCCACCCCCCCCCCCCCAAAAAAAAAAAAGAGAAAGAAAGAAAATATGTTTTTATTTATTAAAATGAAGTTTGTTATACTGCATTGCCCGCCTCACCCCTCCATAGGCAGCCTTGCAAGGTGCCCCTGCAGAGTGCGCAGGTGCTGGCCCTCCACTTTTTTTTCTTTTTAAGGTGGGATGAATTGACAACTTCAAAGAAAAATCTGCCGACAATTAAATTACTGTTGTTTGTGCACATATCTACGATATTAGCATTTAACCCCTTTCTCTCTCTCTCTTTTTTTTTTTAAAGGGCGTCTTTTTTCTTCTTCTTCTTCTTGCTTTGTCCTCGGGTCCAAATAGTGGCGTCTGCATGTCTGACTCTGCCGGTTACTGATTTGCAGGCGGCGAGTTAAGGTGGCCCGTGTAAGTACATTTCCACGGGCGTCCCACTAAAGGAGAACAAATCGCTGACAAAGGAGCGCCTTCTCCCATTCAGCTGCGTCGTTAGGACAACCCCAAAAGTATTCCCGGGATAATAAGTTCCACTTCAAAGGCTTTCCCACTCGAGGGTGACCGCCGCCTGGCTTCTCCTTCTTCTTTTTCATTTTAGTTTATAAACTCCTCCTCTTCACGCCATGTAAGAGCAACATTTGTTGATTTTCTTGATTGAGAAAGACGAGCTTTTAAGGGGGCATCTTGTAAAAAGTGATTATTTGGTGCAACCGACATCAAATACATAGTGCAGGTAACACTAAAAAAATTTAATTGCAAGCTTATCAAATGTATACTGTTCAATGTAATATGTGTAATTTGCATTTGAAATGCCGCCATTTATTTTCTTACTTTGTATGTGATTGCATAAATCAGGCAAGTATGTGGATTTATATATATATATATATATATATAAAACATGGGACTATTGTCTAAGTTGGGACTGCATAATAATAATAATGATGAAGATGAAAAGCACAAGTTTCATTTTTCCCTCATCAAAATTTTACAACAGCTTTAATTACAGATCATGTTTATGCTAATTTATTACAACCTTATGTGCGCTACTGATTATATTTTAATTTTTTACCAAGTGATCGCTTCTTCAGAATCACAATAACGTGTAAACCAGAAAGTAGACGCACGACTCCTTGATCATAGACTTTTTAGGTTACATTTATGATTATAATGACGCATGACATGCCCTCCAATTTAAACGAGCACGTGATTATGAATAAAAAAAATGCAGCAGAGGTCATCCACGCAATGCACACAGTATATTATTCTACTGTCGTTATGATCGTCATATTTTAGAAATACAAAAGAGGACACGCGTAAAATACGCATTATAATGCAGTCTATATTGACTACTTATGCTTTTTGTATAATATGATTATTTTCCCCAATGTGATGATGAATTAAGAACCATTATAAACTTATTTCTACTCAACTTTTGTCTGGATTTTTGTTTATTTTTTGACATATTGTGTTGACATTGTGATTCTCAATCACCATTCATCATTTGATCTTTGCGACATATTTGCTGTTTCTGCTTTGCTCCATTCAAAGTGACGTAACGTTGTATGAATATTAAAATGTACGGATCTATGCTTTCTTTTCTTTTTTCTTCTTCTTTTTTTAGCGGCCATGTCTCCTTCCGGTGAGACGTTTGAAGCTGCGCGTGGGCCCCACACATGCACAGGCCGCTCCATAGAGGGCCACATTGGGCCTTTTCCATTTTCAATGCGGGGAATATGAGAGGAGATTTGATTGTTGATGGATATTCTGGATGTTTTTTCTCTCTCCACCAGGTTTTGCAGCACAAGTGATTTGTTTATATCTGGATGGAAACTGCAGGTGAGAATTTTGATTCGATTGAATAGGTCACTTGGAAAATAAACTACACACGCATATTCCAATTATGTGACACATATCAAGTATTGCCTTCCGAACTGGTATTTATTCATGGTTTTTGCATTGTTATTTTTTTTATATTGTAAAGTAAATTTTAAACATCAAGGGTCACTTTACCCATTTTTTTTTTAAATATCCATCATGTACAAATGGCACCATGCACCTCAACAAAAGAGACACATCACTAATATATATATATATATATATAAAATAACAATAATAAAATAAAGGCATGCGAGAGATGTCTTTAAAAAAAATGGAACGTTTCACATTACACAGCCTATTCAAGTCAGTCTTTTTACAGGACAAAAATGTATTTTATATAAAAAAAAATCTGAAAAAATATATAACAAAAAGTTACAAAAATATCAGCAGGGAACTACCACAAAAACTGGTATTATTATTATGATCGTTTCTTTGGTGCTTCTTAAATTTCAGTACAACATTGAAACCAGCAAATAAATAACAATATACAAAAAAGCCAAATGTTTTTTTCTAGAGTGTCAATAAAAACTACAACATTCACAAACATGAGAACACTCACATGTACAAATCCAACCAAGCTTGTCAGTGTATTTTTTTTAGGGTCTCCGGGGACTTTTGTTGTTGTTGTTGTTGCATAAAATAAACATAAATACCTCTTAAATATTACAGAAAAACACCCAAAACACAAAAAAATGTTATCAAAACGTGTACCTTTTCTTTTTTCTTTTTCATCAGATATCTCATAAAATTGAAATGCAAATAAGTCAAAACAAATCTGAACATTTTTTTTGATCATATTTTGACATTAATTTTGAAAGCTTCTTAAAAAAAAAAAAGGGCACCGATATTAAATAGTTGGCCCAACCCTGCACAAAATGGTCGACAGGACACTTGTTGGCAGAATGTGAATATTGCTCAAATTTGCATCATCACACCAAAAACTGAGAATTTCAACGTAGCATCCACTTTGATTGAGTGCTTGTATTATTTTTAAGTGCCCCCCTCCCCCTCCCTCCCCAGGGTCGTCTATCATAGCATCGTCCTGGGGCCCGAGTCTCTAAACGAGTCCTCATCTTCAGACTCCGATGTGGGCACGTCACTGGAGGGGGAGTGCAGGTCGTGCTGGTGTTGGTGATGGGGGTGTTGTTGTTGTTGATGCCCACTGCCTTGACACACGTACCATTCGTTCAAGTTGGTCACCTGCGGGGAGAGGCTGGCAGAGCGGTTCCGCTGCGGGGAGAGGGGCTCCCCGAGCGGGTTGCCGGTGGCGGACGAGGAGATGTAGGTGGTCGTGTTGTTGGGGAGAGGCGGGGGGCTCTTGCAGTGCACCTTCATGTGTTTGCGCAGCGAGCTCGGGTGCGTGTAGGACTTGTCGCAGCCGCGCACCTTGCAGTAGTAGGGCTTGTCAGACGTGTGCACGTGCGAGTGCTTCTTCCGGTCGCTGCTGTTGGCGAACTTCCGGTCGCAGCCTTCGAACTCGCACTTGAAGGGCTTCTCACCTTAATCACAACACAGATACAATCACAGGTCGTTTTTATTTTTACATCTTGAACGCATGAGCGCACCCACCACTGAACCCCCTCCTCACATGTGCGAGGCATGTTTTACAGTGTGAACACGTGTAAAATGCCTTCAGGCCTCTGAGCTACATGTGTTTGTGGGAGGGGGGTATGGCGAGTTGTTTTATAGCTTGGAAACACATGGAATGCGTACTATTTCTTGCGCATGCGCATTACCACTTAAAGGCAAAATGTGTTTGTTTGGCTTTATATGTTTGATTTTCCGCGTACTATTTCTTGCGCATGCGCATTATCACTTAAAGGCAAAATGTGTTTATTTGGCTTTAAATGTTTGATTTTATAACGTTTTCAGGATGTTAAAAGAGATCTCTCATGTTCATTCCCTATTGTTGCTCTTGATACTGATTTATTTATTTATTTATTTATTTTACTTTATAACAAGTTTTTACAGCATTCATTTTAGGTTCTGTTTACCTAAACACCCCCCCAAAAAAGTCGAGCTGTGCGTAAAATCGCATTTAAACAAATAATGCGCACTTTTTTTTCTTTTTATTTATTTTTGTATAAAGACGAGTTGAGTTTCACTTGTGGTGCGCGTAATGACGCACTTAAAAGTGGATCAACTGACCTGTGTGCGTCCTCTTGTGGATCTTCAAGTTCTCCGAGCGGGCGAAGACTTTCCCGCATCCCGGGAAGGGGCAAGGAAAGGGCTTCTCTCCGGTGTGCACTCGGATGTGGTTGATAAGTTTGTACTTGGCCTTGAACGCCTTCCCCTCCCGCGGGCACTCCTCCCAGAAGCAGACGTGCGAGCTCTGCTCGGGCCCGCCGACGTGCTCCACCGTGACGTGGTTGACCAACTCGTGCATGGTGCTATAAGTCTTGGAGCAGGGCTTCTTGGGACTCTGCAGCTCCGGTTCGATCCACTTGCAGATGAGCTCCTGCTTGATGGGCTGCCGCATGTAGCGCAGGAAGGCCCCCGCGGGCCCGTGGGCGGCGTTGACGTTGTTGTAGCCGTGCAGCGTGGACGCTCCGTAGTGATCCTGCCGGAAGTGGTCCGACCTGCCGTAGAGGTCCCCCGGTAGACCCAGGCGCATTTGGCCGTTGAGGTGCGGGTGCGAGCCCGGAGACGCTTGCTCGTGGAGCCCCGAGAAGAGGGAGTGGGCCCCGCTGTCCGCGTGGCCGTACGCACCTGTTGGGGAGATGAACACGCCGTGGTGGTGGTGGTGATGGTGGTGATGGGGGGAGGCGGCGGACTGGTCGCCGAGAGCGTGCATGGCGGAGGCTGAGAGTTCTCGCCTGAGGATCAAATCCCTGCTGCTGGAGTAGCCCGCGTGGGGGTGGTGGGCCACGGGGAAGCCCACGTTGCTCTGCGCCGGAGCGAAGGAGGCTGCGGTCGCCGCCGCCGCCGCAGCCGCCGCCGCGGTCTGCGCTTCGTGGTGGCTCGGAATGTGCTGCGAGGGGCTGAGTTTGAGCGCACTGGTCTGTGCCATGTGCTCCGGTCCGAATGGAGTGAGTGCCACGCCGGGGTCGTTGGCCAGCTCCCCAGGGTGGAGGTGGGCATGGTGGGAGAGAGGGTGATGCCCCCCAAGCCCCGGGAAGCCTGTCATGTTCTGGTGAGGAAGAACTTGAGTGGCTGCCAAATCCGCTAATCTTAACGCGGGGTTCCTCTTGCTCAAAGGGGCTTCCATTACTACTCCATGCGCGCGCCCTCATGCACCACGCATGGAAATATGGATATAAGGGGCTCGAGAACTTCTTTTGTCCGGCGTCTAACTCTGCTTTTTTCCCCCTTCACTCTGTCCTCGAGCGATGGGCAGAACGCACAACAGTTGGAGCACGCAGTGGGGGGACCCGCTTTGGAAATGCCACCGCGGGTATTGGACGGATTTGGGTGAGTGGCAGCCCGGCGGACGAGGCCATTGGCTGACGTTCAGCCGAGGGGCGCAGCGGGGGTCCTCCCCCCAACCCCACTCCTCCTCCTTCTCCTCCACACGCCGGCCACGCCGCACTACCAAAAAGTTGGGACTCGCAAAGTTGCAGGTTGCACGAGAGACGCTTTCGGATATCCTGGCATTTATTTTCCTGATAATATTTTCTAACAGTGCCTACAATAGGTTTTTACACACTTAATAAAGACTAAAACTACATTTAGCTAAAGGTTGTCAACTTCCTGTTCTTCATTATATATTCGGCTTTCGGCTTGTCCGGTCAGGGGTCGCCACAGCAAGTCACTCGTATGATTTGTTTGGCACAGTTTTGACGCCGGATGCCCTTTCAGTTCACATAACCCGTCCATTTTTCTTTTTCTTTCTCTCTTTTTTTTAATCGGATTTGGAGCGGGCACTGTCTGGGAATCGAACTCGCACCGTCCCGAACAGGAACAGCACTCCCTGTTTACGTGAAACCCGGAAATAATAATCTGTAAAAACATTTAATTTCCCCACCATTAATTCCTATATTTAATGTTCAATCTACAGTCATCTTTATAGACATTTTATAGGCACTTGAGCATCGACAACATTTCAACTCCAAGTACGTGGGCGTGGGTGTTCGCGCGTGTGTATTTCCCCCTGTCAACTGTTATTTACCATCATCTTTGAGATGGAGGATTACGCGCACGCTCGCGCGCGCACACACACATGCATATACCCCAGTCTGATTGCGTGTGGGTGCAACTGATCTGAAGAATCATTCACACACACATATAGACACACACACACACACACACACACACACACGCACGTTGATTTGTCCCCGTTTGACAGCCGGACTCGGATGTGTCACTCAAATGTCTACATTGACATCTTTGTCATGTTGATGGTGGTGAATTTAACAGGAAGTATTCAAAATTTACCTTGAAAAAGAAATTATGACGTTTTACACTCCTAGAGTTAAAATAAATAAATAACACGCATTCACGTCATAAAAGGAACTCTTGAATGTTCCTCAATATAAGGCTGTCCATATGTACGGAGTACATTTATGAACGGAAATGAGTATAACGTGTGTGAGTGTATGTGTGTAAAACCTTTTTGTCATATTTGTAATTTATACATCATACCAATTGTGATTGCATCAGTGTAATATTGTATGCATCTGCAATGCGTTGTTATTTTTTTAATAAAGCTTTGGTGTTCTTTTTTTGGGCTCCAAATTTTGTATAACAAACTTTGTTCTTTTTCTTTTTTAGCTCACTTTTGGTTGATATTAACATAACCTATTTTGACACAGCATAATCACAGCATAAAAACACCTACAGAGTTAAATTTAAGTGTCTGCATTGGTCCATAGTTAAAACAACACTTTTGAAAGTGTTAAATGCAGAGTTAATCGTGATCAACTCTGTAAAAATATTTTTTGCTGTGATTTTAGTGTAATTTACATTTTTGTGCTGCAATTATTTTTGTCTCACTTGCATAACCAATATTTGCTATCATTCTTATTTAGAAGCCACAAAAATAGGTGTTGATTTACTTCATTTTTTTTTATGCTCAAATTTGTCCGAAATTTGTCAATGAGACGTTTAAAAAGATGTAACCGGAAGGTTAAGCATTATTGGACCCCCTCATTCTCCATGAAATATTCATCATGCAACAATTTAGCTTTAATTGTCAGTATTAAATCTAACATTACTCATTTATGTGTAAAGCTCATTTATATTATTCGTCTTATTTGAACAACCTGATTTTGGGGTGTGGTGGGCTGCGTCCCCCCCCCCCCCCCCCCCGCAAAAAAAAAACGGAAAACAAAAGTGTCTTTGTGACAAACAGGCTTATTTTCCAGCGAGGAGGCAAGAGGGCAGCCTATGTGGTCTTAAGGGGGTCAGAGTTCAAACATCCATGAAACCACAAGGTCACGCCGAGCCCACCAGTCACCTTCCCGGCGTGGCAACATATTGATATTGTCACATAGTGTTAAAAGACCCTTGGGGCCTTAAGTGTGTGTGTGGTGGGGTGGGGTGGGGGTGGGGGGCTCCTTCATCATGTGTGATTTATCATTTTCAAACCTGTTGGAATGCAAACTAACACTTGCAATTCTCTCACGCCTCTTTTACGATGAATTTTCCTTCTTTTTTTCCTCCCCCTTTTCTCCCATCCAAGCAGGCATGCGAGGGAAAGAAAGAAGTTCTTCTCTAAGGGGTCGGCGGACCTGACTTTGAACTTGGATCAGCTTCTCCGTTTCCCGCCGTGCCGCCTGAAATGGGCTCAGGAAGAAGAAGGAGGAGAAGAAGAAGAATGGCCCAAACGCTGTGGCTGCACGCTGGAGGCCGTGCATGCATGCGGCGGGAGAAACCACACCACACCACAAATTGCCAAAGTTGATTTTAGATCATGGAGACCAGCGTCCGGAGGCACCAAAAACGTAAGTCCACCTCTTTACTGGACTTTTCAAGTGACAAGAAGAAAAAAAGGGCTGTTTGTATGTTGGCAAATTTTAACCTTCTGTGTGGATTTGACTGGAAACTCACATTTGCTCGAATTGCTTTTTATTTGTGGGTTAAATGTTGGGAGGGCTTTTTGAGGTTTTAATTGCTTCCAGAATTGAATGGGAGGCCAAATTGAATCGTAAAAAAACCCCACGGGCCGTACTTTGCACACCCTTCTGTGAGTTTTCTGCTCCACAAATATGCTGCCTGACCTCACTGGTGGTTTTGTTTTTAAGGGTCGGTTAAAGCATACACCACAATATGTCACCTACATTTGTGTGTGTGTGTGTGTGGGGGGGGGGGGGGGTGTAGTGGTACACAGGATGGCCAAAAAAAAAAAAGCAAACAAACAAGCAGAAACTGGCCGTGTTGTGTGGTTTGCTGGTTGCTGTATTTTTATTTTGGCTTTTCAAAGCAAACTGGATGCTCGCTGAGATTTGTGCATATGAAACTAACATGGCTAATTGGGCACTAGTTGAACATATGGTGGTAATGAGATGGGGAGGGAGAGGGGTATTTCATGTGTTATTAAAATTTTTTAAATTGTTTACAGTTGCATCAGAATTTTTGCCAAGTTTTTATAATATGATTTCCGCATGCCATTAAACTTGACTGCATAATTACAACAAAATGCAAACATATGCAATCCTGAAATATTGTGACTTTTTTTGCGGCATGTCTTTCGTCCCAATGCATTTTTTTGTGATACTGTGGTTATAAATAGACTTGGATAAATGGATCAATATGCAATCCTACTTAAGGTTTTATTTACGGTTACGATGCATCTGAACTCATTGTTAATAGATGGATCTGATGCAATCCCTGATCGTTTCAATAGCCTTAATGCCACAATTAATATTTAATCTCCATATTGGTTTTGGATAAATACTGTCATTCTATGCTATCATGTGAAAATGCATTTTTGTTCCCCAAGTCAGAGTAATAGCTTATTTTGTGTTGTGTTGTTTTATTTATGCATTTGAAACATCCTTCTTTCTTTCTTTTTGTAAATTTGAAATAAGTGCTACACACCCCAACTTTCTTTCTACACAAATAGTGTAAAAAAATATGTAATAACAGTGTTATAAACAACATACCTTTTACAGTATTCATAACATAACAAATTACATACCATTGTATTATTATTATTATTTATTTTATTTATTTATTTATTTTCTCCATTGTATTATTTTTGAAGGAGACACGGCCAAAGAGATGCGTTAGGTGTAACAAACATGTAATAGATGTGTAACAGTCATTTGTGTTGTTTTATTAATGCATTCAAAACATCCTTCTTTTTTGTAAATTTTAAATAAGTACTACACACCCCAACATTCTTTAAAAAAAAAACTAATAGTGTAAACATACCTTTTACAGTATTCTTAACAAGACAAATACTCTGCACTTGCCTATTACATACCATTGTATTCGTTTTGAAGGAGACGTGGCAAATGAAATGCATTAGGTGTAATAAACATGTAATAGATGTGCAACATTCATTTACTCATATATTTAAAAAATGCAATTCATATTCCATTTGATATACTCTTTTTTATTGGGTTGAGTCACAGTGAAGGAAGATAAGTGGCATGAATTAGTCTTTTTTTATTATTCATGGCTGCTGTTTTTCTTTGCAACTCATTTGCAGTGATTTAGCTTTTAAAAGACTTGCGGTTCTTACGGTATCTTTGCTGCGCAAGATGTGGACTCCTCCCACATTTCATAGCATGTTTATAATAAGAAACGTCAAAATGGGAGATTTGATTTTCGCTAGAGTTAAAAACAACAACATGCCGATGCAAACGTATAAAAACACGCACGTTCTCTCTCTCTCTCGTCCCCTACTGCCTTCTTCACACACACACAAAAAGTAGGCGGTAATTATTAGCGGAACAACGCCGCGTTACCTGCCATTGGAGGGCCACCTGGGATTGATGAGGCGCGGCGGCCAATGAGGCTGCGAGGAGCCCGTCAAGTGGCCCCAGTTAAAGGGGGCGTTAGAGGAGGAAGGGCCAGTCCGCGGAGGAGCTTTTGGGACCCTCGGCGCGAGAAGAGACCCCGAGAGCGAGCGAGACGCGGCGCACAACAAGCGAGCCGAGCGTGCGAGCAAGAAAGAAAGAGAGAGAGAGAGAAATATTTTGTTTACGTTCAAAGTACTTTGACGAAGGAAGAATTTGGACGCACAAGAGGAGGCCGTTGCATTTGGATTGGTTGCATGTGAATTAAACTTAAAGCGAAGTGAGTGTTTCGTTCGTTCTGTCGTTTGTTTTCGCGTGGAGTGCATCAGTGAGCGATGTGGTTTCCCACGCCGAGTGCGTGACAGTCTCACCTCCCCGTCGCGTCCTCCCCAACCATCCCGCGCACGCACGCACCCACGCACGCGTAATTCGCCGAGAGTGAGTGAGTGAGCGTCGCCGGCATGCTGCTGGACGCAGGCCACCAGTTCCCGGGTCTGGGCTCGTTCGCCCGCCACCACCCGGCGGCCGCAGACATGCAGGAGCGAGACCTGAGCCTGGCCCAGAACTCGTTCGTGGACTCGGCGGCCCACATGGGCGCCTTCAAGCTCAACCACGAGCTCTCCCCGCCGGGCCAGAACTCCGCCTTCAGCAGCCAGGCGCCCGGCTACCCGTCGGCTCTGGGCGCGCACGCCGCCCACGTCACGTCCTACGCGGGCTCCCCGTTCAACTCCACGCGGGACTTCCTGTTTCGCAGCCGCGGCTTCGGCGAGGGCTCCCCGGCCGGGGGCCAGCACGCGCTCTTCGGCCCCGCGGCGGGCTCCCTGCACCCGTCGCATCACCACGCGGACACGCCGCAGGGCCACATCTTGTTCCCGGGCATCCACGAGCAGCACGGCTCCCACGCGTCCGGCAACGTGCTCAACGGCCAGATTGGGCGACTGGGCCTGCCGGGGGAGGTGTTCGGCCGATCCGAGCAGTACCACCAGGTGTCCAGCCCGCGGGCCGACGCGTACTCGGCGGCGCAGCTGCACAACCAGTACGGCTCCATGAACGTGAACATGGCCGCGCATCATCACCACCACCACCCGGGCGCCTTCTTCCGCTACATGCGCCAGCAGTGCATCAAGCAGGAGCTGATCTGCAAGTGGGTCGAACCCGAACAGCTGAGCCACCCGAAGAAGTGCTGTAACAAGACGTTCAGCACCATGCACGAGCTGGTCACGCACGTGTCGGTGGAGCACGTCGGCGGGCCCGAGCAGACCAACCACATCTGCTTCTGGGAGGAGTGCCCGCGGGAGAGCAAACCCTTCAAGGCCAAGTACAAGCTGGTCAACCACATCAGGGTGCACACGGGCGAGAAGCCCTTCCCGTGCCCCTTCCCCGGCTGCGGGAAAGTCTTCGCGCGCTCGGAGAACCTCAAAATCCACAAACGCACGCACACAGGTAACGCCAACTTTCTCCATTTTGATTACCAAACGACATTTTGTCGGTGTTTAATCCAGTATAATAACAAAAGGAAAATAGAGAGGAAATCACTCAACCTTTTTTTACTTTCTTTAAATGCTGTTTTTTTTCTTTTATATTTTATACTTTTTACTCATGTCGATTCATTTGTGGCTTTTATGCTTTTAATTAAAGCCGTCGAATAAAATGTTTTGTTACGAATTTGCCACATATACATCCGTAAAGCAACTTTTATGGCAACAATTTGAACTGTAAAAACAAAAACGAACGTTTTTTCTCTCTACATAAAATAGCGAACGCTTTTTTTCTCTACTTAAAATAGTTTTAATCTAAGAAAGAATTCGACATGACATTATTTCAGTTAATCGTCTAAAAGGATGGCTTTTAAAAACGTCATTTTACTTATATCGACGACAGAGTATTTTCCCCTAATCATCCCTGCCTAAAAAATTAAATCGCCTATTTCAACATTTTATAACTAGCCGAATGATACGTCAACATCTCGTTTACTAGCTTGTATTTTTATATTTCACATTTACTCTTGTCTTGCTTCCGTTTTGCACAGTATGCAAAAAGGTCGACAAAATAACAGGCGAGTTTTGCACTAGTTGTTTCTAACGCATTAGCAAGGGGTTGTATGGTAAAATGTGTGTGTGTGTGTGCGTGTGTGTGTTAATGTGCTAGACAGGCCGTTCACAGCCTTTTCACATGTGCACCTATCTTCTCGGGAGATGCATGATGGGCGCGGTGAAAAAAGGCCAGGTGCTAATTAGATTTTTATTGTCTCCCAAGCAAATGGTTCGCCTTCTGTGGGCCTTCTGACGATGCTCCCCCCCGCACCCCCCCTCCCCTAAATCAATATGCGCATTATTTAGGCAAAGCGAGCTAACCCCCATCCAGCTTTGCATATGCAGGAAGAGTGCTGTTATTTTGCCGTTGTTGTTGTTGCTGCGTTGCTTTCCCCCCCTCCTTCTGCCTTAGGCATTTTGTGCCTGTTCCTGACTGCATTTATTTATTTTGAACAGGAGAGAAACCCTTCCAGTGCGAGTTTGAAGGTTGCGACAGGAGGTTTGCAAACAGCAGCGATCGAAAGAAGCACATGCACGTGCACACCTCGGACAAGCCCTACCTGTGCAAGATGTGCGACAAATCCTACACGCACCCCAGCTCCCTCCGAAAACACATGAAGGTACAAAGAAATCGGGCAGTCACATTGTAATAAGTCTGATGAACTAGCAACTTGTAAAAAGTCATACAGAACTAATTGTTATTAAAAATGTTTGGCATTGTGTAGAATTTTGCACCGCACCCTGCAGTCAACTTTGATTAGGCTGCAGTATCCCCTTTTCAGAACATGTAAAATGTAATAGGAATATAATATGTAATATAAATAAAATATGAAACTTTCTTCATGTAAACATATGAAGTTCCATTTCATAAAGACATTTTTAATGAAAAACACACAACATATATTGAAATGCATTATGCAGGTACGTAATAAATATGTAATAAACTAACTAATAACGAAAATAAAGCTCCTCCGCGGACTGGCCCTTGTGAAATTACACTGGAGGCAAAAACTAAATGCTTGCGCTTTAATCCTTTCAGCAACACACTGTTTATGCCAAATTTTGAATAAAAACATTTAGAGTGACCATTGTACTCAAATGAAATCATGTAGTGAAAATGTTCCTTACAGCACAACAAAGTGAAATGCTAGATGCTGTATTAGATATGTAATAAACAAGTGATAAAGTGCAATAAACGAGACCTTACATTATAGGCACACTTCATTGAGTTACAAATTAAATTCACCCTCTATAAATCTATGTAAGAGATGTCAAATTGTACAGCCTTTAATGAAATGCTTAAAGAAACATGGAACATGCGTGTAATAAACATGTAATAAAAGTGTAACAACCACTTGGTGCATGTACTAACTTTTCAAAATGTATGTTATCTCCTTGGAGGTGCACGAGTCGTCCCCGCCCGCGTCCGACTCCTCACCAGCAGCCAGCTCGGGCTACGAGTCGTCCACCCCGCCGGGCCTGGTATCGCCCACCACCGAGACCCAGAGCAACACCACACTGTCGCCAGCCTCGGTCGTGCACAACAGCACCAGCCACAGCGGCCTCTCGTCCAATTTCAGTGAATGGTATGTGTAGGACACCCCCCATTCCCCAATGAAGACACACACACACACACATTTCACAGCACTGGACCCCCCCCTAAAAGGAGATTGGGACACATAATGTTTATTTTCTGATCTTTTCTCCCCTCCATGTGTAAAATTGATTCCGATTGTAAATAGTGGCTGACCTTGGTTGTGCTAGATTTGTCTTTTTCGGTGTCTAGATGTTTCTTCAATGGTAGCTATGGCTCTAACTGGACTCTTAGTGCACATAACCCAATAACAATTGTACTCCATCTTGTGATCCTAAACAGGCAAATTGATTGTACTATACTGTAAACTTTTCAAGGCCTATGAACTGAAAAGCGTGCCAAAGTTGAACACACGGACACACCACGTTTATCATGCTTGTGAATGTACATTTTTTCTTTGGTTCCTTTTTTTTAAAAGAACTAAAAGTTTGCCAAGCTTAACTTGTGCTGTTTTTTTTTGTGCGCTGCAAATTGTAACAAGCTAACATGCTACATGTGGAAGGAGCGTCGAGGAAAAATGAAACTCCTTCCTGTTTTGTGTGTGTGAGTGTAAATAGCCAACTGCCATATTTATCCGTTTGTAATTAAATTATGGTATTTACTTGCTACAGATGAAACAGTATTTATAAAAAGAATGTTTCTTTTTGTTTTGGACTATAAATATGTACAATTGAAGAGCTTAAAAACTCGTGAGGCAGTTGTTTTTCGTCGTGCTTTTTTTGTTTTGGAAAAAAAAAGTTTTAAAAAGGTGTTTTCATCCTGACTGTGATAAAACATTTGACTCCATATAAATATAATAAAAAAAAGTGTTGCAAGTGCTAATTTTTCTCCAGTGTGCGTCCTTTTTATGTGTTGCTAGCGTCATGCTATTTGTCTGTCGGGCCTCTTGTTTAACACTCAAGTATTTGGGGGGGTATCAAACTTTTGAAACCTTGCAAGAAGTTGTCACACCTTAATATGTTAAGTAGACTTACACACTTATATGTGCTTTAATAACAGTGAAAAAACAGCATGTTTGTTTCTGTAGGTTTGAAATGGGGCCACCTTGTATACGTGCATCTTATTTAAAGTAATGTATATGTGTGTATGTCCTTTCATAATTTTGCAGCAACAAAAAAAAAAGAAAATTTTTCTTTGTTAGCCTTGAACTTGACTCATAAGGGTTCGAATTGGGACCAGGTTAAGGCTGTCCATGCTTGTCGCATGCTCACTGTTTGCTGTGCAGTCCACAAGTAGACACGTTTCCACTTTCGACTTGAATTTGGATTTCTTTGCATGCTAATAGGCAACCTGTTTGCGCTACTTGCACCAATACATGAAATTGCTTGAGGAATTAATATTGTGATGAATTAAGTTGTTATTAAATCGTAATAAGCAATTCTGCACGTTTCTAGCAAAAGTTTGTATACATTTTTTTAAAAAAGGACATAAATATATATATATATATATATATATGTTTATTACATGCTTATTACACATTTATTATACCTATATACATATTTTAGAAAGTTATTATATATTTATATATTTTTATCATATATTTATGTATTTTGTGCATGTGAGTGGTTTTGTGGAATACTGAGCTTGCTTGTTTTGTCCTGGTTAATCTACAAGCAGAAATTTTAATTTCTTTCTGTACTAGCTAGCCTACATATTGTCTGCACAATTCAGCAAATCAGGCATCGCAACATAATTTTTGGATTTCTCATTTTTACGGCCCTATAAAATTAAAAAAATAGATGACTCATCAAATATTGTCTTGAACTTGACAATGTTCAATATTGAAATGTTGAAACGCACGATTTGTTATTATGTCCCGGGTCTCGAACCCATCCTTGAATTCCAAGATGCACTGGCTGGTCCAGGAAACAAATGTTTGACTTTTGGGCTTGAATTACTCGGCTATATGCTCAACACGCTGTCTCAGCGACCTCTTTTTTTCTTAATTCCTTTCTTTTAATTTGAATTGCAATGGTGCGACTGTGTCAAAAAGGAGCATATGCGACGAGCGGATGCGGACGCGGAGCCAGCAGCATCACGTTGGGTTTCTATATAATAAGCAAGTGGCCCAGTGACCTCCGAGGAGGAAGGAGCCTGCGCGAGCGGTAGGGAGGGAAGCGGGGAAAGGTCATTTGTGCTCAGTGGGTCCACATGCCGCTCGGTTCCTGTTCTGCTCCTGCTGGGCTCATATCGATCCACACTTGAAGGCAAGAGCTGCCGCTTCTTCTCTTTTCTTCCTTCCATTACAGCTACTTTCTCATACACGCACGCGCGCGCGCGCGAGAGAGAGATTAAACAGGCATGTTTTAGTGTTTGGAAGTCATTTTATGTTCATGTGGCTCGAGTTTGGTCTCATTGGGCTTTTTACATGTTCAACATGTTTTGATTGACAACTCGTTGTGAACGTCCTCCTGTCTTTAATGACGGCGAACAATTTAAATATTTTTTTAAATTATTATTTCAAACAATTAAAGGTGACTTTTAAGTTTTGTTTCTTGACTCAACAATGCTGCGACGATTATTTACGTGTGCTTGTGCGTGTTTCAGCAAACGAATTTTCCACATAAAAGTCAAAGTTGCTTTTTATTTAATTAATTCATTAATTAATTAATTTATTTTGTTTCGTTCGTGCATGTATTTATTTGCAGGCTGCAGCGAGCCATCACATAAAAGATTGCATTTGACTCATTGAAATTAGAAGTATAAAAACTAAAAAATATATTAAAATGTGTCTTAGAATCATTTTGCGCGTGTGTGAGTGTACGAACGGATTCTCACCTGTTTATTTACACCTTGAGTAAAAATGTTACTAAAGGAAGTGAAACGTAACGACTTTTCTTTGAACGATTGAGTCCCCATGCAGTCATCGTGGACGCGCTGAGCTCATTTGTGTTTATGACTTGATTAGTAATAATAATTAGTTGTCAAGGCAACGCCACGGGCAAAACTCAACAAGGATTCCAAATTTGGACACGAAATTAGTGGTGATCATCACTTTGACCACATTGTCTTTAATAATGTTATCAATAATTAAGATAACATATTGAGCATTTTTTTGTAAAAGAGTGTGCGTGTTGAGCAACTTTATAGTGAAAGAAGTAGTTTATCAGACAATGATATTATATAATAATCACACGAGCATGAATCATAACTCAAGCAGCACCTGCTTAGATAAGATTTTTTTTCTTTCTTACAGTCACAATACTTCTTAATTCTCTTTGATATGGATGCATTTTTAATACAAATTATTGGGTTTATTAATGCCTTAAAATCGTGCTTTATATTTTTGTACATGGTTTTTAATACCAATATCAAATCCCCTAAAATATGATTTGAACATGGCGTCAAAACGCAACAAATACATTTAAATATAGTTAAGATGCATTTATACAAGTGCAATGATCTTACAGTAATCTCTTGGGAGCCAAGCTCTTGTTTGGGCTGCAGCGATAAAGTCCCTCTGCTATTTGGGATTACCCTGTAAGCTTCATCAAGCAAGTAACTATATATATTAAAAAAGGTTGTAAAATCACACTCTTATGGCATTTTCCCCCCAATATGGCTCACAAAATGCTTGCTTTAAGTGTTATATTTTGCATTGTTGATTGCATGGATGACCCATTTGATTTTTCAAGTGAGGAAAGGGTTTCCAATCTGTGGGTCGGGGGCGCGGAATGGGCCCATTTAGTAAAATGCTGTAGTGTATTTCCGTGATCACCGATCAGTTAATTGATGTCTTCTGTGTTCTTTATCAATACTTTATGTAGACTATATGTCAATGGCATGGCAATATAAGATGCATTTTTCATTTTCTGCCTTCTACCCTCTCTTTTGTTATGTACGACATGTAGTACATTGTCTTTTTTTTTTTTTTTTTGCGTGGAGGCTCCCGTACAACTTCACCGCCTTCCTGTGCAAAATCCGCCGTCCCCCTTTGGCCGCCTTTCATCCTGAGATCTGCTGCCGCCTTTCTCACACACATGAATGCGGCGCTGCCACAGAGCCGGAATGGCTGTCACTTCTCCTGGCACACAGTAGAAACAAACAAACCCACCCACCATGACACCCCCCCACCATCCCGCACCACTCTACCCACCCCTCCTGCTTTACTCTTTAAAGGAAGTACCTCCCATTTGTAGAGTATAAACATTCGCCTGCAAGCTTTCACTGAACTACACGCACACACACATGCACGCACGCACACACACACACACACACACACAAAGTTGAAAGGTGCTGAGTAAATGACACTCTCAACTTGACTGAGGTGTCTTATTCTTGTGCAATCCGCTCTTGAAAAGTGTACTCACAACTTTCTTCATGCCAGACATTCAGTTCACAGTGGAAGCACAATTTATTTTTCCCATTTGGGCAACTTCCTATTTGGAATGATTAGCTCCAAACTTAAGCCAGCATAAAACCTTTATTCACTGTTCAGGTAATGTTTAAGTATCACTGTGAGATAGCAAAAAGGAAAAAGTATAAAGCATTGCAAAAAAAAAGTGCAATGAACATATTAAACACTTAACCATTTAATGACAAGTTAGAGTCGGAAGCTAGCAAGAAATGCTAATTTAGCAGTCTTTGCTTGATGCTCGTCCTAAATTGTTATTATTCATTTTATTATTATATATTTATTATTAAGTATTAAAAAAAGCAAGTGCAATGTAAAATATGAACACATAAACCACTTTTAATAACCATTTTAATGACAAGTTATGGTCGGCAGCTAGCAAAAAATGCTAATGTAGCAGTCTTCATCTGATGTTCCTCCTTGTAAAAGTATAAAGTATAAAACAATAGTATAAAGTGAAAAGTATATAGTATTTAAAAAATCAAGTACAATTAACGTATTCAACACTTAACCTTTTAATGACAAGTTACAGTCGGCAGCTAGCAAGAAATGCTAATGTAGCAATCTTTACTTGATGCTCATCCTTGTCAAAGTAAAAGTGTAGCATGTAAAATAAAAGTAAAAAGTTTAAAGTATTGAAAAAAATCAACTGCAAAAGTAAAAGTATAAAGTATTTTGAAAAACCAAGTGCAATGAACAAATAAAACACTTAGCCTTTTAATGACAAGTTACAGTTAGCAAGAAATGCTAATGTAGCAGTTTTTACTTGATGCTCCTCCTTGCCAAATAGCACAAACATAGAGACTGAAATATATGACACCAGTTGCTTCAGAGCCAAATCAGTCTTTCTTTTCTTTTCTTTTTTAACCAAAAGCTACTCAATACAGACTGAGAGTGCTGCCAAGTTGATGGCAGCGGAACAGAAATGGGAAGTAGAAAAATAAAAGCAGACACCAGTCACAAAAAAATAGCCTCCAAAGTCAAATGAAAACTTTTGAAATGTTACTGCACTTTTGTGAGATTTCAGATCATTGACCAGCAGGTGTTAAAGGCCCGTGCGCCATATTCTAGCCAACCGTATCCTTTGCTTTTAGTTTGAGGTTTTCTTTGTGTGCCATCACCTCAGAATGAACCATGGAACAGGAAATGGAACTTACTGTGAAAGAGCCTTGATGCACATTTTGGTTTTGGTCCTGGCTCCTCAGTACAACATGGCTAAAGCAACAATAAATACAGTAAGAGAACAAAAGACACCACCATAATTTCTGCTCTCCGAGCATCTTCAAAATTAATGGTGATGAATGGTAAAGAAAAGTAACATAAATTTCTTATGGGAAAAATGACTTAGATTTGTAGTTTTTTTTTTTAATGAGGATGTGGACAAACGCAATGTGTTGGTCTTTGGTGTTTGCAAGATGCCAGACCCACACAAAATACCAGCAGAAACTTCCTCCTCCATTCAGCCCCACACTCCGCCAAGGAAATTTTCAATTTCCCCAACACCTGTAAACATGCTGCTTTTACCTCGCCGCCTTTCATCTTCAAACACACCAGAGACGCACCCTGAGGGACCCCGTGAAGGACGGTGACTGGGTGGTGTGGATTTTTTTTTTTTTTTATAGGGAAGGCTGGCAGGTAATGGAACAAACCTTGTGGCTATTTTGCATCACAGCTTTTTCAGGGAGGGGAGGAGACTTTGGTGGTGGGGTTGCTGGGAAAGTTTTGTTGTGAAAGGCCACCTCGGAGGAAACAAGAGCAGGAAAACCAGAGCTAAATTCAAGGGCTTGTTCAATCTAGGACCACAACAAAGCACATATGGAATAAAGACCAATTTGTTTGTGGTGCTCATCTTGTGGGCCATAGACAGCAAATCAGAAATACATTTAAAAGTATTTGTCGGACTTTTATTTTGAAAAAAATATTTTATTTTGAAGTTTGCAGCAATCTAGCATCTTTATTTGATTTGAGTGTAACTTCAATTTCCTCATTGAAAGAATGGATTGTAGCGACATATCTTGAGATCCTGTAGTTTATTCCTCAAGT
The DNA here is from genome assembly GCF_051991255.1 of Vanacampus margaritifer. Taxonomy (NCBI): domain Eukaryota; kingdom Metazoa; phylum Chordata; class Actinopteri; order Syngnathiformes; family Syngnathidae; genus Vanacampus; species Vanacampus margaritifer. The sequence continues at coordinate 16,770,239 of NC_135442.1, forward strand.
GCTACAAAATCTTTTGAACATTTGTTTTGTTATCTCAGAAGATGTGGACAAACACAAAGGAGATTAGTTGTCTTTGATTAAAAAGTACTGGATAAAGTAACCTGCAATGTCTCATTTAAAGAACGGTTTGAAGTGCCCCACATTTAATTTCATTAAGTATTCCAAATCTTTTTCTACCATTCGGGTTGTTCTCCTGAGGCAATGACAAACGCAAAGGTTAATAAATAAATAAATAAATCACTAAATAAATCACGTCTGCTTGATCTTTCATTCTGCTTAGATGTGATCAGACAAGAAAAGTCCTAATTTGTATTATTCACATTCATTTGTTGGTTCTGTCACCTAAGAGTTTCTTTTAAAATAAAGAATAGATCTTTTAATTTGCATGAATATTTAGTTAATATGGAAGAGGATTAGGGCTGATGAAGACAAAAAAAGGTTGGCATAATTTTCACTTTATTCTCAGAATTCTCACTTTAAAGTCAGGTTTCTGACTGTAAAGTGAGAATTCTTTGAAGTCAGACTTTAAAGTCAGAATTCTTACTTTTTAATGTTAGAATTCTGACTTTCTCACTTTAATCTCAGAATTCGGACTGTATTCTCAAAAAGTCAGAATTCTCACTTTAAAGTCAGAATTCTGAGAATAAAGTCAGAATTCTCACTTTAAGTGAGAATTGTGACAGTTCTCACTTTAAAGTGAGAATTCTGTGATTAGAGTGAGGATTCTGAGAATAAAGTCGGAATTCTCCCTTTTAGTGAGAATTCTGAGAATAAAGTCTGAATTCTCCCTTTAAGTGAGCATTCTGAGAATAAAGTGAGAATCCTGCCAACTTTTTTTTCTCTCTTGATTGGCCCTAATCCTCTTCCGGTAATTAACGTTCAAAAAGCTATAAACAAAATCTTCCAGGACAACCTTTGACACCTACATAACATAAAAAGCCAAATGGCGCAAAGAGACTGATCTGAATCTCCCATTACATCATCTTGATTTAATTTCAGACGTGTTGTGACAAGTCTGCATCGAATGTTTAACATCTTCAAGACACGTCGGTGGTAAAAGTCTGTCAGGTTGACCTAATGAGAAGCAAAGAAAAGAGGAACAGGGATCAAACATGCGGCGCTCTCCACGACGGTGGACTCTTGTTGTCCGAGTCATTATCAGTGTGATCTTAACAGCATTTTGTCTGTCTGCTGCTCTCCGGAGGGTTCCCATCACCTCAGGAGACAAACAAACACACCGCTAGTCGGTGTGGGCTTTGTCACATGCAAATGAGCAATGCTAAACTTGCATTTTCTTTCTCATCCATTTGCTTGTTTATGTTGTCTGTATGTTTTTTATTCAGTGTTGTGGAGAAGCTGCGCCGGTTATTACCGGTTAATCAGTGTTAGCTTCACCGCGGGCAACCGCTCACATCGCACCCTCATGGTCGGGTTTCTTGAGTTAGTGGCTTGGAAGGAACTAATTTGATTGACTTTCACCTTCATTTTTTTCATCTCGCCCTCGTCTTGCCGACAGTGACGGGACCTTTCTGGTCAGTAAGCGTATTGACGGCCAGTCAGTTAGCACTCAACACGTCGATGTGCTGTTCAATCTTGTCATGTTGGTTTGTGTTTATGTGGCATTGATTGAACCCAGGTGTTTGCCAGCAATCTAATAGATTGATGTCTTATTCGCTATAGTTAAACCTTGCTGGAGTGCCACTTTATATCTTTGTTACATTTCATTATTCTGTGGTTTGCAAGTAAGTACAATTGTAGAATCAAATAACTACCTTGTATTGTTCATTTAGTAGTTAATTAACAGTTTAGGTTTGAAAATGGTGAAACCGCATTCCTACCAGAAATCCAACAGATTATGTCTTGTTCACGCTCTATAAATCTTGCTAGTGTGCTGCCCAAATTCTACAGTCCCTTCCAAAAGTATTGGAACAGCAAGGTCAGTTCCTTTCTTTTAGTTGTATACTTAATATATTTGGGTTTCACTTTAAAAGATGAATATAAAACAAAAGTTCAGACATTCCAGCTTTGATTTGATGATATTTACATCAAGATATGTTAAACAACTCGGACAGAGCACCTTTTGTTGAAGCCACCCAATTTTCAAGTTAGTAAAGTATTGGAATGGACATTATTAAATGAATTTAAAGTGAATAACATTTAATATTTGTACTCGCATCATCCTTACTTGCAATAAGTGCATCAATCCTGCGACCAATTGACGTTCTTTACATGAAATACTTTACTACAGCCTTCAGTCATCTCCTCAGGAGGTAAAATGCATGCTCTATTGGGTTGGGGTCTGGTGATTGACTTGGCCAGTCTAAGACCTTCCACCCCCAACCCCCTCCCTGGATAAAGTCATTTTTTGGGTTGGCGTTGTATTTTGGGTCATTGTGTTGTTTGATGATGAAGCTTCTCCCCATTAGTTTGGATGCATTATTTTGTAAATTACCAGACAAAATCGTTTTGTAGGCTTCAGAATTCATTCTACTGTGACCATCACGAATTACATCATCAATATAGTGTTATCTAAGATCTTATTCTTTGATTAATTTTGTCTTATATTTGATTAATTTATATTATGCTATTGCGTTACAAGTAACTATTATTAACAGGTCAGTAGAAAGGTTGTGTCTTATTCCCTGATTTTTCTTTCTTATTGACACTGCTGTTTTTCCATTCTTTCTGTTAATTAACATCTTTCATAACACTAATAAATAATGTGACGTCCGTGCAACTTTACCTGCCATGCTAGCCCACACTAAGCAGAATTGCAATGCGACTATTAAGCCTTACATATCTGTACCAAATTAGGTCTGTGCTTTATCTTTATCTGAACTAATATGAAGTATTGTAAGTAAGTAAATAAGTAAGACAATTTATTGTGATTATCATGACAAGCTAAGCACATTGAGATGGCATCTTCCATCCAAATGTGCAAATCCATCATAGAAACTAAACTCCGTCCAGCTCACCACAAACCACCCACGAAGTCCCGCCTCTTCGAGATCCATAGCTAACCCACACGCTACAACATGTACAGTAATTCATGTACTGTAGATCTTATGCTAGCAATGTTACAAATATGTTTACGATATGATAAAAGGGGAAGTCAACCAAAAAAAAAAAACACTTCTTAACAATATGTGTTCTATGCAGCCCCACTAGTCTAAATATGGTTAATATTGCATTAGTGGAATATGAGTTGTGATTAGTTGTTGCCTGAGCCCTGAGCAACTGTGATGTCATTTAAAGTCAACAGCAAGTGGCAAAATGGCCGCCCCATTAGATCACTGATCTGATATTGCTCCTCCCAAGAAACGATTCTCGGCAACAGTATCGAAATTGGAGAACATTTGAGATAGTACTTGGTAGAAACAGCATAATTTATGATGTTTTACATTATTTGTTAAACATGAACAAGAGGACTTCAGACATGTAAAACTTGCCTTAAATACATGTATAAATTACACGCTTAATGATGTTTACAGGAGGAAACTTGTATATTTTTGTTAAAGAATTATAACTGTAATTCAACAAAAGATGCCTCTGCAAAATCTAATGTTGGGGTCTAAGGAACTGAGCGATAAAAGAAAAAGGGGGTCTTCAAAGCAGCACATACTGTCCACTTGTTAATTAATTAACTCATTTACTGCCATAAATTCATTTAAAAAAATGATTATTAAAAATTAGGGGCAAGAGGCGATTACATTTTTTTAATTGTAATTAATCACATGACTTCACTAGTGAACTCACGATTAATCACAAATGTTTACATCTGTTCTAAATGTACAATAAAAAAAATCAAGGTTTTCATAGTCTTGTTAACAAAAGTGGGAATTTTTTTTTAAACTAATAGAAATATTTAAAATGAATTTTTGATGTCTATAGCCGTCAATGGCAGTGAATGAGTTAAAAAACAAAAAACAAAAAAATTATTTAGCAGTGCAGTATTTTAGTCGTTCTAGAAACATAGACTAGAAACATGCCATTGACGTTTGTAGACGTCAATGGCAGTGAATTATTTATTTTTTTACTGGTTAAAAAAATAGTGACCACCCCACCACAAAAAAAACCCAGCCCGCCCCAGCCGTATACTAACTGCCTACAAGCTGTATCTGTACGTATACCGTATAGTTCATACAGTAGTCTGCTCGTGAGATGGGAGGAGCAAGATGGCCGCCCTGCTATCACATATCAAGTCATATATTCAGATCAGTGCATGAGATGGATAAAAATGGCTAGCTTTTGCTACATAACTCAAATTCCACAATTGTAATATTAATCTGTTATGTTAATGTTTAGACAAGTGACGTCACACATAACATTATTAACATTATTGTCAAGATTATTGTCAACATTATACTGTAGTCTCTTTATGCCAATGGAGCACAGCTTTTTTTTCTTCCCTCCTTTTTCATTTTTTTCCATCTAAGAAACTTGTGGCGCTAAGTAATGAAACGCCAGGCTTCCTGTCTTGCCACCCTCTGTTTATCATTGTTATTTTTCATCCAGCTATTAGCTCACATCTTGTTGATTGTAACAAAGACTTGATAGCGCAGGTAAGACTGCAGGACATGAACCTGACATAATGTGATGGATAGTGATGTGTTTGCATGTGTGTAAACAATGTCAGCATATCACGCGCGTATCAGCGTGCTGTCAGCTTGATGAATATATTTCTGAAGGATCCGCATTCATTTTGCCATTTATGAATATAAACATGACTCCCCCACCCTGTCCCCAAAAAAAGTGTTCTTTAAGCGCTTCAGTCTGACATGCCGTCCTGTCTCCTTTTTTCTCTTCCACTCTCGTGCAAAAGAGGCGTTGATGGGGTATGTGCATCACGGCGCCCAGGAGTTCCAGGGGTGTTGCTTCAGTTTACTTCCCACCTTCGGTCTCCTGAGTAGAAGAGGGGGCTGAGGCTTCGTTTGCCCTCCCCATGGGGGTCGAGGAGCTCCTGTCCCACAGACGCTTTGTTGAGAACCGCTTACAGCAAGAAAAGAAAGACATTGACGGCATATATTTTCACGTCTAGTAAAGGACTTTAAACAGATTGAATGAGAAATTCCCTCCAGTGTTGCATGTTTGGAAAGTGTCACTGCAAGCTGTTGATGAAAGACAATCCTAGGAGGTCTTTTTTTTGGGGGGGGGGGGGGGGGCAGGCCCTGCCCTGCCCTAGCCACCCTCCCTCGCCGCATCCTCCGTTTAATGGACGAGGCGCCGTGAAGACGAAGGGTGGAATTAAGCCTTTGGGGAGCCCGGGTCCTAATCAGGTGGCTGAGGTGCCCCCGGGTAAGAACAGGAGCGAGGAGCGTTTATGGCATGTTAGCACACGTCTGAGGGTGGAGTGGACATACAGACAGATGAGTTCATCAGTGGAAGGATTATGGCGCTCCCATGCTGATCGGTAACTACCACCCGGCCCTCGGCATGTCCTCGTGCGCAGTGGCCGCTCATTAACACCAGAGTAATGGTTGATCCACAAACGGGCCTCGTTAAAGAAGCCTTTAAGCACCTATGAGTGAGACACAACGACCTTGGCTGAGGAGGTTTTGTTTTCATGGGCGACCCTGTCAATCAATATGGATTTTTAATGATGACTATTCTTCCAAGGAGGTTCCCATTCATTTTTTTTGTGAATACATACATTGATGTCGCATTCTGTTCTTGGCTCTTTATTTTATTTTTTTTAATCCGATGTACATAAATGTAATTTTCTTTTGATTACACAGCAAACATATATCAAAACTAAACTGCGGTGGAATATATTAAGGGGAGACAGTAGTTAGTTGTATCACTTTTTAACATTTTGTGGAATTAATACATCTTATGGCAATAAAATTTATACCAGCTGAAAGACCAAAGTCCAAAGTATATTTTTTGTATTCATGTCATTTTAATACTTTGTGTCAGTGCAGACTTATAAGCCATCAAATAGAGGGAGTGAACGTGTGACATGTTGACCCACCAATGGGCAAGTTGTCACACTCAATGGGGTAAGATGTCTCACTGGATTTTCCAACCAATAAAACAAGGACAAAATTATCCTTGTTCTCCTGTATATATATATATATATATATATATTTTTTTTTTACAGCCCGTGATATTGTTTATCATTTATCTTGAAAATTTACCATGGCCATTAAGCAAACTGACATAAAATATTATGAAAGAGATTAAAGTCTTTAAGAATTGTTGGCATGTAAGTCTCAGCCTCGAATACCTGTTTTGCTTCCTTCAAACTGAAAAAAAAAAAAGCATTTCGGTTAATGGATGGATGGATGGTTCATCATGAAACTTAAATCAGTCTTGATATGTGGACATATTGTAGTTTCAACAACTGGAAAATCCATTTTTTAAACAATGAAACAGAACCTGGCAAACTAATTTCCTCACTCTTCAGACTCATCAAATGAATAACAATTTTGGCTGGTCTAAAAATGGTGCATTTTTTTATCGGCCCATTCTTTGCATATGTGACAACAAACCCTAAAATGACTGAGACAAGTTGGCCCAAATTACCATGTTAGCTAATAGTCTACTTGCTCTAGTTTAAAGTTAGCTTAAAACAGAGCAGTGACTGAAGCATGACAAGATGCCGGAATCTTTCCTCTAACGAGTCCACATGATTTGCTGCTACAATTTGTCTATGTATGACACCTGTTTCAAAATATATGAAGTTGAAATATTTTACTTTTGGTTGTGCAAAAAGGATAACTGGCACTCATGTCAGCTCACAATGTGCTATTCTCTTTTCAGGCAGTACGCAACCCCTGACCATTTATACGAAGAAAACTAGTATTACACTTTTTTTGCGCCCTCTGGTGGAGAAGAGAATGTGCAATTGCAATGTGACAACTTACCTGTGACACAACTAGCCCGGGTCTGAATGACTGATTTTGGTGTGCTTGAAAAATTGACATATTTTTTTTTCAAAGTGGCCCTTTCATCCTTCGATTTTTCTATTGTGGCCCTCGGAGGAAAATGTTTGGACACACCACACACACTGGCCTACAGTATGTAATGGGTAGTGATTGCGTGATGACGCAACCAAACTTGACATGTCTTGTTTTGTCAAACATGAGTAAGAAATATAAAAAAAATATGGTGGCCCTTAAGGTAAAAAAAGGCACAATACTCAAATGGGGGTTTTGACGTACATGTTTATTGGTTAGGGAATACTTAACTGTGCCTATTTGATGGAAACCAATGCCACTGTGGCTGGTTGATATTATAGCTTGACTTTTCCGTATGATTCTGTCAACCCCTCAAAAATTCGCCCCTTTGACGAAATAACCTCTCGGGAGGAGTTTTTTCAAAGCTTGGCTCCGCTTCCGATGTACGTTTGAAAGCATTTCATGCCTTCTCGGCCGAGCGTGACCCTGCTTTGTCAGAGAAAAATGCACAGTAAGCTGGTGGACATGTCAAGCCACAGTATGGGGTCCTTACATGTGCTGTAATCCCAACGATGGCCTTTGAACTTTCTGCGGCTCACCAGCCTGACATGGAACATAGAAAAACAAATGGGGACCTTGAAAACCATACGGCTCTTCTTGTTTGCCCTCTAACTTGTCTCTTGTGTATCTTTTTTAAATACACTGTTTGTTTTTTAATGTTTAATTGTGTTTTGCATCTTTTTAGTGGTGTTGTTTCCCAGAAATTCAAATATCTGGAGGATGCTATTGATTTTCTGCTGGTGTTATTTTGTTATGGTGAATGTTTTCCCATTGGTCCGTCAACAAATGATGAGAACTCTTAATTGTTGTGGTATTATGCAACTTATTGAAAGCTGCACAGTCTCTATGAAAACTATGTTTACATGTTGGCATTTGGACCAACTGTTGAATGAATATCTTTTATTTTCATCTAATTAAGTATGCACTATATTTTAATAATGAGTTCCCTTGAACGTTTACGAACGCTATCTGATTTTGTTGAGGGGGATTTTCACTGTGGGGAACACTGCAATTTATACCAGGTTCTTTGGTTGGAATGTTAAAGTGAAATTGTTAAACAATAGAACAACAATAATCTGCTGATATTTCAATGAATAACCAAAAAGGATTCCTGTTTGAAGGATTTTTTTTGCTCACAGTTTTTGTTAAAATGGGCGTTTTCATTTGGATTTAAAAAGTCCTGTCAGTGACATTAAGAAGACTTGAAGAAATGCTGATTGAATGTAAACCCAGTAGTGCTCTGAGGACTGCAGATTAGGGTGAGTTGGCCCAGAGTTCGAAGCAAACACGATGAAGCGGCATTTAGTTGTTATGCTGCATGCAAATCGAATTTGCTAGCAACAGTTAAATCTGCCCCAAATGTAAATACCTTTAAATCTAGGCTAAAAACTTAGCTTTTTGTTTGTTTGTTTGTTATGTTTTACATACCTTTTGATTTAGGTTTTTTAATAATTAACTCTTTAACTGCCATTGACGGCTATAGATGTCAAAAATTCATTTGAACTATTTCTATTAGTTTAATTTTTTTTTTCCAATTTTGTTAAGAAGAGTATGAAAACCTAGAATTCTTTTTTTTTAGAAATACAGATATAAAACTAATTGTGATTAATCGTGAGTTAACTATTGAAATCATGCAATTAATTACAATAAAAAATTGTAATCGCCTGACGCGACTTAAAAATTCGGGGCGTCAGGCGATAATTTTTTTTTATTGTAATTAATCGCATGACTTAACTAGTTAACACAATTAATCAAACATTTTATATCTGTTCTAAATGTACAATAAAAAATATAGGTTTTCATATTCTTGTTAACAAAAGTAGAAATTTTTTAAACTAATAGAAATAATTACAATAATTTTTTTATGTCTATGATGATGTCATTCAATGGCAGTGAAAAACAAAAAAAACTATTTAGCAGTGCAGTATTTTAGTCATTCTAGAAACATACTTTTGTTTCTTTACTTTTAAATGAGTTTAATGTTTTCAAACTCTTCTGTTAATGTGTTTAATATCAATTTATGCAATTTTTTTCCCCACTACACAGTAAAATCTATATAGTACATATTATTCTAAACAGAGTCTATTTGGTCACACTCAAAGTAAAATTTACACTGGGAAGGGAGTAAAACATTCAAAGTAAATTTTACTCAAAGTATTTTTAGTGTATACAAGAGAATTTGCCTTTTCCATGAGAAAAAAAAATCTATTAAAGATATTTCACACAGAAATTCTAAGTCAATTTTAGACGGAAATTTTTTGAGTACATTTACACATGCAAGTGTAAACCTTACTCTGTTTAGAGTGGGACCAAATAGATTCTGTTTAGAATAAAAAAATCTCTACAGATTTTACTGTGTAGAGATCATTAAGTAGGACCATCTGAGTATCCCTTGGGCCTGTTCTAAAGATACTTCACCGGGATGTTGGGATTTCCTTGGTATGCTGTAGAATTAAACATTTGTAATATGGATATTCATGCATTTCCCAACCTACCAAATCATTGTTGATGATTATTGTGAGAAGACATTCACATGATCAGCATCTTCACATAGATGCAAATCTTTGATTATTCGTAAATATAACGAGTAATTTATTTTTTATCGTGTCTTACTGCATCATATGTTTTAGCAAAAAAAAAAAAAAGAGAAAAGATGCAAGGTTCAAAGAGATTTTAATTTTTTTTACTTTAATAATCGTCTTGGGTTACATTTTAAATCTTGAGTACTTCAATAAGCAGCCTTAAAAGGATTAAGGTCTTCCATCATCACTTTATGAACTTAATTTCACTCTTCTCCTGCATATAGCTCCCACCCCCCTCTTACTTTTACTAATAAAGCCATGTTCCCTGCTGATGGAAAATTGTTGGTTTACCTCGAGCGGCAGGGGGGCCTGGCAATCAGTCCTCTGGAAAAGCGGTGCCAGGTTAACCTGCTGTGATAGTGGACCCCAGGGACAGTGCCCCACCTCTGCTTGACGTGCTCGCCAATATGAGGCATGCCCCGTGTGACAATGGCGGCGCTGCCAGCCTCCTTCGTTTGCACGCTTAAAAAATTGCCTTGTTGTTTGTTTGAATTTGTGCTTCTGGCTGGGCAAAGCAAATAGTGCATTGTTTGATTGCAACTGGCAAACAATAGGGCAATATGGACACTGTTTGCCATTCCTCACTTATTGTAGAGAATGTATACATGTCGCTACAATGAAACAATGCAAGAAATAATACGATTAGAATATCATCGTAATATGACTATTTAACACGGACTTGCTTTAGATCCTGAGACTAATCCGTTTGTATTGCAGTCCAAAAAAATGTCATTGTAGAAAGTTGCACTTAAAGAAGAGTTTCTACATGTGAGGTATGAATTTACAGTATAAAACAATAAAAAGTTCATTACAGAACCTGCATTCAGACAAAAGAGCCTTTTAAGAGTCATTCTCCTGAACAAATGGTTAATCGGCCACTTAGACGACGGACGCTCTTGCATTAAGATGCACAGCAACTATTCAAATTTTCTGCAACCTTTACCATGAATCGTGTGTTTCTTCCAGCCCGACGAAAGCAATTGTAATCCAGATGTGTCTTGAGTGTTTCTTAACGTGAGCACTCTGTGGCAATTCAAATGCTGATGCATTCTAAATCGATGGCACTGTAAGAGCGTTGGAATTGGACAATTTACAGCTCGTTGGATTTAGATTCATGGCTCTGCGCAAGTGTATTTACATCACAATGTGCAGCCATCGTTGGGCCCACCATGCAAATGTCTTTTTGTAGTAGTAGTAGGAGGCTGGGGGTTGCTTGCTGCAGCTATTGTTCACGGCTACTCAGAGAACACCAGTATACTCTGTTGTTGTTTCTTTACGCTTCAGTGACAGGAATTGCTTTTCCATGCAACATTTTTATGGGTTTTATTTCATTACAAGCGCAAGACACAGGAGTATAGCGCTTCTGTTTGTCTGCCTTTCTTTTGAGAAAGTGACATTAAGTGGGAGAACCTTTGCAATAGTAATATAGTGAAATAAGGAAAGTGAATCATTGGAATATGGACTTCTAGAATTAGGATTTCCAGATAAATCTCATGTCGCGTCAATTTCAGATTTAGCATAACAAACGGAAGAGTTGAATGGATGGATGGCTATATTTAAGTGTACCACTTCAAAATTCATATCACTGGAGCTAGAAATTGTAATTTCTCACATATGTATGTTTCCTGAGCGATGCAAAAATGCTTAAAAAAAAGGGGGATTATAATGCAAGATTAACCATCATACCAATGTATCCAGCCACCCATTGAAGAGGAATACAATTATTTTGTCCTCTTTGCGTGTTCCAAAAACTGAAGACAGATTTAATGTAAGAAAAAACACCTTTGCAAGATGATTTATTAAAAAACAGAGATCTCTGGACATCGTGACAGGCTCCAAACATCACATAACAGGTGGAATTTCAGAGTGCCGAATGTGTCTCTTCCGCGTGTAAAATGGCTTCTTATAGTTAAACAGACCGCCTCTCTTTCATTTGTAGACAAAACATACTCTCTGGGTACTTTTCCGTGAGCGATGGCGAAAACAGAGTCAGGAGTGTGTGTTCGAAGCAGATTCTGTTCTCACGGACCAAATGTGTTTTCCCACAGAGAAGGAACTTCTAGACCAAATAATATGTCCCAGCTTAAGGTCAAATTATATTGAGTTCAACACTACTTGCTTTACACATCTATAAAACATTCCGACATAGTTAATATAAAGAATTAAGATGTTAATAATGTATAACCATGGTTAATATATGGAAATAAAGAATTTAAATGTTACTAATATCTAACACCATCCATCCATCGCCTTCTGCTTATCTGGGCTTGGGTTGCAAAGGCAACATCTAAAGCAGGGAAGCTAAGACTTTCACTTCCCCAGCCACTTTGTCCAGATCTTCCCAAGGGGTCCTGAGGCATTCCCAGGCCAGCCAGGAGACATTTAGTATATCTCCAGCATTTCCTAGGTCGTCCTTGAGGCCTCCTCCCAATAAGGCATCTTAGCCAGATGCCCAAGCCACTTCATTCGGCTCATCTCAATGTGGAGGACCAGCAACTCTTCTCCGAGTGCTTCCGGAATAAACAAGCTTCTCACCCTATCACTAAAGGCTTAGATTTAACAATCCGACGTCGGGAGTCGGACAACTTTGGGCCGACCACATGCGCCGTCTGATCAGTGTATAAATTACTCGTAAAATTGGATCGAGTTGGACTACGTCGGGGGAGCGAAGCGTCTTCAGCAAATTCGAAATGTTGAATCAGCGTCGGGGCATTTGATCACTGTGATTGGCTGTTAGCTAGCGAATCAGCGCACGGGGCAAGAAGAAGAAGTGATGAACTCGGATAAACAGTACTGATGGAAAGCCTGGACCATTTTTTTTCTCACTCGTTTTGCGCTTCGTCACCCTTGCTGTACCCTGCGCATTTGAACGTACAATGAAAGCCAAACTATGGCATGACATTAGGACGCGACTAGATATAGCAGGTAGGATTTACTTTCATACTTGAGAAGTATAGCAACTGTTTGTAATTAGTTAATATAATTACTTTTTCACGTTAGCTGGCTAACCGGTATGCATGACATGGAGGATAATTACTTCTCGTGCATGCGCTGAAGGTACATAATAGTCGCGGTCGGCGCGGTGTGTATTTACGTCATTTTTCTACGCGACGTGATGACGTCTGGCACATTTGGCCGATGTCGGATTGGTGTATCTAGGCCTTAAGAGAGAGCGGAGAAAAGTAATTTCGGGCACTTGTAGCTGGGATCTTGTTTATTCGCTCACAAAACACAATTGGTGACCATATTTGATAGTAGGAACATCCGTCTACAGTTAAATTGAGCACTTGACTGAGTCCACACTGCAGACGCTGCGCCAATCAAACTGCATTGATTATAAATGGAAACGTGCCACAGAGAACACTCAATTTTTAGTATCACAAACTATATAAATTGTTGCCCGTTCAGCATCCATTGCAGCTTGGCATCATGGAAGGGGGATTACCACATTTGCGGTCCCTTCTCAAGGTTTCTCATTTTCCCCTGATGTTTTGTTTTTGTTTTTTTGTTTTCCCCTTGCCCTCTTGTGGGCATGTAAAGCCCTTTGAGACTCTTTTGTGATTAAGGGCTACATACATAAACTTGACTTGACTTGACTCGATCACATTCGGTCTGCACTCAGCATAAAAGTTATGAACAGAGTCGGTGGCAAAGGGCAGCCTTGGTGAAGTCCAACCTTCACTGGAAACAGATCCAAATTATTGTTGGCAATGTGCCCCAAACTGACACCACTCACTCAAGCACTCAATAATCTATATCCGGTAGGGAATCCCAACAAGTTCTCCAACAAATACGACCATATTGATTGTTTTACCAGGCACCAAATAAAGCTTATTCCATGACAGCTCCCCCTATGGTCACAAGAGGAACAACATGTCCAATCAATTAATACAACCATATTGGTCGTTTTTACCATCCATGGAAATACGACAAAATAGAGCGTATTCCGCGACAGGTCCCCCACGGTCACAAGAGGAACAAGACTTCTGAGCATGCTCCTTGACGCCAATTTGTCGTCACTTATAGGATGGGATACTAATGGTTGGGGTTAGTATTAGGCTTTCAATAAGGTTGTACACGTTAGGTTTTCACATGGGACACTAATGGTTGAGGTTAGGAAGAGGCTGGGTTGTAGTAAGGTTGATGTTACAAAACATGTAGTCAACACCAAAATAATTGCTGGCTTCTTAGCTCAGTTAGATTGACACTCGTCTTCTGCCCAGATGACCTGGGTTTGAGTCCCTGTAACTCCTGTTCTGGTTCAGTTTACAATTTTTTCCGTATTTACATGGCCGATAGGGGTCGCTAAACTACAATACGTAACACTTGGTAGTAATTCAGCACATTTGAGGTCTGTCTCCAAGTTTCTTGCAGATATACAATATTTTTAAGCAAATATATTTAAAATAAATCATAGCAAACTTGTCTGTACGGAAACATCAAGCATTGTTGCTTTGTTTTGTTTTTAAATAGACTTCCGTTCATGAGTGATTTTGCCTCTAGCTCAAGTGTCAATGAGCAAGATACAGATGAGGTAAATGTCATCTGATCAAATGATTAGCGAGAGCATCGTCATCTTTCTGAAGTTTAGATTTTGTCCCAAAAAGTCCAAATATTTAGAGCAACATGATGTGACTTTTCTTCTTGAATTCAGTTAATTTACGTATATTGACGCACGTTTTCCTCTTTAAGTGATTTCAATTAAATTAGTTATATCAAAAGTTGAAATTCAGATCATGGAGAGTAATCGCTAATGCACAGTAACCTATGTTAAATAAAATGTTTGTAGGGAAAATTTTCTAGCCTCTTCTATAAAAACATAGTCTTTGGTTAGTAAGTACAGTAAGTAAGTGTAAAATTAGCCTTTCTCGCAGTTTCTTCCACTTTGCTTCTTCTGATAAATGAATGTTATTTTTCATCCCTCTTAAGCTTTAATTTATCTGTGCGCCTAACTCAACTATGTGTGTTGGATATTCATTGCATCCCGTTAAGTCAATACATTTAATTATGCCATTCTGCCCATAATGCAGCACAGAGCTGCTTGTGAATGTTGCTTCTTCAATCTGCATGAATAAACAATATCGTATGAAGAAGCTGCAATGACCAAGAGAAGCTTCCAGGTTGTTTCCAATGATATCAGAAAAACTGCAAAAATAATTGCATGAAGTTAAGTCAAAACAAATTTTGTTAATTGGAAGAGAGCAGAGTTCAAGTTTCGTGTCATTTTTAGCTGCACCTTGTTTTCACACTTATCAACAATTTAGTTTTTTCCCCGTTGAACTTCGCATCTTTTCTGACATGTTTGACATCATAATCATTTGTGATGCTCAAATCACGGGTGTTGCAAATTAAATTATGAGCCACTTCTAATTATAAGATAATTTGCGACAGTAATTTCCCAACAGGGAGCTTGTTCAAACTGAGGTGAAAATGAGTGAGCTTGACATTTTGTTTTATGAAGATCTTCTTTTTCTACTGCTTAGAAATGCAACTTGAAGTTTTCTAAGTACCGTAACATCTTCTGAAAAAAAAAAAAAAATTCACAATGTCATTACAGTGGTGCCTTAACTATAATTTACTGTTTCCCCCCTTCTTTTTTCCTGTGTTGCAAACAAAAATTTGAATTAGGAGTGAGCCATCATCACAGAAAAACTCCCTTTTTTGGATTCTCTCTTATTGTATGTTTTATCATGTTTTTTTAAATATTAATATTTTACAATGCAGTTCTGTTTTTCTTGATAACCACATTCAGTATAATGTGCAAAACATGTAAGTGTGTCATATGGATCTCCAAATTGCGTTAAGTTCTTAATTCACTCAGGTTTTATACATACCTAAAATCATAAAACAAGTTGTCGTTATCTTTATTGGACAGTTACAATGCGTCATTTGTGAATCCGGGAGTATTTGGCGAGACCATTTCATGCAACAGGGCCAAAATGGCGGCGTAGGTTGCCCGTATTGGCCACGCTCCAAAGAGTAGCAGCGGCTGCAGAAAGGAGGTGAAGTGAGAGCTTGAGGCCGAGCGCAAGCTGTGCGTCTGAAAAGAGGCCAGAGTTGGCGCTCACAGCCGGATGGCGGTGGCTTAAAGGCATACCGCTGTATTCGAAACCTTGGAAACCGACGCGACGGGGATCGTTAAAGACGGAGATAAGGCTGGGCTGAGGGCGACCAAGGGTAATGTATAGGAAAGCGTAAAATTGGGTCAAATTTGCTCGTGAATACTCAAGATGCAACAAACATTCCGTGTGTCCTTCTTCAGGGCACATAATCGAACGCAACTGGACCGCTCTGTTTCGCCTCTCATCCAAGAATTCTTCATCAGTTCATATAACAAGGACAGTCCAGCCTTGAGTTGGTGTGGAAAAGCCAATGATTTCTACTCCTAGTTGGAGGAACGCCCCACCACCAAGAATGGCATCATGACCATTGTTAAGATGCCTGGCAGATAGGCCAGTGTTGGTCAATAAATCATTGGGTGGAAACACTCTCATTAACACCAATTGCACCCAAAAACGTATAAAAACGTTCTATTTTAAATAGTGCCATGGTCCCCAAAACATATTTATGTGTTTTTTTATGATTTTTTTTATGCTAGAACGTACAGAAGGCTTTGAGGCAGAAGAGGTCGCTGAAAGCAATGGTAGTTATTACAATAAACGGCCAGCAGGTCGCAGTAGAGTATAAGAGATCAACCAGGGCCATGTTGAAAAAAGCTCTTTTCCTCAGTGTTTTCAACAGGTTTGTGAATAATGATGGAACTTAGCTATATTCTAATGCGAAATGCCGCAAAACGGAAACAGATACAAATATTTTTTTCCTGATGAAAGAAGATACTCTAATCGTTCTTTTGGTATGTTCCATGTTTTTATAGTAATAGAATAGAATATTCAGTGTACCTTGCAAAATCTGTCAAAATCCAGTAAAACAGCCGGGAGAAAAGGGGGTTGCTTTAGTGAAAATGACTGGGAGTGAATGAGTTAACATTCCATACAGGTGTATAAAGGTGCAGAAATACCTCTACAGTCACGAATGTCTGTCTGAGGCGAAATTTTTGAGTGTCTTGGAAATGTTTGCAAAGACAGCATTAAAAATTACTTAAAAGCTTTTTCTGTCTTATAAAGAAAAATATCTGCCATAGGGTGATTTGTTTTTGATGCATAATAAAAACTCATAATTTCATTTTTTGTTTGGACAATTGTCAAGAAAACTTGATTGGATGGTACATAGCAGGAAAATAGAGCTGTGTTGAGTAAGACGATAACAATAAATGGATTGGGAACAGAGCTAACGTTCCAAGAGTTATGGATAAAAATGAGATTTTGTGTTTGAAATGCATTTCATGTATCCATGGCTCATAGAAAGGTGTTTTCCACCCCAGACTGGTCGTTAGTTAATCACAGGGCACATATAGAAACTGACAAGCATTCACCTTCACTTTCACACCTGCACTGAGTGGCAAATGAGCCACCGGTGCCTGAATCTGAAGTAAGCCCAGTGATACAAAGTTAGTGACTACAGTCCATGAAAATAATAAAATCATGACAAATAAGAGAAGTAATACAATTATGAGACAATACAATAAATATTGTCAAAAAATCGTGGTGTTAAAAGGAAACAGAAAAAATACTGTATTCAAATAAATGGACTTTACTTGTACCTAATCTTATGTGGACTAAAATGTCATACTTTTTTTTTTCTCTGGAGGAAATAGTTTTAATTGCACACTTTCGGTGTGGTTCGTGTTTTAAGATCTGTTTAAGTTCCCTGGTTGTGTGCATTAACCTTTGCCGTGATATTTAATTAAAGGTCCACACCTGTACCACCAACACCCTCCCCCATTCTCTTCAGCACAGTCTAACTATAGGCACGCCGTATGTCCGCGACAATTAGTATGACCTTAAGAACGCCAACAGCTTGCCTCTTTCCTGTCCTCCTCTCTGACCTGGTGGGCTGCGGCCATGCCCGCCCGCTCGCTCGCTCGCTGGGTTCTTAACGATTTTCTCGCACCCGAGGGGACCGGCATCAAGACACAAGTAGAGGTCACGGGTTCCTAGAGGAAGCCTCCACTTTCCAAACCCGAAAATCATCATTATGCCACACACTTGCATGAGAAACTTGAGAATGGCCGCCCTGAAGCAACTTGTCCAACTTTAAAACACATGCTGTTAAAAAAAAAAAAGAAGAGTAATTTGGGCTTCCATCATAACTATTCATATGATTTATTAAATTATACAACTTTTGTTCTACATATTTTCCAATTCCATATGTTTCACCACTTTTTAAGTGATAATTTTTAATGGATTATTTATTTATTTATTTTTTACAATATACTGGCAGATTACCTTAAAAAAAAGTACCACATTGTGCTTCAACATGCTGGGCAGCACTGAGGCCTACTAGAGAAGATGCAGCATGACTACAGCAAGAAGAAGAGGCAGAGAAGGTCCTCAACTGAGTTCTAGTAGTATCCATCGTTCCCGTAGAACATAAAGTATAGTTGTATGCTCGTTTGATTACTTCTTTGTGTGTGTTAAAGTAATATATTGTGGATTTTCACCTCTCGCAGTGTCTGAAACATTTTCCCTGTATAATAATTTAGACCTTCCAAAACAAAATGGCAGCCGTCAAGGAGAAGTTGATCATTGTTGTCTTCTATGTGAGTGAATCCATACAGTATAATATCTCAATTGTTATTTCAGTGTGCAATAGCTGTTATTGACCAGATAAATGTCTGCCATCGAGTCACGAGCCCACAGATGATAAGTCTCTCACATGTGCACCCATGCACGGACCAGCGCACGCGTGTGTCCGTGCACATGCCAGATACAACCCATGGCGTCCCCAATTCCTCTGCGGTTTCCTGCCATGAAGTGTCCCGTTGCGCTGATATTGTGGTGTGCTCGGATGACTCTTGACGTGGTCTTTATTAGGATTGGCAACTTGTTTTGACGAGGATCAATACTGAATGCAAGGTTAGGGCTTCCTAACTTCCATCCACACGCTATTGACAATGAATGACCCGAAGAATCTTACGGGTAAATTACTGATTCATGTGACCATATTGATGTTGATATTATTTATGTGGTGGCAGTGGCACAATGGTGATGCTAGCATCATTATGAATCCAAATGGAGAATGGCAGCTAGCTAGCTAGTTACGAGCTACGACTGGCTACTCATGTGGCTACTTTGTAGAGTTGCTTCTTTTACGACACCACACACAGTAGCGTGGTGAAATAAAAACATCCCATCCTACATCCTATCCGGGAATCTGGGTAGGTTTTATAAATTCATGAAAATGGCCGTTTTTTATTGCGTGACAAATGGGAGGCGAAGTGCACTGTGTTGTTGCTGCGACTGGTAGACTGCGGACTGTTCCCAAGTCAATCAGGAGTGGTGTAGGGAAAAAAGAAAGGCGGGATTCTTTTGTGAGTGTTATATATTGTATTAAAAAAGTATATAAAAACAGGTCATATATTTATGTATCTCAAATACAGTCCCGTACTATGTCGGTGGCCTAGATTTTGTAGCTCACGGGTAGCGCTCTGCAACTCACAAACCAGAGGGTGAGTGTTCGATCCCCACTTGACCTATTTAAAAAAAATTATAAGTTGGGCTTAGAAAATTATGTCATTATTTATTAATTTGTCAAGTATGACTTCAAAAGAAAGTTATGTTATTTGTTTTATTTTATATCCAGAGAAGGCAGGCATTTGTTAAAAATAGTTATAATGTATGGCATCTTTAAGGAAACTTTAAGTATCATTATAATTTGAGTATTTCAAGGCTGGGCCGTAATATGGTCACCCTAAGAATAGAGAGAAAGGAAGTTGGCCTATCTGGTTAGTGTATTAACTTGTTTACAGTTGTTGAACTGTCAACCAAGACAGCATTTAGCAGCCAAAGTAACAACACAACCACTGGTCACCAGATTGACATGTGATGAGCGAAGCCTCTTCTCCGCTCATACTTGGTCCGGTCGCAACCGTCGAATAACTAGCCATGCTAATTTTAAAAAAAAAGAGAAAAAAAAGTATTTCAACCCTTGACATGTAGGCCCTAATTAAAACATAATTTAATATAATATAATATAATATAATATAATATAATATAATATAATATAATAAGAACCATTGCGACTGTACATTATTTGGGATTTTAGAGAAAAAAAATCCCAACCAATGTCCCAGTGTGCCTACTAGTCAGAACAATACGATAAATAGTACCATTAAGAGTACCAATACTGCTAGGACAACTTCTCTTTTGTTCATTTTTATCCCTGGGGTCCAAACGGAAACGACGTGATGAGGAGTATACTCAGTGGTCGAGTGGTGAGCACTAATACAATGTCATGAGAGTTAAGTGGAGGGGAGCAAGCTGCATATTCACTCATGGTGCCATTGATATGCATCGCATTATGTGCTCCTTCAGCTTTAACACCTCGCCTTTAATTTAATTAAAGGCTGCTTTTGTCATGCCGAAAAGCTTAATTTGCACACATGCATACATACACTCACACACGCTTGTTCCATATATCATCGTGCTATTATTCTCAGCCGCTTTCTGTGGATAGAGGAATATTTTTTCCATAAAGAAAAACGTCTTTAATCCAGAAGTATAGCAGCATGCATACTGAATAAATACATACAGTATTACTCCAACAAACTACAACATTGTATAAAAAAAAAAAAAAATCAATGATCATCTTTTCATCATTGCATAAAGTCTGACCTGGCTTGCATTAAAGGAGCTCAGAAAAGTCGGCGAGGTGATGAAAGTGAGCGAGCGACTTCTTTCATTATGGATTTCATCCTGCAGACCTTAACGACTACGCCGTTTTAAGTCGACACGATCCTTTTAAAAAGCTCTATATCCATCTATAGCTCAACCTTGTTTAAATGAATCCTTTTAATCCCCGATGTCATGAATAAGTCACTGTGCCTGTGCAGTTTGTATGTATCATCTCAGTGCATTGGGCTGCTTAATTGAGTCAGATTTAGATGCCAATGAAAACTAAATGAGTTTCTTTCTTTAATATGCACAAATGATTCCTAATCGGTTTGATGACTTTTGACTTGAAAGTTTCAACACTCACTAAGGTGACAAAGGAAAGGCGGATGTTAAAAATCAACAGGTTAATATCTCAATAACCTGACTCCTGTGGTCTGGCCCATGGCGGCTCCTTATGGCCCCCTGTCTTCATCTCTCCTCTTTTCCAGTTGAAAATCGGTTTCAGCATCAAAAGGCTAGATGCAGGAAAGATGGACAGGTTAAAAAAAAAAAGAGAGAGAATAAAAATGCTGGTTCAACTAAGACTAAAACACCGAAAAAACAACAACAACAAAAAAGGATGGTTGATTGCAAAATATGTAAACATATGAGCCATATGGTCAGAAAAAGGCTTGAAAAAAATGCCCATAAAATCCAAAATGCTGGGGCAATATTTTCAGTTGAAGTTAGTTGACATGGGTAAAGATGTGCATGTGAATTTTGGTGACGATTCATAGCATATTTGTGTCATGAAGTGACATTTATCTTTTGTACATTTAAGGTTGTAAGTTCACATGCTGCAAGTGTGTGTAAACTTTTAAACGTAACTTTGTTCCTTGACCTTTATTGAGCCTAGGCACATATTTGACATGAGCAAAATCCCATGAAAAACCACCAAAAAAACTAACAAACAGAGGAGAAGTGGCAGTAAAACAGGCCAAAATATGGATAATTTCTTGCGATACACCTGGCGATTTCATGGCACACGGTTGTGCTACGGCACAGTGGTTGGGAATGATTACCGTATCTACAGTATCCAACCTTTGACCCTTGCTTTCTCAAGCATCTTCCATCACACGGCATTCAAAGTGATAGCGTTCTTGCTCAGATGCAAATTCATCTTTTTGAGCAATGTCAGGTTTCTTGCAAAAACAATTATTTAGAAGCGTATGGAGCTTTTATATGAGACTGTAGGCTAGTGTCATGCCGTCCATTCTGTTCTTCAAAATCACCAGTGTACTTTATGCTGGATAACATTTAAAATGAATATGTGGATTTTGCAGGGTCAGTAGATGAAGAAGAATCCTTGAAAGTTTGAATTGGTGTCACGATTTGTAACAAAAACAGTCATTTGTGGTAACCCACAAGGCTTCACACCGACACAAACACTCACACACACACATGCGCGTGCCCACATTTATTCATATATAAACCAAAGCACACATTCCCCGTGGAGACCTTCGCTTCCCAATTCGCACCTACTTCTCCCCTCTGTCATGTATGTCTCATTTTTTTGGAACATTCTCATGTGACACTTGCAGTATGATGTGTGCGTGCGAGGCAGCCAATCACAAGCCCCTCCACCTCGTACACCCCCCCCCCCCCCCCAAAAAAAAAAGCCCAAATCCAACAAACATGTAGCACATCTCCAATGCACGTCACCTCCTTTTCAAACACAATCAGCTCTCATTCTACAAGTTTCCTACTGGCAAAGTAATGATCACCTTCATAGAAGACCCACTCTTATTTCTTGTGGTGAGGGTCTGCCTTTCGCCGCCATCTTTTCATAGGGCTGCGTAGGTCCCCATCTTACGGGAGCGCGTTTCCTGCAGATTTACAAAAGCACGGAGGTGTGCATGCAGTGAGGAACAATAGCTCCTCCTCCGTAGCTTTTCTGTTAGCCTATGAAGGAAGCCTTATCTTTGGGATTGTAATGTAATGAGTGGGCTCCTGAAACAAAGGGCCTGACAGCTCTCGCACCTCTCCGGCTCCCTGGGACCCCGGCATTGTTATTAGAATCCCCGGGAGAGTTGGTGTAGAGGCATAATCTACCTTCCCGGGTCTTAATATCAACAACAAGCCCCCCAAAAATGCATCCAGCCCCCATTGACAAAGTGGCAGGAATCTCAAAATCAACCTTTTGTCACTCAGCTTTAGGTCTGCTCAGAGAATAAATTGTAAATAGACATAGAGGAAACTTCTATTAATTTATTTTTAGGTGACCGATCACCTCTACAAATCAGTTGAAAAAAAAAATCATTTCCAATGGTGAAGTAAAAACTAACTGACATAATGTGTATAAGTGTACACACCCTCCTCTAACAGGGGACGTGGCTGTGTTCAGCATGAACCAATCACATTCAAACTCAATTTAAATGTGACACTGTTGCCATTTATATAGCCACAAATAGTTAAGCTATTCCAAATTTTTGTATTATTGCTTTCTCGCTTGTGGCGGCTGTGGCTCAGGAGGTAGAGCCGTCCAGTAACTGGAATGTCCGCTGTTCGATTCCCTCTCTCCAAGTCATTTGTGTCATGTATCCATTGTAAAGTGTCTTTGAGTGTCCAGAAAAGGCATTCAGATCCACCATTCGGCATGACTATGCAGGAAAGATGGACAAGTAACAAATAAAAAAAAAATAATAAAAAATTAAAATGCTGGTTCAACTAGGACAAAAACACCTTAAAAAACAAACAAACAAACAAAAAAAGCATGGTTCATTGCAAAACATGTAAACTTATGAGCGTAGTCTATGGTAAGAAAAAGGCTTACCCATAAAATCCAAAAGCGTGTATTTTTAGTTGAAATTGAAAAGGGTAGAGATGTGAGATCGGTGACGATTCATAGTATTTTGGTGTCACAATTATTATTATTTGTTCATTTTTGTACTCCTAAGCTAATAAGATATATAAATCGGATGCATTATTATTATTATTATTATTATTATTATTATTATTATTATTATTATTATTATTATTATTATTATTATTATTTTATAAGGTCTTGCACAATAAGACTGACTGGTATTTGTAATTGTTCCTAATTCCCTCTACCTTGCTTATGGCCCATTTCAACCCGAGAAAAACATCCCCAAAGCAGGATGCTACCACTACCATGTGTCACTGTAAAACAATTTTGGTGGGATGTCCAGTTATTGGTAATACCTCTCTAGTGCCACATTTTGTCCACAGCTCCCTTCACTTGTGTTACATGGTATATTTAATGCTTTAGAAATTCTGTTGGCACCTTCTCTTCATACCTTTGAACAATGGAAGCGCTCTACTGATTATTGCTTGTGCTCTAAGGTGTGTTTGCCAAAATGCCAAGTAAAGAGACAGAAATATCAGAAAAATATGCAACCTAAAAGACAAATCTTTATATCAATGAGAATTGTTAATCTTTCACCGCAGAGTTTTTCTTTTACAATACCATTGACGACTATAGACGTCAAAGATCCATTTGGGCTGGCGATGAATGAGTTAAAATGCATCCAACAATTGACCCCAAAGTAGCAGCAATGTCAAAACACTTTCTAGAACCTTGTTTTCCGTTATGTATGAAATTTAAAGCATTTGTAGAAATTCCATATTTGATGGTTGCACAAATGTGGTTTAATTTCAGCCTCTTCCCTGATGATGATGACCTCTCCATCTCACATTGTGTTGGTCCCGCGGTGACAATGGGCCACCAGCGGCTCTCTGACATTCATCACCTGTTACTCATCCATATGAATATGGCGCTCAATCCCATTCTCAGGCCTGTAGGCTGTTTTCATGCCAGGGGGGAGACGGGCTCGAACAATGGTGGCGTATGAAGGGAAAACATCCTCGACCTCCCAGGAGTGACCAAACAGGAATACACACCACACATCCACTTTTTAGGGGAAAAAAGCAGATCAAAAACTTAGCTGGTTAACTGGTGTGTACATTTTTCGAAGTTCTTCCTATTTTCTTATTCAAAATGCACAACTCCTAATAACAAATTCTGAGTGCTAATTTACATTTTATTAGCCTCATGAGCCCAATTGTATGTTTTTTGTGATGTGTGTAAAAGAGTTGGGGTGCTTTGTTTTGCTAGCTGACAGCTCCCCTCCCCATGTCGGGCCTGCCAGATGCAGAGGTGTCACCATGTTGATTAATTGTTTACGGTCACCTGTCTGCATCGCTGCCTGTCTGCCATGTCGCCACGTGCTAGGGGGATATAAGGCATTGAGGTTGAAGTGAAATTTTGGGGGGGATTTATGAACAGCTGAGAAAGGTGAAGCAAGGTGAGACGACAGAGGGATAGCGCTTGTGAAAAAGTTGCCAGTGGCGCAGTCGTGTCGAACATGGTGCCCAGCTAACTTGTGACTTGTATTGGGGCCCTTCCCAGCATCCCAGATACATCTGTGGCAGGCCATGCATTTGGTACTGGGGTCTTCTGGCCCTTAATATTGCCATCAATACCACCATGCAGGTGTTCCATACGCCATCTCAAGCAGGTCAAAATCGTACTCATGTAATAACATGACTTTAAACTAGGGCTGTCAAAATTAGTGTGTTAATTTTGAGTTAATTTTAAGTTCCTATAATGCCACCAATTTTAACGCACGATTAATGACCATCATTGGGAAGCCTGTACTGGGGGAATTCCAGTCGCAACACAGCAGACACGTCCACGCCAAAATTTAGAAGTAATAAATTTAATAATAATGTATATATTTGTGGAGACTGAGGTCAAATTGTATTTTACAATTTTAAAAATCTGCAGAATTTCACAAGTTGCTTCATGTTAAAGATTAGATAGCTCTTAATATGAAAAGAAAAATGCACTACACTGTCTCCGTCTTACAAATGCAATTATGCCATCTAGTGGCAGAAAGATGACCTCAACACAATCAATATCACACTCGTTTTTTTTTACAGTACAGGACATCTTTTTAATTTTAACTCAATTTTATGAAATATTATGAAATTACTATATAAACCAGACTCACTCGCGGCTTTGCCGGAGAATGAGTCTGGTCAACCGCCCTGTCAGTCGAATTTCTGAGGCGGGGCAAACCTGAATTAACAGACAATGGAATGAACCAATGAGTGAAGAGCGGATGTGATGTCAGAGAAGCTGGAAAACTTGAAGATTCCTGGTGTCATGAGTCACTCTGTTTTGATATTTGAACAACATTAGCAAAGACGACGTCACGCAACTAGACAAATTTGATTGGCTGGCCCTTTTTCTTCCGGTGCCGAAGCGCTGTGGGTGTGGCTTGCCAGGCTAAAAAGATGCAGCAATATTTTTTTTACTTACATTTTTTTTCTTCCACTTTTATGCTAATAAGAGTACAAAAACCTAGGAAAAAATATTTTATTATACATTTTATTGTACATTTAGAACAGATATAAAATTTGTGATTAATCGTGAGTTAACTATTGAAGTCATGTGATTATAGTCATGTGATTAATTACGATAAAAATTTTTATCACTTGACACCTACTTTAAACAAAACTGTAGATGATTTTGCTTCTCAGGAGGGTAAAATGTCGAGTAAAAACTTGACTGCAATTTCAACATGCACATTTTAGTTTTATTTAGCATGCAAATCTAACTCAAAAGATTTTTTTTCAAAATATTCCCCAGTGGTTTTAATGGCAAAAATAATCCTGATTATAAACTCATTTCAACCATTTTTACCTAGTTTTCTATTGTTTCTACTCTTCTACTTGTCAAGTGGTGTACTAAACACCCACACAAGCTGCCAGGCCTCCAGAAAGTGGCAATGGACAGCAAATATATGATTGACTTTAAGTAGATTTTGATTTAGCTCATATTTTTTCAAGACTTACTTATTGATAGTCCACTAGCTTTCCCTCCCTTGCATCCATTCAAATCAATATTGCAGGACCCAGTTGTGAGTGTGGGCAGGGGCTCTCTTCAAAGTGCCAATTGGTCCAACCATCTGCGGCCCCCTCGTTCTCGTTGCTCGAATCCCGCCCTTAGTAACAAGCCGCGGCGCGTCAATCTGTGCTGTGATTCGGCGGCCGAGGCCCTGCCTGCACGCCGGCTGCGAAGGGAGCATCATCAAAACTATTCTGTGTTGCCATGGCAATAGAGACCTCGATAAGTTGTTCATGTGTGTTTTTCCAGGCTCACTAGGCTTTTTTTTGGGAGGGAGGGTGGTGGTTGCTCAATGGTGGATGCGCCAACATGTTCCTCCTGCACATGCATGTGAATATTTATTTACTGGTTTAATATGTGCATGTGTTGTTACGCTGGACTGAAAACTCATCATAATGAATATGACTTCTATTTATGTGAGAAATGTTTCCTTTTACTGCCATTGTTGCTGAGGTTAATCTAAGATTCTTATTGTCTTCCTCATCTGTTGGATTTACTCAGCATGGCATGGGCCCGGTTGTATCCTTTTTTTCCTTTTTCTTTTTTTTCTTTTGAGAGCCCAGTATTGTTCATTTGGTAATCTTGCCTATTCGACATGTCATCATCATTGCTCTCTCTCTCTTTTTTTCTTTTTTTTGTACATGCGTGAGTACGTGCGTGAGTCTGTGCATGTGCGGGTGTGTGTGTGCTCATTAATTCACCTAAACCCCATTAAAAATCCCATACCGTTCCCCTAAACCAAATACTTCATAATCCAGCTACAGTCGTGAGTTTGTCAGGAGACCCGAGGAAGGATCAAAGAAAAAAAAAAGTGAAATCCAGCACCGACCAGACATTACCTACTACCCACCGGGTTACCAACCAGAATATTTCACCAACCCCAGAAACATCTAAATTCCAACAAATTAGGGAGATCTCAAGAGACCAAAGGAAAGACTGAGGAAAGGAAGAAAGGGCCCGGTTGTATCATCGTTATTGTTAGTAGTAATATCTTACTTGTTTGACTCTAACCTTAATTTAGCAACAGGAGACAAAAAAGTGGTCATAGCTCCTAGTAGCCATTGTAATATTAGCTATTTAAGTGGCAGCAGTAGTAGCTGTCTAGTGAATCTCCTTTTATCACATGGGGACATGTTAAAAGACCGACCTGTGAGACCTTATAAGAAATATAGGTGACCACACACTTAATGGAACTTACCAATAAATAAAACTAGTTTTTAAAAGATTTCCTTAGCGCTTGTTCTCGCTATTTTGTTCGCACAGCTCTCCAAAATAAGTGGTGAAATGTGTTTGACTCAAGCTATTTGCCACTTCCAATTGAATTTTAATGAAACAATTAAATATAAAACAAAAGAGAATTACACATTGTATCTTTTAAATAATTAAATTTCATCTAATTAAAGTTTTTTAGCGTAATGCTAACAAATAATGAGAAACATTGAGGGCCTAACAGAAATTAGCATACATTTTACAGACTACGTTTACATGCAGGCAATAACCCTTTTAAAACCCAAATATTGGCTGTATTCGGGTTTTGTAAGGCCATGTGCCCACACGCAATAACCCGAATATGCTATTGTTTGGGTTGTTAAAAACCCGAATAAGACCCCTGGGTTACCCCTTTCAAAACACAAATTTTTGCGCATATAAACACATTCGGCGCATTGTTTTTCGCTGTGCGCATGCTCTCTATTTTCTTCTTCGTTTTCTTCTTCGCTTATTTTAATTCCCAAAGAATCTTGGTCTTTGTAGTAACGACTCGTATGCGCAGGTCCGCCCCACTCCCTAAGGGAGCCTCTCTTGAATATATTGGATTTTTTTTGTCTGCGGCGTTTTCATTTTATTTTGTGTCCCTACAGCGAAAACGCCAGTTTGTGCCTATTACACAAGTATATAAGTCCGTGCTTCTGGCATGTAACCCACCGGAAAAACTCAAGCCGTTTGCTTGCAGCAAAGAACCACACTTCTAGAGCGAGAAGGAAACCCGCTACTTTATTTAGCGTGGTGAGTGACATAAATATAATGTCTTTTATTGAACATAGCAAGTTAAAAGCGGAAATTAAGTTATTTACGTAATTACAGGATATTCCAATCGAGCACAAATGACAAGTAAACGCCACGCGTGTAAACGGGTTACCTCAATTGTTTCTAAAAACCTGAATTCTGACCTTAACCCGAATATTGACTGCATGTAAAAATAGTCACAATCATTATAAACATCTGGTCATGGAGAATGACAGGACCCAATAGCACACAACACAGAGTTCTTGGCACTATTGAAGTTTTTGTTTCACACATGAGGTACTAGCACCAAGGATGGGAATAAGTAAAATGAACGGCTCAGAAAGTTCTCATAAAACGACCCACCGCTAGCTACGTTTCTTACATGTTCACAGTCACACATATTTTACTGGTCCCAAACCAGTCTTCATATTTGTAGCTAAAATGTGACGTTAGCTTACGTCTCTTTGTGGGTTTTGTAGTGATAAATGAAGTTAGATGTTGTTGTGTCATCATTCTGTGAGTTGCAAACCGTGCGTTTTGCAAACCTATTTTTATGTCATCAACAAGATAATCCATCAATTCAAATTAATGATCTTTGGAGCTACTCTTAGTGCTGTTGGTGTTAAGGTAGCCTCTTCACACCAAGTGACACTGACTGGGTTGCCAGGTTGGCGCGATTGATATAAAGCCTCTTTCTTTCCTTCCTCAAAAGACAAACTGTGCTAAAATTCTGATTTCCAACTATAAACAAGATGACCCGTCAAGTCGATTCTCTCTGTCCCAGTTGATTTTGGGCGAAAGGTGGACTACACTTTAAACAGGTGGCCAATCAGTCACAAGGCACATAAAGAGAAGAACAACCATTTACACTAACCTGTCGTCACTGAGTGGTAATTGAACCCACACGGATTTACACAGCGCAGCTGTAATAGTGTCACCGTGCCCTTATTAAGTAACTTGGTCCTCATAACATAGATGTGAACTGCAAAAACTGAAATCTTAAGTAAGATAATTGTTCTATATATTACAGCTTGAAAAAAGACAATATTACTTGTTTTTAGTCTAAAAATACTATCAAGACCGCTGTGGTTAATATGGGCCTCGTATTATTTTCTTATTTTTCAAAATCTTACCGGTAAATTTAAATAAAATTTTCTTGTTCTGTTGCCAGATAATTTTTCTTATTTAAAGTAATAATTTTCTTATTTTAAAAATTGTTTTCCATTAATTTTTTATTCTCCTTTTTGCAGTGCGTTTGTTGGTATTATGCGTCAGCACTCCGCAGATACAGTCAGTATAAATGTGCATGTGTGTGTGTGTATGTGTGTGGCAGTGTGTGTGATGTATTAGAGGAGGCGTGTCACACTGATGTACACTACTGCACAGCTTGATCAGATCAGGCTTTCCAAAAAAAAAAGGAAAAAAATGAATCAGTTTGAAGTTAATATTATTCACATGAACCCCCACTCTTACAGGGAATGATGTGTGTGTGTGTGACGTGAGCGATGTCTCAGTTATCTTCACCGTGTCGAAGGAGAACATTTGGGGAGGAGAATCAGGAGGTTTTATTTCATGTAATTGGACAATTAATGTGATACTGCGTGTCATCTCTCACAGATACAAGCTTGTGATGTGTTCTGCGTCTTGTAGTTGTGTGTGTCTGCTGTGGTAAAGCACTCTTGTTTTTCATGTGGCTAATGTAAATGAGTTGGACTTGAAACGTGGTAAGGTTCTATCAGGTGACTGGAGCTCCGGTAGCCAATTAGATCCTCCAAAATAATAAAATTACTGCTTGAGGCCTTTTTTTTCATCTTAGAAAATTCTTTAATCTGTCACCTTTGGACTTGTCGTCATAAGATGTGGAAAATGTGTTCAGGATGGAGATAAAATAGAACCTTAGCTGTTATTTCCTTTTTAAAGGAGTATCGTCACACTCGATGATCCCAAACCAAAAGCTCAAATTTGGACTATTGGGTTGAGCTACATCTGATAGTTTAATTCTCTGAAAAGCAGGTGTGACCACAAACAAAATGCCCATTAACAGCAGCACACTCACTAGCCATAACATTAGATACAACTGCACAATCCAATTAGATCAAAAAGGGCTTTTTAAATAGATCGACACATAATCTCTTAAAGCAGCTCACATTTAAAAACAGAGAACATGGGTAGAAATACATCTTTCATGTATTGAGATCCAAAACCACTTAGAGATTTATAGACCAGCAGCAAGACTTTAAAATATATTCTTCGACTCAAAATAAGCCAGTGTAGTATTTGATGGCAGGTGTGATGAGGTCCATTTTTTTGTGTTTGTAGAGTTTGTCATCAGCATTTTGGATCATTTTACTCTTTTTTTTTAAAGTCACCATTACAGTAATCTAAGCTACTGAAAAATGAAAGTTAGAACCCGTTTCTTGGTGTCTAAACCCGTTTTTCAAGCTATGTTCAGGTGGTAATAGGCAGATTTAGCTTTTAAGTGGTTGTTAAAATTTAAGTCTGAGTCAAAAATGACACCAAGTTGGCTTGTTTTGTAGCATTCAATTAAATATAGAGGCAAAGTGGGTGAGCGCTGATTTTGGAACTTTCCTTTTTGGGGCCCAAAAACAATCACTTCTGTCTTCTCTAGTAAGAGCTGGAGAATTTTCTGGTCCATCCACTCATTGATGAATATACTTAATGTAAATAAATGTGAAGCTGTGTGTCTCCATAAACTTGATTAGAGATGTTGTGATGCTCCATAAACCGAGCAAGGGGCAGCATCTAGGTATTGAATAGAAGTAATCTAAGAATGGGCCCTAGTGGAACGCCACATGCTAACTTTTTTTTTTTTTCACTCAGACTCATGACATTTGTGTTATTGTGAGAAAGAAAGGGACTAACATAAAACAGTTGGGGATTAACTACAGTTGTATTTCAATACATACATGACGAGTGCCTATGATTCTGGGAACAAGGGCACAGCGCAACACTATACATTGAAGTAACGAATCCCAACTGCCTGCTAGTGCTACACAAAAACAAGCTGAAGATCACTAATCGGCAAAACACAAAAACAATGCACCGCGGACTGACTGCCCAGGTTAGCTCACAGCCAGTCCCGACTACAGGCAACAGAGACCTTTTTAATCGGTGGTGGTGGTAATCAGTGCAACTCCTGGAATCCATTTGCTGATCAGACTTCTTTCCATAGCACCGATTGGTTGGTTGAGTTGGGGACGAGGGCTACCAGTCAGGGAGGAGCAGCAGCTGGAGATCTGTAAGACACCAGCACCCACAGTTGAACACACACAATGATTATACAAATTAACAGCCACAAAATATCATAGGCCGGAACAAGGCAGCATGTACCGTATTTTCACGACTATAAAACACACTTAAGAGTCTTGAATTTTCTCAAAAATCGATGGTGCGCCTAATAATGAGGTGCGCCTTTTGTGTGCACCACAGAGTTCCAAAATCTGTAAATTTTGTGTGGTCTGTGTGCAAGTATTTCTGCCGACACATTGCTTACATGCAGGAAATCCGGCCCTGCTCGAAGACTGGCAGGCAAGACAATCCGAAAGACTCCACTGAAAGATGTTGTGAGTCTTTCAGTTTCTCATGCCTGCAAGTCTTCCACCAGGGCCGGGTTTCCTGTTTATAAGATACAGTTGGACGTCTTGGTGCACTCTGCTTTCGCTTTATAGAACTGGTAGAGCGAGTTTCACCACAATTTATGAATGGATTGTGCATGCTTGGGCTAAACGTGTACTAATGTTCGAGCTTTCGCATCTCTGAAGAGCCGCACGGTAACGAGACTGACTCTGACACCCGTAACTGACTGCAATTTTTAATACGGTGCGCCTTATGGTAGTGAAAATACGGTTGATATTAACTACAAGTGGTCTAAGAATGGGCCCTTGTGGAACCCCGCATGTGATCTTTGTTTGTTCACTCATGACTACCAATTGAGACAAAGTGGTCCATAGCTTGCAAGTAACATTTGAGCAAATTTGAAGTCCCACCTACTGTTCTAGTCTTTCGAGCGGTATATTATGATTGACTGTGTGAAGTGCACCACTGAGCTCTACCAGTGCCAAGACGGTGGTTTTGAAGGCATAGTTGTTCAGATGTTTGAATCTGCAGGCAGAAAACGAATTAAATCATGTTCTGCATCATTTTAATAAAAACGAGCCGCCTGTTGCCCGCTAACGAGCATGCTTTTGTATTTTATTTGCTGCCTTATCAGCTTGTCATCAGGGCTTCACTTCCAGATCACGGCTAACCCTCACTTTAGATGTGGCCTGATAAGCATCTCTATGCAAGCATGCGCCTGCCCAATTGTACTATGGAGGAGGGAGAGTTTGCTTCCCCTCGTTCCCCCCTCCCCTGAAATGGAGATGTTATTACATTAGCAGCTAAAAGGGTTTATTCACAGTTAGTGCAGTTTAGGCATGCAAATGTAGGATTTTCAGTGGTGCTGTGTAGCCTGGAGGTATGGCAAAGAAAGCACAGGAGATTTGCAAGGATTAGTTCGACAGGTTCCTTTTATTATGGAAAGAAGGCCTGGCCAATGAAAGGAGGAGGAAAAGGTAAGTGGAGGATCGGAGAAGGGGCACTGAGGAGGGATGTTTTGATTATTTCACTGACATCTTGTCTCTTCGGTCGCCATAACAGTTGGTAAAGAGACATACCCGATATAACCAGACAAGTGTCACTGGCATAAGCGATTATGATGACGATGGTGATGATCTTCCACGTCGCTCGGGCGCACGTGAAATGGACGGCGGAAAGTCGCGTCGAGGGCCGCCGCCGCAATCTGATAGGCTCGGCTCATGAAGTTAAAACCTTCATTATCGCAGCACGAGGTGTGAGGTGTCACCTTCAACGGACCCGCCAAGCTGCGAGAGACTCGGCGCACTCACACACACGCAAACACACGTGGAAAGGACACAAGTGGATCCATGGGGGATGAGGTTTGAGAGATGGAGGCTTTGAGGTGGATATGGACGGAAAGAGTCAGAATTAATGGTGTGGGGACCCAGTCAAGGTCATTGTGGCTGGAGCATAGCGATGGCGGGCAAGGTGGTACGTCCCGTTGGTGGCGAAGGGACACATACACACACACACACACACACACACACATACACACACACATACACAGAAGGCCAATAGCAAATGACTCGGGTCTGTGCAGCAGGGAAGAGAATGATGGCAAATATGAGAGAGAAGATTGATGGAAACTGTGTCAGGCTCAATTCTTCCAACAGCCTTTGACCTTCATCAAGGAAGTTACAGGAAAGAGGCTTTATTTATAGGAGAAAAAAAACAATCATATAAAATCCAATAAGCATCTCATTTGTTTTCATTATAATATTACTGAATTTGGATGTACAGATTTTCTGAATTGAAATGGAAAAACAGATCTCTATGTAAACTTAAAGCGTGTTTAAGGCAAAATATACCCACTCGTTAGCTGCAGTACATTTGTGTGTTTATGCGTGTCTTTAAGGGCAGGAGCCTAATGAATGACATTCGGAACCTGAAGTCAGAATATCGAAAACTGGCAAACCCATAGGAAAAAAAATCGACCAAATTATGAGTTTTAAATCGAACGACCCATATCTTTGGGTTATTCCCATATCTTACTTCTAAGTCAAAGTATTACTGAGATTAAATGTATTAAAGCGTTAAAAAAAAAATGAACTCAGTTAACTCAGTGTGCAACCAAACCTGGAGAAGTCACTGACAATAACCCTTTTAAAACCCGAATATTGGCCACAAACACGTGCAATAACCCGAATACGAGAATATTCGGGTTTTTCAAAACCCGAATAAGACGCCTGGGTTACCCCTTTCATAACCGGAATTCCGGTTCATTTAAACGTAATCGAAATACCTCGATTTAACGAGGCATTGTTTTTCGTTGTGCGTATGCTCACAACCTCTTCTTCGTCCCCTTTTCCTCTTTTTCGCTTATTTGTATTTGCAAGGAATCTTGGTCGTTGTAGTAACGACTTCCCACTTGCTAGACGGGCCTCGCTTGAATATATTGATTTCTCCGCGCCGTTTTCACATTATATTGTGTTTCTATGGCGAAAATGTTTGTGACACATGAACTATTTATGTGAGACAGATGCGACTCACTCGCATGTTTATCTCCAGCTTTCAGTGTTCAACAATACACGTCCGTGTAAGAACATTAGATGACACACACATTGTTCCGCTTTATCCAAACGAGTAAGTCCGCGCTTCTGGCATGTAATGAAAAGAACCACGCTTCTGGAGCGAGCAGGAAACCGACTACTTTATTTAGCATGGTGAGTGACATGAATATCAAGTATTTTATTGACCGTTTAAAGTTATAATGAAATGACGTCTGTTTTTGCCATGTCGTCGTCCATGCTTTGCCTCCTTTACATTGGGTTATTCCAAATGTATACGGGGGTTACTCTGTCAAAACTTGTAAACATGGTATTCTGAATTCTGACCATAACCCGTTTATTGCCTGCATGTTAATTTAATCACTTTTGGCAAGATGAATAAACATGGACTATAGATAGTTACTTTCTGATTTACATGCTTAATGCTTGTTGGTAAATTCTAAAGCAATTTGCACATTTTGCAGAGCCTAATTCAAATAGCATTTGAGTTGTTTGCCTTTGGCCTATCATCTCAGAGCAAAAATTCCCTGCTCAGGTTACCTCTACGAGGCCTCACAAACCAAGTGTGGTGCTTGTGAGCAGAACTAAACCTGAGAGCGAGAAATTCTGAGAATTGTTTCCATGAGAAAAAAGATGGCCTGGAAAGCTGAGTCCATTTGGTCAGCTCTTTGCAAAAGCTCTCATTTTGAATTTGTATGTTTTTACTTTTCTCCTTGCCCACATGTGATGGCATTACAAACGCCATTTTTTCCCAATTCAATTGAGCAATGGTGAACCTGACGCTTATACCTCAAATTTTGGCTTGTATCTTGAAAAATCGTAAGTCAACACACACACATGTTGAGCAACCAGATACACCTACATTGTGCGTGCGTCTCTTTGATTCAGCTTTCTGTTTTGCATGTAACCTTTGACCTGTGACAAGCACGTTGTAGGAATTAAACTTTAGTGTGTAATAAGTAGCTACTTATACCCCCCAGAGGTAAATAATAATCATTTACTGCATTTGTTTGTTTGAATATATGCTGCTTGAGTGTGTACATTGAAATGGTCGCCGCGTGTCCGCGTCGAGATGAGCAACGGCCCCTTGAGCTGTGGCCTCTCAAGCAGCTCTTTCATTTTCAACATTTGGTTGTTTCAGCCATCTTGAGTGTTCTGGAAGTAGGGACAGAAACGTGACATGAGCACACACGCATACACACGATACATGAATAAGGCCATTTGCGTAACCAAAGGCAGCCATCTGTCAACGGCACAAAGAAAAACACAATTGCATGAATTCGCCTCGTTCTGACATTGTTTCTGCATTGGAGAATGCAGATTGGTGGTTTATAAGGACAATGGAATTTTGGGACAACATTCTGTGTCACAGCAAAAAAAAAAATACACTTACAGAGCCTGTGAAAACATAATGTCATCTGTTTGAAACTCCATTAGAGTGAGGAAATGAATTTGTATTTAGTCAAGTATTTTGAGCCAATATAGCGGTGGTGGTTGACAGAATGTGGACAAATACATACAAGATTAGTAATTGAAACACAAACCACTTATAAATTGTGTTTGCTTATGCAATCCTGCTAACTAGCAAACAAAAAAAGTGCGATGAAAGCATGAGGCAAAAAACACACACACAATCCTGACCCAGTGGGCGGAAACTCCATCCATTCAGAACCACAGTGGAGCTGCTCCCCCTGCTGCTACTCAGAGGAAACTGCCTCTGGGGCCCCTCAAATTTGCCTGGGCCTTCTGCGGATGAATGTGCGTGCGTGCATGTGTGTAACCTGTAGACCCATCATTATCCTGCGTCCTGCCACAAATATGCATGTGACCTCACCTTCTCATTCTGTCCTTTGCCACATCTGCTTGTCATTGTTGTCTTTTTTATTTCACCGCCCGATCATCTCATCTGCACTTTTCACACAATAAAAAAGGCACATGTATGGGAGTGTCTGGACTTTCCGACAAGTGTCTCTTACTTTGGAGGAGTTGGTTTATGTAACCGCCATTATGAAACCTGACAAGCAAATACTTGAAAACAGATGGAGTGAATATGTTTGAAATTGGCACTGTTATTGTTTTCAATAACATAATCACTTAATTTTGCACAGACATACAGTGTCTAAAAGAATGCCTACATTAGTAGTGTGATGAAAAGATTCTTTGGCGCCCTTTAAATAACACTCTTGATGCTTCCATTTCCTTCACACTCACACTGTTTGTGATACATTCCACATTCAAGGGAAATCTACATACGGAGAGACCATATGAAAAGATAGCAGTACCACTCACAAAAACATATTTGCAACACACTTAAACTTATTTACAAAATGTTTTCAAGCATTCCTTAACACCAGTTCTCACCCTCTCTCTGTGAAGAAACGAAAAGAAGAATCCCTTGTTTGCACAGTTCTCTATAATCTAACTCTCTAAAAGAAGAGGTCTAGTGTGCTTGCTTCAAACAGTTTGTCACAGCCAGTTAAAGTTTACAGTAAGAATGACACATAAAGCAAAAGACAAATAAACATTGTATAATATATAAATGAAAACACAAATATATTTCTCAAAAGCATGTAATTAATGAAATTCTGCTAGCTCAATGCTAATATAGAGGGTGTCCATAACGTCTGGGTACATAGCAAAAAACACATACTTCTTAAAAAATTTTTTTTAATTCAATTGTAATGTTAACAAATAATATTATCAGCATGATTTCCATAATTTTTAACGCATAATTTGATGTACCTTGCAAAATTTAGGTGAACTCACTGGAATAGGTCAAAGGTTAAATTCTTCTGCAATTTTGCCATAAGATCATCCTTTTCATCCACTTAAGAGTACCAAATCGATTTTTTAGACAGAGCCATCTTAATTCTGGGGAGGACAAATTATATAAATAAATAAAATAGTGAAATCCCCTATGTACTCAGACTTCAACCCATTTTTATTCGAATTATCAAGAGATGTGAAAATAAGATTCCCTAAATTTGAAAAAGGGCTCATAATTCGCAAAAAAGTTTTTACGCTTGGGCGGAGTGGATTTTGAAGCGTATCGAAAAAAGGAAGTCATTTTTATATGCAATATGTCGGCCTGTGACACGTTTCATTCACAAATGCTAACACCCATCTTACTTTTTCACATCTCCTATTTGATACATGATAGGCACTGTTTTTTTTTTTGTGACGACAGTGGACATGTTAAAAAAGGGAAAAAATGACAATGGTGTCAAGATGCATTTGTGGAAGGTAAGAACATTTATGCTTTTACATGGCTCTTTACCCCCTTGTGGTTCTTTGCTGATTATTGAGTTGAAGTCAGGGCTACCACAATGACCCTGCTGGGTCAGTTGGGATGGGTTGTGTGTGTGTGTGTGGGGTTGAATGAGGAAGAGGGGTTGGCTGTGGAAAAAAAAAGGATTTTCGCTGGGCAGAGATTCACATTGATTGGGTTTTAATTTGGCAGAGGAGCCCACTCCCGCCTAAACACAGCCTCCTGACCCCCTCCCCATCCCCCATGTTTCACTCTTGAAGAAAGTGTTGCATATAGAGTCAGGGTGGCCTGTGTGGTCAGAAGCAGCTGATAGGAGTAAATTCAACTCAGCAGGCCTGTTGTTTGTGTTTACATTCTGTGTTTGTGTGCGTGTGTGTGTGTGTGTGTCTGTGTGTGTGTACGTACAGATGTTGCGCCACACTTTTCAGCAACTTTGCAGGGACTCCATGAAAACACGATCCATCATGGTCTCATTTCACAGGTGTTCATCACCTGATTTTTTATTTTTATTTTACTCCCCTCCAAATATAGTTAATTTAATCTAATTTAGTTTAATTAATGCAGTCAAAGCACAGACCAGGATATGTTCCATTGTGTGTTTATCACTGACAAGATATAATTCTGTTTTCATAAGGTGCAGATTCCAAAAACATAAAGGGCAGAGATTCACTCTCAATTAGATTAGTTATCTCAGTTTTAAATTAGCCCACTTGTTTTGTTGTGTTTAAGAAAAAAGTGTGTATGTGCGTGTGTTGTGTGTATTTGTTGTGTGGCTAAAAGGTATTTTCAGGGTCACATTCAACTAGAAAAGCCCAGAAATGCTGCAGGGCTGCTTCAAGCAAAGTGAGCCAGGCTTGAGGCAAGAAATGTCTTTTCCAAACATGGAACTTCACATATGAAAATTCATAATGAGATTGCAAACATGCCACACATGGGCAAGAGCAGAGATAGCAGTTACGATAGAGGCCGTAGTTATCGTCAGTGACACAAAGATTTTCCCAGACAACTTGCATTTATCTTTTGCCATTTCTACTTCCTGTACTATTAGGCGTGACCAAGTGTCCCAATACTTTTGTTTGCACGTCGATGGCTTTTGTCATCTCGACATTTCTGCTTGTATCGTTTACACTCATGACTCCTCCCCCTACACCACCCCAAGTTGCCGCCTGGCACCGCACGGGAGGCAACGCACCCGCAAGTGGGAGGAGCCCACACCCACCCGAGAGAAAAGGGCGGAGGGAAGATGAGGAGGCAGGCCGGAAGAGCGTCAGAAGTTTCCTTTGGTGTCATGTAGTCTATGATAAGATTTAACGACTGGTTGATATTGGTAGCAGTATTGGTATCCAGTTTAATGATGTTTTGTTTGTGATAGCTAGAGTTGTAACTTTTGGTTGGGAATGTTTACATTGGATTTCGATTACTTTTACATCACAAACAAACAGTTCAGCAAACAGACAAATACAAAATGAAAACACTCATAAGGAGCATGCAGCTGACACCAACATAACACTGAACGAACACTGTAGTAAACAGCAATGTTGGGAATAATAATAATAACGGCGTTGGAAACTCTGCCCGGAGTAATCAAACTAATTATTTTCCTTGTACGTGAAATGCATTAGGTAACAAAAGATTTTTTAGTTTTAAGGCTCGAAATAAGCTTTTGTAGTCGTGTGCGCTTTCCCGGAAAGCTTGCTTTGAGTCCTTTCATGAAAATGTCATTTGTGCACAGTTAGACGCACTGTTATTGTTGCACCTCGTCACAATAAAAGTGTTGTGACAGCTGGAATGCGTAGTCACTTTTATTTTGGAGGTGCCACGGGAAGCGTGTCACCACGTGTCTTTCTTCACAATGAACTTGTTAGCATCATTAGCAAGAGTCCACTATAGACTGGAACTGATTTGGGGTTTGTTTGACAAGAACGACGTTGAGGAGCGATTTTACTGACAATTCTGTTCCACCAAGAACCATTGCGGGACTTTGCAACTCCACAAGCACCACGACAACTCGAAAGAAAAGATAAGTTATAGTGACGCGTGTGGAAAACTCTCTAGTAGTGTAATTAATAGCGACAACAATTGTATTTCTATTAACCGCTGTCCACAAATTAAATATATTAGGATGACATTTGCCACAAATCACCTATCCAATATTAATTATTTATTTATTTATTATTATTATTATTTTTTTAATTCTGATTGCTGTAGTAATTGGCAGTTGTAGAACATATAGGATATCGGTCATGATGGAGTGAGACACTTATGTGATATAAATATTCACAAAAATAAATGAAAACACTCTTTATACCCTGGACATAATTTGAATTCCTTGTATTAAAAAAAAAATAATAATATAAAATTATTTGATATAAAACTTTTTTTAAAGTAGTGAAAATAGTTACTTTCCCTGGTAACGAGTGACTTTTTCTATGAAGTAATTCAATTACTATTTCAGCTACTTTTTTGAGCAAGTAATGAGCAACTATAACTAATTACTTTTATAAAGTAACATTCTCAACACTGGTTAACAGCTAACAACTCTTTACAGCATGCCGCTTAAAGGCACACAACACTTACAGTATAGTCTGTATTATTCATGCAGATCACTGAAATAAAAACTCATGTTGTATGTAAGTATCCTGGAAAAGTATTTAAAATGTGACAAATTAACAAAAAATGTGTGCGAACTCTCACCTGTGCTTTAAAATTAAATTGCAGTCTCTTTATAGCAAAAAGTCCGCGGGACTATAACAACCCTTTCTCCCCCACTGCTAGTTGAATCTGATCAAATTAGCACTTTTGAAAGAAATTGGAGTGCTGATTTAAGAATCCCGTGTTCCCGCCTGGGTTGAAGTGCGAGAATATTCGGGAGCGAGAGGGGGTGGGGGACGTTCTGATTATTGCCAGCCCTGAAGGAAAGCGCTATTCCCGTGTTCCCAACTCTCAGGGAGAATTAATTAGGGCGCAGAGCAGCCAGACATGCATGGCGAGCTCCAAAGCGGCATTAACATTAATCACAGGTGAAATGTATATCATTCACACTCACCTCATGGATGATGAGCTGCCGCTTCCAAGAAGTCAAATGTAATGATTCATTACGAAATCCATTATGACACACCGAGGAGTCAAAATCTGTATTTTGTACTCTGAGCACCTAAAATATATATATTTTTTTAAAGTAATTTCTAAAGCAATATACCATATGTATATGAAACAATTACATCCAATGGTGATGTATAGACAAATTAATTAAGCATATTGATTGGGCAGTGCTGTGTGGATTTTTAATTAGCGTATGCTTCAGTGTGTTAAACATGCCTGCGCTCCTTTTGAGTGGAACCAGGCGGAACCAAGCAAGTCGGCACAAGGTGGCTCAAATTATGTTAAACATGGGATTAACACTCAACATTCCCCATCAAACTCCAACTAGTCCACAAATATAGACAGCAACTTCCAAGCTCTGGTCTTTATTTTCAGAGTGGCTTGGTTTGAGCCCCAAAAGATGCACTTGATGTCTATTATGCATGCATTACATTTGGAAATACTTCATTCATGTAATCAAAGACCACGAGATGAGTAATCTGGTTTCCTCTTACACAAAACAAAAGCAGTTATTTGCCATTCATCTAAATGTTTTAGTTTTTACTGTCAGAAGAAACACAGGATGACATTCATAGACACTTAACTTTACTGCTGTTGAACTCCTTTGGTAACCAAAACAGCAACAACACCTACCCAAGCACAATGAATTACTACAGTCTCTACGGGTAAAAGTGTGCAGATTTATCTCATGTTGTAAACAATTTCCCTGTGCAGTATTAAAGGTGATTGCGTCAGAATGTGGTGTGTGTCCATGTACTGCACTGTATGTTCCAAAGAGCAATGTGACTTAATAACCTCGTCTGCCTCAGTTCTTGATCTTCCACTGTGTTGCAGTATACTATGTCTAAAGACAGTTGTTTAACATTGTCACTGCCTGCGGAATCTCCAGGACTAGCTGACTTGGCTGCCTAATAGGCCAAAATTAATCTGCACACAAATGGCTGACATCCACTCAGAATTTTTTTTCAGTATTATTTTTTAAAAGTTCATATTAATGTTGGAAAAAGTTGTGAAATTGTTTATTTCGGGGTCCATTTTATATCATAAAACCTACGGCTGGGTATCGAGTTTAATTTCCGCAGTTGATTCGATTTCGATTCACAAGAGTTCAGTTCGATTCGATTTATTTCGGTTCACTTCAATTCAATCCAACATTGATTAATTATGGAACATCAATGGTTCTTAAATATCAATGACGTGATAAAAACTCACTCTACATACATTCATTTTCAAATTAAATGTTCCAGAGGAATTAACTGGTTAAATGATTTAGTTTATTAATGAATGTAACACGTTATAATCACCCAAGTGTTACACAAACATTGGCATCAGCAAGGATGAGATGAAAGTATTTTCATAATTCTAATTCTATAATTGTAAATATAAAATTAAAAAGATTCTCAATGGTCCAATAAGTCAGGTTTTGCAGAAATGTAACAAAATACTTTCAAAATCAGGTGAACAGTAAATTTCAAGAAAACGGTAAGATACAAAGAAATGTTGGCCTTTAAAATTTAATTTTCTTATGAATTCATGGGGAAAAGATATATTAAAATAATCAATTCATTCATGTATGAATCGATATCAGGCTTGAAGAAGAAAATTTACTTGATATCGATTATTCGATTTTTCAAACCCAGCCCTAATAAAACACTGACATTTAAACAGGGGTGTGTACACTTTTTATATCCACTCTAACCATCAGAGTACAGGGTGGAATGAATATGTGAACCTCCATGCTAATGACTTCTCTGAGAGCTAATTGGAGACAGGAATCAGCCAAGCTGGAGTCAAATCAATATGAAAAGATCAGAGCTGTTGGTTAGATCTGTCCCACCCTATAAAGACACACACCAGTTTCTTCTTCTTAATTAGCTTTACAATATGTGAACCATGCCTCGCTCAGCATATGCTAACATCTCGGTTGAAAATGTAACACTGTTTGCGTCACGTGAGGTGCGGAGTTTGGACCCAAAAGCAGACAGGACACAGGCAGGGGCGTAGCCAGAAATTTTTCATTGGGGTGGCCAGGGTGAAACCATGACTCATATAGGGGTGGCCATAAGTTCATACCTAAAATATCAAATAAGTGGTTCTTAACCATGCAGCCATACCGTTCGCATGCCAACCTTGGGCTGCGAGCGCCTATGAGTGGGCTGCATAAAATAATGTTATGAATTCAATGCATTGGAGCTGTTACAATTGTCAATTTTCTGCCACTTGGCGACAATAAGCCAAATGACTGTTAAAAATAACCCTTGGTTTGTTTTTATTATATTGTTTTCTGTAGTTCTTATTTATTAATTGTTTTATTGTGTCCTTTTCAAATATCAGCCTGCTCCTACTGCACAAGATTGATACATCAAATTTCTTCTTTTTGTGTCTATTTTTACACTCATTTATTTGTTCAAAACACTGAACATTAAACATACAAATAAAAAACGAAAACTAGTGAATTACATAATTATAATAATAAATTTAGGTTTGTGTGAATGCCACCGGTGTAAGCTCTGAAATGTTTTTGGAATTATGTTTTTATCTGCTTCAGGAGCTGAGATATCAATTATTTAGTAGGCATTGACAATATTGTAGAATATCCAGGATCCTGGGGGATGGCCACCAGGGGGCACGTGGGGTGGCCGGGGAGGGGAAGTGTGGTGGCCCTGGCCACCCCTGGCCACCACGTGCCTCCGCCATTGGACGCAGGAGTTGAAAAACAGACTCTTTAGAGACAAAAATACAAAGTAACAACAGAGCGCAGGGTTGGATAAAGAACACATGGAAGACAGCTCTACATACTGACAAATGTGTCAATCAGCAACTCCAGTTAGGACAACGTACACATTTATATGACAGGCCTATAGGACAAAATAAGAGTGACAAATACTGGACCATATAAGCAACGGCGTAGCAAATGACAACATCATAAAGGACAAATACAAGACCATATATGACAAAATTGCAACATTGCTATCAATAAGACATTTATCAGATTATGACCATCTGTCTGCCGATTAGAGCTCAAACAGAAGATGAGTGATGCAGACCCAAAACAGCAACAGTAGAAACTTTTCCTTCTGGAGTGGTCCATGCAGTCAGTGACTTGACCTTAACCAGACTGAGATGAGACTTCACATGCAGGAATGTTCTAAAATTCCACCTGACTCCTGTGCAAGTCTTAACTGCAACTTAAGGAAAGTTCCAAAGGTTTTTCCAACTCACACTAAGCATATTTATCTGTTGGGTTACTAAAAAAAAATTCTGAGTTACAGTATAAGTCTATTATTACAAGCTAGTGTCACAATCGACTTATAGTGAAGCTGTTATTTGAAACAAAATGTTTT
Organism: Vanacampus margaritifer; assembly: GCF_051991255.1. Taxonomy (NCBI): domain Eukaryota; kingdom Metazoa; phylum Chordata; class Actinopteri; order Syngnathiformes; family Syngnathidae; genus Vanacampus; species Vanacampus margaritifer. Next base: position 16,814,291 of record NC_135442.1, read on the forward strand.
ACATCATACAGCTTCAATCAGGGACTTGACTGTAAAGATAAACAAAATTATAATTAAACATTCCCATCGCCTACGTATGCACACATTTTGACATCAGCTAATAGTTATGCATTACAGAAAATAAAAAACACAACATTACACCAATAACATAACTAATAAATAAGGAGGGGGAAATCATGTCATTCAACTTACAAAAAGCGAGTCCAGTTCAAGTTTATTCAGTATACGGTCTTGTAACGCACTTGAGAATAACATTGAATCCAGAATCTAACAATTAGCCGTTCCTCCCTTTTCATGATTTGTCCTCTTTAAGCAAAGCCATCTACTGTCTAATTTCCAGCAAAGTGGGTTTTTGAGAGGCGCTCTAATAAAACGCTTCGCCTCCTCGCAGTGGAGCCTTTCTCGGGCCCCCCGCCGGGTGTATTGATAAGCAGCACTGAACCCTGCGGTCAGTGTTTAATTGCATTATTTGGAGTCCTCTAGTCATCCTGCTCTCGCCTCCTTGATGGGAGGGAAGAACAAGTGTTTACTGATAAAGTGAGGTGAAGATCAAAAAGGATACACGGGGAGACAGAGTGGGCGAACAGTTGGGAGTTCGGCGCATGATATTGATGGATAAATGAAAGCTTCAGAGTCTTTTTTTCACTCTTAATATATGTCATTTATGTTATTAGAAGTGAAAGATGGGTGGAGTGGTTGAAGCATAACCTCATGGTTCAATCTTCACAGTCACAGTTCAACACTCAAAACAGCCCCTGAAGGGTCTCATCGTCTCTTGGTGTCTTTTGTGTAAAGCATCGTTAAGGTTCAAGATCATATTTAGGCTGCACTCATAAGTTCAATAGCATCTCAGTTATTGCCGTGGTAACAAAAAAAAATCACCAATGGTTTACAGCACTTTTAAAAATCTCCCTTAGCGTTCAGATATTTCTCAGAGTAACGATATGTTAACGTTTTTCTTTTTAGTTTAAAATGCCTTACCTCAACCAGAATCCCGTATAGCATTGTAGCCAAAGGTACAATGATGGTGGATTAATGTACCTTTTAAATCCCTGTTGTGGAAATCAAAACCAAGTTGCCATTTCTACCATTCTTCTTCCTTTTTTTTTTCTTCTTCTTTTTTTTCTGGAGAGCTCAGTATTGTTCATTCGGTAATTTTACCGATTTGACATGTCATCATCATTGCTCTCCTTTTTTTTTTTTGGGATGTGGGTGATTATGTGTATGTGCGTGTGTGTGTGTGCGAGTGTGTGTGTATTGATTAGTTCACCTAAAACCTATTAAAAAAATCCCATACCGTTCACCTAAACCGAACACTTCCAGCCAGAGTCGTGAGGCCGTCAGGAGACCCGAGGAAGGACCAAAGAAAAGAAAGGAAAGTGAAACTACCATTCTTCTATTTCAAGTCTTCATCCACTTCTAAAGAACAAGAATAACTTTTTTTCCCCCTGTAATTCCGGTGGAAGTACAGAAGTTCTTCTTCTTCTTCTTCGTTCTCTGTGTGTTTAGGAAAATAATGTAAATAAGAGCGGCAAATAAATGTATTTTTTCAAAATCAAAATCAAATCTTCGTTCTCTGAAGAAGAAGAAGAAGATTTGATTTTGAATTGATTTTGATTTTGAAAAATGGCATTTATTTGCCGCTCTTATTTACATTCTTTTCATAACACACAGCTCGGCAAGAGCAATTAAATAAATAGATTAAAAAAAATACAATGCTTTTACATCAGAACATCACTAAAGCATAGTGCCTCCTCCTAAGTCACGTCGCACAGTGCCCCGTTAACAGTCCACATCTCACAAAACCTATCCAAATCTCCTGCTCTCTTGTAAAAACTAAAATCAATAAAGAGTCTGGACATTATCAACTTTTTGCATAGAACCTTGGGGTCGACTTCTGCCCCATCATCAACTTTCCTTTTACGGGACAACCACACACCCATCTTGGCCTGGCTCAAAACAAAGTTTAAAACCCGGCTTTCTCTCTTGATCTGGCCCTTGTGGTTAAAACCATAAATAAAAGAGTGCTTGTGAAAAACTACTTTGCATTGGGTAAAAACCCTATCAACCAAATCAAAAACAGATCGCAAACGCTCACACTGATAGAAACAATGAAAGACTGTTTCCCTGTGTCCACAGAAGGGGCAGGCATCCTCCACGGCTGGATTTATCGCGGATATAAAGGAGTTCACAGCCACGATGCCGTGGAGGATCCGCCATTGAACATCGCCGTGTTTTTTGACCACTTGGGCCTTGTATAAGGTGCCCCAAGCTGGCTTCAGTTCATCATCTATAACTCTCCTCCATGGAGTGTCCAAGCGTCCGTTAAGTTTATTTTTATGTTAGGTTTTAGCCATTGTTCAGTAGAATTGTTTTAAAGACAAAGAAGAAGAAGAGGAGGTAGAAGAACAAGAAAAATGGTGAAAGCAAAGCAATTATTCCAAACTGGCTTTAAAGTCTGTCAGGGAATAATGACTTACAAGGTCATTATAACGCTCCCCATCCTCCAAACAGAAGATGTTCCAAAGGCCATAAAAAGAGATTGAACAAGGTGCCACGCTTGAGCACCTCCCTTCCTCCCGCTCTGACGTTTTTTGTGGTGGCATCTGAGAGTTGCATTGTCCGTTCTCTCATGCCCTCTACCCCTCCATCCATCCTGCGACCTCCTAGTCCACTGCACAGACATGCAAAGGTCAGAGGGAAGAGCATCCCTCTATTCATGAGCGGCCAGCTGCACCCGCTCCCTCACCTGGTGCCTCATCATAAATGGACTCAGAGTATGACACAAACTTTTTGTGTTCTTAGTGGCTTTTTGTCCGTCAACTTCATTTGGGATGAGACAACATCCATCCAAATTGTGCAATGATGTGGAAGAAGAACCCCCCCCCCACCCCCCACCCCCTTCAATCCCTGTGGCGGTCATTGTGGACGCACCCCTCCTTTTAGAAGGAGCTGGGGTGGAAAAGAGCGACGGCGTTGTACTGCATCGCGCTCGAACTGAGAGGTACACGGAGCGTAGCCGCACTTCCTGGCAACGCGACAATTTAGGACAGGATATGGTGGCTAATTACATCATCATCACGCCGAGTTGACCATGTGTTCACGTGTGTGTCTGTTGGAGAGTTTTAATGAGCGCTCATTGATTCTTGACTGAACACTTCATTGCTTTGTGGATCAATGCATGCAATTGTAGTTGATGTTTACCAAATATATATGTGTTAATGTGGTCATTTACAACTCCCACATTTGGGCGGATGATATGGAGTTGATAATAATAATTAAGAAGGAAATTCAGATTGACAGTTGATCACTCCAGATAACGGACTAGCGTGATCTTTCCGTCTTACTTGGCCACAGAACAGTTGGAAGATGACGCCATTGGCATGGCTGTTCTTGAACCTCGAGCACCTAATTTGATAAGAAAATTTTCATTTGAAAAGACCACCTAAACATTGAGAAATATCAACAAAAAACAATTTCAGTCCATGAAAAACGGCCACCAAATGTGTGGGGAGCCCCACTTTGGTTAGGGGCTGCCTTGCTTATCAACATTTTGGACATATAGGACCACTTCCACTCTGGTAAAAAAATATTTTTTCACTCCTTCTGCAAGTCCGAATTCAGAGTTGCGTGCCTTTAGTGTAGTATCATGTTGTGCTGAAAAGCAGTATATATAGGTCTACTGAGAGATGTAACATAATGGCAAATAAGAAGAAGAGGCAGAGAAGGTCCCCAACTGAGCTCCATTAATACGCGTTGCTCCCTCAGATCAGAGAGAATATACAAAGGCTGTGCTGTAAGAAGCTTCATGGAGTTCACAAATTATATACCATTAGGTCATAACAAAAACGGCACACAGCAAAATGCATCATTCAAACACACCTGGGGATAATACACATAACTCAAAGAATTACGGATCAAAATCACCTGGAACTGAAAAATGTGAGTATACAGATCATAACATGCACGGCTTGGTAGCCTATATGAAATGCACCCAGACAAAAATAACTTATTTTCCTCTATCACAAACAATTGCTACATCACCACTGAACAATTCAAAAGCACTGAAGCACTGAAGCGAGATCTTAATGATCACATTTTAATGGCAGAAGCCTAAATGCAATTCCAATTGCATCTTGAGGGTTACGAGGTATATGAGAAGACAAAAACTAAAGTGTTAAGGTTGAGGACCCAAGTGCAAGGGAAGCAAGGAGGCAAGAAAGAAAAAAAGAAAAAAAATATTTTCAAAACAACAAAAAGACAACCAAGGTACAGGGTGTTAATCAAAAGACTAAATTAACAAAGTCCAAAAACAAGTTTCAAAGTAAGAAACAAAACACTAGGACTAGATTGACAATGACGCAACTTGGGAATGTAGCCAACAGGAACATAGAGAGCAAAGACAATGAGCCAACAACGACAGAAAGAAAGCAGAGAATTAAATACAAGCAAACTGGCGAGGCAACAAGGAGCATCTGGACAAAACACAGTTGCTGAGGCCCCGTCCAGATGGAAGCAAAACTGGCTTCGTTCCTCAAACAAATCTCGTACACAAAGAAGCATTTCAAGACTTGCGTGTGTCCAAAAGAAGATGCTGAGGACGTTAAACAGCTGTAATGTATATGCCAAGTCTGGAGTGGCGCTGTAGCGCAGCCACAGGGAGTTAACAGAAAGCATAAAAGAAGAATCAGTGAAGAAGACAAACACTTTTTTTTCTAACTTTTTTGCAATCTACAGAACAAACATGTATCGAAACAACATAGAAAAAGACGAACAAAGGAGAAGCGACAATGGCGGGTAATTCAAGTACAACACCGCTTGTTGAACTTGGGAATAAAGAAGCAAAATATTTTTGCTGCAAAAGAATAAGAAAGCTAAGGAAGGTTGCGCAAAATGACTACGACACGGCTATCCGCCATTGTTGTTGACAGACTGACGGTTCACGCGCAGTCAGGCGAGAATTGGAGCATACGTCATCAATCTGCGACAATGCGTCGTCATCGAGCTGCGACCATTACGTCATCAATGGAGGAGTATCCTGCATATGGTGTCCAGACGGACGCGTACCGGGCGCGTTTTGAAATCTTTTCACTCTGGAGCCCAATTTTAAAAGTGATTAATTTCAAACTCCGATACCTCGCCATCGTGACTGTGGATGAACGGCCTAAACGATAAGAAACTTGTGTGGATACATTGAAACTGGCTTTTGTGCAAACGGGGCCTGAGGGAGTTGATTGGAAGAAACAAGGCACGAGCACAGGTGGAAGCAATGAACCTAATGAGCAGGACATTATATGAACCACACCACGCTTCGTTGATTGATGATATACTCACCAATGCCATAAACAACAACAGAAGTGGAAAACTCTTAACTGATATATGTCTTTGCAAGACATCATAACAACTACACTGGTAGTGAATATGAGGAATTTTTAAAGGTATTTACATTACTGCCCTGTAAAACAAAACAGTATGAAGGGTCAAGGAACAGACTGTCATTGGATTACAAAATGCTTATTGAAGGCATGTACTGTTAAAACAAAAAACAAACAAACAAAAATCATTGTACAGAGAACAAATATGAAGCGCATAAAATAAATTGGTTGTTCAAAGAGCCACTAAGTAATAATAGTCAGCAATTTTGCAAGAAAATACTTGATGGCAATAGAAATAACATTAAAGGAATGTGGAACGGATGATATCCGAGCATTCGAAGAAATCTACATGGAATATTTCGTCTCACACAAGTAAACGAAAGAGAAATTATTGAAACAACTCAGAAATGTAAAAATAAAAACTCCACTGATCGTGATATCAACATGATGATCATAAAAAAGGCAAATGTGGGCATTGCAAAGTCATAACTATTTATCTGTAAGTTATCATTTCAAAGTGCAACATTATCACAGAAAATGAAAATAGCAAAAATCATTCCTCCTCTCAATACAGCAACAATTCTCAGATATTCTTGAAAACATCTTCCTTGAAAATGTCACTGATAAATTCCATCTTCTCATTGACAACCAATGTTCAGTTCAATCAATTATACAACTGTTGCTCTATGTGTGTTTCTACATTTCCTGGAGCCCCTCAAAGATCATTATTGGGTCCCAAACTGTACCTGTAACATAATATAAAACGTGATAATTGTCTATATCAGAACAGTGTAGTGTATAGAACTTGAGCAATAGTTTTTACACGAGCCAATCAAATGGACTGCAGTGTTTGTTCTAGCTCCACCCTTTTGATCAATATCAATGTAGCCTGTAGTACCCCAATAGAAGTGTGGCCAAAATTCAAATGTTTCAGTTTTGACACAAAATGGAAGCCAAGTGAAGCACACTTAACCGAGAAAGGAAAGGAAGTGTTGTTCAAGTCAAAAAGTGTTGCGCAATCATCCAAAATGTGTAGCAAAAGCGTGAATTGATCTCTGTGAGAGACTGTTTGAATGCGTGTTTGTGAGCGAGGTGGAGGATTGTCGGGGGGGGGGGGGGGGGTCACGTCCGAGTTCAGTGTGCCAGAGGTCTCCGAGCTCCGGCTCTTTGATTCGGCTCCCTCGCGGCTCCGAGAATTTCCTCTCTGGTTTCCCAGTGCAGAGCCCACGCTGGGCAAGGAGAGCCGCAGCCAGGAAAATTTATGTTGATGTCAGCAAAGAAAACAGCAGCAAAGCCTTGGAGCACGTCTCACAATATTTGTCAAACAGCGGTCTGTCCATTCTTTTCTCGCCACTCTCCTCTTACTCTGACGAATATTTCGACTGGTACCTTTTCTTGGATCTTCCATCCATGTTGGCGGGCGGTTTCACACTACCCGTGACTTGTTGACTCTGTTGACGGGGGCGCTGGTTACCGCAGCTCTGCTTGGGGGGGGGGAAGAATGTTGTCATCCCACAACATCTGATAATGAGCGCATGGATGAATGGTGAACGCTCCGACATCTGCTTGGACCATGTGAGACACATGTTCATGTTGGCCACAACATTAGGTACTCTTGCAAAATTAATAAGATCCAATATGAGAGTTGAATCAAAAGCCTTAAAAGAAAAAAAAGATATGTAAAACACTCTCTCCCTCTAAATATTAGGGCTGTGCACGAATCTTCACTGTTGGCCTCTGACAACGTGCTAGCACGAAGGGAGTTTGCAAACTTGAACGCTGGACCAAAGAGGAACCCTCCTAGGTTAGCTTAGCGCAAGCTAGCTGGTAACATGGAACACGGATGGATTTAAAACATTACCAAAAGTGAACAAACATTCTGAGTTCTGCCATTGGCCAAAGTAAGTTATTTTGAACTAAAAAGCAAAACCTTTTTGTAGGGTGACGCTGCATTAGCGCGTCAGCAGCAGTCTTGGTGCACTGCGATGTGTTTTCATAAAATGAGGCTTGATAAAGCGCTTTGGACAGCATACGGTGAAGATAAGTGCTCTCCATTCATCATATACGATTGATCAAAGTGGATTTTTCATTTTTGGAATGGCGTGTTTTTTGACAAAAGTACAATTAGTAACCCATAGAAATTGATTTGGGGGTTAAATGTAAAATAAATATGCAAACACTGATTTTTTTACACACTATGCATTATTTGTAGCTGTGTTTATTTCCATTGTGCAAGATGGTGGTTAGCATGAATAACTGGCTAGACAAGTGATCAAATTAATTATATGATAGTGCATTGTGTTGTGAATGTGCCAATTCATGACTGATGTTGTGGCCTTTTTTTTTCTTTGGATTTTTCTTCTCATTCTTCTGCTCATTTCAATTTTTTCAAGGTGCCTTTTCTTGCTGTCAGTAAATGCAACTCATCTCAGTACTAAAAGGTACACTTGAATTCCTCTGAGGGGTACAATTTGGATTTTTTTCTCACAGAAAAAATAGTCTAAAGATTTTGACTGTGGAACAGACTACTTACCTCATTTGCTCCCCAAAATGTATAAAGACATTCTATTTTAAATGTTTTAAAGGATCTTTGTGCAGTTTGTCATTTTAATTACTCGTGACTGCCACCTCCGGCCCATATCATAACTGCAGTATCTGTGTCAGGCTTGTTCATGGTGCGAGTACGTGCACGATCTTAAAGCGGCAGTTCAAGTGATGTAAGAAAAACTCCACCCCTCCCCTCTCCAAAGAAACTGTGGGGTGTGCAGGGTCCTTACACTCTACTATAAAGAGAAGATAAAAGCTGATAGATGCAGTCAGAGTAAAACAGTCAGGGCTCTTCGTACTCATCTGGGCATTGGTGGAGCATGCGTGATGTAGAAAAAGCTTTAATATTACCTTTTTAAACGGCACATTGCACCTTTAAGTGTCACAAAGACGTATTTATAGGTTTTTTATGTTTTATTTATGCTAGAGCATACAGTACAGAAGGCTTTGATGCAGCCTCCCAACTGCAAAGAACGGTTGAAGAAATGGTAGTTAATACACAAACGACCAGCAGGTGACAGCAGAGCAAAAGATATTAACCAGGGCCATGTTGAAAAAAACCTCAATTACTCACAATTCTAAATAGATTTGTGAATGATGAAACTTAGCCTATGCTAATGCCAATTGCTGCAAAACGGAAACAGATAGAAATATACTTTTTTTTCCTGATGAAAGAAGAGACTTTAATCTTTATTTTGGTAGGTTCCATGTTCCATATTCTGTGGACCTTGCAAAATCAGTCAAAATTCAGTAAAACAACCGGGAGTGAAGGGGATTGCTTCTGTGAAAATGTCTGGAAGTGAATGAGTTAAATTTCCATCATCTCCTGTGTGGATTGTTTTTGTTTTGAAATCACTCAACCTTAGAGAGCCATCTGTACTCGCAAGTACCACTAAAGCCCAATAAGTATATCCATTTGGACTACAAAAAGTTATGTTATCCTTTAGGGCAGGGTTGCCCAAGTCCGGGCCTCAAGACGGCCTATCAAGCCTGTTTTTGATGTCTCCCTTCTCCAACACACCTGAATCAAATAGTTAGGATCGTTATCAAGCCTCTGCAGAGCTTGCTGATGATCATTTGATTCAGGTGTGATGGAGGAGGGAAACATGGGATACAGGCAGGACAGGTGTTCTCGAGGAATGGACTTAGGCACCCCTGTGTTAGGGTTCGGCTTTCTGTTGACACAATGTTGACCAACCAAATGAGGTCACACCTGTTTGCCACAACTCCGATGTCTTAAAGTGTCAAAATTAACAGTCCAAAACAAGCAATCACAACAGAAGCATCACGATTCCATCTCTGTGCCCGCCTTCGTTTGTCATTTAAAAAAAAAAGTTGACTGCAGTGTTTTCTTCCAAGTGTCAAAAAATGAGGAAACCATTGCAGATGCACTTTCTGAAAACCGCCCCGTAGGCTCCAACATTCAGTTCATTCCTGTCACATCCTTTTCCTGCTTGGCATCTATCCGTCATCTTATTGGTTGGCATGCCCGGCTCCTGCCATCATCACCATGGCAATGCAAGTCTCCTCCTGTTTGCCATCACCATGGCGATGGGAGTGTCCCCCAGCAACCATCAGCATGGGTTAAGCCTCTTAACCAGGATCACCATGGCAATGAGCGCCCGCTGGATCGCCGGGCTGAGGAAGACGCACGGCGTTGATATGATGATGGCATTTTTCCTCTTCCCTTTTATACGCTCTGCAGTCGTCCATGTTGTGTTGTGTGGTGTGCGTGGTGGGAGGGTGCTGCCGTGTCGCCGCCACCTCTAAGTGGGCCCGGCAGGAGGTCTCGACGGCGTCATGGTGTTGAAGACTCACCAGATAGCATCAATGGGGCATGGATGCATGCACACACACACACATGCATGCTGAGCTAATTGTGCATACTAAAATACACACTGAGTGCTTGGTTGCAGAAGGCTGACTTTTATTGTGTACGTGTGTGTGTACGGTTGTGTGTGTTTATTTAAATGTGCAGGACTATTTGTTTGCATTTAGCTAAAGAGTACCGCACACATGGAAGAAGTGTCGCTCCAAGGTATGATATGTTAATAAAATGTGTCAAGATGTCTGGAACCTGTTCCCTCTTTATAAAGCAACGTACAGCCTGAGCGCGGCTAATTAGCGAGCCCATCTGTTCGCTCGGGCAAACTTGTTGGGATTTAGCGGAGAAACTGTAAAAAGACGTGCTCGCTTCTGCTCTTCGCGGCAGATGACAAGTGTGAGAAAGACCAGATTCAATTCCTCCTTGCCGCCAGCCTTTTTGTTGACTCTTATTCAATTCAAAAGCTGTTATTATTTATTTTATTCATAATAATAATAATTATGACCCTTTAAAGAAATTTAGATCAAGTTCATTTTGTTAAGTACTTTAATGTTATTTAACCTTCCTGTTGTGACTTGCATCGTCCATTCACATACAGATATAATTAAAACATTTTCCGTCCCTTTAAAACTCATTCAAACCCAAAAACATATAAATATTTTTTTTAATACTTTGTCTTTCACTCCCAAAAACATATTTATATATATTTTTTTATGTTAGAGGATACAGAAGGCTTTGATACAGCTTCTGACATGAAGAGGTCGCTTAAAGCAATGGTAGTAGTTATTACAAAAAACGGCCAGCAGGTGGCAGCAGAGTATAAGAGATCAGCCAGGGCCATCATTGCAACAAGCTCTTTTTGCCAGTGTTTTCAACAGGTTTGTGAATAATTATGAAAGTTAGCAATATTATCATGCTATTTGCTGCAAAACAGGTAGAAATATACTTTTTTTTCCTAATGAAAGAAGATACTGTAATCTTTCTTTTGGTAGGTTCCATGTTTTTATAGCAATCAAACTGAATATAGCAAAATCTGTCAATTTCCAGTATAACAGCGAGCAAAGGGGGTTGCTTCAGTCAAAATGGCTTGGAGTGAATGAGTTAAATACACACCTAGCATATGCATGTCTGTGTATTTACATATACCCACAATGTCAATTCGTTTGACCATTTACATACACATATAGAGCCTTAGAAAGAGTTTTCTTTCTTTTGGTATTTTTGTAGACGCACACATTTAGAAACTTGAGTTTGAACCGTTGTGGGAGTGAACAAAGCCGACTTGCTTCCCGGCCAAAGGAAGAGGCTCCTCTCATTTTCTATAAATTCTGCGCAAGGGATGCGCATGGTCTACATTGCGGAACCATAAGGGACGCGCCGAAGTCCATGCAGGAGATCGGTGCATGCAAAGTAAGTAAGGAACTGCAAGAAGCTCTCCATTTATAGATGATGTAAACTTGAGACCACCTTCCGCCCCTATGGTACATTCGTGCGCACGTCTACTGTCTAATAAAGCCCATAATGACAACATTCTACATATAATCAAACAATTGACTGAATGTGTCCCGTCACATGCAAAAAAGTATAAACATACACATATATCAGTCCAATTACATACACACATACACTGTAACACAAATATGTTCTGTCCCTTCATATACTGTACATTAAGGTATGTCTGTCCACTCACATACATCCATTTGCAAGCTATCTATCCATTCACATAGAGAACACACGCAATTAGGGGCCGAGCAGCTTTGATTTTGAAGGAATTCTTATTCTTCTTTCAATCACATTTTGGAGGGCCAAAACATGAACGAAAACTTACTAAACTTGGCACATACATCGGGGCCTGGCGAAAAAATGTGATATTTTAAAGTTGTTATACATGAGTAGAAAAAATTGATTTAACGGAACCCTCTCCTGCAGGTACATTTGACCGAGGCCTACAAAAATTGAGATGTACGGTAGCAATACACAAAAATGTACAGGAAGTGAGCTATGAGTATTTGAATGTACAATTTTGGCCCTTTTTTTGCACTTTTACACAGGTCATATTTTTGCCATCTTGTCCTACAGAGTTAATCCAATTGATTTCAAACTTGCGCCGTACCATCTCAGGACCTGGGACAAAAAAAAATTTGCTTTCAAATTACTATATGTCGAGGGCGGGCATCACATTTTGCTTTTCAAAATTCCCTTCCTAATGAAGCATTCTTGCTTCATGCTAAATCTAACCGAAAGTCCACCATTTTGAAAACGTCATCATGCGCTGTTGCCATGGCGACACACTGTTAGCGAGGGGTCCTTTAAAACTACTTGCAGCTCTACTTTTCAACATGCCTTTCCATTTATAGACACTTGCAATGTAAATACACAGTATGTTTTTTCGACATAATGTAACTCAATTCTGTCCATTCACTTGATGGTGAAGCAATGCAGTAACTATGGCACTTTTCTTGCAGGTGGAGGGAACAGGCCCAAACAGCAGTAATGGCCATTGAAATAACATCTATGACAGTTGGCGCTCAGTGGTCTAATTGTTGCCTCTATGTGGACTACATGAAGCTGTGAGCAGGCATCTCTGTTGTCTTCCACCCACCTCTTTTTCTCACTTCCCCAAACTATTTGATTCTGTTTAAATAGCCCTCCTAAATCCCGCCCTGCATCCTGTGTGCTGGGATGCTGTTTTCTCTGGGGGCACTTTAGTGATTCCCTAACTTGTTATGCTAATCAAAGCGCTCTTCTCAGATTTATTGCCCACTTGCTCGGAGGGGGGAAGAACAGAAAGAGAATTTGCAGTAATTAATCCCGTTAACCAATGATAATTGGGTCCAAAAAAGAAAAGACAGACACTGTGGGAGGAGTTGCTTGCTTCCTGTGTTTTATTTTAAACTTAATGTTTCCTCCTGTTTAAATTTCCTCCCGGGATTCCTGCTAATCTGCTTGCCCGCTCGCCACTGGTGGGTCGAGGCCTACACAAGAGACGCTTGGATTCAATCAAACATTAGTGAGGATGTGGTCTCCCAAAATGGTGGGTGGCTGCACTGTCACAGCTAGCAGCAAAGCTAATTTGAAAAGAATTGCAGGAGTCAATTAAATAAACACCATTCACAATGTGGTTAATGGAAAGGCTGTGGTAAAAAAAAAGAAAATGTTTAATATTTTTAGAAATTATCTTAGCCCTTTAGCAAGGAACCCAATGGTTTATTATAACTAGGGGTGGGAATTTCTGACATTAGTCCGATTTGATATGTATCTCGATACACAGGTTGCGATTCGTTTGAAAAAAGATATTTTTCAGAGCAGAAGGGTTTGACACGGTTCGATTAAGTTTGGGAGCGATACGGTTTTCGATTTGATATGATTCATCATTACACACCACAAATTCTTACAGTATCTTCAAACATGTTAAACAATAAAAAATATATATAAAAAAACGTATTCTATATTTTCATATATTGAATCAATTATTTAAATAGACCGCAAAAAAAGGGCTGTGCGATATGATTTGTATCACAATTTAAGTATTTATTAGTCGTTATTGACAGTTATAATTGTTTTGTTTTTTTAATTAAAAAAAACGATCAGGAAAAGAAAAGGCTGATAATTTAATTTGAAATATGAATATTTAACCTTTAAAAAGACACCAACACAATTACACAAAATATGGGCACAGTGCAAAGTATTTCAGAAACATAAATTTGAGACATGAAATAAACATAGCCACCTGATTAAAAAATAAATCTATCAAACACATTTTTACCAGTTATATATATATATATATATCCAAAAGTTGTTGCCAAAAGTGACCATCCCTTTTTAACAACAATTTTAGTTTTTCTTTTGCCGTCTCATTCATTTTTTATTTTGGTTAATGTACGACATTATTTAATTTTTTTAAAAATATGTTCTGAGACACAATGACCACTGAATTATTATTTTTTTTTTCACTCACTCACACAAACACGCACACATACAAACACGGTCTCCCAGACACGGAAGCGAACCCACGCCAACCTGCATGAGCGCTTGCTCATGTTATAAAAGATGAAAACCATAAAGCCTCACAAACGCAACCGATTCATAGCCACGTGATATCTGGTTAACAGCTTTACAAGCAATGTTTCTAAGGATTCCCCGCGGATTTTGTATCGATTGAGGAGTTTGCTACCGATATGGTCCTTATGACTCCGATATCCGGTTGAATAGTTTTTTTTGTCCTACCCCTAATTATACATAGTAATAATATGTACATAAAAAAATAAGTTTTCATCTGATTAAGACATGCAACATGCAAACTTCACACACATAGGCTTGAGCCCATAATATCAAAAAGTAAAATATTAATAATAATAATATAAATACAAATTTGTTCCATAAGATGGATAATATGTCAAATTTTAAAGAGTGAACTAAAATATATTTTAAAAATCTTACTTATTTGCATGAAATGAACCACACCTTAAAACCTACCCATATGTTTGGTGATATTTCATGAAATTGTTGTAGTATTATTTTATTGCTGAGGCAGCACAGCGCTATAAAGAGCTCACATTAACACACAATTCACTAAATGTTCCCCTTTAATGGCATTGTTAACTCCGCCTTTGTGTTCACTTCCACCTCACTCCTTTGTATTAACATGTTATTATAGCAACAAACATTTTCCACTTTTTACAGAGGAGTTCCCATGCGCGTTACCTTTTATGATCAGCTGCAATAACAGCCAAGGCTAACTGGTTCCATACCCGCGAATCGCTTGCTAGATCCCCCGGGAGAAACACTCATCTGTTTTTGTCAGTACCACGCCGCGACTGTAACCGGAATAGGCAGATCCTAATTTCATCCGCTTTCAGGGAATTTACAGGCTCAAACAAGACCTCCTGGAAGACATATTTGAGTTAGAACAAAAGATGTTGATGTAGCAAAATATTTGGTGGGAAGGTAACAAAGCACATTTCATATGACAAAATATTTAATAATTTTTAAACTATTTTTAGTGTTTTTTTTATTTATTATTGTACTGAGGTCCCTGTTGAGGTTTTCCGTCAATCCAGGCCTTGCCTCTAATAGACACCATGCTCCAATTAATTACCCCGTTCCTCCATTTAAGATTAATAAAGGCCTCCCTAAAGTAGACGCTGACTGTTTCACATCCGGGGGGGAAAAAAATCACTAGTTCACTGCTGAGCCCATTTAAGATGTGAGGTTACAGGGCTACACAGTAAATTCTGTAGTAAATTTGACTCTAAATAGAGTATATTTGGTTCCACTCTAAACAGAGTAAAATGTACACTTGCAAGAGAGTAAAAAAAAAGTCACTCAAGGGTTGAGGAACAAACCCACAACTTTAAGTCTAACTTGAAGACTATAAAAACATTATTATAAGCAAACAGTTGAGTGGCATAGCTCAGGTGGTAGAGTGGCAGTCTCCCAAGCTGAAGGTCATGAGTTTGTTCCTAAACCCTTGTGTAACTTAAAAAAAAAACAATAAACTAGTAAAATTGAGTCAAAATCTCTCCTTGCAAAATTTACCTAGAATTTCTGAGTGAAAAATCTTCAATTGATTTTTTTTTCATGGGATAGACAAATTCTTTCGTACACACTAAAAATACTTTGGGTAAAATAAACTCTGAATATTTTACTCTCTTCCAAGTGTAAATTTTAGAGTGGGGCCAAAGAGACTCTGACACAGAATTTACCCTGTACAAAAAAAAACCCACAAAACCACATGCATGCTAATTTTAGCTTACCATGCTGTTTCTGAATCTCTCTGGATGTTGCGGTGTTTTACGACACAGGTTTAATTTTACTGCAGCACTCTGGCTGCCTTTAGTTTCCATCTATTTTCTACACTGCTTCTCCTCATCAGGGTTGCAAGTGTGCAGGAACCTATCCCAGCAGACTTTGGGTGATGGGCGGGGTACACCCTCAACTAGTCGCCAGTCAATCACAGTGCACATATAGACAATTTTACATTCAGACCTTTGGCCAATTTGGAATATTCCATTCAGGGACGTAGCCATCATTTCAGAAATGTTGGGGTGAAGAGCAAAGGGTCAACGAGTGGAAAGGGGACAATTGCCGCTCTTCTTCAAAAAGGTTGAGAAACATGAAATACAACATGTAATTTCATTGATCGATCTAGCAAAAGCAAATTAGACATTACAGCCAATCACGATTTTGCATAAAATGCTAAAGATGGTCCAATCCGATCTGTGTAAATTTTACTACAACTACTGTTAGCCAATCAGATGACAATAATGCCACGGTCCTGCTCGGCCTACATTTTAGAACCTTGACATTAGAAGTCAACATTTATAATTGTTGTTTTAATTGTTCCCAAGCCCGTGTTAATAACCATATTGGGTCAGATTAAGAAAGTGCCGTGACCGGGCCAGGTAATTAAGAGGCTTAATGAATACGGCTAACGTACATCAAGTGTCACAAAGCTAGCAGGGAAGGCAGCGTTTGTCTCAATGTGAACTTGTAGTCCTGCGGCTCCCAGACGTCACAGTCGGCTTTTTAGCATCCACAGTATGGCTGTTGTCAGCGTCGCGGGAGGCGAGGGCACGGCCGAGGGGTTGGCCACCAGGACCAGGTGGGGGGGCAATGGCTGACATCCTCTCGCAGGCTAATTAACGACTCGAAATGGTCATAATTTTGTTGATTTGTTTTCCCATTCTGGCCGCATTTTTGTTCACTGATGCTTATTTATTTTACTGTTTTACTGTTTACCTCATCAGCCCCCCGTCTCGCCTCTACCTGCACCATATGGTTGCAGATCAAATAATGTCAAACATTTCGCCCTTGCAAGTTTTTGCAATTTGCAGTTTAGTAAACGTGAGACCTGTTGAAAGCAGGAGTGATAATAGAAGCCGGCCACCCCCTGTTGTTTGTGTCCCGCCGTAACTCCCTTCAATTAATGCTTCAGCAGGAGCTTCCTTGTAATATCACTTGCACTTCCAAGTTGTCATGAGCATGGGTGTGGGGGGGTGTAGGAGAACGGGGACGATAAACCCCGGGAGTGGTCTGCCAGGAGGACGTCATGACAGGCCTGTGAATGTTTGACGACAACTGGAGGGGATCCAAGTGAAGGCAGTTCGGGAGGAGGTTTGAGGTTGATAAACATGCTAAGCTAGTCTAGCGAATACAGTCAAACTGGCGCCAGCAGGATAGAAGATGACAGTTATAATTACCCATTGCCATGGTAATCACTTTCGCCACGGATGGCCGGCAAACTCCTCCATCCCGGTCAGTGTTTAATCACATTTAAGCTGTCAATTGTCAGGTATACAAGGCCTGGCCAGAACCTTAGGATGGGCACCGTCTGTGGGGGTCCCTCTATTTTTAATCATCCAAACAGGGGGATATCAGAGCCTAAAAATACAAAGATGTGTGTGTGTGTGTGTGTGTTTACAGAACATGAGCGTGGGTGGACTTTTTGATTGCAGCACACAGGATGCATCTTTGTGGTTATGTATAGAATCCCTTTGTAACGCTGTACAACAGCAAACATCATCATTGTCTCACTCCTGCCTCCTTTTGCTTTTATCTCGCTGTCATTTATTTATTTAGCAAATGAACCAATGTGGGTTTCATCCAGATCATAATCGGTTACACCGTTTTCTTAGTGTTTTTTATGACTGTTCCCTTCATACAATAGGGGCTATGTCAAAAGGAGTTTCAAATAAAACAGCCAAGATGTGAATGTAATAGCATAGTTTTCATAAAAATGTGAAGAATTATGGCCATGCAACTGCAGGTAGGTGGACACAGAGAAGGTCAAACAATCTCCTCACATTGAGTTAATTGCAGCAAAAGTGATAGCTTGATACCGACTAAACAAATCAGGCTCTATTTTCTATATTCTTGCCACTTGGAGTTGTGCTTGAAAGTTTACAAACTTATGATTGCACTGCAGGGCCGGACTGGGACTCATTTTCAGCCCTGGACTTTTATGGCTCAGACCGGCACACTTTAGTTTACAGTGTTGTATATCGTTTTATATGTATTCATCTATCCATCTAAAATAGCTTAACATTCCAACTAATGTCAATAGTAAAATCATTTATTTATGTTATTATTTATACTGAATATGAAACATTTTAAATTGAAATGGAAAGTCTTAACTTCAATCTACTGATTTATTTTAGTAGGAAAAATAAAACCTTATTTACTGTTCATATACTGACCCTAACAGTATCGGCAGCAAAGCGCTTTTGGTGCATTATCCTGTAATACAATGTGGCATCCTGTAATAGCATTTAGGTAAAGGAAAGAGGGAAGGTAGAGGCTGATAATGTCAGTGTGATAATTAGCGCAAAGAGGCTTAAAAAGCAGCGGTCCGCAGGGAGACGCCCCCTGGTGTGGGGAGATGGCGCGCAGCTGGATCACACTTAATTAACTAATTGAATATCATTTTGCCACTTAGCTAGAAATTAAAACATCCACAAACATGGACGGACATTATAACATTAATTTAAGAGTGCAAGCTTTAATAGGGGAGGGATTAGCGCTGATTAGATCTTATTGTAAATAAATGATTCATTTTCATTTCAGTGCTCTTCTGTAATGCACGGCAGGCTGGAATGTTCTACGTTTCACAGGCAGTCACTCTCATCCAGATATGTGATAACAGCATTCCTTCACATGATGATAAATACATATTCAACTGTTGTGGCATAATGAACAAATACTTTATCGACTTGCAGGTACACTTGGAAACATTGGATTTACTTTAAAAAAAAACTGAAGTAACCTGTTACTCCTAATATTGGAAATGAGCGTTGACTGATGTAAACAATAGCAACCTTTAAGGGTTGATTGTGGGTTGGATAGTTTCCGATGGTCTGAACGGGCCGTGAAGGCATCACCATTTTTTGGGGTGGGGTGGGGGGTTGCTGTTGTGTTCTTGCTGTTTTCTTCTTGAAAAACTGTTGATTATTTCAACGTTAAGATTCTTAGTGCAACCAGAATTTTACTTATTTAAACTTTGTCTACACTAGATAAGTTGAAGCAAACCAATTATTTCAAGTGGTCTGATACTGAACTAATTACATTGGCAGAGAGAAGAAAAACATACACAGGAATGTTTGTTGATTCACGTTAGCTGCTAGCTGCTAACACTGTGTTTCAGTACGGAATGACTATGTCAGCGGGAGATGATGGAATGTTGAGGTAGGAGTTGCCGTGGATGAATAAGCAATTTATAAATATTGTGAAACGTCCCCAAACCTCGTACATTAGCTGTTAGCGCTAGCCAGGGTTGGGAGAGTTACTTTTAAAATGTAATCTGTTACAGTTACAAGTTACCTGCTAAAAAATGTAGTTAGTAATGTAATCCAAGTATCATAATATTAAAGTAATGTAACTGTATTACTTTTGGATTGCTCCAATATTGAGTATGCTCATGAAGACAAAATAAAAATAAATATTACCACAATATATATTCTATACAATGTGCCCCTGCTATTTGCGGGTGATAGGGACCCGGGCAGCCTACAAATAGCAAAAATCCTTGTGTAATTAAAAAGCATATAGGCGATTGATTGATTGATTGATTGATTGATTCATTCATTCATTCATTCATTGAAGGCTATATGCTGTTTTCGAACTGTCACTGAAAGCAACCACACCTCATAGGTAGGTAGATAGATAGATAGATAGATAGATAGATAGATAGATAGATAGATAGATAGATAGATAGATAGATAGATAGATAGATACACACACAATATACATTCAATACATTCCAATATAGCATTTTTCCTTAAATTTGATAGATAGATAGATACATCCAATGAAGATTTTTTTGGAAGGTGTAACTCACATTATGGTTGTAGGCTAGCGGGCTAGCTAGCAAGAAGCTATAGTGCGTAGCTTGCCGCTGAAATCTTAGCTCAAACTTTCACTCCGAGTAAGTTTCAGTGAATACCGGTCGCCATTTCCTCCTCCCGTCCGTGAAGCTTTTTCAAACTGCCCGCGTATGGAGGACACGACTAGTCAGTTCGTTCGTTCGTTCCCACCTCCCGACATGTAGCAACGGTCCCACTCGCGCGGGCGTGCACGTGCTCTCTGTCGCTCTGTCCCTGTCTCTCTCTCGCTCTGTCCTTCTCTCTCTCTGTCTCTTTGTCTCTCTGTCTCTGTTTCTGTCTCTCTCTCTCTCTCCCTCTTTCGCACTCTAATCGTGGAAATTGTAATCCCTCGAAGTAATCCCCATTTTTAATAAATGTACCTGTAATCTGATTACATGTTTTTTCCTGTAACTGTAAGGGAATACAGTTTAAAAAAAAATGTAATCTGATTACGTAACGGCGGTACATGTATTCCGTTACTCCCCAACCCTGGCGCTAGCATAGTGTTCAACCTTTGACATCCCATTCTGATATCAAAGATTAAAATGAAAAAGTATTTTCACCCCTAACGAGTGCACATTCTAACAGGTGCTCGCGGTAGCTAGAGGTCACATTAGTGTTGTTTGAGTGGTCCACCTTACCTATCTGCCAAAGTTAGGCAGTGAAGTGAAGACACCCCAACGTCCTCTGAAGGGATGATAAGGATATACAAGTGTGGTGTGTATGTAAGTACAGTACGACTTTCATGAGTCGCGCCAGATTGGGCTTCTCGCTGTGAGCTGGAGGAATGTAGCTTAAGAAGGTACAAAAATTTCTCTGCATGGAAGAAAATATGTTGGAAAGGAGGTCAAGCTCAAACCCAGTGACTCTAAAAACCAGAAGAAGCAACACTAACTGGAGGGTAGCACACTTTATAAAATGAGATGTTTACTTTAGTTTTGTTGTTCTTTTTTTGTTTTTTAACAGAAAAAGCAAGTTAATGTTGCAGATAATTATTAATAATTTATCGTATAAATAATATTTTTTTTATTGTATATATTTAACACAATCATTTATTTTAGGTCAAATCATCAAATAAATACAAAAATAAATAAATTACGCAATACACACAAAAACGTTGTGTACTTACTTAATCTTATACAGCTTCCACTATAAGTTCCACATTTAATGTTGTTATAAAAGCACCCGAAAAATTATTGCCACTTCGCCAGTTGTCAATCATTCGTCCACCGTTGCAATTGTAATTTTTCTGGTGTGCTCAGTAAAATATGGATGGTCAACAATAAATGATTAAAGAAGAATGGAATGGCAAAGTGAGTTGCATGAACTCTTTATTCAAAGTACACATATTACTCACAAGAAGTCTCATAGGTGCTTAACTTATTTTTACTCACCCAAAATCTATAATGTTCTAGTCTCAACAATGACGAGTCATCCCTTTAACTTTGAACTGCTTCAGTCATGATACCTACACAGTGGTGGATTAAGGCCAAACCCTTTAAAAGAACAAATGCATATAAATAGTTACTTGATGTACTGTCTCTCAGTAAGTATCTCATTAAGCGTGCCAGAATGTCTTGTGTGTGTTTCTATGTTAAGCATTGCATACTCTAGCTCTCCACGCCAGCTGTCTGGCGACATTCACTTGCTTTTCGCACACGGATCAGCGTGAGGCATCACTACTCACAGGAGGAGGCCACTCACTACTCTGCCTTGTTTGGTGGAGCGCCGCTTCCCCACCTGCACCAGCAACATCCACATACTCATAAACAAATAAAGTAGCGGGGAACTAATCCCGCTAGTGCAGTTGGTCAGCTCTCCCTTAGCGTGCATAAGAAATCTTATCAGCCCACGCTGAGATGAGATATGTTGAATGAAGCATTATCCTGTTTAAATTTGACCTGCAAATGGGAGGAAATCACTTGGAAGTAGAGCTGTCAAAATTAATCAACAAGTAATCAAATTAATCGACAATCAAGTAACTGTTTGGAGACATTTTTTTTCATGTAAAATTGTCCAAATCCCCTTTTTTTTGGCATATCAACAGAAATTGTTCACTTATTTCTTTAGTCATTCACGAAAGAAGGCTGATTATCTTCTGTGTTTAACCCTGACAATGCTAGCCGATTTCTAGCATTTTAAGTCAACTTTCAAGGCAAACAGAATATTGTTTGCTCTGACTACATACACATTGGGTACCAAATGATAGATCGTGCTCCATTCTTTCATTGGAAAGTTTATACCTTATTCCGTTCTTTAGTAAGCACCATTTGAAAATTGGTCATTTGAGTGACATTGAGCGAGAATTGAAAAGATAAAGAGAAAATAAGCTTTTTGGGAAAAAAATACATTTTCTGCACAACACTGACTTTGCCACTAATATTTTTTTGTTTAGTGACGCTCTGTGTATGTGACAAAGGCTTTGACCATTCACGTCATCCTTGAAAACGTTGTATTTCATCAGATTCGTCATGTTTCAGGGTAATTCCATACTAACGGGAGCCCATTGAAAAGAGATGCAATGCTGCCATCTGCTGGCCATAGTTAGTGGGTGTTTTGGGAACCCCAATGCACAGACGTTCCAATGGCTATTGAAAAAAAAAAAAACTGTAAACGTAAATTTACGTTTTTTGGCGGCATTCATTTGGATTTTAGTATAAGTCATTAAACATTTTTGACGGTAAAAGAGTTCATTAAAATAAGAAATATTTGTTTAATTTGAAAACATCTGTTTAAAAAATATTTGCTAGTGACAGCATTACTCTGAATGTGTCGTACATTGCCTTGTAAGTTAAGTCCGAGCAATGATCGAGCGCAAAACTAAATTTACTGATATAGCAAATCAAGTTTACCTATTGAATTAAATGAAACGCCATTTAAAAGACATATTTTTTGTTGCAAAGTAATTTATAAAGATGAACAGCACTTTATGGAAATGGAACATTTGCAAGCTATTTAGTACAAATAAGTAGTATTTTGACTTTTAATATCCTCAATATGTAGCCATATTTAAGTGTTTCACAACGAAAACATAAAAAAAAAAACAGACTTTTTATTTAGTTTATATTTCACACACACACACACACACACACACACGCACACGCACACACACACACACACACACACACACACACACGCACACACACACACACACACACACACAAAATAGGCATGTGTGGGTCAGCACAACAAAGTGACTTTTGGCTTGTTGTTTCCCAATTAAGAATGTAAAAGCGGATTAGGCTTCAAACGGCACACTTTTTGTGCTTTCCCTTTCCCCCTGCAATTGTGCTCTGCATTCAACATGAGTTCATTAGCATTTTCTTGTTTTGTTTCCCACCCTGAACTTTATCACTTCTTTTTGCTAGCGCAAAACATAGCCCTCGAAACCACAATCATCCCTCCAGCAACCCCCCACTCCCACACCAAATAAACCCCCTTTCTGTTTGAAACAAGCCGTGTTCTCTAGGCCTCTTTGATCCTTTTGACCATGTCACGTGCGCACAATGTTTTTGTACCAGCAGGCAGTTGCAGGCTAAAGCGGTTAGCGAGGGTCATCATAGACCACCCCCCCCCCCCCCCCCCCCCCCCCGCCACCACACACACACACACACACACACAACCTCCCAACCCCACCTCCACCCGGCTCCTCGTGCACAGATGGAGACGTGACGAACTCTTGACAAAGGTCAGCGCTAAATTACGCATTTTATGAATTCTCGCGTCACTTCTTTGGGCTTTGGAGAGGGAGAGAATGATGATGGAATGCTGTGAGGATAGCAATTAGCTGACGTCTTTGATTAATGATGACAGTGATAGGTTGTCATTGTTTTCTTTTTATTTTTTTGGGGGGAGGGCTTTTTGGTTGAAGGGTTAAAAAAATGTACAACCTAACTGTTGAATATTATTAAAATGATTCTTTGAAAAATTAGCCATTCTTAATCATTTAAAAATGAGGCATTAGCCATTTTATTATATTTGACACACATCACACTGAATTTGATTGGGCTGATTTTTGTTTAGATCACAAAAACTATATTGTCGTTACAAAAACACGACAAACATGCCCTACTTGTTTTCTCTCTTTAAAAAAAAAAATCTTTACGTCTACACTACCCTTTACGGCAGCTACCTTGGTTTACAGCAGAATAAAAACAGGGCAAACTAACAGAGCATATTACTTATACAGTATTCTTACAAAATTTACTTCAAAGCGTTTTAATGAAATAACAATAAAATAAAATGTCAAATATAGGTCAAACAGTTTGTGACTACTGGTCAACTAAATTTATTTAAGTTGAGCTCAAATAGATAAACTTATAATTATCCAAAGGAAAAGCACAACGTTGTCATTCTCACCGAGCCTGCCTTATATTTTTTTATTGATTGTACATTAAAAAAGAAGAAGAAAACAAACCCATCAAACTAGTGACATTTCATGTTTAGCAACTTTTCCAACATGAATAAGCTACAAAGATAGCTGTGGTGGCTAATTTTATACAGTAGCATGCGCTGGTAAATGAGTGAAGCAAGGCTACATTCAAATCTTGCGAGCAGCTTCAACACCCACAAAAAAAATTCCAATTAGCTTCCAATAATTAGCTGGGGACCACCTGGAAAATATTTTTAAAATCCCCAAAAGAGAAAATTTAAACCAAAATCGGACTTCCTGTCTGTTTTCCTGAGGTTTTTTTTTATTAAAAAATATATATTTTTAGGTCTACTCATGATTGATCTGCCGACCAAATTTCGTCTTGTAAAGTAAAATTGGCTATGGGGACAATTTTTTTTTTAGCAACATTCTTCAACATTTTTCAATACCCTGGGGGACATTAGCAACCCAGTTTAAAAGGCCAGTCCACAAAATCTAGTGTCTCCAAAATTTGGTGGGAAACATTTGTTTAGTTTTTTTCTAGCTATGCTGGAAACAAACATTATGAAATACAAATATATTGTTTGTTGTCATTTTTTTTCACGTAAGTACATTTTACTAACATTTTAATAAATAAAGACTTCAAATTCATGATAATGTTAAAAAAAAGCCATGACGCCTCTCGCGTTGTATAGTAGCTAACCGCGGTGCTAACGTTACTGCTCAGACGTGTGTGCAGAGCGTATAAATGTGGTCAATAATGAAATGACAAGCACTATTAGCATTTAGCTAATGCAATAATATGCAATAAATGCCTGTTTACTGCTGCCATTAGTATTTTATCACAGTATACAACTTTGGAGCCAAAGAGCAGGACAATCCCACGACCCTAACTTTTTGCTTTAGCTTTTATGTCATCCATTTAAGATATGTAATTATGTCCTTCTTTGTCTTGCGCCGAGCACAAATTCTGCTACCCTCCGAGAGTTGAAAGGGTTGTGTGATGTTTGCAGAGGAGGCGTTTTTTTGGCCGCCTTCCAGCTCATTGTGCGGCAGTCTGGACAGTCTGTTCGCCACGGCGGCTTTTAAGCAACAGACAGATGACAAGCGCGATGGTCAAGTACTCACAAACAACAACATCTTCCCGCCATGTCAGATGCATTAGACATGCAAATCAGCGTTTGTTTTATTTGAGCCTCAGTTACATTTCACTGAGCTGTGTTCTCACATTTAATTGATTTGTGTGCAATTTCCTGTGAATTTTTTTTTTTTGTTTGTTTTATGTCATAATTGCCTTTTGGTAAGGATTTACATATCAAGGCAACACTATATAAAATCTTTTATAATGTTTTTTTTCCCCACAAGATTATTGCAGACATTTAAATTCATTCAAGCAAATGTTCAGACAGGATCATCAACAAATCTCATATGTTTATAGTTTGTTGTTCTAATAACAACATTATACAATATACTGATAACAAAGGAGCACAATCCAAAGATTGTACAATAATCTAGACACTGAAAGAAAAACATCAGTGATACATCGCGATATCTAGGGAGAGCAGAGAAAGTCAACCGAGACTAAATTCTATCATAAAAACACACCACAAACGACTGTTATTAGACAGTTTTAACACCAGAAACATAAAACGATCTTTTCACAGCTGTATGTTGTAAATCTTTGAAATGTTCAATCAGACTTCTAAAATTGTCTGTGTCTGAACGAGGGCATATTGTATGTTTATACAGTATGTATTAAGGGCTTCCTATTTCAAATGAGCTTGTACCGTTCATAAAGATAACAATCCCATCAAAGCATTTCAATATTTTACATTCCAGACGACATATTTCATAGATTAATGGCCAATTTTGACACATTCCATTGCAAATAAATATTTATTGTCAATCCATCCATTTATGCTCTATGAGCTGGAAACTATTAAATGTGGTTTGGAAATAAAATATAGTGATTGAAGAATAGTTGTGGTGGTCATTAACATTACACCAGACCGTCTTCCCCCCAAAATTGCAAATATTTTTGTCACAGAACTCCCCGCTTTATTACCGAA
The DNA here is from genome assembly GCF_051991255.1 of Vanacampus margaritifer. NCBI lineage: Eukaryota > Metazoa > Chordata > Actinopteri > Syngnathiformes > Syngnathidae > Vanacampus > Vanacampus margaritifer. The sequence goes on from NC_135442.1 coordinate 16,840,339, forward strand.
ATGCTTGTTTTTCCATGAGCACGCTGTACTTATGTCCTTCCTTTGGGAAGATGCACTTTACAGCCATTTACTGGACATCACAACACTTAAAAACAACGAGCACACACTCACGCAGGCGCTGCTGTTGGCCACAGCTCACACCCAAACAGTCACACACAGACTCACCAATATCACGTCACTCACACAGCAAGGCCCCGCCTCTTAAAGACACCACGCAGGGCCCTATTTTCATGCAGGCGCACCGTTGATCTGTATATGTTACTGGATAGTCGAAAGCCCATGCACGCCCATGCAAGCGGTTAAAGCCACAGGGCGGCCATCTTAGCGAGCAGACTACTGTATAAACTATACGTATACGGACAGATTAGACATATACAGATCGTAGGCTCTTAGTATTGGGCCGGGAGTGGGGTTGGAGGTTTGTGGCGTATTTTTTAACAAATGGACGGTATGTGCTGCTTTGAAGACCCCCTTTTTCTTTTATCGCGCAGTTCTTTAAACCCCAATATTACATTTGGCAGAGGCCTCTTTTGTTGAATTACAGTTATAATTCTTTAATAAAAAAATATTTAATATATATATAAAAAAGTTTCCTCCTGTAAACATCATTCATGCATGTGTTTAAGGCAAGTTGTAAAATGTGTCATGTTTATTTTCAGTCTTGTTTACTCCCTGTCATGTTTTCCCCTTGTCTTGTCATTTCCTGTTTTAGTGTGAAAAGTCTGACTCCTCTCGTTTCTGGTCACTTGCTTTTCCTCGTGTGGTGTCTGTGTCAACCTTGATTGTGTCCACCTTTCCCCATTACCCTCATGTGTCATCCAATCAGTGCCCTCAGCCAGGTGTGTCTTGTCATGTCATTAGTGTTGGTGTATTTAGTCGGTTGTCTCCCCCCTGTCTGTGTCGGTTCATTTTTGCTGTTGCCATGTTCGTAAGTCTTTCGCCACGTCACGCTGACCTCTTTGCCTTATCCGGATCCATGTCATGTTGTTAGTCTCGCCTTAGTTGTTTTTTCATGTTTTGCTTCAGGTTTTGTTAGTTCCATTCGTTTTGTACTTTGAAGTTAGCTTTTTTTTTATTTGAAATTAAAACCTCTTTTTGACTGCACCTCTGCCTTCCCGCATCTGGGTCCTAAAGCCCCACCTTATTGACAAAATGTCTGAAGTCCTTGTTTATGTTTAACATTTAAAACATCATAAATCATGCTGTTTCTATTAAGTACTGTCTCAAATGTTCTCCAATTTCGATCCTGTAAATGTATAGGATAGTATGCCGAGAAACATTTCTTGGGAGGAGCAATATGGAGGTCTAGCGGCTTAAAGTATTTTTTTTCCTTCTTTTTTTGTATGTGCGTGAATATGTGCATGCGTGTGAGTGTGTACTCATTAGTTCACCTAAAACCTATTAAAAATCCGATACCGTTCACCTAAACCGAATACTTCAGAATCCAGCTAGAGTCGTGAGGTTGTCAGGTGACCCGAGGAAGGATCAAAGAAAAGAAAGGAAGGTGAAATCCAGCACCGACCAGACATCACCTACTACCCACCGGGTTACCAACCAGAATCTTTCACCAGCCCCAAAAACATCTAAATTACAACAAATTAGGGAGACCAAAGGAAATACTTAAAAAGTTCGGCTATTCAGTCATATATACAGATGAGTGAGGCGCACCTGTAAGCTCGGCATGCCAGGGCAAGTCTAGTACCATGTTTGGGACCGCATTGCGCCTTGCTGGGCAAAACCCTGGCGCACCTGACAATTTGGCAACAGAAAGTAGACTGTGCTCGCCATAAAAAGGTTTGCAGACATGCTACGCCGTGTTGGGCAATCCGGCTGACGCGGCTGCCAAATCGCCGGCTTGTCTTACAATTTGGTGTTAAAAAAGTAGAAACAGTCTTGAATGCAATTTTCCACCATTAGCGGCTGTGTATGGAATTTATCCTCAAGGGTGGGTTCACTGCATTATTATCGGTATGGAAATTTCATTATAGTTAGTTTTTATTTCGTTTTGAGTTTTTTTCCCCCATTCAGTTAGTTTTAAGTAGTTTTCAGGGCGGATGTGTTAGTTTTTATTATATATTATATAGTTATTTAAAAAATGCTTAGTTTTAGTTAGTTTTTGGGTTTTTTTATTTAAAAAAAAGTGTATTACTTGTGTGCAAGATTGAATAAATAACATGGTAAAATTGTGTTGTGAAAACTGTTACAATGATTTGTCCGAAAGGAAAAAAATAATGAATAAAAACAAACAAACAAAAAGTAATGCACTTCTTACTCAGCGTTGCGTTTCAGCTGAATTAAATGAAAACACGCAAAATTGTCAGCTAGGAGTGACGTCATCGAATGGTGCTTTTCTATTGGCTGCTGCCAGATGCCGTCGTTTGCATGCGTCACCTTTCAAACGTCCTTTTTCCGCTTAATAACGAAATAAATATACTTAAATCACATTTAAAATCAACCCAAAGATTCATGTATTAGATTAATTACCAAAGACGAAAACTAAGGACATTTTCACTATAATTATAGTTTTAGTTTTTAATTTGATTTTTTTTTTTTTAAAGAATTTTCGTTTTTAATTTTGTTAATGAAAATGTTATTTGAATTTTTGTTTTAGTTATTTTTTTACTTTTTAACAGCCCACGCAGGAAAACACAGATGTTAAAAAGGTCATAATTGTCATGAAGTGGATTTTACAGGTTTTCATCAGAAAGCGGGAGAATCGATTTAGCAATACTACGCTCAATAGCAATAGCTCACATTTCGTTATCAGTGTTTTTTTTGTCTCAGGCCTAGTGTGTGTTCACGTTTGCCATCAGATCTGCACTAAATGATGTCTTCTCACCGGGGATATCAAATGTTGCTGGAGACACATAAGGACACATGCTTCTCCTCTCACCCTGCTGAACATGACATTCTACGGTGCATGTTCCACGCAAAACACACAGAAGGGTGAGCGCACCCTTCACAGTGGAGTGCTGGAGTGCCCGAGGGCTGTTGCGTCTCTGATGTTAGCATTGTTTCAAGCGTTGTCCCAGCGCATGTAGGGGATTGTTGCTCACTTAGGCCTGCGCTCTCGCCTTGCATTATTTAACGGCGCAGACGGCAGGCTGCCGTGCAGGGGGACCCGAAAGGCAGAAAAGAGCTAGCCGGGAAGAGATCGAAGGAGACAGGAAGATATTTTATCTGTTTTGTTTTTTTCCTGACCAATATTTATTTCCTTTTTCCTTTCATGTGATCTATGATCCCTCTTTTCAAGCCCCCTTATAGGTCACCAGCTGTCGGACAACCTGCGCAGGGTGCCGCCTCCCCTCTTATCCTCCCTTCTCTCAGTTTATCCGGCCGTTTGGGATCCACATCCCAGGTAAGCGAACCGAAACCACACAGATGTTGATCTCCTCCCCCTTTGACTCTCGACTTAAGTCTCTGAGGTCTCACTGAAGTGGGAGTTAAAGCCTCTTGATGAAGTTTCTATTTTTTTAAGCGGGGGTGAATGGGGATGTGTCCAGCACAGGCAGGTGAGTTGATACTCCACCACCTCCTCTAACAATCCGGTTATCTGTGTCTATTACAGAAGGCTGGTTGAAAGCGAAGATAAACCCTCCCCTCCTTGCAGACATGTTCGGGGGCCCTATCAGTCCTGGACAGGACTTTGAGCCCTGATGAGAAAACGGGTGCAGGGAAATTGAATTAGCTTTTGTGTGTGGTTCTTCATTGATTGCTATTAGAGTTAGCCTGGAGGTAACTTCGAGAAGACTAGATGGAGGCACTTAAGCCTTTCTGAGGCCTGGTTCCACTTTGGAAGGGGGCCTCCAGCCATCTAGGAGTCAAACACATCATAATACTCTCACTGTTAAAAACTCAAGTAAATATTGTGAAAAATTTGCTTTTGACCAAATGTTCCATAACTATATCTGGGTTTGAATTGTGCCATAAGTATAGGGAGGGACAAAAAGGTTTAAACATATCTCTAAATTAGTTATTTACTCAAGGCAAGGTATCTGATGCCCCAACTCTTGTAGATGTGCATAGCTTGTAATAGAAACAGGTTTGCATCTTTGTGGGCATGAACAAACACATGTGGTTCAAGTGGCTCTTTTCATTCCCTTTAAAATCACGCACGAGAGGCACACAGTCCTTGACATAACATAAGCAGAAACTGAATTGCTGCAGTCCATGCAAGAGGCCAAAATTCTATTCGTAAGAAAGTGCAAGCGCACCTCCACGGGTGGATGGCGTCAAGTGGAACACGAAGTGGACACTTGAAGACTGTCTTCCACTCCAAGTGTATGTGTCCGTGTGTGACCATCAACCCATAGCTGTGCTGTTGTCAGGCAGGGTGATTTTTAAAATATAATAAAAATTAGGGATGAGCGAGTACCGATACCAAGTATCGATATCGGTGCCGATACAAGTATTGGCCACCCTCTTGTGGCCGTTTTACAATCAGGAACTAGAAATTAGAGTATAGAGAATAGAAAATTGTCGTTAATTTAAATTATTTTTTTTAGGAAAAATACTATATTGGAATATATAGGTAGGTCTTTTTTTTAAATGATTTGTCATTTTGGGGGGGAATTCTATGTAGTAGTGGTATCAGTATTTGGTATCAGTATTGGTGACTACTCAATAGTTGAGTATCGTATTGGCTGTAAAAAGTGGCATCGAACATCCCTAATAAAAGTGATAATAATCATAATACTAATGTGTTCAATTAATTGATTACTATAATGACTCATCAGGTTCAACGCATGCTGTTGTCATAGTTATGTATAAAATATGATGACATCCACTACGCACGTCTGTCTGCACCTCGATGGAATTCACCGAAATTGTGTTAAACTACTACCGCCAATACTTAGATGTGCTTCCAGCATGTGTAAAGTTTAGTCGTCTACTTTCAGCCAGCATGGCGCAGAATCGTCTGCTAAATTCCTAAACAGGCTAAAAGTGACTTGCACCCACGCGGAAATCAATATCTTCCACTTCTTATGCTGGAGCACACCTGTGCTGTCTACTAATATAGAACCCGCGATATTTTACAGGGCGGGGTAAACATTTTATGAAAATAAAGTCATCATTTAATGAGAACAAAGTTGGCATTTTAGGAAACAAAAATATATAATTCCAAGAGAAACACTGCCATAAAAAAAAGTTGTAATTATAATAACTGTTGTAATAAAAAGGCATAATTTTGCAAAATAAAGATGAGATTTTTCATTCAAGCATAGCTTTCAAAGAAAAAAGGTGCAAAAGAAAACATTTCTCTTTAATTTTTTTCACCAGTCACCAAAACATCAATACAACAGAAGGAGCCAATCGGACAGTAACTGGCAGTGCCAGAGTTGCGTCAAGTGGATTACAATTGGAGTGAGAAGTCCGTAAAAGTGACAGCTCTTTTGGCTGCGAGATGATGGATGAGGTGTGTGATGCAGACACTTCCTGTTTCTCCGAGCGCAGAGGCGTGGATGAAAGCTCCGCGGTGTGTTTTCAAACCGGGGGGAAGAACAATAGGTCAGATGAAGAAAGAAGTTCCCCTCCCCTCCCCGTCCCAAACCTCCACCCTGACCTGATCGCTCTGACACGACTGATCTCGCTGGCTGACTCGCACAAAGACAAAGATACAATATCTGTGGGCATCATCCTGCTACTGCACAAACACCTTCATCATGCACATTGAAAATGTCCCATTTAAGATCAAATCGAATGTCCCATTTTTTTTTAGAAAAGCAGCATTTTTTTGGTCATTTATAGATTTTTTTGTAAATCTTGCACAAAGTTCTTTACAGGGCAAGAAACCATATTTGGTAGAAAACAAAATGGACGCCATACGCCTTACTGTGAAGCAAGAGGAACATGTGATATCTTCCAGCCAATCGATGAAGAATGGCAATGCTAATCATGAAATAAAATGAAAGCAAAATGTTTTAGACTGATACAAGATGTATATGAAAAGTTCCAGTACAAGTGTCAAAATAAATATATGTCAAACACAAACCGCCAGCCAATCATTCAGCACGCCCACAAAGAGATCTTCATTCAAAAGGTGAGAGTTTAGGCAGGACAAGTCATGACTGCTTCATCAATACAACACACCTGCTCACACTACTCTGAGCATCTGACAGTTCCTGGCCAAAAAGAACACTGCCATGCTGGAACAATGACTCTGTGTAAGCGGCGCTCTGAAAAGATTTAGTCAAGTCATAATACATCCAACAAGAGGTTTTCATTTCATTTGGTAAGAAAAACAATATTTTTGAAAGCAGTTTTAGTCAGACTTGCCTCATTGCTGTCACTCTATAGTGAAAGCAGTTAAGGGCAAGAGGTCAAATGTGCCGGAGATCAGCTGGGATGTTTATAACAGCCACCTGCCTCATCTGCTACACGTGGCTTCCCTCAGGAAAGCAGCACAGATGATTGATGGCAGCCTCATTGTTTGCTTCCCTTGCCCACCACCATTTTACAGCACTTAAATAATAAATATAGCACTGACATTCTTGTATGGTATACTGTAAGTCAAAAAAGTGAGAAAAAAAATCGGTGACGAATAAATTATACAATTATGATAATGGAGCCATAATTTTATAATTAACATATTAACAGAATACAATTGTAATTAGATATTACAGTAATTCACAATTTTACAGGGAAAACTGTGTAGTATTGTGAGGAGAAAAAAATATTGTGATTTTACCAGAATAAATATTAATTTTAGAGCTGTCAAACAATTGAATTTTTTAATCATATTAATCACATCTTGGAATTTTAATTATTCGTGATTACTTAATTAAAAAGGCTTTTTATCAAAAAAAAATGCCCGCCAAATGTGTTCATTCTTTTTACATTTACTGTTATGAGGACATCTTCAATATTTTTTCATCCACAGCACGCTCTCTTTTTCTAATTAGTTAATTACCGGTACTTGCATAATTTAAATTGTAAAAAAAAAAAGACCACAATATTTTGACTTGAACAAATATTCTGAATGCCATACACAAACATTTATTAAATGCTTTACTTTAACTCATTCACTGCCATTGACGGCTATAGACATAAAAAATCCATTTTAACTATTTCTATTAGTTTAACATTTTTTTCCACTTTTAACAAGAGTATGAAAACCTAGAATTTTTTTTTATTATACATTTAGATTAATGTGATTAATTGTGAGTTAACTAGTGAAGTCATTTTAATCGCATGGCACCCTTAATTTTGTAATAATCTTTATATATATATATATATATGATAATAATCAAGTAATCATTTGGAGCCTTTTTTTTAATGTAAAACTGTCCAAATCCTCTGATTTCAGCATATCAACTGTGACTGATTTCTGTAGTCCTTCATTTAAAAAAAAAAAAAAAAGATTATTAAAAATGAGGGGTGTCAGGCAATAAGTTTTAATTGTAATTAATCGAATGACTTCAACAGTTAACACACGATTAATCACAAATTTTATATCTGTTCTAAATGTACAATGAAAAAAATCTAGGTTTTCATATACTCTTGTTAACGAAAGTGGAAAAAAAATTTAAACTGATAGAAATAGTTCAAATGGATTTTTGACGTTTCTAGCCGTCAATGGCAGTGAATGAGTTAAAGTAGTAACTTTTCAGCCTTAAGAAAATATTTTCATAACTCTTGTCCTCATAGGAATTGTGGTCTCCCCTCAGATATAACAATACCGCTTTTGTCCATATGGCACCGCCATAATCAACGTAAACAGAAAGTTCCTCAGTGTTGCTTTAATAGATGCAGTTATGTTTATTGTTCAAACACAACCTGTGCTGCCTTTAACGTAACCATCCGCTGTCAAGCTAAAGGATCAGTCCAAATTAATAAAGTTTGATTAATCAATGAGTTAACGCTTTAACTTGGACAGCGCTAATTATTTTTTTATCAAAGTTGTATTTGAGTGAAAAGTAATGATAGCTTGAAATGTAGCTTTAATGATAGCTCACATATTTTATACATTGGATAATTGACAAAGTATCATGACAGCTGTACAATTTTGCAAAAATGTGTGGGGAAAAAAAGCAAAAATCTTTGAAAAAGGTTTGCTGAAGTTGGCTTACATCAAGCCAATTATAAGTATTTTTGAATGGCCACTACTCCCGCTCATTAATGAAAATATGCAGACTGGAGGCGAAAACAGCTTTTGTATTGATGGCGACACCGGCAGCATGTGCAGCGGCCTCTGCAAACAGATGACATGCAAATTTCAGATGATTAGTGTTCGTTAGCCTGTGATAAATGAAATATTCCATGCACATCGAGTTATTTGTTTGTGTGGTCAGTTTGCAGTGGACAACTGGTGTATTCATTAGCATTGATGGCTAGCTGGGGAATAAATGTCGACTTATAATAAATGAAAAAGTTCACGTGGGCTAACCTCACTTCACCTCTTACACTCACCACAGCTCTGGGCCCGGCCTCCCTCCCCCCCACGCTAGCTCACACTGTGATAGCCTCCAGCTCTTGTGGTATCTGCCACAGCGTATGCAAGTGTATGATGGTAGCTTCACTTTTTTTTTTTCTATCGAGTATAGCGCTTTCATCCATCTGAAGTCTGGTACCCACACTCACTTTTTTCTACTCACACTGATGATGAGACGTGGTTTACTTTATAGCAGCTGACATATATGGCAGCATGAATGTTCACTGTCGGGTGGCCGTAATTTATTAGAAATGGTCCAGGAGGGTTGTTCTTCAGCAAGACACTCCCCCCCGCCGACTCAAATGATTTGTGATGACCACGCTACTTGGCCTATCTGTGCTGCAGGGAACTTGGTGTCGACTTGTGGCTGTTGTGATGGTACTTCGTATGGTTTCTTTATTATTGTAATCCCTTCATACTATGTTGAGCAAAAAAAAGAAGAAAGTGGCCGCCCGTATGATGTGCATTATGAATTCATTATGAATTCACATGTTTAACAGAACTTATGGTGTTCCACAGGGTACAATTTTGGGACCTCTGCTGTTTTTCATTGTATCTGCTGCCACTGGGTTCCATCTTAAGAAAACAGCGCTATAAATATAGACTTGAGTGAAGAGATAGGAGTCAGCGTCTTTTTGTAATGCCAAGTTGAGCAATTCTAGCCCAGCACAACTCACTATCTAGCAAAACTAAAGAAACACTTCCTTTAGCTGCATGGAGATGGGGAATACAAGAACACAACACTTTCTGAATTCAAGGTGAAGAGAGTCAGATTAGATGAAATTGATACGCTGATTTTGTTCACCAGTAAACCCGATACTTAAAAACAAAAAAAATCAATTAAGAAGGCTTTGGTGAATGTGCAAAGAAAACTTGTCGTTTTTAGTACCTCCAACAAGGTTAAGAACCACTGAGCTTTCCTACAAAGAAATCGCTTACAACTAAAATTGTAACAACATTGATGGTGAATTGAGGTAATGCTGTTCTGAAAGCAAAAATGGTTTGCCCCACTTTCTGCTCCAAGCCAAGGTCCGATTTGTGAAAATATCAAGTTGATGATCTTCAAGTGCCTATTTAAAAAAATTGTCAACTTACTACAAATTTCTCTTGTTTCAGTTTTGAATTTGGAGATATGCACTGTGCAGGGGTGGATCTATTATAGAGGGATGGAGGGGCTGTGGGCTACCCCTAAAGTTTTTTAGTTTTTATTTCAAATATCTAGAACGTTTAAGCAATCTATAAATTCTTTATGGATTGGTTTTAATGTGTTTAGTAAATTGAAGTCAAAGAACTTCAATGTTGCCCTTGCATCCTCCAATGTTTCTGTACGCGGCCCTTGGAGGAAGTTGGGACACCCTTGATGTAAAGATTGACAGCAGCAGCTCCTATTTTGCTGTCATTTAAAGTTGGAATAGAGTCAAATCCAACAGGAAACAGGCATGGTCATCATTTAAAAAAATAATTAAAAAAAATAAAATAAGAAGTCGAGAAAAAGTTGTAAATTTAACACAAAAAATTCATTCATTGTGAAGCATTTCTGAGTGTCCATAAAAGTGCTATTTAAATCGGATCCATTATTATTATTATTATTACTATTATTGTTATTATTATTATCATATTGCAAGAAAACAATTATTTTTACAAAGGAAATTGTCATGTTTCCCTTCAAAATGTTAGCAAAGACATGGTAATGCCACAATATTGTTAGAAAAAATGGAAAAAATAGTCCTAGTTATACAAGAATTAAGGTGCATTGTGCAGTTTAAAAATGTAATATTAAAGCTTTTTCTACATCATGCATGTTCCACCAATGCCCAGATGAGTACGAAGAGCCCTGACTGTTTTACTCTAACTGCACCTATCAGCTTTTATCTTCCCTTTATAGTAGAGTGTGTGGACCCTCACACTCCACAGTTTCTTTGTGGAGGGGTGGAGTTTTTTTTTTTTAATTTATTGTTTTACCTCATTTGAAGTCATGTCTTCGTTTGTCAACTGTGGCTGTCGCTTCAAGATCGTACTCGCACGCGCACCATGAACAAGCCTGACACAGATGTTGTAGTTACACTTTGGGCCAGAGGTGGCGGTCTTGAGTAAAAAAAAGTGACAAACTGCACAAAGATCTTTTAATTTAGATTGGTACAGCACATAATTGTAATTTAAAATTTAAAGGTAATGAAGTCATCATTTTTGCAGACAGTCATTTGTTCATGAGTATAAAGCCATTTACTGCAAAGAAAAGTCCTATGTGACTAAAAGAAAGAAAGAAAAATTAATGAAAGTAGTCAATAGTCAGTCATAATAAGTATGACAGAAATGATACAAGTAACAACAATATTACAGAAATATTAGATTTTTTGGCGACAAGTGTTAAAACACAGAGTAGTAATGCGAAACAAGTGTCGTGATGTGGTACGTCATTTGCGAACGACACTGCACTACTCGAGCTTTTTCTCCATTCAGTCTCTGAGAGACCCAGTAACAAATAGTTTGCAAGCGTTAGCAATTGTTGAGTACCTCTTTCCATAAAAAAAAAAAAATAATAATTTTACTCAATTCACAAAAAAATGTCTGCTTGTGCATTTGAACACTTCAAATGCTTTTCAGCCACACTCACAGAGGTGTAGTGTAGCATAGCGAGTGGTAGGTCACACCCGTTGAGGCAGGCCAACGCTGACCTCAAGCGAGTGTGTAGAATTATTCTAATCAGTACGCCGCTCGTGACAGGTAAACTGCTGAACTTTGACCCCCTCCGACTACCCAGGTGTCACCGTCCATGGGGTTCCATGTCATCTTTTATGAGTGGCGAAAAGTAAAATGTAAATTGAATGCAGCATGTCGTTTCTTCCCATGTGTTCTAATAAGCTCCTTATAATATTTCCACAACTTTATTGTAAACCATGATGACTTGAGAGAAATATATTTTAAAACCATTAAAAGAAGTAAACAGAGAGTCAAGAAATGGTCGTACCGATAATCTGAGATTGGCCATTCTGCATTTCAGGGGTGTGGCTGAGCGAAAGGTCAGTCGAAATCAAGGCTCTGATTGGTGGTAGCGGAATTAGCGCTGTTCGGAACAATTTCCCAGCAATGCCTCTAAAAGCCTCGGCACACTTGATCAGTGTTATCATAATTCTTTAGCTCTAGGTGATTTGACGGCTGCTGGGCCCCCGCTTGGCAAATCGCATTTGTGATGCCGCCAGACGAGCACCATTGATTTTTCACTGCCACCCCCCTCTAGCTTTGCTCAATTCATTTAAGATTGCTCGATGTGAAACATATTCATTTCTAGTCGCTGGACTATAGTGTGAGTTTTCCCTTATTCTTCCTTTTTGTGTGTCGAGTAAATTCCGCTCAATGGCCCCATTATTTTGAAATTACACAGGAAGTGGAAAGTACTATCACAGGAAATGATCTTTCATAATAATAATATTAACAATAATAATAGTTATTATTAATAATAATAATGCTTATTTGTTATTATTAATTGTCAATTAGAAATAAATCAGAGTTTTACAAAAGCCAAATAATTCATATTTTTGTAGTTGATATTACAATTTTAAAAAAAATGATATGATCACAATTTAGTAATATTTAAAAAGTCATAATTTCATAATAATGTAATCAAAGAACAAAACGAACAATTTCATAGAAAAAAACATTTTTTTTGATTATATGACAATAATAATAATAATAATTATTATTATTATTATAATGACTATATAATATTATTATTATTATTGTAAACAAGTTAATATTTGTCATAATATTAAGATAATAGTTAATATGATAATAATAATAATAACAATACCAATAATAATAATAATAAGAATTATTATTATTATTATTATTATTGTAAACAAGTTAATATTTGTAAAAATACTAAGATAATAGTTATTATTATTATTATTATCATCATCATCATTATTATTATTACTATTATTGTAAACAAGATAACTTTTGTCATATACTTCGATTTTATTCTTTAAGATTGAGATTTTTTGGTCCAGTTTTATTGTTAGTAAAATATTTTGACTGTATTGCCATATAACTTAAAAAAAATTGGGATTTATTTTACATAAAATGTTTTGTTTTTTCTTTTATTACATTGTTATGTAATTATTACATTTTAATTATTACTAAATTGTGATCATATAATTTTAAAATTGTAATATAAATTAGAAAAATATAATTTGGCTTTTGAAAAATTCTGATATATTTTTTAATTGACTGTTGATTTGCGAATAGTCAAGAAGTGACACAGTGTTTAATCATTTAATCTTCGCTGTAATGCTAATTCATATTAGGAATGAGATAGCGAGTGCGTACGTGCAGGTGTGTAATCAGCGGTATTCCAGCTATGATTGGGCCTCTATGTGCCATTATAGAAGCTCTGTGCAGTCTGATGGAACCTATTGATGTCTGAGTACACAGGCCCTGCTCAATTAGTCCATGACACCCACTGCTTTGGTCTCTATAGGATGCCCCCCACTCTTCTTTGCATATGCCACACTATTTCATAGGAAGGCTTCTCCTTTTAATCTAAACGATGGGAAGAAAAACAAACGTTACACATGTCGCAGGGGGATTGGAGTGAGGTTCAGTTGTACGACTGTGCGTTTTTTTTTCTTTCTTTTTTTAACACACTAATCCGGGACGTCTTTGCCTGGGCATGGCCGGTGTTTTGGAGTATGTCATTGATTTAGAATCACGCTCCACACACTCTTTTGTCCTTCACTCTGTGTTCAAATCAATCTTGTCTGTCTCTGCGCAAGAAAAAAAAAAAAAAACAATGTGTGAGTCTGCATTTGCCTTTTTCTTTTTAATCCTCACTGCATCCAGCGTTCCTCCTTCATCTACACACGGTAAAATATGTACCATCCAGGAAGGTTATCTCTGTATACATTTGAGCAGCCATGCTTTTTTGGGGGCTTTGTTTCTTCGCAGTGATTGATTTTCTGGAAGAAAACACTCAGGTTCAAAAAGTGTGTCTGTGAAAAAGTGTGTGTACTGTCATGGGTTTGCATTGAAAATAAGGGTGGCCTTGAACTGTAACCTGAGGTACACCTGCACAGCATAAAGGCTCTTGTTCAACCACATAAATGATAGTGAGTGAGTGAGTGAGTGAGTGAACAACGTCATTCTTTTGAATTACTTTTGTCATCCAAAACATTACTTTATTGTCATAATTTTTTTTCTTGTTAGAAATAAAAAAAAATCATTTTTTGTTTTTCTATTAGTATTGTACAATTTTTGTTGTAAAATCAAATTAAATCAAATTAAATATGTGGCATTTTGTGATGGATTCTAATATAATTTAGAAGTTTTTTTTTTCTTACATGCAGTACAATTTTGTTCTTGTAAAACTATTTTTCTATTTGCATATTATGGGATTTTTTTCAAAATTTATTGATTTTTTTTACATTTCTTAATTTTGAGTTTTCTAGCTGTGCTATTTGCATTTACTTTAGTAAAATCATGTTTTTTTCTGTTTTATTCTTAATTGTATACCTTTTCTGCGTTTAACCTTACATGATTTTTGTCCTAAAAAAAAAGGAAAAAAAGATTTAAAACAATTTAAAAATAACGTTTTTCATAATTTCATTTAAAAAAATATTTGTTTTTTTCCCTCCAAATAGCACAATCTTGTTATAATAATATTAGGACTTTGCTCTTGTCACACTTTGTATATATTTTCCTCCTCATACCAAACAACTATACTGCATGTGAACGGTGCTTCACTTAAGGTGAGATCATCACTAATGATCGGCCCCATCATCATCCTTTATTTATCCTCTTCCTGGATAACTGCCATACAAGTGTCCACTCAGCAACACTTGATTTTTCTTTGTATGCTTAAGTTGAGTTGCTGTTGGGGCTGCAACTACACGTCCACAACAAACCACACTTAATTGCAAAACGGCGCTTTTATTTCTACGTGCAAAGAAAAGACGACAATAGTCAAGAGGGGGGAAGTGAGGGCAGTTATCTGGGCAGGTGGATGGATGGTGGACAAATGGAGAGGGCATCTCATGTGTGGCGGCTCCCCTGCCGTGCCCGCTTGAATAGACCTTGCACAGATGTCAGAGGAGAGGTCTCTCAGCCGCAAAGTACACCTATCTGCCTGCACCCTGACAATAGGGTGTCCCCTGTTGGCAAGCGTGTAAATATTGTGGATTGAGGTTGGTGCTACACGCTGCACCTTGGAGACTTAAATGAAAATCAATGTGGGTGTGAATAGCTAGCAAATCCCTGCAAAAACAAATGGTGGTGCACCTTTAATCACAAGACATATTGATTGTATGGAGCAGACAGTTCACATGTTTCCAGTTCTACACTCTAAAAATGGTTGGGTAAAAAATAACACAACTTTTTGAGTTATTAAACAAATTAAATTAACAATCCACAGAGCAACTTTTAAATTTTTTAATTGTTTTGTGGTTTATTCATTTTACACTACTTTCTGGGTAAATTGAATAGCCCAACTAAATTTGGTTAAATATAAACCGACCCAACACTCAAAAGGAAAAAGTAACCCAATAATGGATCAAAAATGGACCGATCCACTTTATGGGTCAATTTGACCCAACTTTCTGGGTTGTTTTATACAAAATGACCCAATTTTTTGAACCGAGTATAAGATGTGACCAATAATTATGCGTTGTTTTACGACCCATATTTTGACTCAAAGTTGGGTCAAATAGACCCAGTAGACCCACAATTTGGTTATTTTTGACCCAACTGTTTTTAGAGTGAAAATTTTGAATTATTTAATTCAAATTATTGGGTCAAATTAAACAATAACACACAAGCAATTTGGTTTGTTGGGTTTTCAATTTAGCCAAAATGTTGTGTCAAATCAATTAATGAATGAAAATAAATCAACCCAAATTTATTATTATTATTATTATTTAACACACAAAGTTGGTAAAAATGTAGTTTGTAACTCACAAAGCAGCCCAATTTTTGGGTTGTTTTGTGGGTTATTCATTTGACCCAACTTTTTGGATTAATTTGTATAATCAAAAAAGTTGAGTTGGCTCTTTTTGACCCAATTTGGGTTATTTTTGACCCAACTGTTTTTAGAGTATAGACTCTAAAAAGAGTTTTGTCAAAACTAACTCAATTATGGATCAAAAATAGACCGATCCAATTTGACCAATTTTTCTGGGTTGTTTTATACAAAATGACCCCATTTTTTGACCCAAGTAAAGGATCTGACCAAAAATAATGAGTTGCTTTATGCTGAAAGACTCAAAGTTGGGTCAAATCGAGTAGAGGATCAGTCCATTTTTTGACCCATAGTTGGGTTAGTTTTGACCCAAATGTTTTTAGAGTGTAACTTCTATGGCAGTGGTATCATTTGGCTTATTTTTCTGTAATATGTCAATATGGCAACATGTGGAATCTGGTTTCAGAAGAAGCACGTTAATAGAACATTTGCTAATCCAAACACAATGGTTTGATTTAATGCACGGTTTATTTGCCAAAGTAAGTAATATAGACTGATCAGAACATAGCAAATGTTGAAAGTCCTCCAAAATAGATAAATACACACAATACAACTCCCAAATAAACCAGATAGGTCCTAATCAGAATCCAGAAAACACATTTTTTGAAGCTCTTTGCTGCCTTCGTCGACCAAGCAGAACCGCTATCACTCGGTAATGAGTCCCCGAGCCGGGTAGACGGGGCTTTTGGTAAACACACACACACAAACACACACATTGGAGTTTCAGAGTGGTCGATAAACAACGATCAAATGTTTGCTTAAAAGCTTCGAAAACCCGCCCGGAATCAAGCTGTTTGGGGCTTTTCGTCACCATCGTAAATGCGATTCCAGTTTTTTTCTTCCACTCGTGTCATGGGAGGGAAAAGCAAGCGTATGATTAGACCTTGGTGTGTTTGGGTGAGGCACACATACATACCTTCTCAGCACTGTTATTGCAGCCTTCTCATTTGGGGATGTCATGGAGGGAGGCCTTCGCCACAGAGGACAATAGCAGTGGAAATGGATTATGATTATAAAGGCAAGGTGGAGGCTTGGCGGCGTGCCGACAATGTGCGGCATTAACATGGCCAACGCGCTCACCGGGAGGCTCTCGGTCCTTTCTGTCTAAACTCTATGATTGGGGATGCCATCTTTGTGTGTGTATTCAGTACCATCGTAATGTGAGAAAACCTAAAATAAAAAAAAAAAGTGTTTTTATTTCCCTTTATAATTTTGAGTAGCAATATGTAGTCATTTTTGCTTGAAATAACAGCTTTAAAATCATATTGCTGATCCACCAGCTTGTGATGAAGATACAGGCTCTGTTGTTGCCATGGCGACCCAAATTACCTACTTTAGTGGTATATTATGTTTATGGGGACCAGCCTAAACAGCTCTGAAGTTGCATTAGCAATGGTGCTAGTGCTGGAGCAAACCTGACAGTTCATAGTCTATTAAAAGTAAGGAATTTATTTTGGGTAGTGATTTAGTTTTCCAAATGCATTTTTAATCATAATGTTTTAATTCAAAAGTCAAGGCTTATATTTATTCAATGTAATAGACTATGAACTGTCAAGTTTGCTCCAGGTGTTTATTGGTTTGAGGTCTTTGTTGTACAAATGCATTTCTATCATGCATTTAAAAACAAAACAAAACAAAAACTAAAATATTTCTGTACAACTCACTCACTAACTTTCTTTCCACCTCTCTAGTTAGGTGCACTTTCATCATACATGGGTGAGTACCAATACTAGGTATCAATACCAGGCCTTATTTCAAGGTATTGGTCCTCACGTTGTGACTGTTTACAATCTGTAAATAGAAATTAGAAGAACAGAAAGTTGCCATTAATTTTACACAAATTTAAGGAAAAATGCTATATTGGAATGTATTGAATGTATATTGTGTATCTATCTATCTATCTATCTAGATAGATAGATAGATAGATAATCTATCATTTCTTGGGGGAGAAATGTATGTATCAAAAGTACTAGTGGTATCAGTACTGGACATCGTATCAGTAACTACTTGAGTACTCGTACTGATATTGGTTTGAAAAAGTGGTATTGAACATCTCTAATTTATATTCATATAAATCATAATATAATTTATCACTTTTTTATTTTTTTTTTATTTGATGTGTTTTGCTTTTTCAACAGTATTTTTTTTCCAGCTCACTGGTAAAATGTTTAGTTTATATTCAGATATAAAACACAGCTTTACAAATTCAATTTCTGACATGGAGACACTGTGTGCTATCTATAGTAAAGTTATGATTATGATGTTATTATTTGTAATAAAGGTAAGCATAGCCAGTTACTGACATCGACCCCCCCCCAACTAATAAATGGAGACATCTATTTATCTATTGTCAGAAACCACATTTGATGAAATATTAGAAATAACTCACTGTCACAGACGCATTCATTCATTCAGTTATATGAATTTGTATTTATCAACACAGTTTGAATTAAATTACACAGCACAACTATAGAGGGAGTGATGGAGCAAAATTGTTGCCTCGAAACTCCCGGTGTTCATCAGAAAGAATGGCCTTTGTCATCTCCCTTGTTAAATAATTAGTTGATGCCCATTTCAAGATATTTGTTAGCCGTTTGTTAATGAATAATTCATGCATGCTAAATCAAAAAAGACTTGTCCCCTGCAAGTGACATTTGATACTGCATCTAAGGCCTGAGAGTGTCAACGTTTGCCAGAATCCCATCAAATGAATATTTCTAAAAATGGGGCTGGTGGGCGCCTCAAAGACCTCAAAGTCCTTAAGAGAAGACCCCTGCCCTGTATTTTATTTGGCGCCGCAGTTCCTCCCGACACGTTTGATTCCCAACTCTTTATCAAAATGTATGTTTCCATTAATAAATTCCACAAATGTCTGAGCGACATCACATTTAACCCTCACTTCTTCTTTTTTATTTATTTCTTGTTTTTGGTGTGATGGAACATGGAGATCAGTTATTTTCCGAAATTATAACTATCATTAAAATGGCTTCCCCCCACTCTGCCCTGCCGTTGTTTTAAGTGCACCATCTGTCTAAACATCTCTCAGGGTTCTTTCCCCTCTATTTTTTCTGATCATTTCCTCGCCTTATTCATGAACCCTAGGAGTCCAGCTTTGTAGTAGTGCTCAATTCGGAGCAGCTTTACCCCACACTGAATGCCGCTCTATCCCCCAAAACCACAACCCACCCCCTTCCTGACCCGCTCAGAAATGACCCGAGATCTGGGTCCAGACCGTCTCCACTCCACTCCACCCATCGGACCCCCTCGGCCTTCCTCTTTATTGCGAATTTGTATGCTGGCGGCGACCCGGCAACTACAAAGCACCACACATTATTCTTGATCATTCCTTGGCCCCCCTGTGAAGCCGGTTATGAGGAAAGATCCCTTAATGATCACCACTATTAACGCTGTTTTATGTGCAAAATCTCACTCGGTCTCTGAAAGCATCACAGACGGCAGATACCAGCGAATTGACGGTCACAAGAAATCGGTCATGAGCTTGTTTAATTATCATTGACGAGTCATGGCCGCTCGATGTGGTGGTAGATGTAAAAATGGCACATGAGTGAACCTTAAAGTACATTTTGATATGATCTTGCAAAATCTGCGGTTTCAAAGTATTCAACATGGTTAAATCACAAAGGAATAGTGACACAATGTTAGATCTAACATTCTTCCTGAAAGAATTGAGCTGAGCAATTTAGTTTCGTGCAACTCCAAGGTCTTGTTTCAAAACGATGAGCTCAACAGTTGACAAGTATAATTGAAATTGAAATGTAAAGAGTGAAAAGATTGTTCATGTCGTCTCACATGTGCTTTGCAGTTGGCACTTTTTACACTTTTCGCCACCCTGAGTTGTCATCCGTATTTGCCATTTGGAATGCAGTGACCGCACATGCTTGAGACATGCCCGCCCGCTTAAAACACTTCAGCATGACAGAAAATAGAGGTTGTAAAATAGGCTTCTCCTTGATGTACTTTAATGAAGGTATGTCACAGATAACTTAAGGTAAGGTACTTAAGTATTTATATTATTGCGACGTTTTTGCAAGTATGTGATCAATAAAGCTAAATTTGAGTTTTAGAAGAAGAAAAAAACAAGATCTAATCAATGTTATTGAGAATATTGTAATTTGAGAACATTTGTTGTGCAGACCTCAATTAACTAACTATAACTATTCATACTTGTTACGGTGTGGTCACGGAGCGGCGTGGTGTCTGTCGGCGTGTGAGGTGGAGGACCCAAAATGCAGGGAGGCAGGAGAACCACAGCAGGAGTGCAGGCGAGACTGGCGTGCTTTATTTTACAAAAAAACACTAACCAGGGTACTGGTTAGTATAAAATAAACAAGGAACTGAAACGGTACAAAAATCAAAATGACAGCCAGAACTCCGGTGGTGACCATGACAAGCGGCAATGATCCCACACGGACTGATCACCACCCGGGAACTAAATGCACCCACACTAATTGGGTAACGAGCCACACCTGGGGCCAGGCACAAGTGGCTGAGGGCTCGGATTGGTCAACCCGCGGAAGGGCGGGAACCCACTCAGGGCCCTCAACCAAAGCCAGATCTTCCCAGACATGACAATACTGGTATACGTTTAACCTTATAGTCCACTCCTGCCAGCTGGCAAAGAGCATAGCATACAGTAATTCATTTCTGGTTTCGGGTTCAGTTTAGCGAGTAGGTCTTCACATTCCAGACATTTATGAATTTGCTTGCTATTTTTCTGTGCAAAGTTGGATACGCTCCGCTTTAATGTGGTTTCAGCCTTGCATCTGTGAATAATGTACTCGATCACCCAAGCACTTTATTCCAGTGCTAACTGCGCTAGCCGTGCCAATCTTAGATTAGCATGGAAATTAGCATGTCTTGTAGATTATGTACGTAGGCGACGTAGGCTCCTCCTTCTAACTTCATCCACCAGCGTCGCCATGTTAGGTTTGTTAAAGTTTTTCCTTCTGATCCAACAGAAAAATAAAGCATTGCTAGTCAATCTTTTGACCAGTGGTACTGTGGTTCCCTAAATCACTGGTTCTCAACCCCGGTCCTCGTGTACCCCTATACAGCCTGTTTTCCAGCCAACACAGTTTAGGATTGTTATCAGGCTTCAAGCAGAGCTTGCTGATTAGCTGATCGTTTGAAACACCTGTGTTGCTTGTGAGAGACATGGAAAACAGGCTGGATAGGGGTACCCGAGGACCGCGGTTGAGAACCACTGCCCTAAATGCTACCTTGGTTGACAATTACCAGCTGTAAACATACACTCACCGGATATGCCAACATCCTCGTTACCTATTGTCTTATATTGTTTTACATTTCACCATGCTCTGTGTGGCGTAGTAAGAGGAACAATTTCATGAGCAGCCAGCTGAATGAAACTGGAGTTTAGCTAGCTAAAAGGCGCAGTCTCAGTAATGGGTGCTATTTCTGTATTTGACACACACATAAGGCACACCGCACTACTGGGCGCAGGCACGGTTAAACATATTCTAACTCAAAACATATGGTAGCATGTTTTCACGCTAAAACATACGCTAGCATGCTTGCATGCTTTAAAAAGACAGCGGAGGCAAAACTGAGTTCGGTTGTACTTTATTGAGTATTTAACAATATAAACAGTGAGTTTGGTTGTACTTGAAGTATTTAACAATGTACTCACGTTACTTTTGATTAATCCTCATCCACTAATCCCTCAAAATTGTCATCTTCTGTTTCACGCTAAAACATACGCTAGCATGCTAGCATGCTTTAAAAAGGCAGCAGAGGCAAAACTGAGTTTGGTTGTACTTTATTGAGTATTTAACAATGTAAACAGTGAGTTTGGTTGTACTTGAAGTATTTAACAATGTACAGTACTCACGTTACTTTTGACCAGTCCTCATCCACTAATCCCTCAAAGTTCTCATCTTCTGTATCTGAAACAAACAGCTGGGCTAGTTCTCCGTCAAACATGGCAAGTTTCCCTCTTGCCTTTGTGGAGTCAGTGTAGCTCCTCAGAAATTATGCCGGCTTTTGCAAAAGTTTGATTATTGCAACAGATACGTTTAGTCCAAACATGCACAATCCATTCACAAATTGTGGCCTTACTCACTCTTGCAGTTCTATAAAGCAATAGCAGTGAGCACCAAACGTCCAAATGTCTCATATCCAAAAACCGGCCCTGGTTGAAGACTTGCAGGCATGAGAAACCAAAAGACTCACGTCATATTTAATTTGAGTCTTTCGGGTTCTCATGCCTGCAAGGCCTCAACCAGGGCCGGATTTCCTGTATATAAGGAACATGTCGGCAGAAATGCTCCCACACAGACAGTCAAACGGAGCGCTTAACAAAGTCACACAACAACGTTTACAGATTTTTGAACTCGGTCGAGAAAATACAGTAAATTGCTTCTCAAGCCTCAGCCTCCTTCCATTAACGCCCTTTCTCACAGAGATGCCCGTAAATCCAATAAAATGAGCCAGTCCTCAGACATTATTTACCAGGTTCGCTAGGTGGTGGCCATTTTCGTATCTCGTCCTTCATATGTGAGGCACATCGAGTCTAATAACTACGGCATGTGTGTGTCGGGGTGGATGAGATTATCCCTGATGTGTTGTCACGCTGCCAGTATTGTGTCTGCATCCCGTCCATCCAAGCCCCCGCATATCCCGTCCTGTCCCAGACTCATCTCTCTGTCTGTGGGAAGACAAGTCACAGTGCCAGCCTGGCAGCAAGCCAGCGTGGATGAGTCTGGCTGCCAAGCCTGGATTACTCCGAGATGTTAATCACTGGAGGACATATTACAAACACATTCTCATACTTTCCAAATTGGTGCCACGATGTGGAACCAGTGAGTGTTTTAGCGCCACCAATGACCTCTCTAATGCCACATAGATGGTCTCCAATGATAAACTGTTTGTTTGACCTCAATTTGGTGAAAGAAGCCAGAGGCAAAGTGCCTCAAGTTTCTGCTCATTTTGTGTCACATTGACTTGGTAGAAGGTAGTGGGAACCCCCAAAATGATCATATTTCGGATTTTGTGTCTTTTTCCACCCAATGAACCAAAGCAATATAGTGGAATTACAAGTAATCAGGATGGCTCAATTGTGACTAAATTGATTTGGTTGAGATGCGTGTAGGTGACAATGAGGCCTGTAATCAGTTCACTTTGGGAGGATGTATACATTTGGGCCCCTGTGGTGAAACTGACTTGTGCTGATCTGTTACAATAATGGAAAATTGGTTTAACTTGTTTGAGCAGTTAAAAGGATAACGCTATCACTACCCTAAACCGAACTACTAACCGTAACAACTAACGTTTAACAACTTTAATACAAACCCTAACCACAAGCTTAATTAGGTATATATTAACACATCTCCAAACAAAAATAATCTCTTAATAAACACAATATTGATATTGTATAAGAAAGCCGTGTTTTATACGGTTGTAAAAATGGGACACAGATTCAGTGTACCTTACCCCAACCCTAATTCTAAACACCTTAAAACTAACTTATTTTACCATTTTAACCCTGAACCAATCCCTAACAGTAATCTCTAACCCAAAATTCTAATCCCAACCATCATGCCAAACCACTAACCAACCAAACCCAATAACTAAACCTAACCCAAATCCTTAACCCCCACCAAAAACCTAAACTTTTCACAGACATTTTTTTTTGCTTATATTAAGTGAAATATTATTACTTAGCTCATATTTATGCTCTTGTTCCTCTCATTGGTTGAATCTGAAAAATTAAAGGGGGCATGTGGTGCCCCATGATTCCTACTCCCCCGACATGTCAAATATGCTCATGGACGTTCCTCACTTCTCTGTCTTCGTTTATTCATTTTGTTGGTTTGTGTGTGTGCGTGTGTGCGTGCGTATGTGCGTGCGTGTGTGTGTTTGCAGACCAAAAAATATGAAAGCGTCTCCAGTCTCGATGAACCCATCAGTCAATAACGCTCAATGACAGCCGTCAACTTTCTAATTAAGAGGATCAGAATTAATCAAGCCGCCACTCAAACTGGTGTCAGGGGGTGGGGGGTATGGGGGATGCAGGTATATAAATACACGTACAAACACACAAAAGCACACACGCATGATTAAAGCACATGTCAATGTTGGCCCTTGACATCTATTTTATGTCTCATTATGAAAGTCATTAAAAAAAAAAATACAACGAAAGTTTAATTAGTAAAAGGGCGTCAGTGTAATGTTTTGTTCATCCCAGGTCAGATGAATGACCTTTGCGCACTAACATTTTTTTAACCGTTTTTCCTCGTCAGCTAAACGATTTGCAGAAAATTCAACTCTCTTTGTCTGAAACTGTTTGACATTTAAACTAATTTGGGGACTAACCTTTTGGAGGCAGACTGCTTGTTTGGTATTTGTACTTGGCTACATTTCAAACAGATTGGACATACTATGCATTTATTTACTAAAGTCACATGTATGAATGCACTTTTTTTTAGGGGGTGGGTTGTGTGTTTGCTCTTCAATGTTGACCTTTGAATGTAAAGTGCTTGTTTGAAGGTGCCATGTTGCATCAGCTGCTGGGACGCGACTCCGAAAAGTGGGGAGAAGCTTTCCAAGGGACCTCTCGAGATCTTTGACCTTTTAATGAAGCTTTTATTACTGACAAGTGCGTTCACTTTGTGGATGTTATTTTCCCTTTTGGACTTAACCCTCGTTGAACCCCGGAGTTCCTCCTTTGCCCTTTCTCGCCCCCACTTGATTTATTCGTCTGTTCAGCTCTTCCGCCTGCGTCTATTTCTCCTTCCAGTAAGATAAATGTAAAGATGAACATGCACCTGCAAGGATGTCGTTCTTATGGGAAGTAGGAGGTCAAGGCAAGCTCAGTGCTACAAATGCCACACCAGCTAGCTAGCGCAACTAAACACGTTACAGAGTTGTTAAAATCTTCTGACAAGTTTTGTTCTCACGAAGGGCTGATGAGAAGATTGTTCAGTCTGGCTAACTGCTAAGCTAACCTAAGATTGACATGTAATCTTTTAACACCATAATTAAGTGCTTGGATGATTGAGTATACTTTTCACAGAAAACTGTGTGGAACTGCTTTAAAGCGGAGCCAGCTGCGTATCTAACTTTGAACAGCAAAATAGCAGACAAATTAATAAGAGGCTGGAACGAGAATCATACCAAATAACCCTACAAAGCTAAACGGGGCTGAATGAGGACATGAACTATGTTATGTTATGGTGTAGAGTAGACTGACGTGAATTGAGCCAACAGGTAAATTGTTTCTAAGAAACCAATAAACCATAAAAAAAAGTGAAAGACTGTATTTAATGTAATCTGTGAAGCTAAGCGCCACCAGAGGTGGTTATATATTCATGCAAAAAAACAAAAACCTTTTTCACTTATTAAAATTAATTTATTTTATCATAATATTCATAGTGATTGTGTAAAGAGCAAATACATAGTTTTAAATTTGTCTTATACAACAATTAAGGTAT
This sequence comes from Vanacampus margaritifer, assembly GCF_051991255.1. Taxonomy (NCBI): domain Eukaryota; kingdom Metazoa; phylum Chordata; class Actinopteri; order Syngnathiformes; family Syngnathidae; genus Vanacampus; species Vanacampus margaritifer. Next base: position 16,865,249 of record NC_135442.1, read on the forward strand.
CTATGATCAACAAAATTGTGTATGATTGCTATTTTCTAGCATAAAAGTACAAAATATTAGCTGTGAGGGATAATAAATTTAATATGTTATCCATGGGGTAAGTTGAGCCGAACTTACCCATATAACTTAGTAGTGTATTTTGGCTGTATAACATTGAGGAAAAGTAAACTCCAACAGTGTTTACATCATTGAACATTGTGATTGTGCTGTAGAATTATGACAGACTAGGATGTGTTCATACAGAAGTGTTAAATAAACAATTCAGACATTCAACATTTCCTCGAGATGTACTTGTAAAAAAAAAAGGGAGCATAAAAACAGCAATGAAAATACACACGACTACTGACTACACTTGGCACAAGGACCTTTCTTAAGAGGGCAGATTGAGTCCGAGTTTGTGAGTGAGAGTCATTGTAAATAATTAATTGGCCATCGGAGGCCCCTTCATGCAGAAGTGCTGTGTGTGTGAGTGAGCGGTTTAGCTTTAGTTGCATCGCTCACTTCTACACACACACATACACTCTCCCCTCAGACATAAGCAAAGCAGCAACTTCAAACTGTCACAGCAAAACAATGGGGAGCCCAAACTGGACATTATCCTTTTGTATAAGGGCTGAGCGTCCTCAAACTGATGATACTCATGTAGTAAAGGCATACTGTATATTGGGATTTCTAAGATCAATCACAAATCATTAGTTCAGATTCAAAACCAATTTTACCATTCGAAATTATGGAACTAGAAATAATCTGTTTGGTCAAATTTTAAGATCTATGTATCATTTTAATGCTCCACTGTAGAACATTTTGACTTGAATCTTTCTATTAAGATGACTAGCATAATTTATTGGCAGTACCATCTTTTGGGTACCAAACTAAAGTCAAATGAAGGTGTTGCCTATCAAATCTAGACCCCGTATGGGGCTCATGCTGCACACATTCTCCCATGGACTTAAAGTTTATCTAAATAAAAGAAAAAATATTTTCAAGACTCTGGAATGGAATAAAATATTTTTCATCACTCCGAGGGCACTGCCATGTTATCCTGTAACGCTCTCTGCTGTCAACTGAAATTGACATCAAAGTGCCCTCGGGCTTGCATTGTGAACATCATGTGACCATACCTAGAAAACAGCTGAGTCATGACTTTCACAATGTGAGCGCGAGGGCACGTTGATGTCAATATCAATCGGCAGCAAGAGAACCAGACAAGTCAAAATATCAGACCCCTGAGATAGATTTAAACAAAAAAAATGGGTGGATTAATCTGCTTAATTTAGGCTTCTCAGATAAGATACAAATTAATCAAGCCTAACATTCAACCACTGAAATTATTTTTCTGTTATGTTAAAAATATGTATAATTTAACATCATAATCAAGAAACAATCATCGTTATAGAATCAATACAATTGTTAAAAAATAAAATTATACATTTGAAAAATTATAGATGACACTTTTCACACATTATAGCCTTCGTATATCTTTTGGGTTAAATAACGTCCACATAATAGTGTATTAACCAAAGATATACAACAGCTGAAAAAAAAATGTTGACTGAAGAAGACATCACCTGTGCTGAGGAAGTAGGTACTGACCAATCATGGCTCAGTTTGCTGACCAAACCCAGAAAACAGGTGAGCCATGATTGGTTGTTACCTACTTCCTCAGCACAGATAAAAAAAAAATATATATATATATGTTTTTAAAAGTATTAATTCTAGATGAAAAATAATTAAGTTATCAAATTCGTTCTGGACAAAATATAAACTTTTTTTTCTGCTGAAAATGGCTCAATCAGTCAAGTAGGCCCCATCCCTTCCTCACTAACCATGTCAATCAATTACATTTATGAAAGTAGAATTTGTCGTGCAGCTCTTCTATTGGACACATTTATATTTGACCTCATTGAGTGTTTCAATACAGTAGCCTAGCGAAGTTTTTCCTCCGTTAACTAATTCCGAAGTGCTCTTGATTATTCCGCTGCCCTTAATTGAGACACCAATGCAAATCCCCTTCATTAATTGTGACATGGACAATTTCTCCGTAGGTCTCCGCTGGGACGCCATTATCTTCAGAGCCCAGCGAGCAGGTTGTGAGGTGTCATCAGATATTCAAATGCCGTTGCTTGTTTTAATTGCAGTAAATGTAGCATGTCCGGACAGCTCGGCGGAGGACATTTGGGCCTCGAGCCTGTCGTTTTTTTTCTTCTTCATAGCGTGCCGGGACGTGAGAATTATTGGGGTGCGAGTTAAGGTAGGAGTCAGTTCAAGGTGTGTGTGGTAGTGTGTCCCCCACTCCTGCCTTTTGGCAGCTGCTTAGTGTGATCCCGTAGCGGCTCCTGAGGGAACGCATCGTTGGACTCTTGTCTTTTATGGCGGCAGCGGTAAACATGACAGGCTGTTTGGAGACCATCTGTTTCCAATGGCTGCCACATGGTAACAGGGAGCTCAACCTGGGATATGCTGGGTGTCTGTCTCCGAGGTAACGGCGCCGACATGACAGCCTAAAGAGACGAGGAAACGAACGAGGGGTTGCGACGTGATGAACTTGGCATCCGCACGTGCTGCCTGGCGTCAAACAGCACCCCGGAGGACCTGCTGGTGCACGATCGGCATCGCAACAACAGTCGTGTACTCTGACATAAAGTACGATGAGGAATCGTCTCCACCGTGATTACACTAAAGAGGAAAACTCTAGTTTAGGTTTTAAATATATGCCATTGCCGACAGCGGGAAAGAAAATGGCCGCCGGGCCGTAGTTTGCACACCATTAGCCTTAAAACAAATAAATACAGTATATCCAAATGTTATGATAGGTTATGTATTGACATCAAACAAACACATCACTAGACCTCATTCTTGGCAGCATCAAATACTTAATAGTTTTGCTTTTCACTTTTTCCCAGGAGACAAAGTCCAAGTGCATCATGCCTTACAAACGTGCAAGGATCGCACAGGATCAAGACGTCCCAGATGACCAGATACAGTTGTGCTTATACGTTTACAAGGAGTTATGAAAAAAAAAACATAGCACCTCATAGAAGATCAGAAAAAGCATTCTTGCGGCTAGTTGCTAAGGAAAATGCTTTGCATAGCAACCGTTGTTATGCAAAACTAATTTCTAAGTGGCTCCTGCTTTGAAATTGTAAAGTAGGCTCATGCAAACTATTGTGGAAAGTTTTATGCTTGTATGATCTTGTGAGCAATTCTTGCATAATTTAGCACCGATTGCCTGGACTACTAATTACTGGTTTCTCAATAATTTCGTCCAATGAGTGTTTCAGTCTAATGCTAGTTAGAGAAGATTTATTTTGGTAGGTTTCTGCATCCTGTCTATGCTCCTATTCCTTCTTGCTTGATCAGCAACTTTGAGCAACTTTTCATTTTAGTTTCTCATGTCTGTGCCATTTGACAAGGAGCACCAAGCGAGGACCTAGATTGCAACATTAGCCTAGCTCACGCTTGCCAGCCAGCTGCCATATGCTTGTCACATGTTCCCAACAGGTAGGAGTGTTTTATGTGTTTTTTTTTTTTTACCTTTCTACATTACATTTGTGGTTGATTTTATTTTATACCCGTTTCAAACCAAATTGCACACCTTCATACAGTATAACGAAAGGTTAACCAACATGGTGCCCACGTGCTCTAGGTAGCCCCAAGTACCACATGAGTAGCCCATGGGCCTGTTCTACGAAGAGTTCACCAGTGATGGGACAATTGTGATTTCCTAGAATGTTGTAGTCGTGATCATTTGAAAATGTGAAGACTGGCAGATGTTTATAGAAATATTTATCTGTTTCCCAATTATCACGAGAAATCATTAGTGTGGTCACTGTCTTCACATAAATGAATATCATAAATTGCTAATGATTACATATAAAAATATCTAGGGTCAATCCTGTATGGATTTATTTATTTTTTTAGCTAGTGCTGTTCCCGACTCCCAACCGATTCATTGGCCATTTAATTTAAAACAATTTATAATAAATAAAATAACTTGTGTTTGCTCCCTTAACACTTACAACAAAAAAAAAATATGAATCACAGGCAGAATAATTGATTGATTTTACAATACGTTCTCCCTTAGTATTTGACTAACTGTACAACAGAGCGGGAAAATGGCAACAATTTGTTTGCCTATTTCTTTTGTCGGGGGGGGGGGTGTTTGAACATCATCATCATTGCCTCATGCTTTAATGTTTTGTGTAGAAAAATGACTGATTTTTTTCAGCTATTTGATTATTTTTAAAGTAGCCAATAATTGCCAATTAAATCAGTCAGGCGCTAATAATACCATTGAGCAAATTTGTTATGTCAGATGTGTATATTAAACTGGTAGCCTTTCACATTAATCAGCACTTAAGTAGTAGCTCTTAGCTTAAAAAATGTTGATGACAATGTAGAAAAACCTAACAGTATACAAACTACAAACAAGTATTTTTTTTTTAATTAATGTGTACAAAAACTGAGCATTATCATCAATTTAAAGGTGCAAGTCTTAATACAGCTCTAGTGTAGGATATGCAGGTGTACCTAATGTTGTGATCAGACTCCAGATCAAGGCTTATCACTTTATAATACAGTGATGCCAAAAGTTGCTGTACATGTCATTGCAGTAAATATATGCAGATGCATTCAGGGAAAGGGGGCAGCAGGCATATCTGCAGAGGATTACGTGAAGGTATCGCCCGTTTGGTACATATATGACCTTCCCTTTGCACAATGATACTCATCCACATAATACACTTCTTGTACCATGTCTAAACAATCCGCAATGTATCCATTTGATAAGATTTGACAAAAAGTAATAATGTGTACAATAACATTCTCTCATCACTATCTATTTTGGCCAAGATGAAAAAAGACTACATGTAATTTGTCATTACATTCATTCACATCTTTGCCAACAAGAACCTCTGAAGTGCGAATCTTTTTGTTTGAGGCCCTTTTCAATACATTTTCTTCCTTTTTGGTCCTTTTGTTCCACCCAGGAATTCCCCAAATGCCCCTTTGACACTGTGTTTATCTGTTGGCGCTCTCATGGACCAGTCATTTACTTTACCATTATGACCTTGCACCCCCCACTCTCCACTCCTAGTTATAGTACTCGGCAGCCATTAAAGTGCCGCTTTTGCAGTCCGCCACTCATGATTACTCAGTACATTTACATTGAATAGGTCATTGGAAGCCAACTAAGTGGAACTAATGTGGCACAGAAGAGTGGAGGGTTCGAGTTCAGTGTTACACAAACCGTCTGCTCACTAATAAGCCATCTTTGAATGCCTTTAACTAGCAAGGACAAATCGGTATTTCTACAGTCATTAGAGTACAGCATATAAGATAAATAGAGGGTATTATTCACCATTTCCTTTGTTTAATTCTTTGTTTTCTTGGATACAGTTGATCTGTCGCCCTGCATACAACATCAAGCTTGTAATTATGCACATGCAGAAGGCAAAGCCATATGGTAGATGTCTTCCTGAAAATGAGAAGAGTTGGGAATATGGTCACTCTCTGAATATGACTATAGCATAACAAATCCGGTTAAAGATGGAACCTTATTTTCCTCTTATAAACAGTACAGACAGAGAAGTGGGGACAAAGTTATGCTTTGGTTGTAGTATCAAAATCACTAAAATGAGAAGTGTAAAGTTTGAAGTCTTGTCTTGGATCACATGATATGATGTTGTTTGTGTAGCTCAGGGATGCACCACAACGGGTCACTCACATGCTTTGTTTGGCACTTCCTCTTTTTTCCTTTGCTGACATAACCAACCCATTTTTTTATTCAGGCAAGTGGTGACAACAATTTTTGGTATCTGTGTAAAAGAGGTTAGTTTTGTAAAACTCAATGGTAAATTATGTTGAGTAAATTTGACTCTATTTAGAGTTGGACCAAATAGACTCAGTTCTAAAGTAATAGTTACACTTGGAAGAGGGTAAAATAAAGCATTGGGAAAAAAAAGGGGAAAAATGTCACTCAAGGGTTGAGAAACGAACTCACGACCTTCAGCTTGGGAGACAGCCGATCTACTCCTTGAGCCACGCAGCTCCTGCTGTGCGTTATTACAGTATATCACTCGTGTCAGATGAAACCTTTCTAACCAAGAGACCCGATGTTTTTGGTTTTCTCTTGGAGATAAGCAAACAGTAGGAGGGGCATAGCCCAGGTGGCAGTCTACCAAGCTGACGGTCGTGAGTTCATTCCTCAACCCTTGAGTGACTTTTTTTCTTCAATTCTTTATTTTACTCTCATCCAAGTGTAACAATTACTCAAAAACTGAGTCTATTTGGTCCCACTCTAAATAGAGTCAAATTTACTCTACAGAATTTACTGTGTACTGGTATTGACATATTGGCAAATTATGTATTTTCATTGACAAAAGCGGGGACTGCCAAGTCCTATTTCAAGTCACTTCAGCTGGGGTTCCAAGCATGCCACATGTCCCCAAGTGCTCACTTCACAGATCTGTGATCTTCTTGGCCAACTTTATATCATCCTCCCGTGGAGGTCTGCTAGCAGTTCCTTATAATCATTCGGGGGGTCAATCAAGCTTCAATACAGTACGTAAGAAATGGCCCTAGTGTGAGTGCACCCTTAGACCACGTCTAGTGCCGAACTTACACTGGGCACAAAAATTAGTATTTCATTGCTCTTTTGTCATAATACTAACAATAGTTAACTTAAACACATGTTTACCACGTTACTTTGAAAATGATTTTAAGATGGCGAAAGTTTGAATCTAGAATTTTTTCTTCTTCTGTTTCCAGTACTTGTAATTGGAGGTTGACCACAATTAACAATGTTTGAAAGTATTTATGGACAGTATATTTTTGATATCCATTAATTGATAAGAAAAAATTTGCCCAAAGGAGTCATGCCTTATCATTAGACAATGGAGCATCCACAGTCTCCATTTTGCTGCAATTGCTGAAACTCAATTTTCTTACTAACCGGTCTCCCCTGGAATAACATTTCTCTTTCTATGTGGGGAAGAAAATACAGCAGAGCCTAGATCTCTTCAATTGTAATTGCATCTTAGGGACTCTTCATCTGTTGGATGTCTTCAATGCAGCATGATTTCAATGTTTCCCTCTGTACTATTTTGATTTTGTAAAATTGAACGGCCCTACCAATCATTTGTTAAAGCGTGTAAGGGCCAGTGTGACACAATGGGGAAAAGGGGATTTCCCAATGTCGGTTAGGCGGTCATTTTGCTGAAGAATGCGAGAAAAAAGGAGCAGAATAAGAAGAAAGGGAGAGTCTCGTCCATGTGAATCCAGCTCGACTGGATTTAGCTCGTATGAAGTGGGATGGATCAAATATTGAGTAAGCCAAAGAAGGGCATCAGCACATCAAAAGGTGTGATCGGGGGGTGCACAAGGAGAGATTAAAGGCAGCCTTGAAGAAGTGGCTGAAGGAGACCAAACTGCGGCGCTTGTAGCAATCGCCGGACGGGCCAGTCGATAGCCGACCTGACTCGGTCGCTACCTGAGCTCCTTTTGGTTGCCAGATCACACGTGATAACCTTGAAGACGCAAATCTGTCATGAGAAGAAAGCGAGATATCAAGCAGAAAAATCTGTGACGGATTCTTTTGATTGCCATTTAGTCAGGACTCCAACATCACAAAGTCTCTGGTCGGACTACGATTCCACTATTTGAGAATAAACAAAGTGGCGTGGACTCCCGAACCCCTGCCGATTCTGGCCCGCTCACCCTGCCCTTTCCCTGCCCAGCTTGTGCGCCCCCATGTCTTCCTGAGCTTGGCGAGGTTTAAAAAGTCAGCCTTGTATGTGTATGTGACTCATAAATATGTATTTGGCCTATGCAGTGTAGTCCCAGCGCTCTCTTCTCTGCCTTGCTTGGACATACCTTATGCTCCTCTTACATGTCAGTCCTTCATAAGTTGGCGATGCAACTTTCTAAGGAATATTCATAAAAAGATGCTACACAGATTTAGGATCGTTAACAGGAAGAAGAGAGACTTTTTTGTGCAGTATATTTTAAGCAGTGCCAGTAATGCATTACTAAGTAGAGCGTTACTCTAAAATATGCACATTTTTGAGTAATGACTAATTTTACTATTTTTCACAGGAGTAATCGGACTATGGTTAAACATCACTATATATTTTTTGTTGATTATATTTATATAGAGAGTGGCACTTTTCACCACCACAATAAATATACAATACATACTTCACAGCCACAGTGCCTACCTCACACACACATATTGTATTGTAAAACTAGTAGTTAATGAACAATAAAATACAGGAGGACACCTGATTCCTAACACTATACAGTAGTTCTATATAATACTATATATTATAGAACATGTAAGAAAGGGAAACTCTGATATTGAACATAATGAAATGCAATGAAAGGGTATTCAAATTAATAATCAAGTCTGAGGGAGTGACATTATCATTTTTTAGAAAATTGAGACTTGAAGTCTTTAAAGGAATACAAGACTTATAAAAAACTAACCAGCTATTCTGCTAAATGGATGATTTCAACTTTTCCCTGAGAAAATTGTCAATTTATGTTGAGAGATTATGTCTTTATAGCACTTTTCATGAATATTTTTTGCATTAAGTACAGTATCGGCCATTTTGGATAGTGACGTGATCATCATGACGTGTCGTGTGCTTAAACACGCATATATGACATGACGCTAATAACCAGCCACTCACGAGGAATTATTGCGCCCCATGGCGGACATCAAAGGTAGAATTACGCCCTATAACAACAAAGAAGCACTTCTCCAAAAGCAGTAGAGCCACGGAGGACTCGCCAAAGATTTGTATCCAGCCGAAAGCCGGATCTAGAAAGATCGTTTTTTTACTTCATTTTTATTAAAAACAAGTAGCAAATTTATATAAGACTTGTTTTTTTAATTAAAATAATTACGATAAGTTAAAAAGGTTGTCCTTAGCCAAGTTTGTTGTTAAATGTCACTGCAAAATCGGGTGTCATTTTCACATTAGCGAACGTAAGTATCTACTTAATGTACTGATCAAAGTAACTAGTAATCTAACTTACCGGTAGTTACTTTTCAGAGTTAGTAATCACTATAGTAACTAAGTAACTTTTTCAAGGTAAATGTGGCAACACTAATTTCAAATATACAGGTTGATTTAGATATACAAATTGCATGCAAATCCACAAGCTCACCCTCTACAACACGAGAGGTCTCGACAATGGATGAATAGATGATTCCCTTTTGGACACTTGTGTGACAGTTAAGAATGTTAGAAAAATAAATAAATAAAAACAAGATGGCACTTCTGTGATGCGTTACACGCATTACAGCTTTGTTAAGTTAAGAGCAAGTGTTTTGTTTGTAATTCTTAATGTCAACAGTGGTTGAAAAATATATAATGCACAAAATAACATCATTTTGTTTCATGCAAATTTCTCATTCTAGGCCACTATATTTAAATTGGCACCGATATCGAGATTTAATCGTGACACTATCATTAGGTTTTGCTGCTGCAAAGTAACAAGAGATGCATGTGCTCGGATTGGACGCCATCTTTGTTTATACAGACGCACAGGCGAAACTGCATACTTGTTTGACTCGTTTGGGCCGATGAAGAACAACAACAAAAAGTCACCATGCAAATGGCCAAACATAAACCTTTGAATATTAGCCCCGCAGGGACTGACCACTGCACTGTGCCAGCCAAGCAGCGTACACCAAACCTGCCATAACCTTGACAGCAGCCAACCTTAATTATAATCCTTTTATTTTTGTAGCCTTGTCTCCTGCTGTATTAATAACAGAGTCAGACTCGGTAGGCCTGTTGCCATTCTTCAATGCAAATTTGAATGGAAAGTTGATGAAAACATCAAAAGAAAAAAAATAGCCAAATGTACCTCAAAATGCATAATTGTGTTGGGATTTTGCAAAACAGAGTTAATGAGCTTAACGGGAGATGGGAACCTTTGTTGAATAAGTTCAGGCACGCTGTGTTGAAGGTGAAGTTAAGCTGGGGGAGAGTTGAATTGAGGTCAAACCGACAAACAATGAGGAGAAAGTGGGAACTACAATTATAAGGATTGTACACTTTTATCTGGAAGCGCTAATATTGTTAAAAATATTGCAAGACCTCAGTTCAACCAGCATCAAAGGATTATCTCCATTTGTTAAACTTTTTCTTTTTGCAGCTAGCGCCGCAATTTACTTTGGACTTTTTTGACATTCCAAAAACATTAAATAATATACCTACACACTAAGTTACGATTGTATAACCACTGGCGTGCACAGGTAGACCCCTAGTGGTGCTCACACCCTTGCCCCTCTGCCCTCTCTAAAAAAAAAGTACACTTTGGAAAGTTCATTTTTGTTTCATTTGTTTTTTTTTAAATAAACACTTTACTGAGGACAGATCAATGTTGACCCAATCTTTTGGCAAAGCTGCATTATTAATCGCGTGTGAAAAAAAAACAATATGCGCGCGCGCCTGACCTAGCTCTCTAGCTCGCTCGCTTCCTTTGTCACTGAACACTAAATACCCACGGTCGCGGTGTGGGTCAGACACACACACGCATCTCCTTCCCCTGCTGCTCCTGCCCCAGCCAGGTAACTGTGTTTATGAATCCAGTAAAATTGTATTGTTTGTTTGCCTCTCTTCCCTACCTATAATCATTTTGTTGTGAAGTAGCATGTCTCATACAACACAAACAACTGAGCATATATTAGCCGATATTAGCCATCTAGCTTAAAATGCTATATGCTAATTCAATAATAGATAACGTGACAATCACCACATAGTAAGACTAATAACGGTGAAAGGAAGCTTTCTGTACTCCGTGCATTGAAAAACATTTGACTTAAGATCATTGTAATTTGATTTGTGGGGATTTTTTTGACTTCAAAATGTGATGAACTGTCGTTTGTGTCTGGTTTGTATTATGCTAGTAGTCACAGGCAAAAACAATCCAATATGTCGTCGGTGGTCGAAGCATTTGCATTGAGTTGCATTGTGGAAATATCAGAAATGCCCGGATGTTTGGAATTTTCAATTGCCTGTGAAAAATACCCTTTTGCCTTCTTGTATTGACAATAGTCTTATTCATTGTCATGCCATTGGTCTGTTTGGTTACAATTGGTTTATTTATTTATTTAGTAATTGTAGCATAATGCCTAGAAAGGAGAGGCTGAAAAGAAAAGGAGCTACAGCAAGTAGTCAAGGGATGCATCTCTTGGATTAAATTAAAGACGCATGAAGATGAAAGGTCAGACTCAGAGTCAAGACCAGACAGAGTCACGTTAACTAGAGCAACTTTTAAAGATCCCATTTTAATATTGCTTTGCTCCTTAAGGTTAATTGTATTGAAAATCTTTTTTTTTTAAATAGTTTGTACTAAATCAGCAGGCATGAAGCTATTATTAGCTAAATTATTAGCTATTATTTAGTACAAACCATAACTGTAAATTACTTCTATGCTACAAGTCTTGCAGTCATTTTGCCCTAATAGGCTGTTATTAAAACTATCTTTGGAGTATTATTAACTATTATTATGTGTGTGCAATGTTTTTTTTTAAACTTCTATTGACATTTCCGAACATCCGGGCATTTCTGATATGTCCCCAATGCAACACAATGCAAATGCTTCCTTGATACGGTGAAAACAAATGACAAATGATTGTAGTGCTTTTTTCTGTGACTCATACAAATGACATCTCATCACATTTTTAAATCAAAAATAATCCTCACAAATCAAATTACAACAATCCAAAGTCCAACGCTTTTCACCAAATTGACGGCCATCTTGACCCATCTTGTTCAACTAGCAAGGTTATTATATGAAAACTTACAAAATGACAAAACAAAAAATTGAAAATACATTTTTGTAAACTAAATAAATTTAAAAAATAAATAAAACAACATCACACATTTATAAAATTAACTAAAATTAAATATAAATACCCAGTATAGCGAAAATGTTTTTAATTTTCACCATTGTCAAGATCATACAGTACAGGCTAAATTTTTGGACACATCTTCTCATGCAATGCATTTTCTTTATTTTTGTAGATTCTCACTGAAGGCATCAAAACTATCAATGAACAAAAAGAAGGTGAAATAAGTGAAAACATATTTTATATTCTAGTTCCTTCAAAGAATCACTCTTTGCTCTGAGGATTTTTTTTTTTTACACACTCTTGGAATTCCCTGGATGAGCTTCAAGAGTAGTCACCTGAAATGTTTTCCAATAGTTTTGGAAGAGTTCCTAGAGGTGAGAATGCAAAGAGTGTGCACAGCAGTAATCAGAGCAAAGGGTGACCATTTTCAAGAAACTAGAATATAAAACGTGTTTTCACGTTCAGTTATTTCAACTTTTTTTAAGTTAAGTTCTTAGTTTTGATGCCTTCAGTGAGAAATTACAAATAAATTGTAATGAGAATAAAGCAATTGACACATTGAATGAGGTGTGTCTAAACTTTTGGCCTGTACGGTACATGAGCTTTTGTTGTTCATTTTTAATGTATTTATTTCAGTATTGCGGTACATCTTTACAGGAGTAAGGTCAAACACTTGTTTGACAATTAGTTTACCTTATTTTATTATTAAATACTGAGTAAATACTGAGTGACCCTTTTTTAAAAATCTGGAATTCACAAATACTCCATACTGTATATATATATATATATGTATATATATATATATATATATATATATATATATATATATATATATATATATATATATATATATATATATATATATATATAGTTGAGATGAGTTGATATATATATATATATATTATATATATATATATATATATGTATCAACTCAACTCAACTAAAATGAAGAATTGAAAAATTTAATACATTATGAGATAAACTGAATTATAGATGTTATGATAATTATAAACTTTCAAAACACTTTTCATTCAACGATTCTAATGCAGCAACACATACAAACAGAGCATACAAAAATAATCACAGCAGACGTATTCTCTCATCTTTGTGAGAACCGCAAATATTTAAACCAAAAAGCAATGCTGTCCCGTTTTGGATGAGTTGTTTCATTGCTCTGTATTTGTGCATGTGTGATGTCAATAAAGATCAATTCATTCATTTTTGTTGCTGGAAATGATGCTTCATTTCTTCCAGCAGACCTCAATGCTGCATTCAAACAATGTGACTTCTCACCATATCCCATCTCTCCCTAGAGATACAGTTTGACTATCTCAGAGGGTAAACCATGGAGAGTTTACGCTGTGGAATAAAACAGCACCATGATCCAAATAAGCTCAGGTCCTATAGTATATACACTGTAGCTTCACCAGGCCACGGCCCATGCAGCGTCTGTGGAAGCCTGTCCACCCTGCGCCCTGGCTGTCAGCATTGCCGGCAGGCTGCGTTGACAAGGGGAGGCCACTAGGGCTGTCTGTCACGGGGGTTATTCTCAGGGCGGAGACGGTTCAGCTGATTCGCTGACACCGTTTGCCGGCGATGTGCAACGTGTGTGTACGGCTGCGTTGGAGCGCGAGCATTTGGCAGGGAGCTAGCAGGGGTTAGCCTCGCCAGATGACAGGTATAAGCGGGGCGAAAAGGGAGAAACATGGGGTTAGCGCTGTTGACATACCTAAACACAGACACACACGGCCAGATGAAGGACTATTAATTAGGGTCTCAGCAGCACATCTGGGCATAAATAACCTGAGTCAAACAGACACTTTGCTCTTGTATTTCCTAGCAACTTTCAAATCTCAGATCTTTTCCATCCATCCAAATATATTTACATATTGCCTATTATGACCAAATAAAAGTACACAAATGGAAAATATCATTTTAACTAGTATCTGTACAAATGTGCATCCAGAATGAGTGACTGGATTAAAAAAAAAAAAATCCTGTTAAATTATAACGTAGAATATTTTTGCCAGCTTTCCTACAAAATATTTGTAAGATTATCTACAAATTGTTGTAAAATGTCAAAGATTCCATATGCAATCCAAAATGCATGCAATCAAAAATCCAGTTTACAAGTAAAATATTTTACATTTTTGTCAGATTTTGTAGTGTTTGTCCACTAAATTGCTGTGAGTCTAAAATAAGTCACTGCACTAAATAAAATACATCAAATTGAAATTAAATGTAAAATATTCCAAGATTTGACATTTTTGTAATAAAAATGTACCAAAATACAAAAAAGAAATCCAGTTGATAGTTAACTCATTCACTGCCATTGAGAGCTTTAGAGGTCAAAAATTCATTTGAACTATTTCTATTAGTTTAACATTTTTCCCACTTTTGTTAACATTTTTTTTTATTATTGTACATTTGGAACAGATATAAAATTTGTGATTAATCATGAGTTAACTAGTGAAGTCATGGGATTAATTATGACATTTTTAAAAATTTTTTTTAGTAAAAAATAAACGTTTTTACTAAAAAAAAGATTTTAAAAATGTCATGGGATTAATTATGACATTTTTAAAATATTTTTTTAGTAAAAAATAAACGTTTTTACTAAAAAAAAGATTTTAAAAATGTCATAATTAATCCCATGACTTCACTAGTTAACTCACGATTAATCACAAATTTCATATCTGTTCAAATTTTTTTCTAGGTTTTCATACTCTTTTTGACGTCTATAGCCGTCAATGGCAGTGAATGAGTTAATATAGAACATTTTTGTAGTAATTCCTCATTTTTTTCTAACATTATCTCCTAAAGTGATTTGCCAGATTACTGTATGTACTAAATTGTTGCAAGAATCCAATAAGTTATCTCGATCCACCTAATGCTCTCTGGGCCTCATCAGATGAGAGCTAACATTAGATGACATCTTCTGATGCAGTTTGATGCCAGTCACTCATGTTGCCGTGGCGACACAGCACCTTAAATGCCCTACATAAAGCTCAGATTACTCCTCTAAAGTGTCTCCTTGTCTTTTACTACTTTTGTACAATTGCATTTTTTTGCACCTACTTGAAGTATAACCATATGGAGCCATTGAATATGTATTGTGTGTGTGTGCGTCTGAGTGTGTTTGAGGCTTTGAACTCCATCACAAGGTTCCAGCGACACACCGCCATCCTGATGCTGACTTGACTTTGGGGGCAGCTCAGGCGCCAGGACGGCCCCGTCGGCGCCCTAAACAAACAAGCTCGTTTTACAAAGACAAAAAAGGAATGACACTGGACACTCTGGCAAGTCCTCGGAATTCTTCTTTTCATAAATCTGGCTTTGTTCATATTCATAGCAGCTTGGTTGTAATATATTCTATTCATCTGAGAAAGAACAATCACATTTTTACAACTTTTAAGGCTTTCTTGTTCGTCTACACAAACATTTGACTGTAGAAGCGTCTACAATTGTTTGATAATGAGAGTTGACATTATGTTCGAAAAGCTGACAAACCCAAAAGTAGTGCAATTTGTGTTTCAAACTTTTTTTTCTGGCAGTAGCTACATGATTTGTGCTCTCTGTATCTTTTTGTTAGCATTTTTTGCTTACACAAATAAATACCTCTTTTGGTGCAGTGGAAAAGTGTGAGTCAAAACGTAAAACTTCAATAATCTTGCACAATTAGTTATTCTTACTTTATTCTGAGAATCTAAGAAGTCACCCTTAATAAATTCCATTAGCAACCAACAGCATGTGGAATTTAATAATTTTTACTGTGGTAGAAAATTAAAGTGAACATGAAGTTTAGCAATTTTTTAGTAACTCTTTCACTAATATAAACACATTTCATCTTAAGACTCATGCAAAGACCCTGGAAAGCTGGCAATGTATCAAGTCATCCCTAGACAAATTTGTCAAACGTACTTGAATACAATCAACATTTTTGTTTGGAGCGATCCAAAGGAAAAAAGACTCCCATCCTGCAGGAATTTGATCCAAATGACACAAATATCTTTTGTGCCTACGCAATAAAAAGCCAGAACCAAATGCAAATGTAGTCGACCACCGAATAATATTTGATGCATCCTCAATGTAGATTCTAATTGGTGACAGTTATGAAAGTAGCCCACAGGTTGCAATCCTCGCAACAACCAATTTTCTAGCGCAGCAACCCCTTTTTGAATCCGGGTCATGGCATTAGCTAAAAAGTTGTGAGGAAAATTGCACTGGTATTTTTATCTTTACTTGCAATATTATTCTAACAATAACTACCAGATGACTACATATACATATAAGTTGAAATATTTAATGGATAATGGAAAGATCGCATACACAGCTATGGAGCCTTTTCCTGCTAGATGCGGAAGAAGGTCTAATCTGTCCAATAAGGTTTCTACTGTTATACTGTCTTGGCTGCCTACCTACTCATAGTTGGTGAAAATCTGTGATATTGAGAGACCATATAAAACTTTAAAAAAAATATATATATATACTTCTAAATTGTAGGAAGAACTCAAGTTCTATTTTTAAAAGTATTTTTAATAAAAGTGGTGCAATTGCAGGTAGTGCAAACTACTCAAAATCAAATTAAGTGAACAGCGTGAAACTTTGGTGAGAGTAGGCCAATCCTCAACTCTTCTTCTGTTCTGCCTTTAATTGCATCCTGATACTGCAAATGAGTAGACAGGGGGCTCCAACACTTACCATTCGGTTAATTTGACCCAAGGCACCGGAACGCCGTCGCACGTGTCGCCAAAGCACTTAGCCTATGCTAAGGATTAATGGCGGGCCATCTAAAACAATTTAGGAGCCAATCAGTTGGAGCGAGGAGGGTGAATCTAATATGATAATTTATCTGCATCAACGCCTGGCGGGAGGGGGCGGGGTATGCTAATTGCACGACCCTTACCTTAAGCGAGTGGATGCACACAGCTGGACACGCCGCCTCCATTAGGCAACTTTGAGGGGACTTTGGAGTTTTGCTTCTCCTTGGAATGATGGCGAGCCCCCTCCTTCCATTCCAATTTCCATAATGTTACCACCTCCCATGACATGACAGCAAGCCGCAAATAAGTGCCGATGTTGCGATCACATGGAGAGGGCGTAACGTCGGTCGAAGGCCCCGCCTCCCCATCTCACGGGAGCATTTTAGACGCTGCGCAGCATCGCTCACGCAGTTCCCACAATCGTCTGTTAATTGATTCGTTTAATTAGCCGAAGATGGAGCTAGGCCCGCGTCCCGCCATCTCGTATCCGAGGGGGTCTCCTCGCTGCATGGACAAGCCACTTAGCTCAGCCCAGTCAGATTCCCATTAAAGTGTAATTATATGTAAATGAAAGCTGCATCAAGCGCCTCAATTTCTTATACAATTTGACCAATGGAACAAGCCACATTGTTTCGCTCGTCTTTGGACATTTGAAGTTTTTTTTTAAATCTCACATTGATGAAATAAGTGGATATTAATCAGAAATTGGGGGGGCCACACTGAAGTTGAGGGTTTAAGTTTGAGCTCCAACCTTCCTGTGTGTAACGGGTTACTGTAACTTAGTTACTTTTTACAATAACTAATGCTCTAACGCATTACTTTCTTAAATACAGTAACTCAGTTACTGTTACAATATGGTGTGCTAGTCAGGTAGTAGGATAAATTATTTAATTATATAATTTAATTGTGCGGCACTCCTGATGATAAGCGGTTCAGAATCAAATAATGAATGGAGGGCTGCTGTGTACTGTACTACTTCCTGTTTACAATGGTTACGGGTGCCGTTCTAACGAAGAAGACTTATTGTGGGCGGGTATCGAATTCGGCATTCATGGAGAGTTAAGGCGAGCGCAAGATGAGTTTTTCGACGTGGAAATACGCTCATTACTTTAGTTGAGCATAAAGAAAAAACATTTTAGTCAAACGCAAGCTGTCTTTCTGATTCGAAGGTCCTATCTACTGCTACAAACAGCAATTTGAATCTGCTGAAACACCTCCACAAGCTACATGCCTCGACAAGGCTAAAAGCTAACCCCGTGGCAGTGGACACGCTCGAAGTGAGTCAAGCCCCTCCACCAAAACAGCAGCAACTAGATTTTAACAGGCGTGTTAGCCAGGGACAGATCAACAAAACAATTGCACCGTTTGTTGTTGAAAGCATGCAGCCGCTCTCTACGGCGGAGTCACCCACATTCATGGAGCTCATTAGCATGATATCGTGCCCAAGCGGCAAATGGGACGACAAACTTTTTTAAACTACTTGGATAAGAAATATTCCAAAATGGATAGTGAGCTGAAGACAACATTTGAAGGATTTGACTACATCGCGACAACTGCAGACAACAAAAGCTTCCTCGGGATGACGGCTCACTGGCTTGACACGACTACTTTTCAAAGAAAGAAAGCTGCGTTGGCCTGTAAAAGGATCAGGGGTAGGCACACGTATGATGTCATCGCTGCTGAAATCGACCACGAGTCAGTTTTTTGTTTGTGTATACATTAGACAATAATGAGTCTAGTGATGTGACTGCAAAAACTGTAGTGTTGATCAACAGTCTATGTTCTTTAAAAAAAAAAAAAAAAGTAACTAAAGAGTTACTTTTAATAGTAACGCATTACTTTTTTGTTTAAATAATAATCAGAGTGAATGAGTTACTTTTTAAATGAAGTTACTAGTGACTGTAACTAGTTACTATTTTTTAGTAACGAGCACAACACAGGCGGAGTCTGCATGTTATCGCCGTGTGTGTTTTTTTTTCTCAGGCCCAAACGTGGCGCAGTGTGCAATGTTCTGCAATTAGTTTTCATTAGCGGCTGACAATCAGCAATTTTGCTGCAATTCAAAATTGAAAAAATAATAAATTGAAAATAGATGGTTTGGACAAAAATTTCACTTTTGAGATTCCCCCCAAATTAACCTCCTTAAATGGTCCGTATTATTAAAAGTCAACTTCTTTCAGCTTTTATCCATGTTAAAATGCTAATTCCTCACTTTAATTTATAAACACCCCCGAAGTAGTGCTCTTCTCTGTTCACCTCTCTCTGAGCATTGTAGTGCATTCCTGCTCTCCAAGCATGAGCCCCTCCCAAACCACGAAAACGAGCAGGTCCTCACTTTGTGACGTGCGGAGGTTAGGACCCACCCCCGCACCGCCTCTGCGGACATTCTGTCAGAATGAATTTATATTTGACTTTGATGATGATGGTGCTAGCTGACGTTTGTGTAAACTACAAGTACAAACTTTGCGCCAGTGAACATATATGAGTGAATGGTGTAGTGATAAGCGCGCTCACCATGAAAGCTGGAGGTCCCAGGTTCATATCCCATGCATTGCTTTTGTTTCCCTCCTCCACTACGATTTCTTGCAGTCTTGAGCGGCAAAGGATCCATTTTGTTTCAAATGTTTATTGAAGAATTAAACATCCATCCAATTTCCACATTTAAAGAAGACGCGGTTGTAGAGAAAGGGCTGGCCGGCCCCTAAGACGAGAGGGACGCCGCAGCCACATGGGGAGAGGCGGGCTTTTACTGAGCCGGCCATCTTACTTCCATGTTAGAAAAATAGCCAGCAAAATCACTCATATTTTATAAGAAATGGCCATGGTGTCAAATGTAAAATGTAATCACATACAGTATATGCCTATAATTAACTGTGGAAGGACTGATATTGTGATATTGTGATATAGATCCTTTAAGGTGTCTCTTTTTTCATTTCTTTGCAGCACAAAAGTTTAAATATTGGTCTGTATATAGTACTGTATATATATATATATATATATATATATATATATATATATATATATATATAAAATAAGTAAATTGTTCATTCGTTTTATTGTCATATTTGTATTGTATGTATAAAACCCTTGCTTCAGGTCTCTGGGATTAACCTGCAAAAAAAGTAGTAGTATTAGTAGTAGTAGAAAGTAGCTCCTTAACATTTGTTGCTAAAGGTTCAAACTTTTATTATTAGCTTTAATATTACAGTTAACAAAGTCATTTTTATGCTTTTAGGCGGTTATAAATGTTGAACTAGCGACAGTTAGATTTCTACTTCTGTTACTTCTAAAATTGTTAGGAAAATTGATTGAATTATAAATCAACCAGTGTCCTGGAATGGCTTGTGCTCAATGTATTTGGGTGCTTCTCCTGTAGTGGAGAGGTTAGCATCCACACTATTGGCCGGCTTTGTGTCACATTGAGAGCGTGCACTTGTCTAAATTGGGGAGGTGGGAAGAGGAGGGAAGTCCGGGCGTGTGTAGGGGTCTATGTAAGAGTTTCTATTTGAACTGATGCCATCACCCTTCCATCCAAATCCCCGCCATCCCTCTACAACTTTTGTTGTTTACTTCACACGAACACCCCCCCCTTCCTCCGCCCGCCCTTTCTTGCTATGAAGTTGGCGCTAAGAGCTGGGGAGTGATTACAACTTCCCTCAGAGTGAATACTGCAGATGTGGGCCTTCGCCTCAGTGCAGCACAACAATGGCCTCAAAGGCGCCTGCACACAATGAGGTTTTCTCCTCAGCCGGAGACGCGCCTCTATAGTGGCGCGCAGTGCAGGGATGCTAAGCAGGTGCCACACTGAGGGCCCGCGATGGACCCCGGGGCCCTTTCAAGTCCGGCCCGTCCGCCCTCCGTCTCTAAGCTGGGCTGAATAGCTTCAGTGTGTACATTTGTGTGGATCACTTCTGTGGTCAGTATGGGCTTTAGTGATCTGAGGTGTCACTTAGCCGCGGATTAGCTCGGGCTCGCTCTTCATCGTGGATTTGCTCTCATTGACGCACCGCCGAGGGACTGACGCTCGACTAGTGCCGCTCGCTCTGATCTGCCTGGGCTTGGTGAAAGATTGCGGAAGTTACAAAGTCCCTCAGCCCCTTTCATCACCCCCTCTCACCCTTCTTCCTCAACTCGCTCTTATTCCCCACTTACTCTTCTGATAGTGACTGGTCTATCATTTTTGTGCCTTCTCTTTTTCATTATTTTAATTAAGCCCATTAAAACCAAGCAACACCTTTGTAATGAAGCGTAATGGGTGGATGGATGGATGGATGGATGGATGGATGGATGGATGGATGGATAGATAGATAGATAGATAGATAGATAGATAGATAGATAGATAGATAGATAGATAGATAGATAGATAGATAGATAGATAGATAGATAGATAGATGGATGGATGGATGGATGGATGGATGGATGGATAGATAGATAGATCGATAGATATTTTTCATCAATATTCTACACAAAAGTGCACATCCTGACTTTGTTCTTGTAGATTTACAGATTTAATGATGACAGCGTCCCGCCGTGTGTTTACCTTCAAGTCCTTATGTGCGTGCCTGCATGTGTGGCGCTATTTCATTTTAATTTTTTCCTCTTTTTTGCAGAGCGGCGGGTACCAAATGAGGAAGAGTCACCTGGCGTCTCCCCTCCAAGGTCTGTCAAGAGTTAACATGTAATGAATAAATTAATATCTAATGAACGAGGGGGGCGCTATTAGAGTGGCCCCGCGCTCGGGGGAGGCAGCAGAGGGTGATGGCGTTTTAAAGGGGATGCTGGGAAACTGACAACAAAAACAATAGAAAGCGCTGCTAAATGCTTGCGTGCCTCCCATTGTGTAGCACAAGTGCTATTATTTGAACTTTCCTCACTTTATCATCATTTTTCTTGCTCCTAAAACTACTTTGCAGAAGCTTGTAGTACAATATGGCGCCCTGTGCACCAACAGTACGCCTGGCAGATTTACCTTGGCTGTATCCTTTGTCATTGAGATATTTAATGCATGGTGCAAGGCGGGTCCTGCTGGGCCCTCGCTAATGTCGAGACCCCCTTGCGAGAGTACATTATCTCCAAGCCTTCCTATTATTCCCGAACGCTCTTTGATTCCTAATGCGCCTATCTCATACAACCTACAGCCGTCATTAAGAAGCCGACTAACAATCCATTATGATCATCGCATTAATTCGGCTTCTTGTTTACATCTTTTCAGTCAATCTGCTGGATTGTAAAAAATTATAATAACAATTCATCTGATATTGTTAGATGCTCAGGTACTTTAGAGGACACACAATTCGAGCATATAGGTTCAAATTAAAACAACTCATTGTGACACAGCCACTTGGAGAATTAATTATTTTTCCTTTAATACATGAACTAGGATGGCGCTGCAATTGTAAAAGTTGGATGGAAACTTGTCACTCAATAAGCAGGCCATGAAACATTTTAGGAATTTTCAAGACAAATCTTTGTTTTTCTTGCATCTGTAGTAAACTAAATTGATGTGAGTTAGGAACTGTCAAAAAAGGATTCTCCAATAGCTTTTCAGCAATTCTTTAAAAATGTAATTACATTACATGTAGTCTTTTCAGCCTTTAAGACACACTGCCATGCAGTAAATTAAATAAATTGAAATGAAATGTTTAAAATTGGATTTATAGTACTGTTTCAAGATATTTACTTTTACTGCTAAATAAGCTACTAGTACTTTTCAAGACAAACTGTTGTGTTTTTATATATATATATATAAATGTACAAGCAATTGAAATTATGTATGGATTTCTAGCATCTTATTGATTTAAACTGAATTACCTGTTACTTGTCTTGAATTCTCTGTGTGCCAAGTGGAAAGCCCTTTTCAAGTATATCCTGTCACCTTGGCTGTATGGGAACTTTAATGAGTGAAACTTCAAACACTCTCAGTAAAGCACACATGGGAAATTTTCCAAGGAAATCAAAGCAGAAGTATCTTGAACAAATCAAATGAAAACCATCTTATGCTTGACCGTGTGTCAGTTCTGTGTCTCTACTCCTTAATAGGGGAAATTTCAAGCACTTTTTATCATTGTGGGCAAAATCTTTTCAAGAACTTTAAAAATGAATCATTATATGATTCTAGTAGGCTAGCAGCTAAGATAATTGACAAAACTGAAGACAATTAAATATCAATAAATGAACAATCTTGCAAACTGTGTCTTTTGGTCTGGCTGAAATTGTGCCAACATGTCAACGGCGTGCTAATTGCACTGTGTTTCTTACGTTACTACATTGTCATGAGAACAGACTGCCGCATGGTGTCCAGAGTGCCCTCTACCACTCAACTGCGTTTGACACAAGCATTTGGCAGCCCTCTGTACAGTACGTGTGCCTCGCTAACGAGCCAATCACGACTGCCAACAGAAGCGCTGGAAGCGAGCGGAGCCATTAAAGAGGCCGGCCCCAGCTAGAAAAACAAGCCCTATCCACCTGAGACCACAGAGGGACAGGATGCGGGCTACTTATAGCCAAGCAAAAGCCAGCCACAAGAATAGCAGGAAAAAACGGTTCACTATGGGAGCTTAGCGGAGCCTTTTGAAGTGCGCCACCATCCAAACTATTCTGATATGAGCTGGAGCAGCATCTTTGAAGGCAGGTTATCCTCCGCGGCCGCCTTGTGTCCTGTTGTGAACCAATTGTTTCCTCTTTCACTTTGTCTCTATTTTCCTGTAGAAACTGACACGGCGTTATTGTTCTCCTGGGCCACACTGCTAGGGAGGGGAGGGGGTCTCTTAGGAGGACCCCCTCGCATTTCTCCTGATGATGGAGGTGGACCAGTGACACAGGTGACACACATGGGTGGATGACCCCCTGCTTGCCACAAACTATTTCCTCCATCCTCAAGGTCACAACCCCGTCACCTCGCCCAAGAATGGCCCAATAGGGTAGTTCATCAGCGAGCGGTGGCAGTGATGTCATTGTGCAAACAGCAACAACCAGGGCGAGGGCGACATATTTTGTTGTTTTTGCTGCATGGTGATGATGGTTGTGCCATAAATTATCTTAATTTATGGCATTGTCCCGGTGGGGGCAAATGCACCTGCACCTGTTTTTTGTGTAAAAAAACACAAATGGTATCACTACACGCCAAGGCCATGGGAAGATGTGGTACAAAACATACTGTGTGTACATCATGTCGGAAATGTTCAAATAGTTAACAATTACAATAATGTATTCTTGAAAATGTCCCCAATTTTTCTCTTTTGTTTTGAAAGATGAACAGTTGGGATTAAAATAATTAGAAACTAAGATACATTTCATTCAATTTGCCAACGCTGGGGGAAAAAAAAAAACAATAATAATTTGCCTCAAAAGTTGGTAAAAGCAATAATATAATACTTACTAAATTTACATGAACATCAACTATTAGAGTTTATGTTGTCTATGTCTTAAAAATATATTTTAATTTGGGACTGAATGTTTTTAAAGTTTTAATGCAACTATTGAGGAAAGATGACACACTTTAAAACAAATTAATATCAACTTTTTGAAATTGATTTATTTGGTAGAAAAGTTGATTTGTCCTGATATTTGGTTTTGTCTTAAATTGCTTGAAATTTGCATTATAGGGACACTTGACTTATTGAGCCATTTTCAGCAGTGAAGATAATATTTTGTCCAGAATTAATTTGATAACTTCACTATTTTTCATGAACAATTAATACCTTTAAAAATAAACGTTTTCACTTGCTGTCTGATGAGATCACCTGTGCTGAGGAAGTAGGTAACGACCAATCATGGCTCACCTGTTTTCTGGGTTTGGTCAGTAAACTGAGCCATTATTGGACGTTACCTACTTCCTCAGCACAGGTGATGTCATCTTAAGTCAACAGCAAGTAGAAAAAATATTTTTAAAAGTATTAATTGTACATGAAAAATAATGAAGTTACCACATTAATTATAGACAAAATATTAACTTTTCACTGCTGAAAATGGCTCAATGAGCCAAGTATCCCTTAAGTTCTCAAACATGCTTGAAAACTGACTTTAACTTTTTACCTTTATCAAAGCCGTAAGGAGGAAGAACACCATTGCAATCTATCTGGAAATTTCCCCAAATCTACTTTTAAAAAAGAAAAAGAAAAAAAAGATTTTGCTAATATTTTTTTATTTTTTAGGATGAAATGTTTATGGATAAAGTTTACACTAAACCAAAAAATAAGACAGCCTTTTTGACTTCACGCAAATCTTGTTTTTATGGTACCTGGTAAATGGACTGCTTTTCATATAGCACATTTATCTACACCATATACTTGTGAGTCTTTCAAGACTTCATTTTACATAAATTCAGTACATGTTTTAAAAAATATATATAAAATAATGTATTTTTTAAGCTCATATAACTAACCTAATATTAATAATGTATATTATAAATGTTGTATTTAATAAATAATAATAATAATAATAATAATAATAATAATAATAATAATAATAATAATATATGTTGTAACTATAACTACCGTAACCAAATTCAGGGAACTCAGGGAGGGATCTGCTTCGCACAACCTGTTGGGACTTTGTAAGCTTGAATGCATAATGCTGTGACTTCAAATGTTTGTTCTATTTTTTTTGTAGTTTTTTTAAAGCTGGATAACACTTTGTCTACAGTACAGAGTGTACAACCAACCTTACTATTTTCGTATTTAGCTGTCGCAAACTCAACAACAACATAGGAACTGAAATGGCAGTTTGCTTTTTTTGTGTTCATGTCAACAAAAGTTTGGCCTATAAAAAAATTGTCACCCGACTTGAGGGCCAAAAGCGTGTTTGTGAGATGGCAATGTTAGACCTGCGGTTAGTTAATGTCCTCCAGCCGTCTTTGTCCGTGTTTCGGAGTGCATCTGTTCGCTGTGTCACTGTATCCGCCTTGATCTCCTTCGAGCTTCTGCAACACACAAGTTAAATACAGGTTAGTCTGCAACTCTAGTCCGGCCTCTCCTCATGTTCCCCCTCTTTTTCCCCCTTCCTTTGGAAACAGCTCATCCAGGATGATCTGTGGTGGGCTGCTTGGTTTGCTATGCCCCTCCCTCTACACACGCAGGCACACATGGTCCATTGTGATGAACTCCGAGTCTTGCAGCCGCCAATGTTATTAGTAGAAGAGCCACTTAAAGGACCTCTGCGATGTAATTAGGTGGTAACCTGGTGGTCTTAACTGCAGCCAGAGTGCACCTCGACTCCCCATCCTTAAGGTCCACCTGGACCTTTGTTAGGTACCCAGACTTCCCTTTAAAGGTCAAACACCCTTCCCCCTTTAATGGCCTTCAACTTTGTCTGGGTTTCCTCTCCACTGCCCTTAACAACAGGTCACCCCCTCCACTCCCCCAATCATCCATTAATTACGTCTTGTGCTGATTACTGGGACCAAAGAGGGAAAGTGGCGGATACCGTGTGGTGGGTCCATACAGGACACCATTGAATGTTTATCTAGCCATGCTAGTTAGAGTTATGCTATTGTTTTCTGGAGACCCCCATGACCCCCAGTGCCTTAAATGAATTGCTGCAAGGATGCAATGAGGGGCTCTATTTTTTATCTCTGCCACACGCATAAAAGCTCCGGGTGAGAGGCAACAATTGGGATTTGTTAATTGGTCAGTAAGCTAGCATGATTCATTGTTGATTGATAGTTAATTCATCTTAGTTTTAAAAAAGCTACTATACCTTTAACTCATTAAAGGCACAAGAATGTGACAATTCATTGCTGTTTGGTTAGTCAGCTAGCAAATTCGTTAGTTAGCAATGTTGGGGAATCCAGGTTGAGAAATTAATAATCACGGGCGCAGATGGCACTTGGGACGCGGGGGCGACGTGTCCCCCTCAGTTTCATAAAGACCACGATCCATCCCCTCCACTTTCACAGGGTTTGCTTGATGCTGTATGCCTGTAGGCACACGTTTTGCTGCCTTCATCATAGTGCGCGCGGCTTTTCCCCGCTGTGGTCAATATTCTCCCAGGCTATAGGAGGCAGTGATGAGCATAGTAGTAGTAGAATACAATATTATTTTTATTAATTATTTCCCAGCAAACAAACGACTTCAGCAGTTTGGGATTAATGGTCTGCATACATTGAATAAAATGAATGAAAATACAGAATCGGGAAGTAGAAAATACTGTTGTTTTACGACAGCGTTTGCTCGTCCACCATGTTTTTTTGCGCGGACCGTCCGTGTGACCCCAGCAACCGCCCGGTTCCGAACCCGCTTGGAGCTCAAGCGGAAGCCGGTGAGTATGGGAAAAAAGGCAGCTGCCTGACGGGATCCAGACCATCCCGAGCCCCTTGGATCGGGGCCGCAGTACAGTACAGGCCCAAAAGTTTGGACACACTTTCTTATTCAATACATTTACTTTATTTTCATGACTGGTTACTTTGTAGATTCTCACTGAGGGCATCAAAACTATGTATGAACTGATGTTGAGTTATGTACTTAACAAAAAAAAGGTGAAATAACTGAAAACATGTTTTATATTATAGATGTTTTCAAAATAGCCATCCTTTGCTTTGGTTACTTTTTTGCATACTCTTGACAATCTTTCAGGCGACTACCTTTTGAAGCTCACCAAGAGAATGCCAAGAGAAAAAAAAAGTAATCAGCAAAAAGGGTGGCTATTTATTTATGAATTTATTTTATTATTTTCACCTTTTTTTGTTAAGTACATAACACCAAATGTGTTTGATAGTTGTCATAGTTGTCGTCATAGTTTTGATGCCTTCAGTGAGAATCTACAATGTACATAGTCATGAAAGTAAAGCATGTATTGAATGAGAAGGCGTGTCCAAACCTTTGGCCTGTATTGTATATGCATTACATAGTATACATTGTTTTAGTCCCTGTCCCCCCCCCATTTGTGCCACTTGTAAAAACATTGAAACAGTTTGGCTTTAGCCACAGGTGCATCTACACAACAGGTGGAGACAAGCTTGTTTATGTGCCGTGTTGAGTAGAAGCACCTGGGGCTAAATCCAAACAGGGTTTTTACTGTCTTAACCTGGATTCCACAACCCTGTTAGTTAGTTAGTTAGTTAGTTAGTTAGTTAGTTAGTTAGTTAGTTAGTTAGTTAGTTAGTTAGTTAGTTAGTTAGTTAGCTTGTTTGTTGATATGTAGAAAGTATCATATCTAGTTTTAATTCCCTCAAGCATGGAAAGTCCAAGGCAATTATTTTTTTTGCATTTGTCAGTTAGTTAGTTAGTTAGTTACTTACTTAAAGTAATATGGAATAGGCGTATTATGTCTATGTTTACTACTCACCCAAAAAGAAAAATGCAAGATGTGCCAAAAAGATTAAAATTTTTTTAACTTAGGTAGGCCAGTACTGCGAGATATGATTGACAACTGCTGTTTGTTGTTGAGTTTTTAGCTACCTAGTTTGTTAGTTGATTTGTAAAAAAATAAATGAAATAAAAATAAAGTGTACCGTATCTTGTTTTTACCCTGCCATAAGCATGAAAAGCACAAGATGTTTGCTGGTTGGATGGATGGATGGCTAAAACAAAAAGCAATGATGGCCTCTAGTTGGTGTTAACGCCCACTTGCATCGGGCCAAGTGTGGCAGTGAAACTGAGACAAATTCCTCCTTTCTTCATGTTACTATCCAATAAAAGAGCACTATTACAGTCCGCTAATATTTGTACCAAAACGGCAGTAACGCACTCGAAAACCGAAGTTAGCAAGAGTTAACCGTGTGGCATTCGGCTACTATTTTGTAATGCACATTACTGCCACTTACAGGACGGGAGCGGAATATTATCCCCTTTATCGCCACAAATTTTCAGCCAGACGGACATTTTTAAGATGGTTTGCCCTTGGTGGAGGGCTGCTCTCTACTGTGTTCTAGTTGCGTGGGATTTAATCCCTGGCCTCATATCCTGTCTTTGCGGTCGGTAGTGTGCTGGACGGCGCATGAGGCAAACGTGCACGGCAGCTTTCCCTTATGAGATACTGTGCGTATTACAGTAATCTGGAGGGCCTCCTGCTCACTGTGGCGTGCGCCAGACATCCCGGGCGGGCAATCTCAGAGACGGTGGGGGGCTCATCTTATTTCGGGGCACATTTGGTGTGGCCTATATGGCTGTTAGCAGAGCTAGAAGTGGAACAGAAGTCAACTAAAGACATTTTTGTATTTATTTTAGGGGAGAGGGAAGGGAGGGAACTTTTTAAATGCTAATGGTAAAAGGTGTCTTATTTATTTATTCGTTTATTTATTCATTACATGGTGCGCGGAATACAAGATGACGAGGCTGATTAACATGCCAATAAATCAATCCAATCCCAAATGAAGGTGGATCCCCATGATGTTGAATTTCTGGCATTGCTTTGACAGTGTATTTACTGACCTCTAACATCTACTTGTGAAAAAAAAAAAAGCTGTATTGAGCATTTAACAGGGCTACAGGAATAAAAACTGATATATGATTAAGGTAAATAAATCACACAAATGTCAAGACTATAAACCTTACAAATGAAGAGGAATGTATATGACATAGAAAATAATTCCCATCAGGAAAAAAAAGTAAAAAAATAAAAGTCTCACATTCAAACCAGTAAGACTTTGACATAACTGTACTTAACTTATGTTTGCACTTGATCACATGCTTCATCACACCTCTGCCATTTATTATGTAAGACGACAGCATTTTATACAAGTACAGTACATGATCCCAATCGTCATAAACCCTCATTTCAAAGCCTTTCTCTTTGCGAAACTGATTCATGTGGTGTCACCAATATGGTGGTGGTCCCCAAGGACCACAGCCCGTTCTAAAAATAGCTCAGTAGTGATGGGGCAATGTGATTTCCTAGGAATGTTGTACGAGT
Source organism: Vanacampus margaritifer (assembly GCF_051991255.1). Classification (NCBI taxonomy): domain Eukaryota; kingdom Metazoa; phylum Chordata; class Actinopteri; order Syngnathiformes; family Syngnathidae; genus Vanacampus; species Vanacampus margaritifer. The sequence continues at coordinate 16,894,730 of NC_135442.1, forward strand.
AGAAGTAATCATTTGAAAATGTGAACATTGGCAGAGATTTATAGAAAAAAAGTGTTGCATGTTAATATTTATCCGTTTTAGTAATAATTGTAAGAAATCATTACCATGATCTTTGTTTTCACATAAATGAAAAATAATTATTACGAGTAATATTGACATTATTCAAAGTAATTTGAGATTTTTTATTTTATTTCAGAAGTGTGTATCAAACTGGTAGCCCTTCGCATGAAATAAGCACCAAAGAAATAGCTCTCAACTTCACAAAGGTTGGTGAAATGCTGGGGTCACCAACTCCGGTCGTCGAGGGCACCTATCCAGCAGGTTTTGGATGTTTCCCTCTTCCAACACATCAGAATCATATTATCGGCTCATCAGTAAGCTCTGCAGAAGCCTCATAACAATCCTGAGTTTGAATCAGGTGTGATGGTGCCCTCGAAGACTGGATTTGTAGTGTATGTGGATGGTATTTTTTATTTTTTTTGTCCAATCAGATATCAGCCTCAATGTACTACTAGTTCTTCAATCTAATCTTCCCAGGGCCATCAGAATCAGTAGTGCTGAACTTTAAATATATAACTGGACTGTTTCTTTAAACAATCACATTTGAAATGTATCCTCCCACTTTGGTTGGTTAATGAGAACAAGCTAAATTATGTTGCACTTTGCCCCCATGAACACATTTCAGAATCAGAATCTCCGATGAGTATGATACATTATATACAACTTTTTTTCCAATGTTTTTGTCTTGATTTTACATGCGAATTGATTCAGAACTGCTCCGGATCATGTACGGGTCATTGTAATATGATTGGGGTGGTATTCAAACGTGGATTAAACTGGTAAATCCCAAGATTTAGGTGTCAAATGCACAACTCACTACTGCTAAAATGTTAGCTAAAACTTTGCCTGTACAGGTAATAAAGATTGTATGATGGCGATAGTTTGACTTGAAGGAATATATTATTTGTGCATATATTTGCATTATTTTCTATTGAAAACGTTTTAACAGCTGTACGAAATAATTTGGTACTGGTAAAAAATATTAAAAAAAAACAACTAACATCAAAAACGCAAATTCATGGTGGAGTGTCGACGTATAGTCTGGGCTGCGCTAGATCACCATAGTTACTGCCACAACAACGACAACTCTCCCAAGGTCATGAACCCGTGTGACCTGGGTTCAGAGAGTGTGGGGGCAGTCTGTTGTCTGTGGCTTTCCCAAGAATAATAAGTAGGAAATCTTCACTTCCCAGACCTCCCAGTAACCCTCAGAGGGCCAAGATTTACGAGGCCCAGCGTGAACTCTCCTGATTTGCTTTATGACAGGACTTCCACCCTGCGGCCAAGCGCTGTCATTAGCCGCCTCTAAACATAGGCGGCCGCGGAGGGTGTCGTTGGCGGGCAGGTGGGTGGGGATGAGTTTACTTTGCATTGACACGTCGTCTGCTGCTGTTTGATTGTGTCCCGACTCTCCTTAAAAGTTGTTAACTGAAATCTAGCGGACTCGCATGGCTGAACAGCTGACGTTCACGCTAATAGACACATACGCACGCGCACGCACACACGGCCGTGCACCGGCACTAGTGGAGACATGCACGGGTCACCTGGCAGGTCACGGCCCCCCTACTGGTCATCCCCTGCTGTAAGAGCGCATTGATTATGTGCTTGTCTGCAGGCACGCACTCAAGCATGGGCCTTTTTAGCATGGGCCCGTGCAGCATTGTGACACGTTTAATCTGTGTGTGCGTGGCGTCAACTTTACATTTTCACAACTTTTATTAAAGCTATCAAGGATTGTTTTTATCTTTTCATAAATATACAGTTGAAATTCGACTTCTTATCTGTTAACATTATAAAACCTACTTTAAAGGTTTCATAGCAACATTTGCAACTCTGCCGTAACTTTGATATCAAGTGACGATGCCAATGCTTTCGTCAAATAAGTAATATGATAAAAGAAATTAAAAAAAAAATCTATTCTATAAAAAAAAACATAAAATACTTTACATGCAGGTATACAGAATTTTAGGGCCCTATTTTCATAGAAATCAGCCCATAAAAGGAAAACCACTGCGGTAACCTCATATGGTCATTTCCCAACATGGCAAACCCGACAGAGGTGCAAGATCTGCACAGGCCACTTTACCGAGTCGATCTTTGTCTGAACAAAAACAAAAACAGTTTTCAGGTCTTCCACCATGCAAAATAAAAAGTTTGTGATCTGCAAAATTTGTTAAAAAACAAGTCGGGGCCAATCCAATCCAATGCCATTGCCAGCTCCGTTGATGGAGTCCTCAATGATGATAGCAGATATAGTACTGATTAGTAGTGGGAAATCTTTCCAATGTTTGGAAAGATTAGAATGTTTGATATGTCTGTGTATTACAATTATTTTATTTTGTAATGAAAAAAATAATTTTAAGCATTGTGAACATCGTGTGTATCAAATGCAATATTAATCAAAGCATGTGGAAGTTGTTTTTCCGATTTTTGTTTGTTAAAATGTTCCAGTAAAGGCTTCATTTTAAAAAAAAAAAAAATCTTAATTTTTTTCTTATTTGGATTTATTTTGAGAGAGCTCAGTATTTTTCATTTGGTAATCTTACCAATTCAACATCTCTTTTTTTTTCCATTTTATTATATTTTTTATTTTTTTATTTTTTTATTTTGTCTGTGTGAGTATTAGTCTGAATTTTATTCTGAATGTCTGACACAAGGTTAACTGGCCGAGAGAGCTTGCATTATGGGCTGCCGTTCCCATGACAAGAATGTGCTGTGCGGACTGTCTGAAGTCACTTTCACTTTCTTTTTATCTTACCTACTTCAAGCACAACGCCAATGTGTCTTTTGTGCGAAAGCATGGTGGGTTTGATAAAGAGTGAAAACAAAATGTCCTTAAGAGATGTGCCACCGCGAGATTGCTCCCCAATATCAGAGCTAAAAGAAAAAAGCTGAAAAACTCAAAATAACGTCGTGAATGACAGTAAAGCAAAAGGCAACGGAGTGCTCACTCAAAGTGGCCTGCATTATCGGTAAGCACGAGAAACTATTTCAAAATGCATGATCATTTTTCTCAAAGGTAAATTGCACTTTGTTTTACTTTTGAGATGTACAGTATGTGAACATTTGAACTCCCAAGACACTTAATTCACCTTTCCCGAAAGTTGTTTTTGTTTTTTTGGGGGTGGGATACTAAGCAAGAAAGAATCAGTGTGGTACTGAGTGAAAATAAATGTTTTTGTGCCTTCCAGTAACTCCTGATTATTACTGTACAGTACACCCAGCCCCAAACTACATAAAAACATTTAAAAATAAATAAAAGGCCAACATTTTTGGACCTATAACTTTCTCAAAAACATTTCTGGACCATTTACATTTGTAATTTAGAACCCCAGTTATAGTGCCTTCACTGTATTATAAAAGGATATGTCAGAAACTACTGCGTTTTTTTTGTTTTTGCTTTTTACGTCACACGAATACAAAACGGCAGCAGGCTGCAGGACAGACAATATGTCAGGTGCACATAATAACGGGTCATGGTAATCACCTTTTAAAAGCCAGCAATTAAAGTATCAAATGAACGGGCCACTGCTTGAGCTATCTTAACCAGGTACAGTAGCCGCAGATTGAAATCTGCTTTTGTTACATTGTTTTTTGTTGTGCAAAAAAAAACTAAAGTATGTGGTTGTTTTAAATACATGGGTTATGTGTGCAAAATTTGACATGAAACTTCAACTGGCATCAAACCTCTTCAAGCCACTTTTTTGAAGAATTGTTCACTATTGTGGAGTTAGGTTGAGTTGACAGATACCTGCATACATCTCATTAACTTGTATCAGGTGGGCTCAACCACATCCAATGTATTTCTCTAACCTCACTTTTGTATGATTTCCTACTAAATTCACATGGTGTTGTTGCACTCCAAGCTTAGTAACTTCTGCTATGCTCCTTCTTCGTGACCATCCACTTTGTTTCCTTTGTGTTTCAATGGTGAAAGGACTTTGATGTAGTCCACTAGAGACTCACAAGTGCATTAAATGAATACACTTTGCTGCTGGCTGGCAGCGGACTCCTTTGGAGCGGCCATGAAACGTGCAAGGACCCATGACCGGGGAGATAATAGCCCCCACTCCACACAGAGAACCCTCTCTCTCTCTTTCCATACAGGTCCGGAACCCTTTGGGACAACTGGTACGTTCAGGATTGCAAATATTGTCATGAAATCAAATGAAATTTACCAAATTGTGATAAAGGAAGTTTCGAGCTGACACTATTGTCACAATCCAATGACAACCTTATAAATCCACTTACTAAAGATGTTTCTGTATATTGTCACAATCAATTGCAAACACCATAAGACCGCTATACAGTCCAAGGAAACCCAACAAGACCAATTTATATAACGGTAAAAAAAAAAGTAAATACAGACATCGGTAGGTGACAATTTCTTAGCAGGAAGTTTAGAAGCACATCTAGAGAAGAAGAGAAGATGGCGGGTGCTCTAATTAAAGAAGGGAACAAGTGTCATCTGTTGTGAACCCCTGACGAGGGGCTGCCGCAAATCAATACACAACCTGTGCTGTCATCATCATCATCATCATGATCAAGAACTGCCACTGTTGATAAGAGCCATTGAAGGGGAAAACCAGTCAACCGGGCACTGCGGGCAGCTTCTACCACCTTCGTCAAGCGATACCAAGCGAGGGGAGATGAAACACACACATACACTTTGATCGTTAGTTCAAGTTATTGCCTGCTTGTGTGGATTCACTTTTCCAGGACTGGATATTGGGCCAACATCAGTTATGGATACTTTAAAGGTCCCATAGTACGAAAATGCACTTTAGTGGGATTTTCTATCAATAATATGCATCCCCGGTCTACAATCCAACCAAGTTAGAAAAGAGTCCGTCCGCAACTTCTTTAGCTTTCTCCTCCTTTCTAAAATGTATGCTTCAAACGGGCAGATTAAACTTCCGTGACTTAGTGACGTCATAAAGACACGGAAGTGCACTCGACCCCGCCCCCTCAGGTTAGTGGCACCACCTCTGGTAAAAGTTTGTCACACCCACTGAAATTTGAGAAGCTGCTGCTCTTTTCTTTTTCTCCCTTTGCTCGCAAATGCTCTGTGGAGAGGGGAAACAATGATCAGGAAAAAGTGGTCGTCCCAAGTCTTTGAGAAGACAGTGGATGACTTTTATTTTTGAAGGACGTGTACCTACATCATTTCTCAAATGACAATTTTGTTAGTGAAAGCCTGTTCAGAGCTGGATTTGCAACACGTTTAAACGTAATGGATCGGTCCCAACAGTGTGACACAACGGGAAAAGATGTAAGTTTATTATTTTTGATTTAGCCTCCCTTCCTAGCCTTCCCTGTGTCTCGGCGAGACGGCTTACACGTTGCGGCAGCGCAGTGGCCTAAATCTGCACGTTGTGTGTTATTTATAAACGCTTGTAAATGTCTGCAAGCATTCACGGCAAATCGGAGACATTCACACCAAAATATTGTTCGCGGGAGATTTTACGGCAAGATGACCGTTGCCTAAACAATCACAAACTAATGCTACAACATAGTCTCTGTAGTAACGTTATGCAACTTTTTCTTATGGTAAAACGTTATGCCACTTTTCCACAAATTAAAATAGTTCTCAAATGTGTAAAAGACATATCTGTGTTTTCTTTTCTTTTTTGTCTCCCATGGCCAGTCGTTTCCATTCACAAGATTAGCACATGGCTACCATGACCGAAATCACTTGGCCTAGGCGTGGCCTGGTGAAGCTATTTACATAAAAGTGACACACCCCTAAAACAGGCTGCTTTGAACAGAGCGTTTTTTGGCTGATTTAGGGACAGCAAAATTATTAGATCCAAAGTCAATTTTGACTAATGCATGTCAAAGACATGAGCTATTTCAGTATGTTGAAAAAAGTTGAACAATTTGAGACCTTTAACTCTTTTATTGCCAAAAACGTTAAATGACGTTTAGTAAAAACCTACGGAGGAGCGCCAAAGACGTTAACTCTTTTACTGCCAAAGACGTTAAATGACGTTCTGCAAAAACCTACGGAGGAGCGCCAAAGACGTTAAAAGACGTCCTCCCATTTTTTTTTTTTTTTTTTTTTAAACGGGTGCTGGGAAGGCTTGCGGAGCTCTCCTGAAAGTTTTAAGCAGGTTTTTTTAGCCTAATGACTATTTTTGCCCCCTAGAGGGCAGCGATGACTCTCTTTTGACAAGATCGGGTGGGCGTCAGTAGAGGCGGAGCTAGAGCGTTGAGCAGGAGATCAGAATGGAAAACAAAGGAAAATTGGCGGCCGGTCGCGAGGAGCTAACGCCAGAGCCGTTTTTTTCAAAGACCAAAAGCATCGCTAAAAAAGCACATTGTTGATGACGATCATCATCATCGATGATGAAGATGATGGTGACTCCGTGGTTGGAAAGCATTGACGCGGCAGTAGAAGACGTTAGATAGAGCTAGATGGAGGAGGGAACGGGCAATGGCGAGCGTTTGCAAGCAGCTCTACACTTACAAGACGAAAGGCATCGACCAACGCTAAAATAGTACATTGATGACGACGGTGATCATACTCGATGATGATGAAGATGAATCCGAGCTTGACAGCGAAATTGGAACCGCTGACGCGGCGGCTATGACGGTGTCGTAACGCGGAGCGCAACCGAGCACGCACAGGCGGACGTTCGATCGGACCACGGAGAGTGCCCCGAGTCCAATGCATATTCATCGGAGGAAGTGTGTACAGTCTGCTACTTGCTTTTTATTCCCCGGAAAAAAAGGCCGTCAAGAAAGTGTAACGTTTGCACGCAAAACGGACCAATGTGAAAGTGAAAGTAAACTGCTGTGCGAGTCCTGGCGTCTCCTTGCACGCAGGAGAGCGTTACAAAAGGAAAAACTGTATTTGAAACATCCACATAATTGTAAGTAGTACCACAGTTGCACACATTTGTAAATAGTTTGCGAAATTGTTTTGTCAAATTGTTACACTGTTGAATGGAAATAAACGTATTTTGCAATCAAAAAACACTTTTTCATTGTTGGTGAAAGCGTTTTACAGAAGTAAAGCACTATTTAGGTGTTTGTGGCATCATTCATGGACAAAAAGAAGTGTACAATTCACTAGAGTGCATGAAATAACATCGTTTCACAAAAAGCTCTTTTTCTCCGTTTTTTGTTTCAAAAGAGAGAATTTCGGTGAAAGTAACCATTTTCTATTGTTGATTACTGAAGAACGGAATAAGGTAGAAACAAACTTTTTTTTTCTGATGAAAGCTGAGAGTCCAATCTTTCATTTGGTAGTATGTGTGTTTCCATAGTCCAAACACAACATTTTCTGTGGACCTTGAAAGATCACTCAAAATGCTTAAATCGGCTGGCACTGGCGACAACCCGTTTTTGAAAACGTCTGGCAGTCAAAGAGTTAAAAGACGTTCACCAAGTTTTTTTGTTTTTTTGGGGGGAAACGGGTGGAGTAAAGCCTTGGCCAGCTGTGCTTAAAGTATCAAGCAGATCTAGTTAGTCTAATGCCTATTTTTGGCCCCTAGATGGCAGCGATGACTCTCTTTGGACAAGATTGGGTAGGTGTCAGTAGAAGACGTGAGGCGGAGCTAGAGTGTTGAGGGGACAATGGCTGAGGAAGCCATAATGGCGACCGGTTGCAAGCAGCTCACGCTTGAGCATTTTTTTCAAAGACGAAAAGCATCGACCAATGCTAAAGAGCACATTGATGACAACGATGATGATGATAGTGACTCCGAGGTTGACGCCAAAGTTGGAAGCGTTGACGCGGCGGCTATGATCACGTCATAAAGCCTCACCGGCTAGTGATGCTAACGCCGGAAAACGCGGAGCACAACCGAGCACTTCTGCTCATACGGGCGTTCAATCGGACGACGAAGAGTACCCCGAGTCCAATGCATATTCATCGGAGGAGTGGGTACAGTCTGATCACGGAGAAGACACTGGTTATAGCCTACGATGCCACCATGAATGGAGCGGATAAGATGGATCAACCACCCGGTATAGGAACTGAAGGACAATGAGGAAGCCAGACGTAACACCACCGCAATGTCACCGTATCATGATCCTGAGAGTAGACTTGATGGCAACATGGCCAAACACGCACTGCAGTATATACTTGCTATTTCCCGGAAAAAAAGGCCGGCAAGAAAGTAAGTGTATCGTCTGCAGCAAAGGAGCCATCGCAGTGAAACTAATCTGTTGTGCAAATCCTGCTGCGTCCACTTGCACGCAGGGGAGTGTTACAAAAAGAAAAACTGTATTTGAAACATCCACACAATTGTAAATAGTACCACGGTTGCACACATTTGTAAATAGTTTGCCAAATTGTTTTGTCAAATTGTTACACTGTTGAATGTAAATAAACGCATTTTGCTATCAAAAAACACTTTTTCATTGTTGGTGGTAGTGTTTTACAGAAGTAAAGCACTGTTTAGGTGTTTGTGGCATCATTCATGGAAAAAAAAGGCGTCAAATTCAATAGAGTGCATGAAATAATATCGTTTCACAAAAAGCTTGATTTCTCCGTTTTTTGTTTCAAAACAGAGCATTTGGGTGAAACTAACCATTTTCTATTGTTGATTACTGAAAAACGGAATAAGGTCGAAACAAACTTTTTTTTCTGATGAAAGATGAGAGTTCAATCTTTCATTTGGTACTATGTGTGTTTCCATTGTCCAAACACAAGGTCTGTGGACCTTGAAAGATCAGTCAAAATGCTTAAATCGGCTGGCACTGACAGCATCCCTTTTCTGAAAACGTCTGGCAGTCAAAGAGTTAAGGAATGCTGGATTTAATACAGTGGTTCCTTGAAGCAGAGAAGTGCAGAGGGCGGGGACCCTTTGAAGATGATCCCAAAATTGTTTGAACTTATTTTTTCACATGTTCAACATATTTTTCCGCCAGAATTTTGGTCAAACTGCAAATTATACAACTTGGTCAAGGTTTTACCCAACACATGCTTTTAAGCTTTTAACAGGAGGATCAAACTGCTCGGTAAGGTGCGTGCCAGTGGTAAACATTCCTGGAGGCCTTCCCAAGAGCAAATGATGACGACTGAAGTGTTTAAGGAGCGTCAGTGCGCTCCTGTGTGTGTGCACGTTGGTGTTCCCTTGGCCAAAAAGCCAAAGGGAGCGCTTGGATCGTGTTCTTAGGCAAACACGGGGGCGCACAAACGGCACGCTCTTGACACGCATTAGCGTTGCAAATGTTTGCGACTATTTTGGTCTCGCGGGCCGCTCTCTGGGATAACTCGCTTTGAATAAATGAATCCTGACAAGGGGAATCTGCATACAAAAACAGCGGGCTCGAGAGCGCTCCCTGAATGCATACAGACTTCTTTAAATGGCTTCCTTTGTTTATCGAGCACAAATGTGCTCCTCTGTGCTTCCGTCTGGCGTCTGCGAACATTTTCACCTTCTTTATTTTATACAGGAACACCTGAAAGTGTTTTTTGATCTTCACATAAGGTTCGCAGTGCAGATAAGTAAGCAAGAGTCCATCGGAACAGCAGGCCGCACTAACGATATCTTCAATATCACTGCAATTTATGCTCATCGTTTTTGTTTTAAATTGTCTGATCTATTGGGAAATAATAAATATTTCTATACAGTAGTTTGACCAGGGGATTGATTGATGAACTTTTTTTAAATTAATATTATTAAATAGTGTGCAACTTTTTCAGTCCCCAGTATTTTTCGCTTTTAAATATTATACATGTAGCTGAATTAGAAAAGAAAAAAACGTAGGCAGGACCATCATAAGAAACACAATTTTCTGCAATAGCAAAATACAGTATATCATTTTTCTACTAATTGCAGTAAAAATGTCTGGCCAATTGGAGACAGTGCATTCGTGGATGACACATTTTTAGCAAATGAAAAATCAAGTAGAAAACAAAAATGATGTTAGAGCACTTACAATTAGTTTTCCAAAGTGAGGGGAAAGGTCTGATACATTTCAAGAAGCTTTACATTTTAGAAGGTTTTAACACAAACATGAACAATGCATAAATATCAGACAGAGACAAAATGCAAAGGAGGAATTAACATAAAATGTTGAAATCAAGATTATGCTACAACCTTCTTCTCTGATCATGATACATTTTGCATTTCTTCAAATGGCTGTTTGTCTCATTCTTGTAAGCACTATTTTTTTTGGCACATTTTTCATTGTTAGGCAGTCCTATATACATCTCTTTATTTTTCTAGTCAATGACTCTTGCTCAAAACACTAATTTCGAGACCAAATTCCCAAAGTCGCGCTATAGGTACGAGGGTGAAAAACACATGAACTAATGATGCACATTGTCTACTAATCTTCAACTACAATTTTAGCATTTTGGGCTGCTGGGAAATGAAAATAAAGACAGAAAAAGATACCCTAAAGAGGGCATCTTTGGAGAAATCTCAACATTTTTGTAATTTGTAAACTAATCCATGATACATGCGAACTCTGCAGGTCACAAAATATCAAGAAACATATTGAATCCTCTTTTATTGTATATCTTTGAAGGAAATGACGCATACTAACAGTTCATTTACATGTATGTAAAATAACAAAATGAAACTTATCACTTAATACCGTCTCAAAATGAGCCATACTATATCGACTCATAGTCCTATTGAATCATTCCACTTCAAAATAAATCGTCCTGGAATCGTATCACACTCCATTTTTCGAGATACGTATCGAGTCATTCTTTATTGGAGAGATGCAGAAACCCTAGGCCAACCACTGATGTAAATGTTACTAATATTACTCAATATATGATGAAGAAAATGGGACTCTCAGACTCCGACATTTGTCTCCAATGTTTACAAAACACTACAGACACTTATGTTCATGCTTTATGGTTATGTACTCCGGTTATGAATTTCTGGACTAAAGTCTTAGAAAAACTTTCCGCTATTTTGGACTGTAGGATACCTTTATCTCCAAACTTGTGTTTGCTAGGTGACCTAACAACAACTGACTTACCACATAAACAATTTCAATCTACACTTGTAGCCCTTACTATCGCTAAAAAAACAATTCTTGTTAACTGGAAAAATAAACAAACTCTGAATATCGACCAATGGTCTAACCTCCTCATAAATCACATTTTAATGGAAAAAATATCTGCCTCAAATAAAAACCAAATATCAAAATTTATAGAAACATGGTCTACGTATATAGAATTTTTTAACCTAATTCTGGTTACTTAATTCTGTCTGTTAGCGAGAGCCACTACATCGTGATAACTTACATTGATGTTTTCTGCATTTGGCAATTTATTATTATATTATATTATTAGTATGGGATTTTTTTTAATAGGTTTTAGGTGAACTGATAAATACACACACGCTCACACGCACACACACACGCACATACACTTACTCACCCACATACAAAAAAAAAACCAAAAACAAAATATATATATATATATATATATATATATATACATATATATATATATATTTTAAAAAAAAAGGAGAGCAATGATGACATGTCAAATCGAATGAACAATACTGAGCTCTCCAGGAATAAAAAAAAAAAAAAAATAAAAAAATGTAAATGTGTATAGGGATGGTTGTTGGATGTTCCCTGTGATTGACTGGCGACCAGTCATCCCTCATTTCTTCTATCAGTTGTCTGCTGGCAAACGACCCTAATAAGGAAAAGCAGTATTAAAAGATGGACGGATGAATGGATTTAATAAATAGTCTATGCTTTCTATGTAGTTTTGGGTTTTCTTATTCATCACGGGTGTCATATTGACAGAGGCGGAGATCTAATCTTTTTTGTTTTTTTAGAGAAAGCTCAGTATTGTTCATTCGTTAGTGTTACCGATTCGACATATCGTCATTGTTCTCTCTTTTTTCTCTCTCTCTCTCTCTTTCTTTTTTTTTGTATGTGCGTGAGTCTGTTCATGTGCGGGTGTGTGTGAGTGTGTACACTTTAATTCACCTAAAACCTATTAAAAATCCCATACCATTCACCTAAACCGAATACTTCAGAATCCAGCTAGAGTCGTGGGGTTGTCAGGAGACCCGAGGAAGGATCAAAGAAAGGAAAGGAAAGTGAAATCCAGCACCGACCAGACATCACCTACTACCCACCGGAGATCTAATCTGCCTACACTACATTGGCCTTGGTATCCATGTTAATCCACATTTGGATGAGGCTTGATTCAATTTTTGCTTCAATGACACATGGGAGCACGTTGTGTAAATCCAGCCTGAGGCCAACTTTCAATACTTGTTTACTACATCCCTTCCTCGCCTTTGTCAACCATTGTCATCAATTATCATGGTCATTAACACAACCAGTAAACAGTGTGAAGGTCTTATGACACACAATTAACATCTTATCTAACTAACACTGGCTGCGCTCTCTGCCTTCCTGGAAATGTTTAGTTGGCTAATTTGTGTGCCCTGGGATGCGATTGGCTGGGCATTGTTAGACGTCGTCGTCACATTAATCTAATTAAATGTTGCTGAAAATGAGTCTAGGCCTCCGATGAGTGTCACATCCTTGCAGCCCCCTCTCCTCCCCGAATAGGAGTAGATGCCAAAATAGCTGCTGAAAAGGCGCCGTTCTCCAAACTTGTCATTGACTTACGCTACACACCTCTTCCCTTTTCCCGCTTGTCTAATTAGTAGCGCGTCGGCATCATCTGAGGGTGCGTGTGTGTGTAAATAGAGCTGTAGGGGCCTGTCATATGAGCGGCGGCGAGAGCGGGGTCCTCGTTGCGCCTAGGGATGAGATGAACGCTTGTGATTGACAGCTACCTCGAGACCGGCCTGATGGAGTTGTCAAGGCGTCGCGCTCACGGCAGATGCCGTCTGCCGCGCTGCGCTGCACACACACCAGCATGCATCAGGAGAATTTTTTTCATTGCAAAGCATTGGATTACAGATCCCATTTTTACTTCCAATGGTACAGACAAGCACTTCCAGTTTTGCTACCGAGCAATGGCGGGCCATGCGCTTGGGGCCTTCAGAGGGGCCACCTCTCAACAGCACCACTATCGCGTCGCAGTTATGCGAACTGTAAGTAGGCCTAATATATAAAAACACAATAGCGCACAATTGTAGTAGTTCGGAATGAAAATTGTACCCAATAACATGACAAAAATCATAAACAATTTAAACAAAATACTAGGGGTGTTAGAAAAAATCGATTCGGCAATATATCGCGATATTACAGCGCGCAATTCTCGAATCGATTCAAGATGCTGCCGAATCGTTTTTTAAACATTATGTTTTTATGGGAATATTCAACAAAACGTCTTACTTAGGGTTAGGATTTACACATTAAGCATGGAAGAATGTTATATTAATGGAACATTAAGCCTTAATATTTTATTTCTGTGCTGTTCAAACATTAAACAGACTGCAACCTGAATTTTCAGATGAATAAATACATTTTCATACAAATCTTACAGTGTACATGTACAAGTTTACTTTATTAGTATTTTCTAAATTGAGTTTAAAAAATCGCAATAATCAATTTATAGATTCATATCGGGATTAATCGGTATCGAATCGTGACCTATGAATCGTGATACGAATCGAATCGCCAGGTACTAGGCAATTCACACCACTACAAAATACACTATACTCACCAAAGATGCTGATTCTGCCTTTGACAAGTATGCTTGTCAATTACATTTTTTTCAACGGGGCTCGATGAGGGAGAATCTGATTATGCTTCACTCTAAATGTCAAACTTGGAAACAACTTTACTGATCCACAACCACCAATAGATGACATCATTGCCCCATTTTATACAAAATAAATGCAGTTTGAGAGTCCATGGGAGTAATGGCTACATTTTGTGCAACTTATATTTTTCTACTGTTGATTTTAAAAGAACGGGACAAGGCAGAAAGGAGATTTCTATTCGGTCATTTGGCAAATTCGGGTTATATATAATGATTGAACATAATATCATGTGGGTATTGAAAATTTTGAAATTCTCTAAAATGATTGGCAGAGAATGAGTTAAATGTATTTTTGTGTTGCTGATCATTAAGGACCCTGTGAGGACATTTTTAAAATCTGATTGGATAAAGGAACAACCCCATTGCTAAACTAATTTTAGTTATTTCGGTCAGCAGTACGAATTCTGAAGGCCCCAGGCAGATTTGATTGACATGGCAGCACATAGAGGTTGAAATGTGATTGGACAAAAAAAACATCCAAATATTGCATTGCTTTTGATGGGAAAGTTGCAACTGCCAACATGGACCACTTTGGTGCATGCTTTTTAGTCTACTGTATGTGATTCTCTGACAAGAAAACAGGGCAACCCAGAAACCCGGGACCAGTCTCTGTTTGTTGATTGTGCCACAATTGTGGCCAGGGCTGGACTGGCCGTGGTATTTTGACTTAAGCCCACCGGCCCGACCCAGCCTGACTTTTAACCGCCCCTGTCTCACACTTTTAATTAGTTCTGCCACTGATGTTGGTTCCGTTTGTTGACTATATTCCAAATGGATTAATGGACTAGTCACTCTAAATTGTGGGCCAGTCTCTTGGGTTAAAATGGAGGGAAAAAATAATTTAAAAAGCACTGCATCTGCCCCAAAAGACGCCGGCCCACTGGGCACCTGCCCTGTATGCCAAATGGCCAGTCCAGCCCTGATTGTGGCAAATTGCGAAACTTAAACAGCTACTTTAGAAGGGGCATTTGGAGTGGAGTGGACACTATTTTCTGTCCAATGAACCAGGAGTCTGTTGGTTCCGGGTCTGTTAAATCAAGGTTCAAAGGTAAACATTAAGAAATGACAAAAAAAAAAAGAAAAAGAAAAAAAGACAAGACTGTGAGAAATAAATTTCATTGGGAAAAAAATGTATATGTATTGCAAATGTATAGGTCAGTTATGACGGCCTTGCCGGCCTTGTAAGCGCCACCGAGTTTGTCCGATGAGCAAGGATGCCATCGTGGTGTGGGAAAGCCGCGGAAATCCTGCGTGTGGGAACTCAGTGGGAAAATGATCCCGTTTCTCACTTGTGCTGTCGGAGCAGGGTGTTCGTTTGGACAAGGTGGATTGTGTTACTGGCAGGACCAGAGTCAAAGGGTTCTCGTGAAAAGCTACGCTCTGATTCGGTTCTGGTAGCGTTTCATCACACGTGTCCAATGAGATTCAGCGGGGTGCATTTGTTTATAGAATCCTTTCCCACCATCGGCAGATGTAAGAGGACGCATGTTAAAAAACATGAAGGTATTCTCTGTGATTGCTGTACCTAATGACAACGTTTTGTTACAGGGATGTGCACACCCCTGGGGTTGCGCCAAGTCAAAAATGGAGGTTTACAATCTTTTTTACCCCCTTGAGTGTTTTGATCATGTTTGCATGATTAAACGGGATTTTTTTTTGTGTGTGTGTGGGGTGTCGGCATTCTTCATGAGTGCATGCTTAAGTGGCTAAAAATGACAACAAACTTTTCTAAGGAGTTTCTTATTCAGGCAGTGAATCAAATTTGGTTACTTCATTGGAACTTGCAAACGTCACATGTCATACAGTGAAACTTTGTACAAACTTATCCAACCAATGAGCAAAAGAAAAAATGATAATAATAATAATAGATAGGTAGTACATATCCTCCAATCCTCAGATCTATAGAATTACTACTTTTCAGGAATTAAAAAATATTATTAACATTATAGCTATACACTTTTAACAAAACAGACCTACTCAAATGTGTCAAACCTATTTTCACTTATTATTATCTGAATATATATGCAGATTTTCAATCTTGAGGCAGCATAATGCTGCACAGCTCCCGCAGAGTGAGTTTCACGACACTTCTCAGATAAGTTTAAGGGTTTTAGTCTCTCGCTGCATTTTCACCGCACATTAGTGGATCAGCTCAGTTAATCATACCTTTGGAAACTGAAAACCGAGCCAATCCGCATTGAATGGAATGAGACAGAATGAGACAAGCTGAACATCAATGGAATAGAACAAGGGTGTCCTGTACCGTTTGACAAATTTGGTCGAAGAGGAGAGCGTGAGGAGCAAGATCACCAAATATGGCAGCTTACAAGCTAAGCTAAGCTATGCATGCAATAGCAATAGCATGTGTGTTTATTTCCGTCATAGGCTATCTTACTACGATCACAAATTCCCATTTGTTATCATTCACCACCTTTTGCATCCTGGAAAACCAATATGAAAGCAGCTCTAGTTCTTTCACCATGACCAGGATCAAGCGGGCATTTCTTCTGCCACACGGGGAAAAAGAAGGGAAAAAAAAAATGGCCACCATGTGAGCTTCACTTGTCTCCCGCACAGCTGCTACTCAGGCTTGGGGGGCATCAGCCCTGCGCGGCCTATCAACGTTCCCCCCCCCCCCAGCTACCCAGCATCTGGAGCAGTGGGTGTGATGGTGGCGGCGGTGTTGGAGGCCGGTGGGAATCAGCTGACTGCCACCCGGGATGCCAACTAGATGATGGCTGGATCCTGGAGGGGTGGGAAGACAATGTGGGCCACTGGTGGACCTGGAGACAAGGGGCAGATGTCCACACTGTAGTGCCACATTAAATGGTAATATCTCTCCAATATGGAGTGATTTGGGACTGTAAGTTTATTTATTTATTTATTTATTTTCCCACCAGCAATGTGATGGTCCATCTGTGCTTGAAGCATTTTATTAGTTCCAGCTTGAATTTTACTTTGAAACCTGCCACTCACAAACTTCCACCATACAAGCTTAGCAGAACAGATGCCGGGTGACACACGTTGAGTTTCCGGGGGGAAAAGAAAAGAAATAAATACAAAAACATAAAGGAAATTGAAGAAATTTCAATCATTTTAGAGACACCACGAAGGATGGTGAAAATTAAAATGGTTTCCTGAGTTCTTCAATTTGTTACGTCTTCGCCATCATGAATGGCATTAGTAATGTTCTGTGGTGTCCTGCTGTCCCACCGCCTTCAATCGGGAAACCAGACCACAATGAACGGAATGAGTCAGAAAGAGAAATGCAGAATAATGAAAAGAAAATTACAAACAAATGCAATTTTGTTCAAGAAATTTGGTCAAAGAAACTGTGAGCAGCAAGAAAATGGGAGCACTGCTGCAAAGTGGGGAATGTGGAGTATGATAGTATGTCGCGGTTTGCATTTTGCTGGTTCAGTGCATTTATTTATTTTGTATTGTACATCACACATTATTTTGCTGCGATTATGGACTGTTACTGCTAACCAACTAGCAATAAGAGTGGGCCAGGAGGCAGAAATTTCCAAACTTTGGAATCATTTCGCATTTCAAAAATGGCTAAAGCCAAATATCTGCACCACACATGCTGATTATTGGAAATACAGTGTGCCTAAAATTTAAGAATTTGGTCGCTACTTCATTGATTCATCTATTGTGAGTGTGGTCTGGAATGTAACCTTGAGGGATTACATTACTTTACTTTACTGTACTGTGTGCAGTTTAAGATAACGTTAGCATGCGTTTATTTTTGTGATTTGATTTATTTTAACCCCCCCCCCCCCCACACACACACACACACAATCTGATCACCCATCTGGACTTAAATCATTTTATTAGCTACATATTAAATTATATTTTTGAAACCTGCCAAAATACCACTCACAAACTTTTCATCATGTAGGTTTATTGGAACAGCTGCCGGGTGACACATGTTGAGCTTGCAGGGAGGAAAAACAAGTAAAGACAAAAACATCAAGGGAATCGAAGGAGACGCCAAGAAGGAGAGTAAAACTTTGTCTTGCATCAGAAACCTGACAGACAATTTTATTCACCACTAACTGTATATTATTTATATTACTCATTAAAAACACAGTATATTTTGAAATATTTCTATATTTCATTTTCATTATTTATTGTTTTGTCTTGTGCTATGGCACGTTAAATGTTTATGTAAAATAGGAGTTTATATGCGTTATAAATATGAATGGAATATTTAGTCCTTTAAATGACTTTAAAACAATGTCAAAAAAATGATAGCAGAATAGAAAAAATGGGCCCCAAAAAAATGATAGTTTTTTTGGGCCCATGTCAACAATCTGAAGTACTGCTACAAACACACAAAATTTAGATATACAGATACACAGATGGACAATGATGGGTTCTCAGATATGAAAATGTTTTCAGAACTAATCAAATCATTTAAAAATAACATTATTCTGAGAAATGTGTATGTTTTCCTACAAAAAGTTAGACGGAACTGGCATATTGGGGTTGTACCAAAAAAGCCAGTATGTACAACATAACCCTATGATCGCATCTTTGTGAAGTCACGTCACAATGAAATAAAACTATATGACCCAAGAAGCCGTCTTTGTGAGATTCCACTCACACGTTTGCATATCCTCACGCAGCCTTGCGGCGTCCCACTGATTCGCCGCCTCAACACAAACACCGCAATGGTCAGGCTCCGTCGCCATCGCCGTGCTCTTCGGCGGCACCCCCTCTCCTCCACCCACATTGTCATGGCAACGACCCCCAACAAAGAGATTTCACAGTTTGATGTTGATATGGTGCGTCTTCCAAATCAATCTTCAGTGAGGATTCATCTCATTGTGGAATCAGTTGGAATAGAAACACGTTGTGTGTAAATAGGAGCCATCTTAATCTGTAGGTTTAATGCTATGATCTGCTGCTTGCACTCTTTAATTAATGACATTAATATAAATTCTCCAACACAAAGACAACATAAGCCACCTTGAAGATGTTTTGCATGGGGGGGGGGGGGGGAAGGCTTGTTTTTGATGATTTTAGTACGATTTCTTACAAAAGAAATTGTGTAACGATTAAAAAACAAGAAAAGGACTTGTTTGTGTAGGATTTTAGACCTATTTCTTTTAAATCTCCATTCAGTATGTTTCATAAGGATTTTGAATGATTTCACACAAAAACACAACACTAAAAAATAGAACTAGAGGATGTGAAATGTTTGCGGACGATTTTTGAGCTAAACACGTTTTCCCCATTTTATTTTATTTTATTTGCCACAGTCTTTGAAAGCAAAAGCAAAATGTCAGCTCCCAAAACTGGGAGGATTTCATACACAAAATGCAGGAGAGGCATAGCGTGATTGCGGAAGCATAAACTGCCTCGATGGAGTCGGTGCAAGAGATCAACGCGCACAATGTACGCTTATATTAGGAACTGCAAGAATATCTCCACTTGTGGATAATGTATAGTTGGCTGCTGTGAAGTGCTCACTCGGAGAACGGCGGCTTCTGCCCTCGACTGACTGTGACAATCCTCAGTAGCGCCATAAAAAATACAATACTTTTGATTAATCATGTATTTATGCTAAACTCTGGAGTATATTGAGGTAGCAGTTTTTTTAAAAAAAATAATACTGGATGACTAAAATGAAAATTTCATGTAAGTATTTAAGTACATAAATATTCCATTCACAGTGAAAGTAAATTAGATTATAAGAGTAAATAATAATTTATATACTTTATTGATAAAATGTTACTTTTATCCATCTTTTCCAGTATATATTTTTTTCCCAAGTTTACCATGGCTGTTTTATCATAATTGCTCTGTATAAATTAATGACACATATTATATGTAATCCACTTTAAATGGGATTATCTCAGTGATTGACATATTACTCAAAGATGAACTCACTTGTTGTAGTTGATTTATTACTTTATTCATAACCATATTTATTAATTTAACAGCAGCAATGGTTTGCAGCACTGAAAGCTCCACGTTTCCCCCCCCAAAAAAACTGTGCTGTCCGCCTCATCATAAATGCCTTATATTCTGTTTTATGGTTTAACCTGAGGTGTTCGCAAGTGCTATCTATCTATCTATCTATCTATCTATCTATCTATCTATCTATCTATCTATCTATCTATCTATCTATCTATCTATCCATCCATTCATCCACCCACCCATCCATCCATCCATCCATCCATCCATCCATCTATCTAAACTGGGAGGTGTGGTTGCTTTCAGTGACAGTTCGAAAAAAACATATGGCCTTTAATCAATCAATCAACCTATCTATAGCCTACATGCTTTTTAATTACACAAGGATTTTTGCTATTTGTAGGCTGCCCGGGTCCCTATCACCCGCAAATAATAGGGGCACATTGTATAAAATATATATTGTGGTGATTTTAATTTGTCTTCATGAGCATACTTGATATTGGAGTAATCCAAAGTAATCAAGTTCCATTACTTTAATATTATGGTACTTGGATTACATTACAAACTACATTTTTTAGCAGGTAACTTGTAACTGTAACGGAATACATATTAAAAGTAACCCTCCCAACCATGCTTAATTCAATTGGGTGTTGCCACTTGAAGCAATTCTATTAAGTTGGTCAACAATTCTCTTTTTAGAGTGTAGACAGACAGAGTGACTGATTGAGCAATGTGACATCATGTCACTGACCTTATGCTAACGCACTGACCTAAGCGGATGAAAAAAGTTGTTCCCACCTACTTTCCTCTGTGCTCCTGTTAATTACAGTATATCCGGTAGTTATCACTAAGATAGCTCAAGTTTTAAAAGAAGTCATAGTGTGATTTGAGACTCAAGTTAATCCAAGACAATATAGTAAGTTTAATTAATTATGCGGTCATTAAGTTTAATCACTTGAGGTCATTAAGCTTAATATATTAATTTTGGATTAACTTAATTCAATCGTGTTTTACCACTTGAAGCAATTCAATTAAATTGGTCAAAAATTCTCTTTTTAGAGTGTATAGCTTTGGTATTGGGTGTATTGATATTTTATTTCAATCTGCACATCAGCAATGCGTAGAAAACAGATAAAAGCACAACACGCAGTAGTTTGTGGAGATAAAGTATCAAAAATTTGGGGGCCAATTTTATGCTGGGGACGATAGATTTTAGGATTTAACATGAAAAACATTGTACTTCAATTCATCAAAGACAAGAAAATTACAGGCTTATCAATGTTCAGTACTGATTTTGGTGCTCGAGTTTTTCACCGTGGCTTTATACAAGAGCCCACTTTCAAGATTTTTGTAGGATTATACACAAAATTGTATGCTATTTTAATTTTGGGGATGACATGGACATGTGCACATTCAATTTTCTGTCCTCTCATCACTTTTTTTTCCATCTTTGCCACTGTTGCTCCTCCATGGTGCCATCACACACACACACACACACACACACACACACACACACGCACACACACACACACACACACACACACACAAGTTTGTTTTACTATCTTTGTGGGGCTATCTCGTTGACATAATGCATTTCCTAGCACCTTTCCCCAACCATCAAAAATGATTGCCTACCCCCATTCCTTACCCTAACCTCAACCATAACCCAATCAAACTTAAACTCTAAAACCAAGTCTTGACCCTCAAAAAGAGCACCACCACCAAAATGTCCCCACAATTTCAAGTCGGTCTCCACAATGGTAGTTAAACCTGGAAAAACAGCGTGTAAGGGCCCCACAATGTAGCAATGACAAAATCATACACACACACATAACCAAAAAAGTCAACAAAAGCACATTAGATGAGTTAATTGTCTTCATGACGTCATACATGGCCTTGTCATGACCTTATACAAAGATGCAAACATGTTTTCATCTCAGAGACACAGACACAAACAGACTTGCGAAAACAGAGGCGAGGCAAGAACGTGCTCACAATTAAGTACATCAACCAAATTGTTTGCCACAGCTAACACGTCGGCTCAAAGTGAATGTCATAGTAACACATTCCCGATTTCCTCTCGTTTTTTTCACTTGAATGATTTGCTTTTTAGTGGTCATAGTGGAAAGGTCTTTTTTTCCACCTGCATGCGTGTACTCAGCATGATGTATGATTCTAAGGGCCCTAGAAAATATATTTCCAATTTTACGGCAATATCATGAAGGTGGGCCAAAGTCAGATTTCTTTTCCAGGGCCTGAAATCACACACATGCACCTGAGTGTCCAATCCTGAGCCCGGGTAAATAATTCACTATATTTACCTGCTCACGTCTTCTCATGCTAGCTGTTGCGCATTGCTTTACTTGTGAGATAAATAAATGATAAATAAATGAAGGCAGAGGGTCAAGATGGGAATACATGCATAGCTTATTGAGATGGGATGGAGAGATGGGGGATGGGCCGGCAGGCAATGGTGGGGATACAGGTTGGTCTCCGCCAGAGGGATGTTGCCATCTTCTGGTCCTGGAGACACACTTCAGGTAGAAAAAGGTGCACTTTATGATCACTTCCAAACTCCTGTGACACTCACAGAAACGCAACGCTGGTCAAATGAATTAGCCCAAAATACAGTGTTGCCATATTATGATATAAAAATAAAAAAGTACAAATACCCCTGATTTAAAAATGAGACCAATATAAATCGTTTGGAAAAAAAATTCAGTATTAATGCAACCTATAAAAATCAATTGAATTTTTTTTTTTTTAAATAAATATATGAGATTATGTGGTTGCATAAGTGTGCACACCCTCCTATAACTAGGGTGCTGACTGTGTTCAGTATTAACCAATCACACCTATGTTAAATGAGTCAGCAACCACCGGCCACCATTTACAGTGCTTGTGATTAACCCTGAATAAAGTTCGGCTGTTCTTGCAGGCTTTTCCTGTATTCACATCTAACAGAGCAAGCATGGTCCGCACAGAGCTTCCAAAGCATCAGAGGGATTTCAATATCGAAAGTGAAAGTCAGGAGAATTTGAAAGACATTAAATGTACCATGGAGCACAGTGAAGACATCATGTGGAGAAAATTTGCCACAGTATTACCATAGATTGGACATCCTTCCAAAATTGGTGGAAAAAGAAGACGAAAAAGAGGCCAACAGCAATATTGAAGGAGCTGCAGGAATTTCTAGCAATTGCTGGCTGTTTAGTGTATGTGACAACAATCTACCATCTTCTTCCTTAAGTTATGTATAGGAAAAAAACACACACAGGATGTCCCAAATATATGTGGAGAAACTGGAAAAAAAACAACCTTTGCAGACTTCAGCTAGAAAGAAAAAAAAAGTCTGGAAAAGTCGACTAGAACATCTAAACTTTAATTGGGGTTAATCAGAGACATGGGTGCTGACTCCCATTTAATGAGTTTGAATGTGATTACTGAACACAGTCCACACCCTAGTTAAGAGGGTGTGCACACTTGTGCAACAACACGTTGAGGTGTACAGATTTATATTATTAATATTATTAATATTGGCAAATGAACTAGGGTGTGTAGATTTTATAGAGAGCGATTATAAAAGCAATACTTTTTTTTGCTATTAGATTCAAAATAAAGAGATCCAGAAAACATTTACTGCATTTGCACAATAATGCTAATTTCTCCATCATATTAAAGGATGCTAATAATACTAATAATGTTTATCCATCGTGATTGTCTGGGGTGAAGGGCTGTTTGAAATGCGTTGGCCCTCTCATGAATGCAATCCAATGCCAAGAGGTTGCGTTCTTGAACAAAACACACTCGAGTACCCTTCAGTCTAATAGTTGACGGTGACACCACAAACTTTACTGAAGCGGAATAATATTCTATTTACATGCAAACTAAAAACGTGAGTTAATTTTGTATTCAATCATTTGCGTTGTCATTATTCCGCATAGGATTTTATTAATCAATTATTTCGACATGATTCTTGCTTTCCGTCAAACAGTTTCCGCCGCTCAGAGCAGGTTCGAGTTCTGCAAAGCCTCAGCTGTATTTGGAGTGAAAATATTGTTTTGCACGTCGCCTGCACAGCTGCTCCACTTTGCCTAATGCGGGCCTTTGAGGAGCAGCTAAGAGCTTTGCTGCGACAGCTCGCCCGCCCCCTTTGAAGGCCAGACACTGGATATCCCCTCGGATCTGGAACACGGTCCCAGAGTAAACACTGGTGGTCTGGAGGTTAACTCGCCCGAGCGCTCGTATGGCCCCGCCGCTGAAATGCATACGGCTTCAATGAGGACGACCCCCTCCCGTCCCCTTGTCAGTCTCGGCCTGCCCGAGCCCCTTTGCAACTTGCTGCGCCGGCCGTCTTTGGATAGAGTGTGTGAATGTGTTATCCGTGCTTGTCAGCACCAATTATATGGCTTTAATTGCAAAAACACATTAAGTTGAAGTTAAATCCTTCTTCTGTATGCCAAACGGCCAGGAATTAGACCTGACACACTCCTGTCTACTTCCTCTGACTTTTTTCTTCTTCTTCTGTTTCTTTAAATCAGGAGTGCCCAAACTCTCCCCCTGGAGGCCATTTTTGCCTCTTGCTTTGAAATGTATCGACTTATAATTAAAACAATACAAATGAAATATATTTCAATGATTAATAAATTCATTCAAATCTTTTTTTTTTACATTAAATTTAAAAAATCTTAATACATGATTAAACATATTAACATTTTAGTTAATGTTACTTTGTAGAAGATTGTTACATTGTGTAGTGCGCTACCTAGTGTCGAAGTTGCTAACGTGCACTTTTATTAAGGCCTTTATGCTTAATAAATCAAATACAAATGTTAACTTTGAAGATATCTTTAACTTTTGAGATTTCATGTACAGTACTGTTACAAAAGCACAAAATGGTTTCAACTCAAATGGTGGCCCGTGAGTGCGTGTTTGTGACTCCATTTAAACTGTTAATGAATTGACAAAAAAAAAAGAACCTGCTGACACTGACATTATAAAGACAATATAGTTCCAAATAAAAATATGACCTGGGTTGATGATTTAGTGATATTTTTAAATTAGAAACATAATCATCAGCGAATTCTAAGATTGGTCGTGGTTGAATTCAACGGCGCAAAATCCATTGTGAGCTGTGTCATGTGATTGACGGGCTGTTGACAGAGGCATTGGGCCACTATTTAGCAAGGTCCCAGGACCCCTGTGAAGTTTATGGCCTCACTAATTGGCAGGAGAGCGTATGAGAGAGAGAGAGACGCTAAAGCTGATGATGAAAATGAAATGTTTGTGTTGATTTGTTGTAATACAGCAAGTGTGATGCTTGACTGCAGTGTGTGTGTGTCTGTGAGTACAGTAAATTCAGTGGCATTATATTTTATTAAAAGTGGTGCAAGAATTTTTATTTTGAATTATTTTAAAAGGTAGTTGTAAATTCATAATAACATGTATCCAATATTAAACTGGATTTTTTTTTACTCCACCTATTCCCAGGATGGTTTCTAATTGCTCACTATTTTTAATGTAGTTTTCATTCAAAGCTATAACTAAAAAGTTTTCATTTGTTCCTCACAAACTGCTAGAAAAGTACATACAAATAAATCAAATGACAATAGTGTTAAATGTAGATTCCTATAATCTAATATATATATACTATATAATAATTATTTAAATAATAAAAATAATTAGTATGCAAATAATTTCTTTAGGCTTAATTTGAGTTCAGCTACAATTTAAATTAATCCTCATGGGCCATGGGTGGATGTTTGAATACTATAAAAAGCATAGGGGTAATTACTATGTTATTACTATATATTAATAACTATGTTACTAATATATATTTCAAATTGTGTGTTTTTTTTTAAATAAACATTTTATATTTCATTGTTGGACATGTAAATTATAGGCACAAATAAAAAGTAGTTCATATTTAAAATTTGTCTTTATTGACTACTTTAATTAATAAATACAATAATTATATATATATTTTTTTAATTCAGCATGACCTAAGCACTTTCTCAAAGTGTCCTTCTAAACTAAACATTTCCAATAACGCTCCATTTATTGAAAAAGCCTTTCTGACAGCTTTTCCCACTGTAATGCAGTTTTGTGGGCAGCACTGCCCCTAGCGGCCACTATGTGAACTGCAGGCCCCATCTCACTCTAGTATGGGGTGCAGAGCTTTTGTAACAAATGGATAAAGTTGAAAGATCTTTGATTGTGCAAATAACCTTCAAATTATTTCTTTTCTATTTATATTTGGCACTCTTTAGGCTGACAGCTGCTCGCTCTCATATTACAATAAACACGCGCGCAAACACACATACACGCACACGTAAGTGATTTCAGATTTCCACTGAAAGGATAAAAAATGAGAATGAATCGGGGGCTTTAATTGCTTTTTCATGATCCGGCAACGGTGCGGCAAAATGCGGCGTAAAGAAGCCCAATTAGAGTCTTTTGAGCGGCGGCTGCAGACAGCGGGGTTCAAGCCTTGATTGTCTTTCTCCGCTAGCTGCAAGGTGATAGCGGCCTGGACCCCTATTACCCTCGCAGCCTTCTGTTAAATTTGCCAGAAAGAAAGAAAAAAAGAAAGAAAAAAACCTGCACCCGGGCGAGAACAAAAGGCTTCGCCAAAAGAAGCCGGGAAAGACGGATCCCTGAAGGATGCATTCATTTGGTGCACACTCGCGCTGGCCATTGGAGCAAGCAGGAAGCTCGACTCGTTCGGCCGCCTCAAAATGCAACGGCAAGTCGTTCACAGCAGATGCTCTGTATTAATTGGTCTACCAAGGCCTGACCTGGGCTCCTGTGCTCATATTTACTATTTGCTATAAGCTGACTTCTTGAGGGAGCGCTTGTGGCGTTGCCTCATTCGGACGCCGCCATGACGGATGGGCCTGTCTTGCTTCTTTTTTTTTTTTTTTGGGGTATGAATGTAGAGCGCAAAGACGAGCCATATGCCACTGGCACAGACCCCGGTCCAAACACCGCAGACTGCAGCAGGCAGGCAGGGAGGGAGGATGAGCAAGACGAGTCAGCAGGATGAAAGCGGGAGAAAAACGATGCCACGTCACCACCAGCTCCCACCCTTGGGTGACTTTGGAGAAACTTGTGCAAATGGAGACGCGCAAGTGTACAGAAGAGGATTAGGGCCAGTGACGAGGGGGAAAAAAGGTTGGCAGAATTCTGACTTTATTCTCAGAATTCTGACTTTAAAGGTGATAATTCCGACTTCTGACTTTCTGACTTCCCCCCACAATTCATACCTCTCCGTCACAAACTCAGAATTCTCACTTTAAAGTCAGAATTCTGAGATTAAAGTGAGAATTGTGAGATTTAAAAATCAGAATCCTGCAGATTAAAGTCAGAGTTAAAGATAGAAGTCAGTGATTAAAGTGAGAATTCTCACTTTAAAGTCAGAATTCTGAAAATAAAACGAGAATCCTACCAACCCCCCTTTTTTTTTAATCTTCACTGGCCCAAATGCCCACCAGGTTTGTAATAGTTTGGGACTTTTCATTATAGTTAGTTTTTATTTTGAGTTTTGTTTCTCAGAAAAAAATATTTTGAATCGCTGCTGCCACCTGTGGCCGAAAAATGTAATCGCAGTTTTCCGGGAAATTTGAACCTGCATCTAGTCTGAAAACTATTGGCCTGAGGCTAGCAGGAGCTCCCATTATGAACAGCTAAAATGTTAATCTACTAATTTAAAAAAACGTTTCAGTTATAAATGGTCAAATAAAAAGACTATTGTTAAGATTTTTGGGAGAAAATTGTCACAAAGGCCAGTTTTCAATTTAGCATTAATTAGTTTTCAGAGTGGGTTTGAAAAGAAAGTGAAAATACTTTAAAGGACTCAGGAAAACCCTGAGGAAGGCAAAACAAACGTAAAGTTCGTAGCCTAGGAGTGACGTCATCTGGTGGCCGCACACACAGTTAAAGGACTACAACTCTCAGTTGATTGTTTGACTTTCCGTTTTCCAGCTAACGGACATGCTGTCGAAATAAATACATTTAAAATCAACCCTAAAAGCTCATGTATGAGATTCACGGACAAAGATGAAAATGAAGCACAAAATGTTTTTTCTTTGTATTTTCCGGTAGACTGGATGCTCTTTGGCACCACGCTGCTTCTCACAGGTCAGTCTTGGTACCACAACAGACGTCTGGTTTTGGGGAGTGGAGATTTATTATTTACAAGATGCAAACACTTGCCATTTTTTCCCCCTCATCATGTGATGTCTCTCATCTTGAGTGACAAATTTAAAAAGTTGACCAAAGATTATTTTGTATTATTTGAAGGCATAAAACAACAAACTTTCATGAGTTTCAAATAATATACAAATTGAGATACTGTACATGTACATGCTTTTCATTGTATGTTATTATTTAGAGATTTGGTGTAAACTTTTCTAATCTCGTTTTCTCCCTGAATAATACACAGACATAGTATCACTTTCAGGCGTTGTTGATCCAAATTATTTCCTTGGTGGAGGCCCTACTAAGCATGAGATGACATATTCACACACAGTCGAAAGAGCGTGTGGATGTATTTTTAATCAGAGAAGTAAGATTGGAAGTAGGAGGTGCGAGGTGGGGAGATGGCACAGGGGGCAGGTCCATCTGTCCCAAGCAGCTTCTCCCCCTCCACCCCCATGAGAGAAGCACAGCTGTTACTGCAAGGCCTTATACTGTCCACTACCCCCCTCCCCATCCCCTCCCCATCGCTCCCCTCCCTCTCCTCCGAGGATGAAACGAAGCGGCCCGCGGTGCAGTCAGGCTGCACGTCTGCAATTTCAGACCTCTTTAGATTCATTCTTCATGCTCGCCGCAAATGAATAATGCGCACATTAGCTGCTGCCAGTTAATACATTTCCATCTCGTTGCACCGTTGTTATTGTTTTTCCCCAATAAGGATCACGGTCCAAGCGACACGCATCCACCTGGAAGATAGTCGAAAGACATCCCTAAATGTTCGTTCTTGCTTTGACTACTTTGACAAAAAATAAAGATTTGTAAGATTAGTCGTCAACATCCTGCCTCCGAATCCCACCAGGGATTTTGAGGGGGCGCCACCACAATGTAACAAGAATCAATCTTTGGAAACTCACAACCTTTGTCAGGGAGCCAAATTGGCACCACAATGTCCATTATGTTCGGGGCCCTGCCACAATTTTGGCACCCCTTACAGAAAATGATAACTTTCGGGGGCATACTGCATGCATGTCACTTGAGTGTGAACCTCACAGGTTTTGCTTGTGTACCCTTGAACCTTTGACTCGTGTAGCTTTGAGACACACCGGGAAAGTATACAGTACAGCTTTTCATAGATGCGGGGGTTAATGTTCCACTTTCTCTTTCCAACTCATTACACTTCAACTTTAAAGATGCCATCTTCGCTCTTAACACAAGGTTGTATCAGTCATATAAATAACCACCTAAATAACAAGAATAAATAAATAAATTACAAAAAAATTTGCCTGGAGCCACAAAACATTGTGATGAACGAAACATTGTGTTCGTGTCCAAGAGCTAATTAGAGCTGCACTATAACAGAAACATACGCAGCATCCAATACTTTGAGATTCATTTTCTTCTACCCTTTGTCTTCCGTTTTTGGATTTTATTTATTTACACTATTTATTTAGTAATTTGTCATACTTTTTTCTTCATACATTTTTAGAATGTTCTATTTTTTTTTCAAATTTCCTATATTTATGACAATTTTACGGACACATGGTATGGCTTTTTTTGGACATGTTATGACTATTTTTTAATTAAATTTAATTTTATTACTTTTTTGCGACCAATTTTCTGACCATTTTGACATTTTTTGTATACATTTTGTTAATGTTTGGGATTCCTTCTTGTTTTTGCAGTTACTCCCCCATACCTTTTCTTAAAACAATTTCTGATTATTATTTTTTTTTTTTTGCAATATTGTGGACATTTGATGGTCATTTTTGGGATTTCTTCTTTTGTCTTGGAACATTTTATAGTTACTTTTTACAAATTTTCTTATCTGCCGTTTTAAAAATAAATGTTCTGACTGGGCAATGTCATGGACATTTTATGGTAATTTTTTTGGTGGACATTTTTAGGTATTTAAAAAAAAAACTCTTTCATCTACCTTTGGTTTCTCTTTTCCTGACAACTTAAAAATGTATCTAAGTCCTGAATTCATTTACAGAATATGTTGTCTAAAAATAAAATAAATACTCTATGTAAAAAGTAATATTAATGTATACAATTTTTTTTTAGAGATCCACAAGCGCCACAAGTGTTGCATCATTTGCACTCGCTGAAAGGTGTGCATGGTCATTGGTGGATAGTGACGATTAACGGAGGTGCCCGGCTCTGCTGACTACTAATTATAAGAGTACTACCTTTGTAGTATCGAAATGTATAACATAGTATAAGGCGGAACAATGAGGGAAGGTGAGACCCACCTGAGTTGGACTTTTAACATTAATATGTCCATTGACATGTGAAGAAATTTTTTCAAGGACCAATATATAAAATAAAAATAAAAATATCACTCACCACAGGTGTGCTTCAACAAGCCGTGGTCGTTTGTAAACAGTTGCGTCTATCCACAAGGGTCTTGCTGGCTGCGCCATCTTGTCCGGGATGATCACAGTGAGTTGAAAGGCGATTTGTACTAGGCTCCAATGTTGATTAGGTCCACACGGCTATAGTAAAAAAAGTGCTTATAGAGTTTAGGAGACTTGGCCTGGTTGCGTGCGTACGATTGATCTACTTTTCAGTTGCCAAACTGTGTTGACAAGTGGCTCATTGTTTACTTTTTGAAGTTGCACGCAATGACACCATTTTACCTCCTTCGGCATGTAGCAACAGCGTCTTCAGATGACAGTAACCAGACCAGCGTTAGTGTGTTTGAGGCGGCTTTCAAAATCGGACCAATATAAATGACATCATTTTTTTCTGATACTTCAAATCAATAGTTATCGTGCATCTCTATGGTTAACTGCACTCGCTTTGTTCCAACAAAATATTTTACACTCATGCTAGAGTTACAGTTCTATATTACTTATAATATTACAGCCGTTAATTTACTATTTCACCCTTTTTTTTTTTTTGTGGGGGCGGGGGCCTGTTGGATGCTCTGTTACGGTTAGCATGGCTGTAAATGCCAAAGCGCGTAAAGGCGATAGGGCCAATAACCAGTGACAGTAGCCCTCCTTGACATGACAGAGCGCATCCAAGCCAGACGGACAGAGCGATATCGGGAGGAGCCGTGACAGGCACAGGGGGGTGAAGGGGGGATATTTGGAGGGGGGTGGTTGGGGTCTGATTGTTGTTGTTGTTGTGCATCTCGTGTCGCGTAACATGATCTAGATTACGCGGACGAGTTGACTCCCTTGGTTGAAATAGACGTACCAGGCTCTGTCTGTTGATTGCGGTGGGAAACAACAGTAGCCAATTCACTATCGGACATTGCTATTTGCGGACTTTTTTAGTTCCAAACGGACCACTGCGTATTTTGTCCCGTGAATCCGAATTCCGCTGTTCATCCATCCATCCATCCATTTTCTCGACCGCTTTTCCTCACAAGGGTCGCGGGGGGTGCTGGAGCCTATCCCAGCTGGCTTCGGGCAGTAGGCGGGGTACACCCTGAACTAGTAGCCAGCCAATCGCAGGGCACACAGAGACGAACAACCATTCTCACAATCACACCTATGGACAATTTGGAGAGTTCGATTAACCTGCCATGCATGTCTTTGGAATGTGGGAGGAAACCGGAGAATTCCGTTGTTTCCAATTAAATTCAAGTTCCACTTTACAAAACAGACCATTTCAACTAGTTTGTATGCTTTTTTAATTGTCTGCATAAACCTGAAACAAGTGACAATATAGCGTACAAGTTGACAAAAGTAATCATTTGCCACCGTATCGTGGCACTTACAAAGTTTTTACATTGAAGTAAAACATTAACTCAGCCCAAATGTCTTATTGTTAGCAATAGCTACCATTATGTGTAAGCAAGATTGTTGACTACTAACACATTAGCTGCACCGGAGCACTGTTTTTATCATTCAACATTATAGGTTAACGTCTTTTGACACTTGAAGCAAACTAAGATGTACACTAGTGACAGTGAAGTCCAGCAAGTTGACAACGTTAGCTGCTAGGTCGCTAGGCTCTGATTCCTGAGTTGGCTAGCTGCTACTGTAGCTGGCAGAGCGTTTTGATTATTCAGCTTATCATTTTACACCTGACTTATAAATGTATTTTTACACTACTGCACGTTTGTCTTGCATGTCATTCAAAATAATCAAATATAATATGCTGACTAACTGGCCTGTATAACACTGTAGTAGAAAGCAGTGTTATATAGCGTTAGGGCAAAGTTCATTCCCTGTCTATTGCAGGTGTGCCAGCCATCCGTCACAAAAGCCATTTTTCCAATTAAGCCACCATCCAATTATCCATGTTTTGGAGGACACAACCCGTCATGCACTTCAAACGAACTGTCAACGGTTCTTGTTTTGGGGGGGAGAAAAAAAAATCACAGTGTACAATTCAGATTGATGTTGTAGGGACAGTTTAGGTTGATTTTTTTCCTCCCAAGGCTGGCAGCATCTCTAAGGAAACTAGACAAACATATTTGACCTTAATTTGGCCATGACTTCTTGCCAGACCTGCTCTCTTCTTCTTTAGTGAAGAAGTACAGTTTTGAGGTCGGAGATGTTCTCAAGTGATGCCTGCCATCTAGTGACGCTCTGCTCTGCTGTTTAATTTACGCTTTTGCATTTTCAGAAATTAATCGAGGGCCACTCTGAGGATGGGCCGCAGGTTGCCCATCCCTGATTTGGAGTCTTCAACGAGCATAACAAGATGTTTGTGGATTATTTGAGAAAAACAGAGGTTTCAAACACTCAACCTCAGAACTATGAGGATGTCGACCATGCTGCTCCTCATTATGTCCTAGAACAGGGGTGGTCAACCCTGGTCCTCGAGAGCCACAATCCAGCCTGTTTTCCATGTTTCCCTCCTGCAGCGCAGCTGAATCTAATGATCAGCTAATCAGCCAGCTTTGCAGAAGCCTAATAACGATCCTGATCATGAACCAGGTGTGTTAGGGGAGAGAAACATGGAAAACAGGCTGGATTGTGGCTCTCGAGGACCAGGGTTGGCCACCTATGTCCTAGAAGGAAAGCTCAAAAAGTTGTATTAATGCTGTTGCTGGATAATTAAATTCACTACACCAGACAGTGTCTTTTATTTTCTTAGGGGTTGTTGTGCAAAGTAGCACACACGCTGTTCTGAGAATAGTTCAAAAATAGTGAAGCCCTCAAAGTGCACACATATACACACGCTGCTTTTTTTTCTTCCTAATACTGTACGGTTGCCTTCGAAAAAAATAGAAGAGCTTTTGTACGTAGAGTGTTTTCCCCCTTGAGTTCCTTAAAGAACTCCACCTGGGAGCCGATGCGGTGATATCATTATGACGGACAATCCAAGCGGGTAAAAGGTGTGCAACGCTGAGCCAGGAGAACAAGGAGAGGACTTCATAAGCCGATAGTATCCCATCTTTTATTAATGTCACTCCCTGGGAAGTCTCAGGTTTTTCCTCTCAGTCAGAATGTCTAATGAAGATGTCGGCGGCTGGACCGGTGAGTCCATCCTTTTAATACCCGACATATTTTATGATAATGAAAGGTTTTAAAAGAATGATTATGATAAAAGTGCACCCCCCTCCCCTCAATGGTGCGTTCGCACAGCTGTGCGGCGGCAGCAGCAGGCGCCGCGTGAAGATGATCCCTGCCAAAAAGTAAAGAAGGGGCTCCGGAAAGTACACAAAATCAGCGAGCGATGCGTCGTACATCATTACACGGCGTGACCGACTATAATAACAGGAGGAAGAAGCGCTCAGTCTTGAATGTCACCATTTGATCCTATTCTGTCTGATTTTGCTCCATAGCATGGAGCCCTTTCACCGCGGTGACCTTTACAATAGTATACTTGAAAAAGCTGCTGTGTTCTATGACAGTCGCTTGACAGCACTGCAAGCGACATACAGTCATGTATGAAATCACATGAACAGGTGACTCAACCTTTGTGTTGTGTGTCTGTGGTGCCACACTGGACCACTAGTTGGAGACCACTGCCATAGGAAACCGGAGTTGTAGACCGATATGTTTTTTCCAAAGCCGATACAATACCAATTATTAATAGTCAAGGAGGCTGATAACGGATATTTCAAGCCGCTATTCATTTGCAGTAAGAGAAAATATTATCATAAAAAAACTCTATTTATTTTTAAATCAATAAAGAATTGACAGCTTTGTTTAATTATTTTAACAAAATATGCAATAAGTTAAGCTAAATTAAAAACTAAGCAAGTATATAGTTCCCTAACGTTTTAAATAAAGTTTTACAAAATTTCACAATTTTATTTTATTATTTTAAATAAAATGTAGTGAGTTCCCAGAAGTTCAACATAATTTCATAATTGTATTTTTTTTGCTGTTGTTTTTTTTTTAAATAAAAAGTGTAGGGAGTTTCTAGTGTCAGCATCAGTTTTTATAAAGTGGAAATTTAAATCAATCCATAAATGGAAAGTTCCCTGTATCTCACTGAGTATCAAATGCATGCGAATGTAGCTAATTCGAGGTTTCCGTCAGGGTTCGTAAAAGGTTTTAAAAGATCTTCGCAGACATTGAAGAATTGTCTAAATAGGTTCGAAACGTCTTTGCAACAAGTCAAAACTGTCTGTGAACATCTTACAAATCCTGATGAAAACCCTAAATTCGATACGTTCGCAAGCATTCCCCGCTCAGTGAGATACCAGCTTTATCGGCCTTCAGATTCGTAAAAAGGCCGATGCCTGAATTGGTCAAAATGTCTACTATTGGCACCTGCTGCTCGATTATGAAGAAAATATTCATCACAATTATTTTGGTAATAAAAAAAACAAAACATGATTAGGACGGTCAAATTCAAAACACTATAATTATGCATGTTCCTTTTGGATGAAACAAAATGTTATTAGTTATTTTAAAATTTAAACTTTCCAAAAATGTGTATTAATAATCTTAAAAAACAAAAGAACAATGACGCTGATGATCAGCAAACAAGCCGAGCCCTGATGCTTTCTTGATGATGCCTTTGCAGGCGACTGAGGCCACCCGCTGATCCATTTCGTTATTTAATTAAGAGCTGTGTCCCAAGACTTTTGTCCATATGGTCCACATCCCGCTATCGGTTCCATATTTAAGGGGATCAAATATCAAATGGCAACCCCCCACGGAGATGCGAAGACTAAGATGTTGCGAGCATCAAAGTAACAAGCGCCGCATTGTACTGTAAGTGCAAACAAACCTTAAAGCGAAAGCAGCCCCATCGCGGCTTCAAAAAGTTCCCCGCCTAGCTGAAGGAAGCAGGTGAAAAAATAGAAGTGTATTGACCTTTGAACCCGGGTGCTCACTTGTTGACTGATGTTTCACACTGAGGTCGCGTGATCCCTCAGCGGTGTTCTTCACCGTGTGTGCGCGCCGCCCCCAGGGGAGAGCATCCCCGGTCCCCCCTCTCTTTGAAGCTGCCGTGTTTTTATGAAGAGTCCGCCGTCGGTTTCCTGTCCTCGCTGACCTTGTGTCTCCATGTGGACACTTCAGAGAAAGAATTAGGGAGTTGCTGCAGGGTAGCAAAGAGCTAAGTGTCATCGCATTGACAAAGAGCTTGGCACGTGCAAAAAGAAATAAATAAAAATTGTGATCATATGGTGCGAACCTCATCTATGAAGTGGATACTTTGTGTATGACTCTAGAGGACAAAGGTCAATCCAAATAAGGATTCTTTGTGGTCCTCACATGTGTGGCAATGTTGTGTCCAGCTGAGACAACATCATGCGGAGGCCGACGGGTTCCACATGGAGTTCATCAAGCGAAGCAGCAACAACAACAACAGCAGAGTCCGACACCTGTGTCTGATACGACACATGAAAATCCAATCAAGATACATCGGACGGGAAGGAGCTATGAAACGACCTTTTAATTAAGACGCACAATGTGTTTGTAAAAATCAATGGGATTGTGAAGAAGAGTGTTTGATGACGGCAGTGGACGGGTGTGGTGGGTGGTGTTGGGGGGGGGATTTGCAGTCTAGGCAATCGGTGCTAAATTAAACAAGAATTGCTCGCAAGTTGATACAAGCATAAAATCTTCCACAATAGCTCACAAGGGCCTACTTTACAATTTCAGAGCAGGAGCCACACAGAATTCAGAATTTAGCAACGGTTGCTATGCAAAGCAATTTCCTTAGCAACGATGCATTTTCTGATCTACTATGAGATGCTATGTATGTTTTTCCAGACTCTGTATGGTATGTAAACTTATAAGCACAACTGTATCTGGTCATCTGGGGCGTCTTGATCCTGTAGGATCCTTGCACGCGCACATTCCTGTTTGGGATACAACTCGGTTCAGTTTCCCTACACCTAGCTTGATAGCTCATCCAGTGCCATTTCAGTCCTGTGCAATCTGTGCACCTTCCGGGTAGGACTTCATGCCTGGTTACCTTTGGCCTGGCTCTCCCGCACTGGCACACCCTGTCAATTCAGACGCGGGCGGGTATCTAACTCCATCCAGGACTGGACTGTCAAAATGGAGGGGCCATTTTTTTTTGTACCAATCTAGCCCTGACTACGTATACCAAATACAAACTGTAGTTTAGTAACTAATGGACTGTGCTGACATTCACTGTTATATACATACTGCTTGGTAGTGTTTATTATTATTTTTTTATTTTTATTTTTTTACTGCAATGGTTCCAGCATATCTATGCCATCGTTACTTTATATCAGTGGTAGAAAACCCTGGTCCTCGAGAGGCGCTGTCCTGCCTGTTTTCCGTGTGTCCCTCCATCAACACACCTGATTGATGAACAAGATCGTTATCAGCTGTGTTTGAGGAGGGCGACATGGAAAACAGGCAGGACAGCGCCTCTCGAGGACCAGGGTTCCCTATCCCTGCTTTATATAAGCCATAGTATCTCCACAAAAGGCAGGTGATGACTTGAACAGGACATTTTCACATAATCGTAACATTTTTGGGCATTTAACTCATTTGCTCCCAAAAACATATAAAGACGTTCTATTTTAAATGTTTTAAGTGTTCCAAAGACATATTTATACTTTTTTTTATTTTTATCATTATGTTGGAGCATACAGATGAAGGCTTTGATGCAGCCTCTCAACTGCAGAGAACAGT
This sequence comes from Vanacampus margaritifer, assembly GCF_051991255.1. Taxonomy (NCBI): domain Eukaryota; kingdom Metazoa; phylum Chordata; class Actinopteri; order Syngnathiformes; family Syngnathidae; genus Vanacampus; species Vanacampus margaritifer. The sequence goes on from NC_135442.1 coordinate 16,931,630, forward strand.
TAAAGAAATTGTAGTTATTACAAAAACGGCCAGCAGGTGGCAGCAGAGCAAAAGAGATCAACCAGGGCCATGTTAAAAAAAAAGCTCATTACTCACAGTTCTAAAAAGATTAGTGAATAATGATGAAACTTAGCTATATTCTAATGCCAATTGCTGCAAAACAGAAACAGATAGAAATATATATATATTTTCCTGATGAAAGAAGAGACTCTAATCTTTCTTTTGGTAGGTTCCATGTTTTTATAGCAATAGAACACAATATTATGTGGGCCTTGCAAAATCCGTATAAAATCCAATAAAACAGCCTGAGGGAAGGGGGTTGCTTCAGTGAAAATGGCTGGGAGTGAATGAGTTTTTTTAACATCAAACATGGAAATTATCCCATTTAGTCCTATCTCATAATCTTTTGTACAATTTTAGGAGTGAATATAGGAATATAAATAAAAGTACAAAGTAGGTCCTTTTGAATATTTGTGGGAAGTTTCATGCTTGTATCACATTTTGAGCACTTCTTGCACCGATTGCCTGGACTCTCAGGGTTCATGGCGTTTGCGCTGGTCCAGTTTGCGTCGCAGCATGTTGTAGTTGTCTCGTGTGCCTGGCGCGTCGGGGTCCAATTTGAGAGATAACTCGTAGTGTTTCTGTGCCAGCTCCAGCTTGCCCCAGCGATGGTACAGCACAGCTTCAGAAGATGCAAACAGATACAACTTCATTCTTTGTTCAATTTCTAGGAAATAAACCTCTTATGATACACTTCTTAATATATGGAAAATATATTAGATGTACAAAAAAATATTCTAACGCATACAAACAATATCAAAATAATTCAGGTTATCTGTCACCTAAATTGCCATGGCAGCCAGCTGCATTCGGGTTGATCTGGAGAGCGTTGAGGAAGAAGCCTTCTGATTCCTAACAAATAAAGACACAATATAAAAAAAAAATACCGTATATTAAAACTGTATTACTCTTGTATTCAATAAAGAGGATTTTTTTTCCTAAAAAAAAAGAAAAGAAAAAAAGAACACTTCGCCACCTTGTACTTCTCTTGCTTTCCCAAGACGTTGGCCAGTGAAAACATGATGGTGTGGTCGTTTGGGAGGAGCCTCAGTGCTTCTCGGCCAATAAGCTCCGCTTGGCCCAAGTTACCTGGGTAAGAAGGTGGAGCTTAAGTGTGCATTCACAGTGTCAGAAATGTATTGGGGTGGGAATGGAAATCGTAAATGAAGGTGATATAATATGGCTATATTTGGCTATATTTAAAAAACAGGAACTTTTTAACAACCCAATAAAGCCAAGAGAGATGGAAGAAAAATATTTATTCATAGTAATTGAAACCTTTAAAAGTGCCATTTACAATTAAACAATGATGGAATCCCAGCTATCTCAGCTGAGATGTTGCAGCGGTTAATGAGGAATCTCAACAGCAGATGTCAGATGTCATCTGCAGGATGTCATTTAAATAAAAAAAAAAAAGAAAAGAAAATTCCAACATTGTTTCTTAAATGGCATGTTTTTTTTTTTTTTTTTTTTTTAGAGCTCAGTATTGTTCATTCGATTTGACATCATCATTGCTCTCCTTTTTTTTTTAAAAAACAAACAAACAAATAAATTAAAAAAATTTAATAAATGTTTTTTTTTTTTAAATATATATACATATATATATACACATACACACATATATATATACGTATATATATTTTTTTGTATGTGGGTGAGTATGTGTATGTGTGTGTGTGTGTGTGTGTGTGCGTGCGTGCGTGCGAGCGTGTGTGTATTCATCAGTTCACCTAAAGCCCATTAAAAAAAAATCCCATACTAATAATATAATATAATAATAAATTTCCAAATGCAGAAACATCAATGTAAGTTATCACGATGTAGTGGCTCTCGCTAACATGGCATAAATGGCATGTTTTAAGGTTTCAATTACTATAAATAAAATATTTTTCTTCCACCATTTGTTTTCGTTCTATTGGATTGTTAAAATGTTTCCGTTTTTTTGGGTCACCATGTATAATGACACAGTGATTAAAAGATAAATCAATATATTGGAAGAACAGCAGCCACGATATCTCACAATATCCATCTAAAAATTGAGTTTCTAGCATACAATTTCCTGCAATGGAATTAAAAGAAGAACCGTGCGCCTTCTGCAGTTCTGCAGACATTACTCTGGGCGTAAAGTGAATCAAATTATGTTACCTGTGGAGCAATTTTAATTGTAAAAAAGGAAGCTCTATGGTGGCCTCCATTACAGCTGCTCACTTAAACAAAATTTAAGAGTTGTCATTTTTGACATTTTACCTTCCAAAAGCATTTTCTCTCACAGTCTTGCCACACATTTCACTTAAATGTGGCCTGTATCACAAGACATTTTTGTCATTTGGTGTCCCAGTTAAAACACTGGGGGCACTATGTAAAAGGAGTACAATAGGGGACGAAGTAGGGCCACTCAAGAGAAGGTTACCATACATTTTTCAGAGTATAATTAGCAGTCAGCTAACAAAGGACTGTCATCCGTGTTTACCTTCAAGTATTTGCCCAGAGTATCCTTCCTTGCCTAGAAGTTATATATCAGGCTGGTGAAGTTGTATCGGTGACACAGTATCAAAGCATTTCTTTCGAATACGAGTACAGGCGTACACTATCGGCATACTAGTATCGGTATCTGTACATCCTATTTAGTGTCCGTTCACATTTTTCATGCAATCACTTCAAATTAAACTGTTAACTTTGAATAACAAAAAGACGAAATAGATGTTCATCAAGTATGGTTACAATTTCCTAAGAACTGCATTCAAAAGTGTACTGTTTAATAGGAAAAAAGTGTTGCTGAGGCGACTGAGATGCTGTGTTGACAGTCAAAATTGAAGATGAACAGCTTGTACATAGTAATGACAGGCTAATAAAAGCTGGCGCCCAGACACAGTAACTGTCAGCTTTTATTTATTTTGGAGATGGTGCTTTTGCCCTGTGCACACACGGACGAGCGGTTTGGTCCCTAATTAGGGATGAACACAAGGCCCGACTGGGTTATTGATCTCTGTCACCGACCCGTCTGGTGTCTGCCCCCCACAAAAATGGAGGAGACACACAGCCCCGCGTCATGACTTTTTTAGGGGGAAAATATCCACAGAGAAAAGCAAATATCCCTACTTCCCACTTGAACGTAACACCCATTGTTCTTTTCCCTTTTTTGTTTGTTTGTTAGCGAACAGGGGAAAGGGCTATGATTATTTCAGTCGGATTTGTGGATGGAGGGAGGGGGGGTATTCTAGGGGGGGCGCTGCTCTGGCTGTGCTCGCCCACGTTTGATCAGCAAACACGCTGAGCCCTGATTGGACGGCTGCGACGTCCTCCTGGGAGACTCCGCCTCCCCACGGGAGCACCTCCCCGACAAAATGGCTGGAGCGTTCGGAAATCAGAGCATTCTCCACACGGCGGGGAGGAGCGCCTTGAGAAACTCACAAGACAAAAGCCTTAATACATAAATTTCAAGCATTGCTGATTCCCGCTCTTCCGCTCTAATCTTGTTGGGCCGCTTTGATTTGCTTCCAAAAGACACAAACGATGACAGTTCTAGCCCGCCAACGCTGGGACGCACAACTAAGGTCTCTTTTTAAACGCAACAGAATATTTAAACACATTCACCAGCCAAATTATTAGGTACACCTGCACAATCTAAAAAAGTATAGTCCAATACAAATATGCTGAGATTTGATCCTATCAATGTTTTTAATGTGATTTGTATATTTTTTGTTTATATTACTGCAAAAACCACAAGAAACAAAATTAACTGTGCAGAGATGCAATTAAGCTCTGCCTTCACACCTGCACTTCTCCAGGTTAATTTAAGAGTGACGAGTCAGCGCCGTTTTCCTCCTCCTTGCCCATCACTGACGAAAAAACATATTGTAACACATTTATTGTGTCATCTGTGCTTGCGGATTGGTTGGCCATTGATTGGATGTGATATTGTCAAGTCAATGCATTGTTACAAGTGGTGGAATTGTTATTTTTTCCACTTTAACTACAAATGTGGTGTCTTTTTTTTAATATAGATTGTAGTAATATTGTATAGTGTGTGGGAAAGAATTGGTAGTTTAAATTGACACAATTGCCATTTTTTTTACTCTCTCCCTATTTAGTAAATATGAACATTTCTAGTGTTAATGAAAGCAACTAATTTTGAATGTTAAAAAGTACAACACTAAATTGAGTCAATTTTTAACACTACACACTAGTGTCATGTAAAATTAACACTGACCAGTGTTGACTAGTTAAATTTCAACTATTATCACAGTTGTTGTCCCTGTCAGTATATATACAGTATATATATATATATATATATATATATATATATAAAAATAACAGAGTTAACTATATTTAAGGTGGACCGATATAGACACTTTAGTAGTGTTAAATTCAACTCTATAGGTCCTGAATTAACATTGTCGAGGTCTTCTGACCAACAAGGTTGGTGCTCTCACACTACACTACAAAACACAAACCGCCTTGTGATCACAAAGATACAAATGTGAGTGTGAATGGTTGGTTGTACTGTATGTGCCGTGTGATTGGCTAGCAACTTGTGATGGGCTAAACTCACCCATGATCCGAATGAGGGCAAGCGAAATGGATAGCTGATGCAAGGCATCATGCTGCACGCTTTTTCTAATATTTTGCTCCTCAGGTGGCTCCAGATATGGCATCCAAAACATGAGAAACACCTCCAAGTATGAGGCAGTGTTGTTATTCAATATCAATCAAAACTGATTATTGTAACTGTCTAAAATACAGACGCTAGCAAATGTTTATTTCCCGTCAGGTTTTGCTCACAGTCGTAACATTTTCTAAACGTTCTCTAAACAGTTTTCATGTTTTTTTCTTGTCCCAAGGAAATTTTGAAATCATTAAAACTCTAGGCGAATGTCTAGTGAACGTTTGACTAACATTTGAGAACCATGAACGAACCCTGACGAGAGCGCGGATTCGCTACCTTCGCTCGCAACCTTTCACCCCTCAGTGGGATATTGGGCTTTACATGAACAGCGGTTAACTTAATGTTAAAATGTAACTTCCAAAAATGCCTGTAAGGTTAATGAATGTTTTGCAATGGCCACAGTTTGACCCTGGTTGCTAACTTGATTGCTAACCAAAACAGCAGCACCTACCTCGGCAAGGCAAGTGTGTGTGTGCGAGAGTGTCCATACCAATGTTGTCCAGTAGAATGACCATGTTGTTCCATGCCAGGCTATGATCAGGTTTAAGCACCGTTGCGTTCCTCCATGCATTCAAAGCATCCACGTGTCTCTGCTGGTCGGCATACTGGCAGGATTAAAACCAAAATATCAACACATGTAAGAATTGATGATTTTGTATGTATAATATGGATAATATGCTTTATGCTGTTACACAACGATTTTTTTTCACTCCTGCAGTGGAACTTTTGCAGAACCAATCTGTGATTGGACTGTGTGAAATATTGCTTAAAATTATTTTAAGCATAAATTAATATAGCCCATTTGCTACTTTTATGAGGTCCAGTAATATTTGGAGGGCTGGATATTGGATCGGAACCATTAATTCCAGGAAGCACACCAAGACCAACTTAAAGTGAAAATGTGGCCAAAGTCTCACCAGGCGTCCCAAGTTGTAGTAGCAGTCCGGATACTTCTTTCGGAAGTGGATGGCGTTCCAGTAGCTCTTCTCCGCTTGCTCAAACTTGCTCAGACTGTTTTGCACAATACCCAGATTCATCCAAGCGGCAGCAAAATCCGGCCTGGGAAAAGAAATGTCAGTATGCAGAATGTTTCTGTCAGATTGCTGACAACCTACTGGATGGAAACGGCTTTGGAGAGGAGCTGCTCCGCCTCGATCAGCTCGTTCCTTTCCTTGAGGATGTTACCTAAGTTGTTCATGGCGTGGACGTAAGTGGGATGAAGCCTGCAAGATGCACACAGAGAGTTCTTAATAACTGATGTGAGTGTACCAATTTAAAATAACTACTAACCTAACAGCTTCTCTGTAGTAGCTAATAGCAGCTGTGGTGTTGCCTCTGTCGGCTAAATTCTTCCCGACGTTGTAATGGACCTGAGCAATCAGAACATCATTGATTATTTTAATATATAACAACATTGGGGGTAAAAAAATGGTGTGTCTTTTTTTTCTCCCCTTCACCTTGGCATTGAGGGGGCACACGGCCAGTGCGCTGGTAAAGAGGCTTTGCTCAGACCGCCACTGTTGACTGCGGAGAGCGCAGCGAGCTATAAATGTGGCCATCAAGGCGAAGATGTAGAAGCACAGTAGCTTCTGCAGAGAGGAAGAAAAAAAAAAGCACTCAAAATGTACTGCATTTATCATTTTTGTATGCACACAGGGAAAAAGTTGTATGTATGGTATGGTATGGTACCCTTCTGTCCATAACGTGATACTAAAAACAGTTAATAACATTAATCATTTTCTGAAAATTAACTAATAAAAAACAGAGAGGGCATTTTAATTGGGGTTCAATATAATATTTTTTTTGCCATGCCTCCCACTTAGAAATCACTCTCTTACTTATGTGCTGTCACGCGACATCAGCAAATCTCGTGAGACTTCAAATCACCAAGCATCGTAAGTGTTGACTTCCAAATGTTTGCTTTGTTATTTATCAATTTATGTATTTTTTTTAACATTCAAGCGTGTCTGTCAGTGATGGGAAAATTAAACTTTATGAAGCACTTGTGATATTTTTGACTCCTCTAGATGGCCCTCAGTTTAAAGACGCAGTGAAAAAGTAATCAAGTATCAGTGCACTAGCCTTTATTTTTAAACCAAGAGCACCATCTAGAGGAGTAAAAAAAAAAAGAAAGAATATTACAAGCGCTTCATGAAGCTTCATGAAGCTTCAATTTCCCTTCACTAGTGTCAGGGTGAGTATTTTTACTTTAAATTATTATGTTTAAGCATACAAACATATTTACATGTACTGCACTTACATTTACAAAGCAGTAGGGAAACAAATTCACTACATGGGGACAAAGAAAACTGGAGATACATTTCATGTAGGCCAAATTATTGACGCCGCCTTAAGCAGATTGCAGTAGAGAGTACTTTGGTAAATCTTTTTTTTTTTACCATACATAACAGAATGAAGTGAATGTGGCGAGATTCCACAGGCTGGAAAAGTTAGCATGCCCAATGACTCTGCATCTCTTTATCTTGATACATTTTACCAGGAGTTTTCAGCAACTAAAAATAATGATTAATTAGTTACTGGTTGCAATGTTTGATAGATCATTGATAAATGATTTCCTTTAATGTCCATTTGTAAATTACTAATTACTACCCTATTGATAACACAGTGTTTGAGACTTTTTCGTGATGGTCCAACTGGCTGAACCAAGTAAGACTATGTAATCATGACAACTAGGGTTGTTCCATATCATACCTTCTATGATATTACCGGTGTATTTTTTGGGGGTGATAAAAATGTGAAATATCGCAAAATTGACGTGACGACGTAATGTGTAACGTAATGTCATACGTCTTCGTGTCTATTTGGACGTACATGCGTCGCTGTGAGCTACAGCCAGTTCTGTCGCAAAGTGGGAGTGAGCTAGCTTCGCCGTGTGGAGGCTGTTCAGTTACAAGAGGTCAGATATGATGCAAAAAATACAGTTGTTTGCAAATTGTGCAGGACAATGTCATTAAAGTTAAGAGGATGAGCAGACTAAAGACACGCGAGGAGGACATGTTAATAGCTTGTGTTGTTTGGCGTGAACAAAAGTTCATTAATGGAGTACTCTTGACTAGACACACTCCTTATAAAAAAACAAAAAACAGACGGTGGTTGGATAATACTGAAGCGATCGCATATTGTTTGGTCAAGATGAACAATCCGCAGTGGTTATTTGACCAAAACCGGTGACTCGCCTCATAGTTGACGTGACGTGATGCTTACCGGCTGCTAAGCTAACGTGCTCTCGACGAGACGGCGTGCGCGTTGCTGTTGCGCAGCGGCGTGCCGTAAACATGCAAATTTGCGTTATTCATACCCGCTGGTAATGTCTACAAGCAATCACGGCATTTTTCGCTCCTCTTATTGACCAATCAGAGACCTTCATAGCAAAATAATATGGTTGCCGGTTACAGCAAAATAACCATTGCCAAAACAATCACAGGGGGAAACATTTTTCAACAATACACTAGCCTGTGATGTGCAGAGCATGACGCCACAGACTGGCTGCTACCATATCTTTTTTTTTTTGCCTCTAAAACACGAGAATCAACCACACAGGAGAAAATAATGGACTTTCTTGACTCATGCAATTTGCCGCTGACTTCTGAAGGTATGTGTTTTCTTGGCTAAGTAAATTAGCTTTATGTGCTATAAGCAGGCATGTTACAAATAGACCTCGCAGGGTAAACACTACCTGGCCTGAATTATTTCCATTTCATTCCATTACGGTTGCTATATTTGCACTTTGTTTACATTTCAATTGTGGAAAAAAAGGTGGCTTAAATATTTTTGCTGCAATAAAAGTTCAATTATTCCAAAGCACCAATCACAAATCTATTGTCCAGTAATTATTACCAATACTGTCAAAAATATCGTCACCGCAAATTTCGTTGAAATATCGTGATATCATTTTTAGGCCATATCACCCGCCCCTATTTACAACAAACAAAAAATGCTACCTGAAATGTAATTAAATAGTCAAAGTTGAGCCAGTGGAGGTTTCCACAAACAATGGAAGAGAAAGAGCTCAGTCAGACAGCCGTTTGACGCTTCACCCATATCATGTTGACATATTTGGGCACAATGCGCTCCCACCTTGTACTTGACCCAGCGGCGGCAGCAGTGTGCCAGGGCGCAGGCCAACAGGAGGCAGTAGCCGGAGGAGGGCAGGTAGAGCACGCGCTCGGCAATGACAAAGCCCACCCGGAAAAAGATGTTGCAGGCCGGCAAAAATGGGACCACTAGCAGCACCAGGGCCAGGCTTAGGGTCCTTGGTCAGGAGAGAGAAGACAAATGTGAAATGGTGGCACAGAGAGCACCGTCATGGACCTCAATTGCTAAAGAGAGGCCACGTACGTCTCCCACAGTAAAACTCGTCTCGTGAGAATCAGGATGAGAAGGCGTCGTCTTCATAATCAAGTGCACTTGTAGACGTAGAGATGGTTCCACTCGCTTACCTTCTCTGCTGGCTGTCTGGGGAGCACAAGGCTTGGCCTACCAAGCCTATCAGGACGCACCAGAGCAGCAGCGGCCACACCACCCTCCAATCAGTGGTCGACTTAATGAGCGGCACGCAGCCCATGGACCAATCAAAACACAGCCACCAGGGACACAGCAGCAGCCAGCCATTCAAGGCGTAGTAGTAATTATAGTTGACCACCTGTCAATCACCAGAATAGGAGAGGATGAGGACGGAAGAGTAAAAAAATCACTTTTTAAACTACGGTGTAATATAAAATAACATTTTTGTTGTTTTATTTCTGTTTTTGCCAGGCTTTGCATATTATTTAACAATGATGTACATGTATGCAAGTACATACTGTATGTACTGTATACTTTACCGCACAAAGGCTGAACAATTTTGAAAAATAATCTAATTAGGATTTTTTTCCCTCTCTCAATATTGTGATTGCAATTTAATATGCAATTATTTTTCAAGGACCTTTTCCCATGTATTTATTTCCAACAAAATCAATAAAGTAATCTGGATTATTAAAAAAACAAAAAAACAATCAGATTTACTATACAAAAACATTTACTCCCCCCCACCCAAAAAGGCAAAAAAAAACATTTATTAATATGAAAGACAGTCACGAAAATGCTTTTAGAAAAAAAACCCTGAAACTACATTCTACATTTCTAAAACTACCTACTTCTATAGTAACTTCTATAATTTTTGCGAAAATGTCCTTTCTTTCTGTCTGTGAATGAATATCATACATGAGCTTTCAGGGTTCATTTTAGTATTGCTGTACATCCCTAGAGGAAGGAAGGTCAAACAGTCATTTGAGAATTGTAGTTTACAACACACTACTTAGTGACCCTTTTTAAATTTTTTATCTTGTACTTGACAAATACTCCACATCAGGTATTGGGCATTTTTTTCCCCTACCCCAAAAGATCCTTCAGAAAATGCTTTTAAATATTCAATATGCTGAATGTTTTCCACGAAATGCTGGGGGTAGTAAATGGGGAAACAAAAACTTGTGAATATTACCATCCAAGAATAGATGGCAGACATTGCTTAGTTGTGATTACACCAGGTCTTATACCGTCCTACAACAACAAACAACATGAGTGGGCCTAATATTATTATTATCATTATTATTTTTATTTTTATTTTTTTGCGGATTTGGAATGATATGCAGGGCAAACACAGTACCTTAACTAATTTGCTCTCAAAAACGTATACATATGTTTCCAGTGTCCCAAAGACGTATTTATACGTTTTTTAATGTTTTTTTTTTTTTAAGCTAGAGCATACAGAAGGCTTTGATGCAGCCTCTCAACCGCAAAGAACGGTTGAAGAAATGGTAGTTTTAACACCAAGTTTGGTCCTCGAGAGCCTCTATCCAGCCTGTTTTCCAAGTTTCTCTCCACTAACACACCTGATTCATGATCAGGATCGTTTTCAGGCTTTTGCAAAGCTTGCTGATGAGCTGATCCTTAGATTCAGCTGCGCTGAAAGGGGGAAACATGGAAAACAGGCTGGGATAGTGGCTCTCGATGACCAAACTTGGCCACCCCTGCATTACACAAATGGCCAATAGGTGGCAGCAGAGCAAGAGAGATCAACCAGGGGCCATGTAGAAAAAAAGCTCATTACTCACATTTTAAATACATTTGTGAATAATGATGAAACTTATATATCTTATATGATGATGAAACTTATATATCTTATATTCTAATGCCAATTGCCGAAAAACTGAAACAGATAGAAATATACTTTTTTCCTGATGAAAGAAGAGACTCTAATCTTTTTTTAGGTAGATTTCGTGTTTTTATAGCAATAGAACACAATATTCTGTGGGCCTTACAAAATCAGTCAAAATCCAGTAAAACAGCCGGGAGTGAAGGGGATTGCTTCAGTGAAAATGGCTGCAAGCGAATGAGTTAATACTGTAATATAAAAATGTTGAGTGAATAGATTTTAGTGAAGAAAAAAAAATGCACAAAACGAGTTGCACTTAATGTTGGTTTGCTATTCAGCAGTTTTGTGCCATCCTTGAAAGGATTTTTTATGCAAGAGAGCCCGTTGCACTGGAGGGGAAACAAACAAATAAAAAAAATCTAAAAAAAAAAAGAAAAAGAAAATCACAGTATTTGTTTGTATGTTTTTTCCTTCACATCCTTTGTTGAGTTAGGATAGTTGATATTTTACATATACATGTAGAAAGGTATTTTAAAAAAATGAAATAAGAGCACATATTTTGCACATATGCATGTATTTTGTCCATATCTAAAATAGCTTTTTTGTCAAACATCTGGTAATGAAGTGTGTGGTCCTATGTGGCCCCCCAAGTAGTTCTGATGAAAACTTCCATATATAAAAAAACCAAAACAGATTAACAGTAATAATAAAACACATACAAACTGAATTAAATGACTTTTCAAAATCATCAATCATCTAATATTAAACTTCAACAAACTCTCTAACCAACTAATTAAGACTAGCATACGGGTAACTTAAAAATCAAAAGTCAAAACAAAATCAAAGCAGTTCACTTGTTCAGTCCTATGTAGAAAGAACACACATAAAATCTTACATTTAACAAAATGATAGGCTTTTTTAAGGACACAATGATGATTACCCAGTCTGACTCACTCTAAGAAACATGTTCTCCGCGAAGGAGGCGGGGTTGTCCACTTCAGTGAACGCCGGCGGCCCAGTTCCCATGATTCTCCAGCGGGTGTAGAGCATGAAGAAGCCGCCTAGAGCCATGAGAGCCAATCGCATTGGCAGGCCCGTCCGCAGCATCTCGCGTGCCTGTCAAAAATCATTACATACATCATATACAGTACATATGTACATACATAATGCATGTGTGCGTGCCTGGCCAAATCGATGGGGTCTAATTAACGCAGCTTTGCATAGGCAATGTATACAATGTGACGTTAATCAGACGAGGGGGCGCATGATTTATGACAGAAGAGTGGGGAGGGGAGGGGCGTACTCTAACTCACATTAAGAGGGGTCTTCCTGAGGACTAGCCTCTGGCTCAGTTCAAACACGTCAACATTACAGATGAGGAGGACATCAAACGCTGCGTTTACACCCTGGAGGGAAAACACAAGACGGACATTTAAAAATCATCATATAGGTCAGTGACGAAAGAAGGCATTAGCTCCAATTACAGTATTGAGTTATATGTGAAGTCAAAGTGGATGTCACACTTCACCATCTCACAAAAAGAGATCAGAATATTACCAAAACGAACACTTTGTGCAATCGTTTTTAATCATTAAAAACATATTTCCTCACTCTCTCAGGACTAGCTGTATTATCATATAACTAGTCGCTAATTTAAAAGATACAATTGTGACTTTTTCACTCTCGTAATGCGCCTTTTCAAAGAAAAAAAATGGGAAGTTTTCTTGTAAATGTAAAACTTTTTCTTATCCTATTACAACCTTTTTTTTGTAATTTCGTTACTGAATTTGTAACAATTCATAGACCGTTTTTTTTGCATTACTTTTGTGTTGGAATGTTAACATTTATTAGCTAAAATTTTTTATTTTTTTTCCCCTCGTAATGTTGTGAAAGTTGTAGTTATACTGTACTATATAAACTATGCTGTGATTTAGTGTTCCTTAAATAAAAATGAATTTCCTATTAGTAGTGAATTTTGTGTCCAACTGACTTACATATGATTAGCTGGAATAGAACATGATATACAGTAAGGATAGACCGATTATCGGAATCTGCCTTTTTGAAGAATCATATGGCCGATAATATATCAATTTAAAAATGTGTCAACCTCAGGAAAGTATTTATTTAGAATTTCAGTTAACACTGTAAGAGATGCTGCTGACCCTTGGAACTCTCTGCACCTTCTGTTTTTATTTGAAATTATAACTAAGATGAGTAAAAAAATTAAACTGAAAGATATTTAAAAATTTTGGAAAACTTTATTTACTGTAGAAAACAATAGGGAGCTATTTACTTGTTTAAGTTTTTATTTAACTTTTGAAGACAGCCTTCAGCCAGGGAGATCCCTGAACTTTTTGTTAGGATTTTAAAACAAAGATGTCTATTGAGTAAGTTTTTTTTTAACTCAAATATTTTACGAATCCTAAAAGTTGCTCAATAAACATATGTTTAAAAATTCAACAAATTTAAGAGCTGGAGTTTGTATTTTTTTTGTAAGTTTTGATGCCAATATTTTCCATTTTTGTGAAAATGAATATCTTCTCCAAATATTGGTTATTGGTGTAATCATAACCATATCGGTCTTTCTCTAATACACAGTACATTATATCACATTGATATCATCTTTAAGCATGACAAGATGTAAAAACTTCCTACCAAGACAGTGATGCCTTGTTCTTTACAAAGCATGGCGGCGGCACACAGCGAGAGGCTGACCGCAATCCACCACACAGAAAATCCACCATCTTTGCCCACACCTGAGAAAGGAAAAAAAATAAAATACATATACATATATATATATATATATATATATATATATATATATATAAAAAACTTAGTGTGGTTGGTCAAATGGAATCAGTGAGATCAGGTTGAATAAACTCACCTTTGTTGAAAGCTTTGCAGTATGTGAGGAAGGACAGTTGGAAGAAGAGCGCACACAACAGGTCGGCCCGACCTACGATGCCTGCCACCTTTTGTGGAGGAAAAGAAAAAGACCAAACAGATATCATTATCTCTGCCATCAAATGCCCAAAATTAGCTTGACACAAAATGTGGGGATTATATTATTACACATCCTATTTTGTGGCCTAACTGACATCTTCATGTTTCTTGTTACATAGATTTGTTATTTTCATTTCCGCAGAATATCTTTATACAGAAAGTGTAATGTGTATAAATGTTGGCTTTTAGAGGAGCTAAAAAAGAGTTTATAGGTACTCGTATGCTTTTGTTACTGCTCTGACACTACCACCAATTGCAAAATTGCCAGTTTGACTTCACCCTTGCTTCCCATTGGTGCTTTTTATACAGACCAACCTCTGTCACTAATGCCACCTCTGCAGGTATAAAATTGCATCGTTGACCTCCATTCAGTTCTGTTCATACAGAAAAGGGACAAAGGGAGGAAATTAGGTGGAAAATATAGAGCTTTTACAGGAAATGTACTACCTGTTATGGATCTGATACCGGCTGGAAAACAGGAAAAGCACTGGCCTACCACTGTTACAGCTCTTAAGACTATACAACCTCCAAAGCAGGCAAATTGCTGGATCAACTCCATGCTCCCTACCATTTAATGTTGGTGCCTAGACTACTGATGTGGGTGGGTTGGCGGGCGTAGTGAAAAAAATTCTGGCTTTTACAGAAAATGTACATAGGAGCCACAGATGCTGCCATCTACTGTAATAGCCTTCTATGAAGTCAGATAATGGTGGGGTTTATTTTGTCCCCACGGAACAGCAACACAAGGAAAAATACAGATTTTTTTTTTTTTTTTAAAGCCAACAAAACTGCTGCTGTTCCGATACTATCTGCAAAACCATAACATTCAATTTTGACACAATGATTAAAAAAAAAACAACACAGGCAGTATAAAATAGGCCCAAAAGTGACATTTTACTTTGTTTTTGCCAACTACCACGGCCATTTTATTTATGTTTTTGTATTTAGTTCCAACTGGAGGAGTCCTCGCAAAAGGAGGAAAGGATTTCTCATTAACGTTAACATGCGAGTCCATACAGTGTGTGGGTACAGAATGGTGAGCATCCTGGGGTTGCCTGCTTTGATACGTGCAGCAGGCCCGCCCGAGCCAACCGTGTGCCCGCCACATCATTCTTGCCCTGCATGATTAAAGAGAAAACGGGAGAGGAAGCCGGCGCCTTCCAGCCACGCTTCACAGCAAAGGCACGCACGCGTACATGCGGCAGGTCAATAAGCATCCTATAGCGAGGCGTCGGCGGTGTCCACATGTACCTTGGTCCTGACGCGCCCAGCTGAGCCGGCCTGTTTGTTCTTGGCATGAAACCACTGCACTGTTTAGTGTGGAGAAGCTCGGGATGACACAGACACCGTGGTACTGTTGCAGGGGATCTGTCTTGTTAGTTGACGGCCCAAAAATAAAAATGGGATGCGGCACAATGTCGCCATAGGTGATCGTTTCCTGGTTAAGTTCAAAGCGGCGAACGGGAGCTCGCTTAATTGGCAACGATTAATGTGGCGGGTTAGCAGGAAGCCAGACTTTACAGATCTAAAATAACAATTGAAATTGTTGTCATTTACAAGTTTAAGAAGAGGTTGTTTTATTATTATTATTATTACTATTATGTATTCATTTTTTTTTTTTTTTTAACTACAGCTTCCGGTTAAAACATTTTTTTTTAATTATTATTATTTATTTTTTTTTTCTTACATTACAGCATGTCTTATAATGACCATAATTTTAAAATAAATAAATAAATATATGAACAAAAACAGCCAATTTGCTTTTTGTAGAACACCGATTTGATGCAACCAGGCTTGGCTATTGCAATGTTAAAATTCACAGTTTTTTTTGTGTTTTTTTATCAAATACACAAATTAAAAATAATATTAAATCATGTTTTATCAGAAGTGGGTAGCAAATACCTAGTCAAGTACATTTTTTTATATAATTTTACTTAACAGAGTAAATAAATTCATTAATTCTAAATTATTTTCCGTGAATTGAGTCAATTGCAGCTGGACTTTCGGGTCGTCTTAAAAGAATAGTTTGAATTCCACACACTTTTTGCGTTTACATGAAAAATTTTGTGAAGAAGAAACACTACTTTTACTGTAAAATTGAGCTACATTCCACTCATTGTTTTTATTTTGATCTATCCATTTTTTGCTTGCATGATATATCGGAGAAACTTTCTGATTGACTCGAGCACTGTCACTTGACTGTGTTTCAACCAATCCAACATAACCACTAGTGACGTTTGACGTTTGTTTCACCAATCAAGCACAGGCAGGCGGTCATATGGCCGCCAAAGTCGCTTCGGCACCGAACAGAAAAACATTTTCAAAGTGACTCATTTACATGAAGTATGTCAAAAGAGGTGGAACACAATTGGTCTCACATTAAATCCTTAAGGACTAAAAAAAAAGAACATCGATGCCATGCACTGAGTTGTCTTGTTCCTGTTGTAATCTCTGCCTAGTGAGTGAGTGGTGCTGAGTGAAAAAGAAGAAGAAATTTAATCAAGACCATTTTTGTGACTAAATTTCCCTTAATTTATATTATTATTATTATTATTTTTCTGTACCGCTTATCCTCATTAGGGTTGTGAGTGAGCCTATCCGTGCTGACTTAAGGCATGAGGCGGGGTACAAACTAAACTGGTCACCGGCCAATTTCAGAGTACATACAGAAAAACTACCACTCACAGTCACACTTTTTTTGGGACAATTTAGAGTTTTGAAACAACCTAACGTGCATATTTATAGTATTGAGAAATATCTGAATTTTCACATTCCTATATTTTGGGCGAGCATTTGGCATTGATGCTTTGCTTAAAAAAAAAAAAGAATCAGAAGTTAAACAACAGTTACTCCAATTTTATTTAATTTTATTTTAATTTTATTACTTTTACTTAAGTCATATCTAAAGTAAGAATACTCTGAGTAAAATATTTTTTGGGGGCTTAACCAATCTCTGGTTTTAATTCTCCATAATTAAATAAATAATGATGCTCGGCTAAGTAAAAGAGGTAATTGTTTTTCAATATAGTCTGAAACATCAACTTCCTCCATTTTGTTACTTACGCTTTCCGTGTGGACAGGGTGCGCAGCGAAGAAGAGCGCGGCCAGCAGGGAGGTCTTGGGCGCACGGTTCAGTATACGCGTCCCCTCGTCATAAGCCAGTCCACCAATCAGCAGGGCGAACACGTCCATCATCAGGGCGGAAATGACAGCATGGAGGGCGATGTTCAGCACGTGGAAGCCCACAGGATGAAGGCCGCCTGCCACCATGTAGTTCAACCTACAACACACCAAGGTTGAAATGTTGAAGTACTGTATAATGTGATACGATAGTAGTCATAGATTTGTTCCGTCAGAGGAACAAATGATTTAAAAAAAACCATGTTAGCACTTTTATTATATATAACAAAAGTATGTATTTTTTATTATTATATTTTTTATATATTTCATATTATATGGAATGAAACGGAAAGGATGGAATCAAATGTATTTAATAATTTATTTATAATTTCGGGACTACAAAGAAATGCAAAATTTGGTCCAAATGTGGCTTTCAAAACATGACACGCTCAAAGAGTTGTTCAGCCGTTGCCTAGCCAATCAGAACCAAGCATATTTTCTATTTGCTGAAACTCACTAATAGTGGATGTGCTGAGACAACAGGGGGAGTACAAACCGAAAAGTAAAGACGGTGAGTGGTCTGTAGGATTTGTGACTGGAGTTGCTGCTCAGGTTGCTTCCCCAGAAGTCATTGCTCCAAATGTTGGTCAAGGGTGTTGTTGGCTTCAAGTCCTGCCACACACAAACACATTTATTTTCTGTACGTCTTTGTTGTGTAAATTCAATGCAACAAATATCAAATGTTGAGAATATCCATTATATACACCTATATGTTATTTAGAAAATAACTCTTGTTTTTTGTGTTGCTCACTCTATGGAAAGATGTGATGATAAAACCAGAATCCCCAATATTAACTGTGATGTATCTATAGGGCAGTGATGAAAAGTGTACACCTGGACCTCAGTAACCTATGACTCACTGTATTTGTATCAAGTCAATTTAGCATTTATCCCCTTTCAGAATAGCAAAATATAACTTAAAAGATCCCTCGTACAGTAAATAAAGATTTTACGATTGTGGCAGTTTGATCATCATCAATTTGATATATTTTTTTCTTTTTTAAATATACTTAAAACAATTGTATCACAAAGCAGTCAATGTGCAAAAAAACAACAAACAAAACACCTTGTTGTTGATGATTGCCTCTGAATCGTCGAACACAAAATCCCCATCATAACTATTGATGAAGCATAGGAGTGCCACCAGAGCCACAGTGACCTTGGCCTGAACTGGACCGAGCCTGGGGAGAGGGACTTCCTCATCCCACTGAACCTCAGACAACGCCATGATGATGCACCAGCACACGTTTCATTCCTTAACATCGTCCAAATCCCTGAGGACACGAGGGAAGTTATTATCTTTTTGGACCACAACACCTATTGACTATTAAAAGAACAACCTGTGTACAAGTGGCAGACAATAAATGGATGGTTGCATTCATACCTATCTTTTGTGGAGCTTCGTGACAGGGTGCATCTTTGTGTTAGCTTATTTGGCAGCGCGCTAAAGTCGAACAGAAAACTCGCTTAATTAAAACAAACATATACGGAAGCATATTACGTCAAAAATGACTTTTGAGAAGCTTTCATTGAGCGGTTACTTACACGCTAACGTCGTACTATTTAGCATTAGAATATTTTGTCGGATGCTGCTAACCTCATTATTGGTCGGGAAGTAAACGAAATCAACACACATTAATAGCAATGTCGAAATTGCCGGAAACGTATAAAAATATTTTATCTAAAAAAACCGAGAGGCAGTTTTATTGTAGATGGATTCCTTCTCGAGGTGCAGGCAGAACACCAGGATGTAAACAAATAGACACGCTCTGGCTTGATTCACTTCCTAATACGTCAACAGTCACGTGGCTCTTTCCAACCAACAGATGGCTTAACTGTTGCGCTGCATCAGGAGAGAAGTCGCTGTTCATAACGTTACTAAGGAGTTAAAAATATTAAATGAAAATAAATTTGCCAGTCATATGTTGTATACTTTATGTGTAAAATATACATAAAATAAAGTTCTAACGTGGAAAATGCCACAAATATATGGTGTTTTTATAGGAATTAACATTACACAACAAAATGTAATGGTTTTTTTTAAGACAAAACGAACTTACATTAAATGTTTTTATCCATATTTTAACATTTATTATAATTACATAACTAACAAAACTGGCTATTGGGTTATATGCATAATGCATTTATCCATCCATCACTATGGGTCGCGGATAAACTGGAGTCCATCCCAGGTGAGATTTGGGCGAGAGGTAGGGTTGAGCCTAGATTAGTTGCCAGCCAATTGCAGGGCACATATAGGGTTGAAAAATTGCCGTTCACAATGAATTTGCCATCCATTTTGGAATGTGAGAGTATGTATAATGTCAGTCTGTTAATGTATGTGAATCTATGGGAAATTTTCATGGCCTCATTATTTTTTTATTGTATGTTTCATGTTTTATTCTAAGATTTCGAATGAATATTAAATATTAAGTAAAAAGCCGCTCTACAAAAAACTTGAAAGCCAAAGACGAAAACTGAAACTTTTAATCGCAACTTTCTTGTCTCTGATCACAGCAGGTGATCGGCTATTCTCCATTGTGTTATTAATAAAACTGTTTGTTAATAAAAACTTAATTCATATCTGGCATTTGTTTTGGGGTCCCCAAACATAGACAAAGATACTCCAGTTGTCCGTAGAGAACGAATCGCTTTGATTGTGCACTTTTAGATACAAAAACGAATTAATGAAATATGCATATGTCACCAACCCCTTGTGTAGTGATCCACTGGGTTTTGCATGAAGTTGTTGTTGTGATGGTAAACTTCAAAGTCAGGCAAGGACATAGACTATTTTTTTCCCCTTAATAAATATTCACTATTCACTATTGCTCAAAGTCCGAGCATGGTCAGTGTAAGAACGGGTTCAAGTGTAAACCATAATTTTCATGTGTTTTGCCAATCCATGTATTATTACCAATTAGGCTACTATTCACACTCACATTCACACCTATGGAGAATACCTATGGTGAATTTAGACTTTTCAAATTCACGTTAATCTTTATTTATTTATCTTCAACACTTTAATTATGCGAAAAGTGACATGCTACAAATGTGCTCGTAAATTTATACACCCTATCAGAGTGTGTAATGTACGGATACTTATTGCATTCACACAAAAAAAACTCTTTGGGGGGAGCTTTGTTTTTGTGTTTTTTTTAATGTTCTTTTTTCAGATTTTTTTCTGTTTTACTGCATTTTTTTCTTTCATAATTCTATCTGAATCTGAAAAACAGGAGGAAAAATTACTCAGAAAAACAAAAAAAAAAATCAGAAAAACAGGGGAATAAATTATTCAAAAAAAACTGAAAAAAATATTCAGAAAAACAAAGCACCAGCTTCTGTTTTTCTGAGCATTTTTATCTCTTTTTTTTTTTTTTACCTCTGAACTCCAAGTGACTTCTTGCAGACTCGCTAATGCCGCACACTTTCCCGCATGCAATATGCTTCCGTAGAGACGTAACTGTTAGCTTACTAAAATTATGCCAATCGATTGATATGTTTCTCTTCTGTACATGTTTGTATACTGAGCCAGTAAGTGATATAGTTAGGTATACATTGGAGGTATGCGGGAAAGTGTCCGCTATTAGCGAGTCTGCAACAAGTCACTTGGAGTTGAGAGGTAAAAAAAAAAAATACAAATACTGAGAAAAACAGAGCACCAGCTTATGTTTTAAGGAGTATTTTTTTTCTCTCCCTTTTTTTTAAATTTCTCCCGGTTTTTCAGATTTTTCTTCTTCTGTTTTTATGCGTACTTTTATCACCCAGCACCCCCGCCCAACCCCCCGCTTTTCGGAATATTTTTTTATGACAGAAAAAAATATTCAGAAAAACAGAAAAAAAAGTGCACAAAAAAAAAAGCTCCCTGAAAAAAATATGTCAGAAAAACAGGAGGGCTTTTTTTTTTTCAGTGCAATGCAATACACTTCTGTAGTAGTGTACCTTTAAAAAACAAAAGTAAACACGCAAACTACTAACAAATATATTTTTTTCTTCACACTTTTACCACATGCATTTCAAACCGTCCAATCCTAGAATGTTATTTCTGACATCCTACGTCATCTTCCAAGAAACCAGAATGCAATCTAGTCCACATTTTTGTTGTTAATTATTCATTTAGAACCATTCCACGCCATCCCAGAATTCAAGTGATACAGTCATGTTGTCATTATATATGAACCAGGCAGGAAATAACCTGCTAATTGCTAACACAAAAACAGTGCTCTGCATTTGTTCTTTTTTCAAATTGGAACATTGTTTGCGCAGATATTCTCTAATGATGACAGTTTTACCAATGGCCTGATTATTTCCATTTTTCTTATATATGATGTACTCAACTATCGTCCAATCAGCATCCAAGTTGTTGTTTTAATTCTTGTCATTTACCAAGAAGCTTCTATCATCTCCGTCCAAACATATTGGAGAATCAGAGCTGCTTTTACCATGCAGTCATGTTGATCGTATTAAAACGTGATCGTGCTAATTGCAACTATCCCTCCCTCAGCTGCGATGCCACCACCAGTGCTGTCACTTAGCTGATGTTACATGCACTACAAGTGCAATGACAGCTGCTGCTGTAACATCCGTTCACATCCACACAGCGCCGAGAGGAAGACGAGTTGCCCGCTGCAGTCAACTCGAGTAAAGGCTGTGAGCCGCCTGCTCGTTAATGAGCCGTGAAAGAGAACAAGTCATTCCGTCCTGGTCGGAGTTGTGGCGTGGCGGCCTTCACAGTCGAGGAAGACGGAGAATAGCTGGCATTAATGAGGGAGAACGCAGCAGGCAGGGGCATGGAGACCATCACTTAAAAAGACAAAATGGATGTCCGATGAGTTGACATATTGTAATAATAATGATTATGACGGATACGTGCAAAGTCAGCATTCTCTAGTTAAAGTATTATTTTTGCACAGCTACACCTTGATGAGCTCATTATAAACTCAGTGGGAGAATTCTATGACCACATGACACTCAGCTGAAACTTTATCGTGCCATACTGATAAATGTATATTTGTGGTTAAATTATTGTTCTACGTTACATGGGCATTGAACAACACATTGTTTGCCATTGCATCTTATACACCATAAGGTCAGAGTGGAATTCATTCATAAAATAATTCGGACCCATAGATGATTGCAGTGGACATAACATATTTGCATGTCTAAACCAATAAAAACGCACACTCTAAAAACAATTGGGTCAAAAATAACCCAACTATTGGTTAACAAATGGACCGATCCTCTATTTGGGTCAATTTGACCCAACTTTCTGGGTTGTTTTATATAAAATGACACAATTTTTTGATCCAAGTATAGAATACCAATACTTATGACTTGACTTGACTCAAAGTTGGGTCAAATCGACCCATATAGTGGATCGGCCCATTTTTTATCCATAATTGTGTTACTTTTGCCCCAACTGTGTTTAGAGTGCATAATTTGGATGATATCAACACTTCTGGTTCATAAAAACACGAGATAACACCCCCCCAAAAATCCCATGTTGTTCCTTTCCCGCCATTAAAAAAAAAAAGAATGAAAAAAAAAGAAAAAAAGTTGTTGTTTTTTTCACTTTCAGAAGCACATTTCAGCCAGTGGATTGCTTTTGTTTTTTGTTGAAGAGCTTTTCTACCGGTCTCCGACAGAGAGAGGGAAAAAAACAAAACACTTCCGGGAATGGGCTTCCATAGAAAAGAGTCAAAATCAGTATATATTAAAAAAAAATGCCCATCATAAAAAATGCTAGTCTGAAGGGGTTAAGAAAAGATTGTGATTAATATCTACATGGAGGCAGGTTAGACCCAATGATGGTAATTTTGTAAATCTGAGAGAGCTGTTTAACCTGTGCCGGCCACTTAGATGTTGTCTGAGTAAGGTGTAAATTGACTTTCTGCCACCAAATTGAAGCTGAAAATTTGACACCAAAAACTCAGCCAGCATCTCCAAAACACTCCTTAGTGGCCAAATTGGCAAACACGTGCAGCAAGATGAGTTGGGCTGATACAAAAACACAGAAGCTGCCTCAAAAAAATAGAGCTCAAAATGTCTGTCCATTCAGATGTGAAATGTCAGAGCTGGAAATGTTTTTTCACATCTGCACATTTTTGTGGAATGTTGCAAATATATGTAGGCAATTGACAGTCATGTCACTGGGGGAAAATGTCAGCTTTGATAGTGTCTCCTCTGACTTAAGCCTCGAGAAAATCCATAGTCGTTAACATGCAGTGGGCTACTGTATACAGTATGTTCTATGATGCAAAGCATTTCAAACTCCATTCAGCCATTACACGAGAGCACGTTGAGACGACTTCAGCTTCTGCTGAAGGACTCTTTTGTTCTCTACGTGAGGCCGAAGGACAGCCAGGTGGCGACGGTGATCCTCTCTGATAAGGGCTCTCACATCAAGACGAGCACCTGGGGGACCGGCGTCCATCGGAACGCCAGGCGAGGCCCTCTGCAGGAAGGCATCTGATCCCATCAGATTTACATTTTGCTGCCATGGCATAGCAGCAGTACACTTGTGCAGAGTGCACATTTTTATTTTTTTGCTCTTTACATCACTATAGCGCTTTTTCATCCCTGTTGCGATGGGTTAGCTTTATCAGGCAGGATCTATAATGATAATAAATTTGACGAACATACTGAATTTTATGGTGGATGACCGTATACCTAATACACATCAAAATGTGAGCAAGTGTAGCTGAAGTGACGGCAGATGAGTGGACGCTTCATACCTGTTGAAAAATGTGCAAGTGTACGTTAACAATTTTGCAGATGAACTTGTATTTCATATGCGTCCGAAAATTTGTGCAGGTCTACCCAACATTTGGCTGATATACAGGTACATCAGTGATTTTCAACTTGTGCGTCGTGGGAAATTATCCAATGTCAAATATTTTGACAAAAAATATTTTCTAATAAAAATCAGTTTTTGGTAATTTATCTACGGCAACCACAAACAGTAACAGCGAAAATTTGCATGACGCAAGGCACACAATTAACATGTATATCCGCTTTTTGTGAATTATTCATACATTCACACTGTGGTGGCGGTAAGCTACTTAATTAGCCACAGCTGCCCTGGGGCATGCTGACGGAAGCGTGGCTGCCAGTGTGCGCCCACGGGCCCTCCGACCACCACCAAACATTCACACCTTCCATATACCAGTGTGAGTAGTACTGGAGGCAATGTGTTTGAAGTGCCTTGCCCAAGGACAAAATGAAACATGACTTGGGCAGAGCGGGGATCGAACAGCCAACCTTCTGGTTACTGAACGACCGTCTCTACACCCTGAGCCACAGCCGCCACAAACATCAAAACAGTGGTGCTAGGGCTCCATCCCACCATTGCCAAGTCACCTTGAATAAGACAAAAGTTAAGTAATGACAATGAAACCGTATACAAATATTTTAAAATATATTTACATCTATTTTTAGATGAGAAGGATGAGAAGGATGAATAGGATACGGTTAATGATGAGTAAAATGTTTAATTTATCTGTATTGTCTTATTTTATAACGGAATGTTGGGTTTGAGCCGTTTCCCCATAGGAGGCTGTTCCATGCCAAATGACCCAGTGGGTTTAACCAAGCAGATTTGGATTTTAATGAAACGTGGTTTACTTGTTGATTGATAATGATGGCACAACACTAAATCTACAATTTTAGGTCAATCACAGTAGGGGTTTGGGAGCTACAGCCTTTGGAATTTTGACATTTTCTGGTAGAAAGGGGTGTGACCGGCTTCCTTTGAACACTTATATATCAGGAAGTACTGTTGGAAAGAGAATTCAACAAGGATGCAATCATTCAGAAGATTTGGTGCATATGGCTGGCGTTCGGCCGAAACCTCATGAGTCACAATTCAGAAAAAAAAAAAAAAAAGTTCACCAATCGATACTATTAGTCAGTCCACATGTGTCGGTATTATTATTATTTATTTATTAGATTTTTTTTTTACAAATAATTGACAAAGTGTTGAAAATGGCTTTCTCTCTTTGATGATGCAAAGTTAATAGTTGTACAAACATGCCTTTTTGGAGGTACAAGTTTTCCGCCACCCCACACCAGCAATACTTTTGTAGCTTGACCTTTTGATCAGTAATTGACCTTGAAAAGGACCTTGTGGACCAAGTGACCTGAACAAGATTTTTCACAAAATACTCTCACGCGTCCTCAGAAACATAAAAGTTGCAGAGAAATATATCTATATATATATTTTTGTTTAGCTTGAATAATGAGTCAAACAATCCATACACTAAGATATTCATGACAGCCATGAATATATGGAGGTAACGGATGTCATTTCCAGCCCGTTCAAATGGAACATTTCTATCCTCTATGCACACAGAATTTCCAGGTTTTGTGTTGACATGTTCACAGTGGATTACTAATCCACTGTGCCTCATAATTATTGTTTACAAGCTTGGATTTGTGTGATGTGTGCTTGTGTGGGTTGATCACTATTGCTCTTCTTCAACAAATGACACTGAAATACGGCTATGATATAATAATGTATTTATCTAGTGAAGCCTTTGGCAAATTAACAAAACCCAGCAAGTGCACCAACCAATCTAACTAGCTATGGCTCAAGACTGCCAGCGCATGTGTACCTAATGTGAACAACTGAGGACTTGGTAGACGTGTGTAGGCCTACTTCATAGCTTGTCAAAAGGTGTGCAGGCATAGCTAACATTTTGACTGGTGATTGTATACTTCATACCCGTCCAAACAGCCACGCAAGCCAGAACACTTACTTGCCCTAAGCCAGACACAGATATTAAATCCTGTCCTATTCCATTAACTTAACCCAACGACTCCACAGGTGTCTTTGGCCCCTTAAATGACAGAGCTATCACAACACATCACGACTCAGAGTGGAAGAGTGGCAGCACCCAGCCAGCAGCTTGCCCAGTGTTGGCCCCTGGGTGGAAAGATAGGAGGGATGGTGAGATTATCCACTCCAAGCCCGACAACTGCTTCCATCCAAGAGGTCAAAATAAGGAAAGCGAGAGATTGGTTGAGGAAAGAAAAAAAAAGAGACACGAGAGACCTGGTCTGCTATGTGATCCCTGCTGTTGCCTTCTCCCTGGTGATGCTCACAAAAGTGTTGCGCCTAAAACGTTATTGTCACCACGGCACCCCTCAGGCCCCCCAGATGATTGACAGCCTGTCACATTATGGTACAGCAAGGCTTCTGGAGAGAGACGGAGAATGAGAGCATGAACCAAATAGAGTAGTGATACTGGGGTTCGTGTCAAGTGCAGACACACACCCCGAGGTGCTGCCAGTACATAGTGGAACAGCTGGGAAGTGGAAGCTGTGTGTGTATGTTTAAAAGAAGAGCGCAGATGTTTTTGCAGATGGTGTACAATGCTGATTTTTTGACTGATTTCTTTATGTGATGATAAGCCTATGACTGTTATGTTTTTCAGAACTTCACCTCAGTTGTTTAATTTCACATTTGATGGATGGGCAGCAAGGTTATTTTCGTTATTGAAAACTAACAAAAAAAAAACTAAAATTCAAAAAACAATTTACTTAACGGGAAAAAAAATGCTTTTTAAAAAACAAAAACTTCAACTACATTTTATGTTCACAAAACTAACTAAAACTATCTAATTATAGCAAAAATGTCCTTTGTTTTAGTCTTTGGTAATTAATTTAATACATGAGCCTTTGGGGATGATTTTTTATGTGATTTTAAGTAGATTTATTTCAATATTAACCTGAGTAAAGACGTTTGAAAGTGTGTCACACAAAAGTGATGTCATCTAGCAGAAGCCAATAGAAAAGCACCTTCAGATGACGTCGCTCCTAGGCGACAAATTTGTCTGCTTGACTTTTGGCTCCAATGGCTCGGCTCGCCCGTCATGGCGTTTATTAAATATTGCGCACAAATAATACACATAAAAAGAAAAAGAAAAACTAAAATTAATACTGAATCTAACTAAAACCAAGCATTTTTTTAATGACTAAAACTAATAAAAAAACTAACAGAACCACCCTGAAATCTAATTAAAACTAACAAAATTAAAAACACAATAAAAACTAACTAAAATGAAAATTCCAAAACTATATTAACCCTGGTGGGCAGACACTGTATACATATTTGCATACTTAAAAAGACACAACCTGATCCAAGAAGACCCCCAGCAACCACCAAATATCATCCAACAGTCAACTTTTCAGAAGTACCATTCCATTTAAAACAGAGTGACTTGTGACACTTATTCATCATGAAATCTCAAGGTGAGACTTGCTGCAAAGATGTAGAACCTCATCTTCACTCGAGGTCAATAGCCTTTGGCAACATAGAGAGGGAGCTTGACGTTTCGGATGTCCTAAAATAGAAACAGCAGAGGTAAAAACCTTTACGTAAACGGGCATCACAGAGGGAGATGTGTTTGCCCACACGTGTTCGGACCTTTCAGGGCTCGGACCAGTGTAGGTTTGCCTCTCGGATTAGGATGACGGCTGTCACAATGCAACTCATGTCAAGTCCCAGACATTCAGGGCGCGACAACTGATTGACGGTGACTTGTTGCCCCTGTTGTCAGGTATTAGTTGCGTCTACCCCCCTTCAAAAAAAGTTTGTTTTAGTCTTGTTTAGAATGCTTTTCTCCAATTTTGTCCAATCACTGGGCAGAACATAAATTGTTAATATACTTGGCCAGTTTTGGAAAGTGAGTTGAATGATTCGTAAAATAATGGTATGCAGCTATTAGCTTGTTAACTAAAATGCTAATCTTATGCTAATAACGTGAAGCTACAAGGCTAACTACATGTTCTGATTGTATAGACCTACTTCATTTAATGTATCATAGTACATTTCCAGCTCTTTAGGAACAGTGATGCTCCTTTATACTGCTTTCTAGATTTCCCTTGTATACAATTATTATTATCACCATTATTTTTATCCATCCATCCATTTTCTTAACCACTTGTCCTCACAAGGGTAGTGGGGGGCACTGGAGCCTATCCCAGCTGGCTTCGGGCAGTAGGAGGGGTACACCCTGAACTGGTTGCCAGCCAATCACAGGGCACACAGAGACAAAGAACCATCCACACTCACAATCACACCTATGGACAATTTTAGAGTGTTCAATAAACCTGCCATGCATGTCTTTGGAATGTGGGAGGAAACCAGAGCACCCGCAGAAAACCCACGCAAGCAAGGGGAGAACATGCAAACTCTACCCAAGTAGGCCGAAGCCTGGACTCGATCTCACGTCCTCTGGACTGGGAGACGGACGTGCTAACCAATCAACCACTGTGCCGCCTCATTAATATTATTAGCAATAATAATAATAATAATTTATAAGAGATGTTTTTTCCACCATCTATTCAAATCAATCTACCTATTTCTAAGTCATATCCCTGAGCTGCAAATGGTTGGTTTTGCATTTCTTTTTGCTCTTTTAAAAGGTAATTATGTTTAAACAATGTGCACAGGCCGCACGCATAAGTGACAAGCATTCATTATTCATTGATGTTTTTTCAAAGCTATGCTACCATCTGCATAGTCATTAAAATATGTCAGTATAAAAATTTACTGGACTCATCCGCAAAACAACTGTACATTGTTTTGCTACCAAACGTGATGAGAGACAGATTGTCATATTTCCTTGAGTTGATCTGATAACATGGCTGTAACGTTTAAAGACATACCACATGTCCTTCCGCATGATTCTGTCCAAAATCGACTAATATTTCTCTGAGGAGCACAGGCATGTTGGACGTTTGTCTGATGTAGCAAAAGTGACTAAGAAGAAGTGTCAATCATTCAGGCAGCTGTATCGAACACCAATAAGACGTCCCCAAAAGCATCTGAGGCCCCGATTTAATTGTTTATGTTCACCAACCCCCAGCTCTCACACTGAGCGGTGTAGGCTAATCTCTCTGGGCAACCCCCCCCCCCCCCCACACACACATGGCCTGTCATTCTACTTCCGAGAGAGGAAAAAAAAAACACCACCCGAGCCTTCTTTCCCCTCTGGAAGTCTGCATTAAACATAAAGACTGCATGGATGAGTGCGTCAACAAATTACCACGGCCAATAAACGGGGTAAAAAAAAAACAAGATCTATACGCCACCAGTCCTTACCTTAGCTTTTTGTCTGAGGCTTTTAAATAAACATGATCTTTGCTTATTGCATTTAGTTAAGCGCGTCCCTCCACATGCTTGACTGCTTGTGTCCATCAACTCGAGGGAGCCCAGCTAACACACATGAAACCCGCTACAGCTGCTGCTCTAACCTTTGAGTGTCTCCTAAGGAGCGCAGTGATATTTGCACTTAATAAAATTATGCCTACCGGGAGAATATGCCGCTGACATTTGCCATTTGTCAAGTTGAGGTGGCAGGGAGAGCTTTATGAGTCATTAGTGTTCCAAAGCGTGTGTGTGTGTGTGTGAGAGAGAAAGACAGAGTTAATCAGCCCGCAGTGACAGTCATTGCTGTGTGTACAAGACGGAAATATCTGTTAACGTCACCCTTTTTATGTTGGTAAACCCACTTAACATATGTGATAAAGGAGTCGATGTCTTTTATTTCTTGGTGTGATGTTCTTTTAATGGCTGGACCAACATTGCTTTGTAGTTCAAATTTCCCTACAAGTGGTTGAATTTGGAGCTGTGTCAAGTACTTATGTCATGGTGTTTAAGTGGCATGATTGTGGGATTCCAGTATGTGGATCAGCAGTCCCCAAACTCAAAGCCATATTTTGTCAGGCTCGCGTAGAAACAAATACAAACAAACTAAAAATAAAATTGCCCATTACATTGAATATAGTTATTGTAATTAGTAGGAGCCCTACACTTGTTTTTCTTCATCGAGTTAGTCCCTCCTTGGGATAATGGAAGACAATGACACTTGCCGTGGAACAGTTGCGCTCATAAATTTATGTACCCGGTATGTAAACTTATGAGCACAACTTAGAATGTACAAAATGCTAAATGTCACTTATTGACACACAAATGCTTTGAACCGTGAACGAAACTCACATCTCTACTTACAGTTGTGCTTGAAAGTTTACATACCTTCGGGGTATGAAAACTTATGACTGCATTGTATGGTAAGAAAAAGGCTTTCTGCCCATGAAATTCAAATTACTGTGGCAATTGTAATGACATTTTCAGAGGTTGAAGTTGACATGAATAGAGAGGTGTATGAGAATTTTGGTGACGGTTCACAGCATTTTTATGTCATTAAAGGTGGGGTCTAAGTTTTCACTCATTCATAAACACTGGATGTATACACATGAAATCCTTCTCAATCAACACATCTGGGCTTCTGTTAACGTGCGGAGCAGATTTTGTCATCAACCACCACCCCCCGCCTGTATTTTGCCATTTTGTTGTGTTTTGCCATAAGAGGGATGTTTCTGGGCGGAGAGTCCATGTTTGCCCCTCCAGCCAATCACAGAGCGGTGGGCGTGTCGCTGAAGGCGGGTGCAATGTTGATGAGAAGACACAAACGGTCAAAACTTAAGACTTAAATCAACATTTAGCTTTTCTACATTTGCAGTTGTGATCAAAAGATTACATACCCCACGTAAACTTTCAAGTACAAGTCTTTGTCCACTTTAACCTCTGAAAATATCAATAAAATTGCCTCAGTATTTTGGATTTTATGGGCATTAAGACTTTCTCAATACAGTTGTGTTCACGAGTTTACATACCAAACTTATGAGCACAACTGTATCTTATAACCAGTCTACTCTGCAAATGTTTTACGTCGCAGCCATTGCAGAAAATCACACTTTGCAAAAAATAGGATGTTAGAAAAGGAAGCACGGTATTAGATCTTTTTTTTTTGGTGCATGAGAGTCGCCTATAGCGATAAACTTGTATTTTAAGTAGGACTGCCTATATTGTCTCATAAAAATAGTCTTCTTTTTCTTCTTCTGTCTCATCACTTGGCCTTTTCTAAAGAAGCTCTCCAATGACAAAACTTTGTTTTTTATGACTTTTTTTCTCTCGCTTGGGGCTTAAGCTCTTTTCACACTGCATTTAGTAGGGCGCAGCACACCGTTGTCAAACCCATTCATCGTGCATGTAGTCAGGGGCTGGAACCACAGAACGGAGCATTGCTTGGCGGCACGGAACGGCGCAGCAAAGGCGCCTCAATATGGAAAATGTTCTATTCGAGAGCAGCAGCGCCGTGACGTCACACAAGTGTCTCCAATTGGAGAGCGATTTAGTATAATTTTGGCAGACTTATTTACAATTAACGGCATGATTAAAATATCCAAGTTCCCGCTGAGTCATTAGTTTTTCTCTGCGGCTATCTTTTGCAACAATGAACAATACATATTTTCGAGGTGCGCTATGTTGAAGAAAATAATCTTTTTCTTCGCATGTTCGTTTTCTTTCAGGTAGTGAGAATGTTGGTTATCCGAATGCAGGCTGGAGATCGCTGAACAGTTCCTTCGAAGGTTTTATTTTACAGAATATTCCGGACACAAGCGAGTTTACAGAACATCGCTGCAGCTTCTCGCAAGTGTGTCGTTACAGCGGACTCACAACATTTTTATACTATCTTGAAGGGCGGTACCACAAAGCCCCCCACCAATGAGATAAGACTTTAAAAACATCATTGATTACAGGCACTTCAACCACAGACAATGGCCAATTGTTGTGGAAATAGATTCGGTCCCAGTCATGACGATAAGACTTTAAAAACATCATTGATTACAGACACTTGGCAGAAATTGCGACATCACTCACAAAGACACATCCACAGATAAAAGTTATACTGGGAAATAAATAAATTAAAACAGTTATGACTAAATCTGGGCAGAAGACCCTCTTCAGCTATAACAAGCAGCAAAATCACAGTTTTTACTTCCTATATAGGCTGCTATATCAGCACTTCCAAATATGGGCATGCTGGAAACCGCTAATTTTGCATTACCATGCAACTCTTTCATACAGAGTGAGTGCAGGGTACGTTAGAAGAGCTTTACTCTGTTCGGTATCACATGAGCGAGACAGTACAGCTGTATAAAGAAGAGAACTTCAATCCAAACAGAGCACAAAGAATATGTAAATATGAATATGTAACCTAGTGGCAGATTCTGTCTGAAATGTCCCTTTTATAAAAAATAAATTAAAAAAAGGATATTTATTTTTCTGGTCACGTTGAAAACCAAATCTTACCTAATCTAGCATATGCGGGTCTCAAAATAAGTTTCTTCCCATCATGCAAAACTGAACTAGACCTATATTTTTTATTAAATATTTTTCGACCCAACCACTAAAGTTTCAATTACTTTTTTCAGAGAGATCAACGTGCAGATTAGTGCCGTGTCTGCATGGATGCAGATTGTGCATCTGTCTGTCGTGGTCAAGAAGGAGTTAAGACAAAAAGTGCTCGATTTAGTCGATCAACGTTCCCACTCTTACCAGCTGTGGGCAGAGACCAAAAGAACAAGATCACAGATACAAGCGGCCAAAATGAGTTTCCTCTGCAGCGTGTACTGTTAGTCCTTCACTGTGCATGGATGAATGAGAGGGAATTAGGCAGATATACTTTGATCAGTGCCAACATTTTCAGTATGGCACACCACTAACAAGAGTGGCAATGGACTGACATTACTGAAGAGAGAGAATGGCACGGCAGACAAATTCCCCAAAGACAGCCCGATTTGATGGTTTGTGACAGCTCAGGTGCAAGCTGACAATTGCAATTTTCTTTCTCTTGTCTGTTTTATGCAGCCAACTGGGATGCGAAAAGAGACGCCGTAGTACAATCAAGTTTGTTTAACGAATGTAACCTCGCGCTTGTCACCTGTCGCACATTATTGATCAAGAAACCCAGATCACACATACGATACGCACAAACAGAATCAAATACAATGAAAAAGTCAACGCAAGACAGAATCACGTCGTCCTTCGTGGTTTGTGTGATGTTGTGTTCGGTTCGACTCACATTCTTTTTTCCAGACAGTGAAGATCTGATTTGGAAAAAAAAAAGACGATGATTTTGGATATTTGCCATGACAGCATCACAGCAAATTATTTAATCAGCCAGCACAGAGACAGAAGCTGGTGGTCCAAGTAATTGGTCATAAGGTTAAATCAATATGCAATCATTTAATACAGTAGTGTCCAAACTTGGTCATCGAAAACAAAATTCCTGTAGGTTGTGGATGTTTCTTTCCCTGCTCCAACACACCTGTTCCAATGAACAGGATCGTTATCAGGCTTATGCAGACCTTGCTGATGAGCTTTGGGTGTGTTGGAGAACAGAAACATCCAAAACCTGCAGGACTCCGGCCCTCGAGGACCGACTTTGGACACCAATGATTTAATACATGTTTCAGAATTTGAGGACAATTTTACAGCAGGCAACAGCAAAAAAATGGACCATCTATTGCAAAATTTATGTTTTTAAGAAAAACAAGTAATGAACCACATTGTCCAACACAACCAACAATCAACAGTGCACTTTTCATGACATATTTTATTTGTCATACAATATTTTTTGCTGTGTTTGTCGTAACCCATATATATTCAAGCACCTAAAAAATACTTTTTTCAAAATATTGCTGAATAAATCCTTAACATTTCATTAAGAACATGACATTTATTGTTAATAATACCGGTAATTTATTTTAGATTACTCTAAGTAACAGGCTTGCAAGTATCAAGGTTGTAAATTAATATTAGTTTTCGCTTTTGGTCAAGAGTACATGGCTGCTATGCTAATTGGTTAAAAACAAACTTAACTATGTAAGAGAAAAGAAAAACTGATATTATTAATATTCCTGTTAATGGAAATATGGGGAGGGGGGGTACTTAAGCTCAACAGCTCGTTATTATAAATATTATTTAGGAATTGCTTTTACGACAGCTTCAGTTTACATTTTGTCTCAGGACAACTATAATTTATACATCACGTGCATGTTTCTGTATTTTGTGATTGTGTTGTTCGAAATTTGACAAAGGGGCACCGAAAATTATGACATGCTAGACTAGATTTTGTGATTATAATCTTTGTACTGTTAATTCAGGACGAGGGTCTAAGGACCAAGTCTCAGGTCTAGCCGCTAGCATTAGCAACACATTTTTCACTATTTATCCAGCAATTTGTGACCTGGTTTAGGACTGTCTATAACATTGGTTGGTTAGCTTTAGCTGCAAAGGAGTAAAGGATGTTTCGAATAAGAATGTAGTTGGATTTAAATACTTTATTTTGGGGAGTACGTTGTTTCGGTTCATGGTAGTTTTGATCACATACAGGTATTAAATTGTAACAGCTTTTTTTATTTTTTCTTCCTTAAAAAAACTGTTTTACATAATCCTTTTTTTTTTTTTTTAATTTTTATTTTTTTCTCCTTTTTACATAATCCTTTTGTCAAATCTTAGCTTCTCATCTTCGCTAACCTACTTGCTTGTTTTGAAACTTCTAAACATGTCACATTCTCATTTTGACATATTTTCCCCTAGTGCTCATAAAGCCACTTTCTTCTGCCATTACCTTTTATTATGTGATTTCCTCTGTAATGTCACATCCATTTTCTGCTCCCTCACTCACAAACGACCATATGCATGCACAATTTAGCATAATAGCAGAATTAAAAACACAAAATTATAAGGTAATGTCTCACCAAGGGCTATACATAGTCACATTAAAAACGCTTCCTCAGTGATCTGTAAGATTGCTCTCTGCGGGGAAATTTAATTGTTTGAGCACAGCACCCCCTGCAGGTATGCATTATTTCGTGCTAATAATACCCTCCATGTGCGCATGAAGTCTTAGGTAACCTTTCACTGCAATTACAGGCTTTTGTGCTTTGATCGCTGGGTAATTGAATTGGTTTAAGCACGTATGATTTCTGGGTGAAATTTCGACCCATATTTCAAGCTCGCCTGCAAGATCAGACAAAGCTCCGGTGGCCCTGTAATTAAAGGAGCCAGGTGTACAAGTAGGGAAGCAGGCAACCAGAGTCACTTGAATAGGACTGATTAGGTATTTAGTGAAAATGAGATTTTGCTGCACAGGAGACAAAGTGCGCTGTCTAAATTCGGTGTTCCGTGTTCAGTGGGGTGGCAATCGACTGGCGCACGAATCGAAAATGACTTTTTGGGGAGATGGCATTTGCACAGGACACGGTGGTCTAAACCTGGGGGTACATGTCAAGCATGAAAGAGGATTTTTAATTACATTTTGGAGATGACTTGAATTTGTTGGTTTTTTTTGTTCCAACAATGAGGAGAGAAAGCCTTTTTTTCCTGTCAAAAACACAAATAAAACTAAAAGGCAGGGTGCTAGACTAACTTTTTACAATGGTTGCTTTAGCGCGCCAACTTTTTTCTTTGGTGCATCCAAATTTTCCACAGCAGCACATTTAACACTGGAATTTTATATAGTGTCACTCATTTCTCTCTGTCTTTATCCGACATTGATTGTTAAATGATCAACTAACAACCTGGCCATCATAAAATTATTTGAATCGCAATTCCACAAGGTTGCTTAAGTATTGGTGCTTTAATGCCGTGTGCCAGTGTCGGTTCAAGAAGTTGACAATCGTTTATATTATCATCTGCAGCTATTTCCATCCTATCTGATCAATGTGGGTCACTCACCTAAGCCTGTCACAATTACACAATTTTTAGAACAATGTATTTTTCCCCAAAATTATTATGATAAATGATAATATTGTGGATGTTAATTATTCTACTGAACATCTTAAATTGAGTTTTATCATTTTTAATAGCATACAACTTTTTAGTCTCAAGAATTTTGAACGTTGGATTTGCTATGTAGAACAATAATCATACGTGTTTAAAAGGATTTCTGTTATGTGTGTGGGTGAGGATTTCAGTAGTGCATTTGAGAGTTTTTACGAGCACCCTAATGGCTGTGAAGCTGCTAATTTCAGTAAATTACATTACAAATTAATATACACTGTAGATTTTAATTACAGGAAAAAGTGTCAAAATAAAGGTGATGCTTGTGCAGCGACCTCACACAAAAGAAAGCCAAAAGCGCAAGGTCAAAAAGTGACACTTTGGTCTTCGGGGAGTGACAGCTGCGGCCAGTGGATGAACGCCAAGCGATAGAATGGAAAACAAGCGAGCTTCTCTACTTTCATTTTAGAGCAGAATGGATTTTAATCAACACATTATGCCAGTTGTTAATTGCTTTTCCCACCTGCTGCTAAAATAATTAGCTACTTTTCCAAATTATTGTAGTATTCCATCTGTTGGGAAACGCATGGACGGGATCAGGCCCGGACCTGGCAGGGATGTTGACATGCGATACAAGCGGCTGATTCCCACTTTATCTATAAAGCTAAGAACGACATTATTCCTAAATAATTCATAAAGCAATATAATAATCCATTTTATACATATATTATTATTCAACTTCTCATGATTGTCATACAATATGACAATGATAAAAACTTTGTAAAGGTCAGGTTTTACTGATGCCTTGTCTGCATCTGGTGATTAATTAGGGTACAACATCAATTACAGTATTGTGTATTTGAGGAAATATGGTATTACTGCTGCAGCACAGTGGCCTTCCTCCCACATTCCAAAAGCATGCATGTAAAGTTAATTGAAGACTAAATTCTCCGTAGGTGTGAATGTGAGTGCAAATGGTTGTTTGTCGCATGCGCCCTGCGACTGGCTACAGTGACCATTTCAATAGTGTAACAGAGTCTCGCCCAAAGTCAGCTGAGATTGGCTCCAGCTCACCCGCAACCCTTAAGCCGTTTTCACACTGTATTTAGCAAGGCACAGTCATCAAGCCCATTGGCATGTGGTGAGGGGCAGATACAACAGAATTGAGCGTTGCTGGGCGGCCGCAGCGAATCAGTAGGGTAAGAGGACTTCTGACACAGTGGCAATATTGGAAAATATTCAAACCGAGAGTGGCGGTGTCGTGAACAAGTACCTCCAATTGGAGAGGAGCTGGCAGAGTGGTTATTACGTTATTTACAATTTACGGAATGATTAAACTATCCAAGTTCGCACTGAGCTATTAGTTTTTCTCCTCTTTAAAAACAATGAAAGATGCATCTGGTTGAGGTGCTGTAATAAGAGACAAAATCTTCGTTTTTACTTCCTGGTAGACTCTTAGGACAACACTTCTAAATATAGGCACACCGGCAACCCGGTCATTTCGCTTTGTCTCACGACTGTTTCACACTGAGCAAGTGCAGTGTGAAAAGGGCTTAATGAGGACAAGCGATACAGAAAATACACATAGAGACTTAGATTAATTGGGAGGTTTTGTCCATTTTAGTGGGGGCAAAGATTTGAGGAAATATGGCATTAAAGCTTAATTTGTGAATAGTAAATGGTACTTCATTTATATAGCGCTTTTCCACCTTACAAGGCCTCAAATTGCTTTACATTCGACTACTCATTCACCTACTGATGACGCAGCATCAGGAGCAACTGAGGGCTCAGTATCTTGATCAAGGATACTTCGGCGTGATCACAATGGCATGGGATCAAACCCACAACCTATGGGTTGGGAGACAACCCCTCTACCACTGAGCCACGCCATCCCCGTAGTAGTCAACACACCAGGTGATTACATCTATTTGATTAAATACAATGCTACATTTGTAAAGGGTGGATGACACATTTAATTGGGGCACATCATATACTGTAAAGGAGCTAAGCATTAATGCATCTTTGACAATGAATGGACAGAGCAGAGCTCACTACTTGAGGAAATGAACAGTGAATAATGAGGTGATGTAGTAGGCCATTACCTGAGACAGAGTGTCTATTGGAGCACAGGCCACTATTTGAGGAAATACGAGGAATAAGCGGTTCAGAAAATGTATGTATGGATGGACTTCATTAATGCTTTATGGTCAAGGCTTGTGTATTGGAGAGAAATCCAATAATTGAAAAACTATGGTATCAATGCTTATTTCTATTAATAATGGACGATACACTTGGTGATTAATAGCGACGAGCTGTCTATTAGGCCAATAGCTGAGTATCAAAGCCTTTTAACTCAGGCATGGTGTGTATTAGGAGGCCAATATCGGATGAAATACGGTATTAATGACTGATTTCAACCCTTCAAGAATTTGATATCTGGAGTTGTAGCTTTGTAAGTCAGTGCAATGAGAAAATATGTGCAGAGTCAAAGTGATAGTGAAGCTCTTAAAGTAACATCTCACCAGGAGGGGAACGAGCCTGCACAGCCAATGGTGGACTTTAATTATAGGTAATCTCCACTCTCAGACAGACACCGCACTTAAGAACTTCCTGGCCAATTACCAAAGTGCCTTAAGTAAGCTGCGGACATGCATGATGGAAAGTGACGGGTGGAAGGGCGTGGGTGAAAAACAACATGAGGCGGCGTCTTTCGCGGAGGCAATTAAAAGACACAAATGTTACACCACGCAGGGCTCAAATGAGAAGAGAAGAGAAGAGTGGCGCTTTGATGAGTCGGTTGTGAGCTTAGTGGAGCTTAAGAGGCGACGGCAGCGTAGAAGAAAAGGCCGAGCAGAAAGGGGCAAATTAAAGACAGTTGATTAGCACGA
This sequence comes from Vanacampus margaritifer, assembly GCF_051991255.1. Taxonomy (NCBI): domain Eukaryota; kingdom Metazoa; phylum Chordata; class Actinopteri; order Syngnathiformes; family Syngnathidae; genus Vanacampus; species Vanacampus margaritifer. The sequence goes on from NC_135442.1 coordinate 16,970,218, forward strand.
GGACTGATGTCACACTGTTTCCCTACAGGACCATATGTCGCTGAGAGAACTCACTCATGGAGGGCCTGGAATGTGCCACCAAAAGTCAGGATTTCTATAGAGCGACTGGGCGTCCCACCGGCAGCTGATTCTCTGCTGCGCTCCCTCATGTTCATTATCAAGCAAGGGCCCGTACGCTCACCATGAGAAATTACGAGGCTTTTGAATGGACAAACCAAGAGCCTGTCCCCTTTAATGGACTAATTATGTTTCTAACAAGGGTCCTTGTTAAGGGGGAAATGCTTGCTTCTATGTATGTTAGCACAGTGGTCAACTGGTTCGGAAACCAAACCTGAATGATTGAAAACAATTTGACCCCCCAAAAAAGGAAAATTTGGTGTACAGTATGTTTGTGTCCTCTTAGATTCCATGCAACACATGCGGGGGAGGGGGAGTATGTTAAGTGTCCATAATAGATGTATGCTTCAATTTACGTTAATTTCAACTTCTCTCAAATTATTATTTTTTTAAATCCAGAGATTAATGTAGCTCCCAGCGTAAATGACTGCCTTTTGTTTACGCAGCTTGCAGGAGTAAACTTACATGTGCCAGTCAGTCAATCATCATTGTTCCTTCTGTGAGCCAATCGTGTGCCTGTTTTGTAAATACAGGCACTCAATTGGCCGCATAACATAAACCCAGAAGTGAAGTGCTTCAACATAACATCATCAAACAAAATTACAGTTTAAACAGGACGGCACATTATTTTGCAGCAAAACAAGGCCACATGATAGAAAGGAACTTTTCATACCTTGACCATTGTTATTATTACCTTATTAGTTTTTTTTCATCAACACCATCTAGCGGGTCAGATATAATTGCCGGCAGGCCAATCTTGGCCCATGGGCCGGATGTTGCCAACCCCTGCAGTACAGGGTGGTGTTAAAGATTTGTAGGCCAGCAGGCGCTCGCTGCATCAATAATTTTCTCGGTGAGAAACAACTTAAAAAGAGACGTGTGAAATTGACTTTTTATTGTTGGTATATAAATATGCTGGCCTCTGGAGTGCCAAGCCACCCATCAAGTGTGAAATTAAACAAATGTTTTTTTATTTTCCTATTGTGAAAAAGTGTCACTGAGTAAGTCGTTCTGCAGAGGTCATTTTACTGTCACAGACAAGTCACATAGGAACTAGTGTTGTTCCGATACCGGTAAAGGGAGAGGCATCTTGTGTCTTGCTTGTGCACAACATTCACTCATGTGTGACGTGTTCATGGCATACCGAGCCAAGATATTCTATTGGCCCTTGAATGCTCTAAACCAATGGCAGGACAGCTTTTTCATGTTGGAAAAAAAACCTAGGTATCGGTACGGCATCTACTGCAAAACTGGGTATCAGATAATAAAAAACGGTATCGAACAACACTAATAGGGACCGCTTTAAATTGTGAAAATAAATGCACATGGTGACTCCTTTAAGTGCAATTTTAGCATAATTAATTCTAATCATAATTCAGTTCAAATCAAATGACACACAGCAGTGTGGAGGTAAGAATTCCTAACCAGCAGGTTCATACTTGACCAAGTCTATTAAACATGATTTACCTTGCTTTGCTTATCATCATCTGGCTCATGTGAGGAAGTCCATCATCATATTTGTGTGCATCTTTATGCGGGTCCTGTCACAGCAACAAACTGCATTCCTTGCATAGAATCACCGTCTCAGATGTACAGTGCTGTAGTTGGATGAATATTTCTTCATCATCAAAGTATAATGCACGCTAATTGAATGCAATGCAAGTTAGAAAGTACTTATTTGGGACATAAACAGGAAAACAACATAGCATGATTGCATGTCAGAGTCTCATGTAATGGTAGTTGAAGATGTCATCTCCAATATACAACACATAAGACTCAATTCTTCATTTGGGAAAGTGTTAGTCTTTGAGTTTTTTTTTTAGTGCATTTCTGAAAATCCAACTAAATGATCATGATACCAGACTCAAAAGACATGATCAACTTACCACTTGTTGCTCAACACTGTGCAATGCTGACTTCCACTAAGCGGCACTGCCGAGTCCTGCAGGTGGCGCTAAATGATATTTAAAAGATCCCCCAGCTTGAAGGAGGTAAAGAATTCCAAAGTCATGTGATTACACTACAAAACATATATATAAAAAAGGACACTTCTTCTCATTAATGCCTACGCAGAATAAGCCTTTAATTAGAAGATTTGTAGAGATTTAATTACATTCAGTTATAAATTTATTATTTTCTTCAGTGAACGCTACAGAATAATAGCAATGTGAGTAAAGCTGCAAAGGAACAGTAAATACAGCCCAGGAATACACTGAGAAATCACAAGGATTTTCTGCTTTACGTACTTATTTAAACACATTGCTCTTATTCCCATCACGGCTATATATGCTCTCCCGACCAATCAGAAGTGTATAAAGTGACCATAAGAAAGTCCATATTCATGTGATAAATAAAGTACAAGGGACATGAAAAGAGCCTTGCAGCTGAATACACAAACAAGAGCAGCTTTTCCTTCATCGATCCAGCGTGTCCTCGCCGCTCACACTTGCCAGATGTGCCTACAAAGCAACACTCGTAGAGGACAGGAAATACGTGTCCCAGAGGTATCAGCTTGACGCCACTGTTTGGCCAAAATACTTTCTCTAGATTAAAAATAACATCTTCATTGATCCAGTGAGGAGTCAACAGATAAGTATCCCATCTCATTAAATGTAAAACGAAATAAAAAAAGTATGCAGAGTTTTGGGATGCACCTAAATGTCGATGAGGTCGTCGCCACTCTCGTCGCTCTCCACTGTCAGTTGACGGGTCCACCACTTTTTCACCTCTGACCCCGAGGAGGCCTCGTCGTTGACAGGGTTCATCTTGCACACGATAGACTTGACGCTGGTGCGACCTGACACACACACACACGCACACCCAGATGAGAAAATACTCACTGGTCATGACTTTAGGTACACAATCTAATCAGATTCAAAAAAAAAGAAAAAATCCTACCTTTACAAAGAAAATAATGTTTACTATTATTTAATAGGTATAGTTTTATTATTGTAGGTAGAGTTTATAATAGGGAAAAAACATTAGGAACACCTCTTGAAGTGCAGTTTAAATAATAAACTGACCACAACTATGTAACGTATACCATCATGTATCCTGATATTGTTTCCGATATAACGTATGTACGCGCAACAAGAAAAATATGTTATCAATACATATAACATATTAGTATTAGAATTCTGATAAATGATTGAGGCAGCATGGTGGAACAGTGATCAGAGGCAAGAGGTCTCGGGTTCATAACAGCTTGGGCACTCGGCTTCCTCCCACATTCCAAAAACATGCATGTTCATGATAATTAAAGACTCTGAATTTTCCATATGTGTGAACTAGTGGTGCTCCAATCGTGCTTGGCGGATTTCCGTGGAAAAGTAGGTGATCGGCGATTCGGCATTGTCGATCAATGCCTTTCATTGCCAATCACAAAAAGCAATCACCCATAGCTTGTACTTTGCATCCTGCTGCCAACTAAAGACCAGCCTGCACGTTACAGGACAAACCAGTAACTGAATCAGAAAAACGTTTTGTGCATTTTTTGCACTGTCAATTTGAAATAATGTCCTGTTTTTGTAAAATTTGGATATGTTTTTTTTAGGGAAAAATATGATGAATCAATTAATCAATAAAATAACAGATTACTTGATCAATAAAATAATTGTTAGTGAGCGGGTCCAACACGGAAAATAATGTGCAGTTGATCCATAAAATCAGTATTGGTATTTGTCAATCTCACTCAGGGATTATCGATATTGGATTCAGCATCATAAAACCCTGATTGGAACCACCCTAGTGTGAACTTGATTGTACACGGCGATTGACTCATGACTAGCCCTGGGGCCTCATTCATCAAACTGTGCAAAAAACAGATTCTAAATTAATTTGTATTACTGAAATTCAGAATGTTTGGGGAGCTTTGTTTGATTTAAGCTTGCTGGTAATGTTTGTATCGAAACTGCATGTGGTTAGGGAAATATTGTAATTCCATCCTGATCCAACGATTCAGCTAAAGAATACATTAAAGAATGAAAGCTGAGTGCGTTCTATTTGTACACAGTAAATTCTGTAGGGTAAATTTGATTCTATTTAGAGTGGGACCAAAAATAATTTATTTTACAGTAATATTTACACTTGAAAGAGAGTAAAATTTAGAATTGAAAAAAATAAAAAAATAAAAATAAAAGTCACTCAAGGGGTGGGAAACAAATTCACAACCTTCATCTTGGGAGACAGCCGATCTAATCCCTGAGCCACGGAACTCTTGCTGTGTGTTAGTATATCGCTCACGCCAGCTGGAATCTTCCTAACTCCAAGAGAACAAAAATTATGTTTTGGTCTCCTCTTGGATATAAGCAAATAGTAGGAGGGGTATAACTCAGGTGGTATTGTGGCAGTCTCCCAAGCTGACGGTTGTGAGTTCGTTCCTCAAACCTTCAGTGACTTCTATTTTATTTTATTTAAAAAAAAAGTTTTTACTCTCTTCCAAGTGTAAATATTAGGCTATTCTAAAACTCTAAATAGAGTCAAATTTACTCTACAGAATGTACTCTGTAGTTTCACACACAAGTCCAAATGGTTAAATCTCATACTTAGCATGGGAATGTTTGTACTTTATCCACACTTAAAGCATGTGCGTACGGACGCTTGATAAATGAGGCCCCAGGTCTTAATCTGCCTCTCATCCAAAAATAGCAGGCATTGAAATGGATAGGTGAATTATTGTCAACATTGTTGTAGACTTTTTTTAAATTATTATTCAGAATTTCTTTATGTTTTGTCTTTTTTGTCCGTGCTTATTTCAGGGATAGCAAACCCTGGTCCTGGAGAGTCACTGTCCTGTCCGTTTTCCATGTCTCCCTCCTCAAACACAGCTGACTCAATTGATCAGCTAATCAGCAAGATCTGTAAAAGCCTGATAACAATCTTGTTCATCAATCAGGTGTGTTGATGGAGGGAGACATGGAAAACAGGCAGGACAGCAGCTCTCGGGGACCAGAGTTCCCTACCACAGTTTTATTTATTGATGAACTGAATTTAAATGAATGGAATCCCTAATCTGTAATCTGTGACGAAATGTATACATTTTAGAGTTGTAATGAAAATCCAAATTTGGGCCAGTATAAAAAAAAAAAAAAAAGATTTGTGTGTCGCAAAATGGATCACTCTCTGAGTGTGAGCCTGTTCTGTTATTGTAACAAGCGTTTAGTGCTGACATGCCAGGATAAATTGCATTCTCTATGTCCCACTAAGAGCTTGCATTCTGTGAAGACAAATGAGGCGCCCGCACACACACCTGCAGGCAGCCGCCACTGTCCCAGTTTCCTCTGCGGCTTGCCCAGGTCGGAGGAGTCCTGCCTGTAGCCTCCTCTGTCGGACAAGGTGGGACTGAGCAGCTGCTGGAGGCCACTCATCTAAACAAAGAGGACAGATCCTTTGTTCGGCGTACACCTGCCGATGCTGGTGTGACGTGTCAAGCTGGGATGCCAGCGAGCAGCCTTTTACCTCAGGCTGCGAGGGGTTGTCTGGGTTGTTGGCGTTGTGGTCTTCGCTCGGTACCGTGGTCTCGATGCTGGGGGGGTTGAGGAAGCGACTCAGCTCCTGCTGCTGGCTTTCTCTCAGGCTGTGGATGATGCTACACGACTGCTGCTGCTTCTGCAAACACAGTGAGGACAAAGCGTCATACACATGCCGTGGCCGCGGCTGCGGCGGCCGCGTGGGGAGAACTCACCGCACGTATGCGTTTGAGGCACTTCTTGAGCCACATGCGTATGGTCTGCTTGGCGACCTCCTCCTCAATGGTGTACTCCAGCTGTTCCCTGGCCAACAGCTCCTCCAGCTGGAGAGACTTGCGAATGTCCACGGAGCGGTAGGACAGCATGCTACCAACACACACAATGGCAGACACACAAAATACATGATTATGACAGGCTTACTTACTACTATTGTGAACCTTCCTCACTGATGTTTGTTTTTCTTTTCAGTATAAATCATTTCTAGTTTTGAGTGACGTGTTTTCAAGATATTACTGAAAATATCATGTCAAATGTCAGTTTTTTGTTTGTTTGCACAGTAGTGCAGTAGTACATCTTCTTCCCTTAAACTTTAACTTCTTTATTTTGTTTTGAGAGTGTAGCGTGCCTAGCATATTGTGTTTTGAAAAATCGAACAGAATGTTTAACAGACGATGATAGCCAGAAATAGTTGGGTTGGCTAGAATTTTATACCAAAGCGCAGTAGTCAAGTGCTGGAATATTCCCAATAAATGTTTAAATTGTGAATAATGTTACTGTGGCTTACTTTTTTTTTATTTTTTTTTTTAATCCAACACAGTATATTTATTAAATACAGTTCTGTTGTATTGAACATATAAACTATTTTCTTTCTTCCTATTCTAGTTTTTCTTTTTTACTTCAACTTATATGTTATACTTGTAATGTTCTTTGTGTTTGTGTTTGTGTTGCAAACAACCATATTTACCTACCATGTAGAAAACAGTTTTTATTTTTAAAATTTTATTTTTATTTTTTATTTTCAGAACTGTTTGCTCAAACATTTATTCAGCTTAATTTTGACAAATTTATTAGCAATGCATTTTAATAGGGGATGGGCGAGTACCAACACCAGTATTGGTATCAGTCCAATACCCAGCCTTAGTTCAAGGTATTGCTACTCCCGACAGAGGACAATACCAGTATCAATATTGTCTTCTTGTGACCATTTTACGACCAGGAACAAGAAGATTTCATACAATTTTGAGGAATGTTGCTAACTTGCTATATTAGGATATATATGTCATTTTTTTTATTTTATTTTTTTTATTATTTATTTATTTTTTATTTTTTTTTAATTATCTGTCTTTTTTGTTGTTGTAAATGTTATGAATCAAAAGTACTAGTGCTATAAGTACTTGGTATTTGTATTGGTGACTACTTAACAGCTTGAGTACAGTCTGAAAAAAAGTGGTATCAAAACATCTCTAATTTTAATTGAACCATTATTTAGGTAGCCTACAGTTCTAAATGTTCCTACAGTTAACCAGTGTTAATTTTCAAACTGCACGTAATGTTACAGTGGTTTGTAATAGAGACAAAATACTTCTTAACAACTACTGCACTACTGTATTTTTTTTTACTTGCAGTTTTAATTGAAACATCTCTTTTTTTAATTAATTCAATCTACAAATATGGTTTCCAATGATGTACCCCAAAGTGTAAGCATAAGGAACTGTTTGTTAACATTTGTCCAAAAAAAAACAATTATAATACTTGGCTTAGTATAGCGAAATACATGCATATGCTTTAATTCTTATGTTTTAACAAATATGATCAATTAATTTGAAAAAATATATATTAATGTAATGAAATGAATAATTTAAAAGTCAATTTCCAAATGTTTACAAATGGTTTGTTGTGCATGTGTACTTTATACAGTATTGTCATGGTCACCTGAGCACATCGTGGAAGGTGACATCTCCTCCGCTGTGTAGTCGCTCCATCTCGTAGCACATGTGCTTAAAGAGCAACTTGTCTTTGTCTAAGTCTACCTCCAGCCTACCCCTGAGCAGTCGCAGCAAGAACTTCACCCTGGATGTTGGGATCACTCCCTGTAGGAGAATGAAGAAAAATATTACTCAGACACACTCTAAAATACTCATACCAAGTTTTCAGAGAAGAGTGGGAGTTGTGATAGCAAAGCAGGGGCTGACTAACAAGACATGTAGCCTATTCTTCAATTGTTAGTCCCTGTGCTGTGTAATTGCTCACCTCCCGCTTGTCGTCTACCATGTTCCAGATGATTTGGAAGTGTCTCAGGTCATTGTAGCTCAGCAGCTGGTCCTCCTCGGTGGAGTAGAACAGGGAGAAGTTCTCCACGATGATGGCTGCATCGCAAGGATACAAATATTACACTTTGAAAGATTCAATTCCTACAGTGACTGCTTATTAAGCCTTGCCATTGCTTCCATTTTTGTTTATCATTATCCGTCATGATATGATTGCTCCTTTGTGAAAGTAGCAGAGCAGATCAACAGCTCTTGTAGTCCAATAATAACTGTCAGTGCCATCTGTGTCTTGCTTGCAAGCCAGAGGGGGCAGAATGATAAACACAGTCCATTAAACCACAGGAATACATGCTGTGTGCTTCAACTCTGTATTCCTTTATCTTGCCATGTCATCATTTTACATTGCTCCCTCCTCCCGTTTGCTGGCACTGAAGCGTTAAAATGGAAAGGAATTCAGAATAAAACACTTATAACTCTAATATTCTTTGCTTGTGGCGGCCATGGTTCAAGGTGTAGAGACGGTCGTTCAGTAACCAGAAGGTCGGCTGTTTGACCCCCCCCCCCCACCCTAAGTCATGTGTGGTTGTGTCCTTGGGCAAGGCACTTCACACACATTGCCTCCAGTGCTACTCACATTGGTGCAAATGTTTGGTGGTTGGAGAGGCCGTATGTGCACACTGGCAGCCATGCTTCCCTAAGCCTGCCCCAGGGCAGCTGTGGCTACTAAAGTAGTTTACCGCTTCCATAGTGTGAATGTGTGAGTGCATGACTAATGCATCCAGTCCATTTTAATGCGTCTTTGAATGTTTAGAAAAGCGCTATATAAATATGATGCATTATTATTGTACTTCATAAAAAAAAAATATATATATTAATAAACGTGTTTATATGGCACAGTTTGAAAAATACGTTGTAAACTGCCTCACAGTCAAAAAATAAAACTAGTGAGTAACTGAATAAGTAAATAAATAAACACAACACAAACACAAACACAATAAGCTTAAGGCTTGAGTTTCTCCCTACAGTGAAATCCGTGGAATGGCGTTGATCAACCAAAAAAATAAAAAAAATTGTGTGTTATGATGACCATACAACTGGGACTCAAAAACAGGAAAAATATGAAATGGTTCAAACCATAATCATGCGCGACATCAACAAACCTTGTGAGACTTTAGCTTAGAGCATCAAAATGATTAACATGGAGATCTTGTTTTCTTTTTACAACACTGACACAGTAAAGTATCACTGATGGCAAAGTCTGACATAAACCATAGGGGGGAGGATTGCTTTATTAATTGCAGCAATGCATGCCATTAGGTGGCGGTGTTGTTCTGCAAATGCCTTCCTGCTATGTCTCTATTCTGTGTCTGGCAAGTAGCATTACTTTATTTTAGTTTTACTACAAAACGGCAAACTTATTTTCAAATTTTTATGACATATCATTCATGATGTTAAAATGTTGTTGTTTTTTTTTTAAACAATGCCTGCATCGTTAACAAAGGTTGTAACAATGTGGCAGTTGGAGCCTGCAATGAATTAATTACTTTTTATGAGAAAATGCGTTTTGAAATAATAAACTTGACAGTCACCCAGTGCCAGGGAATAGATTGCGTTCTTTTGCAAATGAGAGGTGAGGCACACAGTACAAAACAGATACATGCACTAACCAACAAGAAGGTTAAGCATGATGTAGGCTATGATGACGTAGAAAGAGCAGAAGTAGATGAGGGCTCCGGCATAGTTGCCGCAGTCAGTCTCCCAATAGCGGTGCTTATCTGGGGTGCAGAATGGAGCTTGCACCTGAAGAAAAAAATATGCACACATACAATTCTAAAGGCATCATAGATGAGGATAACACCAAACTAGAATGAAGGTAAAACAGCATCTTTTCGAAATGAAATATCGTTCATCACTCTAATTGTGCAACAAATAGTCACTTGACTTAAGCCTTCCTCAAATAAACACCTCACTTTTTAGTAATGTAACCACAATACCTCAGTCAAACCCATTTGACCTCTGTTGCTAACCAAAACAGCAGTCATCAAACTCTCAGATGATTTAAAGTGTCTTACGCTACATTCACACTGCAGTACATATTGCCCAATTTTGATTTTTTTGTTGGTGTTAAGTCTAATCTTTTTATGTAGTTTTTTACATAACAAAAAATAATTTTAAATCATTTTTATTATGAATATGGAATTTCTCAGTGAAGTGACACACATGCACACAAAACAAAATGGAGTAAACGCGTGCACTACACAAAAGGGCACGTCACAGTGTTTATAGAAGTAAATATGGCCCGTGTATAGAGCCTCATCTCATTTTTGTATTTGCAACTTCCTAGCTTTTCGCTCCTGGTCAGAGCCTCCCACCAAACACAACCAACGAGGAGACTGACCGAGTAGGGGTGCAGGATAAGGCAGGAATATTTTAGGGAAATGAGATGATCACTCCTCAATGTTGTGATTTTATGGAGATGCCTACTAAAGATAATGTCACGTCATTGATACGCATCACAAATGAACCCTCTGCGTGGCTGAATAATTACTAGCATCATAAAATGTCCACTTTATGCTTTATGTTTTAAGTGGGATTGAATGAATGTTAAAATAACAACACTGTTACTCTAAGATAACCGTGAGTAATCTGCCCTGAGCCTGTTTCCCGCACCCTCGCAACGTAAGTATAGTTGGCTTTTGATACTGTATAGGTCGGATGAGCGCGATCTGAGCGTCCATACTGCAGTCATAACTAATATACAGTAATTTCTGGACTATAAGCCGCTACTTTTTTCACTTGCATTCGACCCTGCGGCTAATACAAAGGTGCGTCTTATCCATCATATCACAAGGGGGCGCACTATAAAGGAAGTGCAAGAGCGTCTGGCAGAGCAAAACAAACCAAGTGAGCCCAAATACAGTAGGAGAGACAGAACGAGAGCGAGACAATTTGCGGCCTCATTATGGAAAAGAAAGTAGCGGGAACCGGTTGCGGTAACATTAAAACACCTGCGGCTTACAGTCGGATGCGGCTTATATGTGTAACAAACTCCAGTATTCCCCAAATTTAGCTAGCACGGCTTATAGTCAGGTGCGCCTTATAGTCCAGAAATTACTGTATACATACGAGTGGCCTGGGTCAAATTCAGACAAAAGCTAAACAAAACGGAATTGTACTGTATATATTGCGTTAAAAAATCAGATACATGTCACATATGGGCAAGAAAAAAAATCTAAATTGACCTGCAGTGGTGAACGTAGCCTTCCTTGTGCAGTACGATGAAACTTGATCGTATGCTATGGGGACAATTAGTGTTCCATTAGATTCTATGACCGCTCTGCAATGTTGTGTGCATCCATGTTTATATTGTTGGAAATTAGGCCACTTATTTGTTCTGCCCAGTCTGCCTTGATTCCTGATGATTTCGGGGATTGATCAAAAATTTTCTTTTTTTAAAAAACTTTTTGTTTTAATCTGCATTTTCATTTGGCAGGAATTGTAATATACTGGTAACGTTATATAAGATATTATTGCAGCTGTGACTAATGTTGTGGACTGAAATTTTTTATATAAACAGGTTAAAGTGGAGAATGATAGTCAATGTAATGTCAAACAGTCCATGTCAGTGCCATTGAGCTTCCTCTCTTTTTGCTTACTTACCATGCAGTCATGCATGATTTTATTCCAGTCCTCCCCGGTGACTATGCGGAAGAGGACAGTGATAGCTTGGCCTGCCGTGGAGAAGTTGGCGTGTCTGCAAGGTGGTGGCAAGACAGACCAAAACTCAGAATAACTAGACTTACTCTAGTTGTTTTATTCAAGTCAAACCTTACCGGTTGATATTCTCTCCATATTTGACAGTGCCAAAGAGAACAACGCCAGCAAAGGCGTAACAGAGGAGAAGAAGGAACATCCCCACGATGATGAAGAAGCTTTTGTACATGCTGACGACCACGGTCAACAACAGCATCTTCAGGGTCACCTGGAAACATTCATGCATAACAATAGATTACTGTAATTGATGGTTTACAATTCTTGGTAACTGATTAATCAACTTATGGAATATACTGGCTTTTAGCACAGTCCTTGGGTGCAGCAGATGAGTACTGTTATTTATTTTAGTCTCAACTAGTTTGCTGTATAAATAAGTTTTCTTTAGAACATAGCTTATAAAAACGTATTTTGAAAGGTTATATTTCACCCAATGCAACACTCTCCCACATTTACACTTAAATAGTGCATTATGTAAAATGTAATTACCGTAAACTGCTTAAGACAAACCTAAAAATAGCTCTATTAACCATTCCATAGCAATTTTAAAAGCTCACTGCAAGAACTTTGGCAAATTTCAAGAGAGAATTGAGCGGTTTCTCTCCAGACTGCACAATCAGCGTAGGAACTAGGAACTAAAATGTATCCGCCTAGAGCCTTTTATTTTCTTTCTTGTTTTATTTATGCTGCTTTTTTAATAGCCTTGAGGAAAATAAAAATAAAAATACCAAAAATTTATCTTGTCTACAAATCTACAAATCAAATTCCAAAAAAGTTGGGACACTACCAATTGTGAATAAAAACTGTATGCAATTATGTGTAAGTGCCAATTTTCAATATTTTGTTCAGAATAGAACATAGATCACAGGTCAAAAGTTTAAACTGAGAAATTGTAGCAATAAGAGGCTGGAAAAGTCAATTGCACTTGGCAACTTGATTGGAGTATAAAAAGAGCTTCTCGGAGTGGCAGTGTCTCTCAGAAGCAAAGATGGGTAGAAAATCACCAATTCGACCAATGTTGGGCAGAAAGATAGTGGAGAAATATCAGAAAGGTGTTTACCAGCAAATAATTGCAAAAAGGTTGAAGTAATCATCATCTACAGTGCATAACACCATCCAAAGATTCAGAGAATCTGGAACAATCTCTGTGTGTAAGGGTCAAGGCCGAAAAATCATACTGGATGCCCATAATCTTCGGGCCCTTAAACGTCACTGCACCGCAAACAGGAATGCTTACTGTAAGGGAAATCACAGAAAGGGCTAAACAATACTTCCAGAAAACATTGTGGGTGAACACAATCCGCCGTGCCAGCCGCCGTTGCCAGATGAAACTCGTCAGTATAAAGAAGAAGAAGCCATTTCTAAAGCAGACCACGAAGCGCAGGCGTTTCTCTGGGCCAGGGGTAATTTAAAATGGAGTGTAGCAAAGTGGAAACCTGTTTTGTGGTCAGACCAATCACGATTCGAAGTTCTTTGTGGAAAACTGGGGCGCTATATCATACTGACTAAAGAGGACAAGGACAACCCAAGTTGTTATCAGCACTCAGTTTATAAGCCAGCATCTGTGATGGTATAAGGCTGCATGAGTGCGTGTGGCATGAGCAGCTTCCACATCTGGCAAGGCATCGTCAATGCAGAAAGGTATATTCAGATTGGAGAACAACATATGCTCCCATCCAGGCATCATCACTTTCACAGAAGATCTTGCATTTGTCAACACAATAATGCAGCACCAATTACATCATGGCTGCGTAGGAAAAGGATCCGGGTATTGAAATGGCCAGCCTGCAGTCCACTTCTTTCACTTATAGAGCACATTTGGCGCATCATAAAGGGGAAGCTGCAATAAAGAAATCCCAAGACAGTTGAACAGTTAGAGAGACGCGTGTTAGACAAGAATGGGTCAGCATTCCTATTTCTATACTTGAGAAACTTGTCTCCTCGATCTCCAGATGTTTGCAGACTGTTGTAAGAAGTAGAGAGAATGCCTCACAGTGGTGAAAATGGCCATGTCCCAACTTTTTTGAGATTTGTTGACACCATGGAACTTAAAATCAACATAGTTTTCCCTTTAAATTATACATTTTCTCAGTTTAAACTTTTGACCTGTTCTCTATGTTTTATTCTGAATAAAATATTAAAATTTGGCACTTCCACTTAATTGCATTCAGTTTTTATTCACAATTTGTATAGTGTCCCAAATTTTTGGGAAAGGTTGTGCTTTACCACTAGTGCTTTGACTAGTTTCGGCGACGACTGCTGCCTTCCTTAGAAGCAGGAAAGGACGATATATAAATTTAATTAACATGTTAAACTAAGTTTTTGTGTAAGATTTTGTTTTCAGCCCAATTAGTACGGTAATCTGGATCAGATCGTGATAAAACTTGCGTTTGCATTACAGTTTCTAATACTGCATTCATATGATCAGATTTGACAGAGATCTGTGCTGTTTATTTAAAATAATTCAGCCCTTAATAAACACTAGGGGGGGGGGGGGTTATGGTATTAGAAGATTATCAACATGAGGACTTTCCCTGAAATATAAATAAATATTTTTCCAATTAAAATAAAACAGGTTGATAACACTTACGTGCTTCCCACATATTGTGAAGAATCTGAAGACAATCACACATGTGCCCATCATGTAGGTATACGCATTCTAAACAGAAAATAACAACGTAATAGGTTTTTAAAATGCATGTAACTGTGGCTTCATAGCATAAAAACAGTGGTTCTAACCAGGAGAGCAAAGTGAAGCACAATCCAAATGACGCCGAGCGACGTCACCAGCAGGTCGTAACGATTCCGTCGACTCTGCCAGTAACCGGCTGGAGACATGGCTATCAGCTTCATGGTTACCTAGGCAACAAAAAAGGAAGTGATCACGAGTGACTATTATCTAAACAGTAAATACCAACTTGAAATGGATGCAACCGAGCAGGCTCACCTCCAGTACAAATATAAAAGTGAAGACCACTGACATGGTGGCGAGGGGAAATGTTACTTGGTCGTCTACATCCCACTTAAAAATGGAAGGGTCATGTTAGTTTATGTAAAGTAGTATAATAATTAAGGCGGTCTATGCAAGATTGTATGTACCTTGACTGAGAGCAACACTGACTGAGCTAACACCAGCACAGCAATGCCACGTTTGAAGAAAGGATGTTGAGTGATGTCATACATCTTGGCCCGGAAACCCCCATTCTCTGTTAGGAATATCAGGTTTACTTTAAACATTTATTTATTTTTGTAATAATAACAGTATTAAAGTTGGAATGATTGAACATGTAAAGAAGCAATGGTCTTAATACCGAATACATGTAGAGTATCTGTAGTGTCCTGTGGATGGCAGTCAAGGACTCCTGCATGTGTTAAAGCAGTAGGGAACAACTTGCTAAACAGGCCAGGAAGTTGCAATCTCCATCATATTTTAAGGGTTCTGTTACACTTTTAAGATTGATTTAAAACTGCAATCACCACAGCTCTGTATTTAAAAACCGTGCTTGGTAAATCCGAGCTAATTTATAACCACTTCAATTACGACCATCAGAGCATGGGGCAAGCTCAGTGCAGTGATATTGTGCCAGCAGGAGTGTGTGCAGAAGTGTGAGTGGATGAGTAGTGCTAATGGGCCTTTGGATGAGCATGAAAAACAGACTGATTCAGCTGGTGTCAGTAGCGTGTGTGTTTCAGCAGCTCTTAAGTTTCCATTCAATAAGAGCAGATTTAAATGCACTTTAATTGAGTCATTGTTAAATGATGTACGTTTAGAGGTGTTAAGGTGGTAGTAAAAGGCAGCAGAGGTGATCATGAGACAGTATTTGATCCCTTTGCACCCTTGTGTCTCTTTTTACACTAAGCCAAAAACTGTTGTCTGTCCTCATTTGGTTGCCATGGTGCAGGATGAGACTGAACAACAAGCCCTCAGAGAACATTAGCCTGCCTTGACACAACTTCAGCATTCACCTCCATCTAACCCCGCCTTGAGTAAGTTTACTTGCAAAAAAGCAATTATTTATGATCTGCACTCCCTGCAGTGTATGCTGCAGTTGATATGCACCCAGAAAACCGTGGCTTTAAGATTGAACTTCCTCCAAAGTAATTTATAGTGTTGTAGGTGTAAATGTTTAATAAATATGCATATGCAAACCTGGACGAGGAGGTAGGTGGAGAGGTTGAGCTATTTTGAGGCGACTTTTTAAATCCTCCCATCGCCTCTGATCCACAGTCAGCAAAGCAGTGCCCTAGAAGTCAGAAGAAAAACAAGTGCAAAACCTTTCATACCAGTCTAAGCAAAACTACACATTAAATAATGATCAGAATTAGGGCCACAATGAAAAGGAGAAAAAGCTACAAGTATGATGTCAGTTTTGTTTTTTATTAATTTTTTTAAACAGGAAATAAAGCAATAATTTGTATTTTTTTTAGCAAAAGCTTTATATTCTGACAGTCGTAATTTTGCTGCACAAATATGATGAAAAGAAATTCCTAATATTAGATGGGGGGAAAATCATGTGATAAAAATAAGGTAATATTAAAAAGAAAAGAAAAGACAACGTTAGGAGAACAAAAGCGCAATTTTGGTGGGGAAAAAGCTATACATTAGAATAAAGTTATTTGTCACAAAAAAATTGTCACAATAGTAAAGTTGTTATATTACAAAATAGGTTTAAAATGTATTAGAATAAATGCATAATTAATCAGGAAAAACGTAATTTTCCAGAAAAAGGTTGGAATATTATGATGAAGTAATACAATCAGAAAAAAAGTTTGAAAAATAAATTTGTAATATTACAGAATAAAGATGTAATTTTTATTTACAACTCAACACTCAAAAAGAAAAAAAGTAATGTTCTGACAATAAAGTTCATGTTGTTATTTTTCTGTAGAAGGTATAATGTTATGAATAGTTTGAAAACAATGGACAATGCCACTATTCTCGTGAATCTTTTCTCAAAATGGAGGCTTAAAATGACCTTTTTCAGTTAAATTTACAGTACATCACTATATTATTTAATTGTTCTTCTAGTATATAGTATTTTTTTCCATGGCTCTAATACTCCTTGAACAAAATAAAACCCACTGATCCAAGTGACTTAGCTCATACTTTGTTCTCGTTGAAGTTGGCAATGACAACGCCAACAAACAGAGTGAGTCCAATCATGCACCCCAGGAACACAAAGACGTGGATGTAGATGCCGTGGATCTGCCCACAGAGAAGATAGCCACTCAATCAGTTGTTACAACTAAGTAAAAAGGAGTCAAAATATACAGAGCATTGTATACCGGTCCAACACGGTGAATAATGACATCTCGGACTTCTACCCAACCTTTCAGCGACAGCACTTCAAACAGCGCCAACATTGCGTTTCCCACATTGTCAAAATTGAAGTTGCGAGGGTTGGCCCTGGAACGCGGCATAATTATATAACTACATTATTAACAAACTGAACTCAAATAAAGCAAGAGGTGTTGCAAATATAAAGGTCATGTTACCAGACTCTCGGTACCCAAAATCCTGGCTTCTTCTCTCCAGGTTTCAGTTTCAGGTTGAGGTTTTTGGACACGCTGACATTAATCCTGAATATACCGTGACACTCATCCTGTGACCAACACAATAAACACAGTTATGTTATTGAATGTATGCAAAAAAAAAAACGTTATTCTAGGTTAGCTTCCATCTCCTGCAGGGGTGGTAAAAGTGGTGAGGGCATTACCATGCTTCTTGCCATACCTGTTTGAGAACATGGGGGTCATTGCACTTGGCCAGCTTTCCAGCAAACAGTTGTACTCCAAAGCTGGCGAATACCAGCATTAGAGTGAGGAGTAGGATAGAAACCTGCAAAACAGAAAATAATCAACCAATCAAAGTTATTAGATACAAGACATGACATGAATATGTACTGAGATAAAAACATTTTGGATGATATAGTCACCTTGAACCTTCACTAATCACAACATTAGGTACACCTGCACAATATGTTTTTAGACAAAACCAGAATAACAAAAAATATATGAAAAAAATTGTCAATAAATTTTCCATAGCGCTCGTCCTCATTAAGGTCGCAGGTGAGCTGGAGTGAGGCAGGCATTGGACAGGCCGTAGGGCACATACTTGTGACTTTTGTCAATTATTATCAGTGTACATTTCAATGGTAGTGAATGAGTTAAAGATGTTTTGTGATCGCCGATCATATCTTTGATATTTCAAACAAAGTAAGCATGGATTTATTTATTTTGTTTTTACAATGATTGCAGCTTGCAGGTAACAAAATTTTATCGACTACACTCAGTAAAAAAAATATATATATAAAAAAAAATCACATTTAAGTATTTATTTTTCTTGTTAGCCAGCTTGACACAACTGGTCAAGAATGTGGCATTATTTGAGCCTTTGAATAATTGAGTTAAAAATTAAGATATCATTATTAGAAATCTTAATAAAGGTGTCCTTAGGATATAGATTTTATGAACAAAACTACTTCCATATCTACTAACTTCTGAAATATATTTGCTCCTATCTGCTCACCAGGAAAATCTCCTTGAAGCCTTTGAGGACCTCCCGCACCACCTTCCTCATCTGCGGCACCAGCTTGAAGATCCTGAGCGGTCGCAGGCAGCGCAGCATCATCAGCAGCTGAGCGCCAGACTCGGGAGGGACGTCATGTGGCAGCCAGCACAGAAATATGAGACTCACCTACAGTGGTAGAAAGACAGCAGAGAAAGTCACTCAATAAAGGCAATTCAAGCATACACAGAAAACACTGTGGTGGTAAGTTTTCCTTACAAGGTAAATGAAGATGTCCATCACACCTCCAAAGTCCCTGATAACCGCTGTGGGAGTGAAGAAAAGACCGTCTGCCATGATCTTCAGATTCAGCTCAATGCTCATGAAGATGACAAAGACGTACTCCCCGATCTGAAACAGAGGACAGGATGTGAGATTATTTTTTGTTGTTGTTTAGACATGCTGGATGAAGGACACTGACGCTTTGCTTACCTGCAGAGTGGGAACGTGCATGACCCTGGTGAAGGGTGACTCAAACATCATTGAGATGCATGTGCAGATGGTCACGATGATCATCACCCAGTCCAAATAGGTCACAAGGCCCAAAAGGTCACTGCAGGCATAAATGCAAACACACATTTAGTAACATAACCATTAAGAAATTCAATGAAAATACTTAGAAATGTTTAAATATCCTGTACCACATGGTTGCTTTTTTGCAATGAAGTGCAATTTTAGTGTGTCATGATAACACCTGGCTCCATACGAAATCTTTGATAATGGCACAATATCAAAATATAAATCCCCAAGGAACTATACAATTACAATTACAAAGTAAATATGTTAAAATATCAGCTTTTTCTGATGTGAAAATATGACACCATGATTAACTCATTCACTGCCATTGACGGTTATAGACGTCAAAATTTCATTTAAACTATTTTTATTATTTTAACTTTTTTTTTCCACTTTTGTTAACAAGAGTAGGAAAACCTATAATTTTTTTTACTGTGCATTTAAAACAGATATAAAATTGGTGATTCATCGATTAATCGTGAGTTAACTCATGAAGTCATGAAATTAATTGGGATTTTAATTCCCCTACGCTCCTAATTTTAAATTGTAATTAATCGCATGACTTCAATAGTTAACTCACGATCATAAATAAATTTGATATCTGTTCTAAATGTACAATACTAATTGTTTTTCTAGGTTTTCATACTCTTGTTAACAAAAGTGGAAAAAATTTAAACTAATAGAAATAGTTCAAATGAATTTCTGACATTAATAGCCGTCAATGGCAGTGAATGAGTTAATATTAGTAATATTAATATGAGTAGTCGTTTTGCACAGCCTCCTTAGCTTGCTCATGCTTTTGCAGCAAAATATTTTGCTACTTTATTCCCAAGTTCAACAAGCGGTGTTGTACTTGAATTACCCGCCATTGTCACTTCTCCTGTGTTTGTCTTTTTCCATTTTGTTTTGATACCTGCAAAGCCATGTTTGTTCTGTAGATTACATTAAAGTTAGGGGGAAAAAAAGTGTTCGTCTTCTTTGCAGATTCTTCTTTTATGGTTTCTGTTAACTCCCTGTGGCTGCGCTACAGCGCCACTCCAGACTTGGCATATACATTACAGCCGTTAAACGTCCTCAGCGTCTTCTTTTGGACACACGCAAGTCTTGAAATGCTTCTGTGGGTACGAGATTTGTTTGAGGAACGAAGCTGGCTTTGCTTTCGTCTGGACGGAACCTCAGTGTGATGAGCTCTAATAGACAGCACAGACAGCACAGGTGTACCTTGCTATGCTTGATGGTGTCTCGTTATGCTGATTTTGGACTGAATTTTCAAGACATTTCTCAAAGGAGTGTGTGCCTTCAAGCAGAACTTAAATAATTAAATTCATTTCGGCCACAGCGCCTGGAGATTTAATTTATTCCGAGGCCTGCGCTCACCTGACACCTCTCATTAGCAACCAAAGGATCACATTCTTTTCAAGTCACGATACAACCACATGCTACCAGCTCGGCTTGATGTTATATTCGCAACCACTATCTAATACAATCTTCCATAGTGCCGTAGTGAAGCTCGAAAATATCACATAGCCGAACCAAAGTTGAACACAACCCATGCAGTGAAAATGGTTCCAACCATTGTAAAATGGAACTGAAATAAGATGAAGAAAATTTTTACTAGTACTTACTACAGTTGGTGGTACTTTGTGTTCTTCACCACTCCTGTGATGGGGTCAGTTTTGGATCTAAAGACGGATTCATAAAAATAACAAAATGTTCACATTTGTGACAATACAGCAATCGAACGACTTGGTATTTTGTATTCATGTGATGCGACTGTCTATATAATTGCAGAAAAATAACCTACAGGCTATTTCATTTCGTACGCTGTACAGTATATACACTCAGTAGGGACTTTATTCAGTAGACCTGCATAATTCAATGTGGTCCAATACATTCAAAAGTTAGCTTTTACAAGCCTTAGATTTGATTGGAACTGATGTGACTGCTGAGTTGGAATGTGGGTGTTTATGTTTGTAAAATCACGCTGCTATTATATTGCAATTTGTTAAATACTGCAACCTAAAGCCTAAATGGTTTAATTCACAATGATTATTCACACAGGGTTTATTGCTTTCAACTTCATCAAAAGTAGCAGAGTTATCTCACGCATTGAAGCGAGCTCGGACGATCATCCGGCAGAAGTTCCTGAAGCGGTGTTCCCGGCCTACAATGAAGAGAGGCTTATCGAAATAAGGATGGTTCTCCCTAAGCTCCTCCTCCTGGACTTTTCTGTCAGCCCGATCGGGGAGAACGAGAAGACAAACAGTGGCACATTAGTGGCACAGCAAGGTAAAACAGTAGCTGTTGCCTATGATGTTTTGAAATTGGACATGTGTGACTACCGCTTCATTTCTGCTTGTTCTTTCTTTTCCTGGATCATCTTGATCTCGCTGTCCTCTCTTTGGGCGTTACGATAGCGGACAGTGCTTGAATGCTTTTGAAAGTAAAGACAGGCTTACTTATTGACATGTTTTATTACATACATAAACAGTGATATTTTGATGATTAAAGACCTTAAAGCTAGCAAAAGGTGGAGTTTGACAAGCTTCTTGTGAAGAAAAGACTTTGATTTGGATCTGTGACATCTGACGTCTTGACAAGAAGGAGCAGTGAGTAAAGTTGTAGACTGCTATTTAAGCTTCTCATCCCAGTCGCCGACTGGCTAGATCTCATATTCATGTCTCGTGAGATCATAATTTAAATTTAATTAAATTGCTTTAAAGGATATCCCCTTGAGACGCATCATCTCATTTTTGAGGGGGTCCTTTCAACACATACACATGACAGTAAAAGTATAAAGTATAAGCAGTATTTTTGTGCTGTGTTTTACAATTTGATATAGTTTTTTCCCTCCCTTGTTCGACAGTTAATGTGGAGTACCTCAAGGCTCTATCCTTGGACCACTACTATTTCTTATTTATATTAATGATTTGTTTCCTACACTATTTGCAGATGATACAAATACAAAGTACAAAGTACAAATGTTGACCTACATAATATCTTGAAATGGTTCATATTGAACAAATTATCCCTCAATTTGAATAAATCTAATTTTATTATAATCAAATAAAAACAAAAACAAATACCCAAAACTTAACTTTGGTCTCTCTATAGGAAATAACCAATTTCAAACAAACTTTCTTAGAGTCATGATTGACGAGTGTTTAAGTTGGAAAAGCCATATTCACCTAATTAGTAATAAAATACCCAAGTCTATTGGTATTATTTTAAGTATAATTAATCAGCATTGCCATAAATTTCTCTATGATAATAAAATATATCCTTATCTTGTATATTGCAATATTGTATAGGGAAGTACATATCCTTCTCACCTTCAAAAACTTTTTATCCTGCAAAAGAGATTCTGCAGGATCGCTAATTATAGTTATTCTGTAGCTCATTCCACACCTCTCTTTAAACAGTTAAATCTCCCCAAAAATTTTTTTACATAAATGAATATAGACTCTGTATGCTTATCTAAACAATCCGGGTTCAGTCTACACAGATACCTTTCTTTCTTAGACATTCAGAATCTCAATGCAATGCAAATCACTTATATCTTCCATTGTGCCGTACTTGTCAGTTTTCAATAAGTTATAGGGGGCCCAAATATGGAATAAATACAGTATATCCAAATATCCACTCAGTCAATGTCATTAAATAACTTGAAAATTAGACTCATGTTTACTAAGCGAAAGTCACTAAACCATAATGCACATTGGCGTAATACCAGAGTTGCGGTAATAGATACATTGTAGTTTTTTTTTAATTGGAATTCTTATAAATAACTTTTTTTTAATGCTCTAGGTTTATTAAGTGTATTTGATATCAACTGTTGTATTTTTGTTTCTGTATTTAATATGTATACTGAATATGAATATTATGTATGAGGTGAGATCTTTTTGATTTATTGATTGATTTGTATCAAGGACAGTGCATAATAATAAACATTTCTGTAAATATGCCAGAATTAGCCAAAAGGCTATTTTTCGTCTGCAGTTCCGGGACAGATCGTAAATGTCACCGTAGTAAAACAAAAAAATAAATGTACAACAATAACAATACATTCACAAAAATACTAGTAAGTTAAAATTACATTTTCATAATAAAAGCAATACATTTACTAAAATGTACATTAAAACCATAAAGGGATAAACAAATACAGAAAGCATTAGTGTTGACATCTCTGATCATTAATTTTTTTTTTTTTTTAGTTTGAGCTTAAATGTAACATATGTGTTTAGATTTCTGATATTAACGAGTGAGATTCCACTCAGAAGTAACAACAGTGTCATCAGCATACACTTGAACAGCTACATCAGCACAGACGAATGGAAGGTCATTTATATAAAGTGAGAACAACAAGGGCCCTAAAATTGAGCCTTGGGGAATACCGGTGGAGAGATTAAGGGCTTCTGATCTACATGACTGGACTCTGACATGTTGGGAACAGCCAGAGAGATAAGACTCAATCCAATTAATTGCATTTGGGGAAAAATTTAAACAGCAAAGTTTTGACAGCAAGATTTTATTATTGACAGTGTCAAAGGCCTTTTTGAGATCGAGGAACACGGCACCAACAACCCCACCTCGATCCAGCAGATGGTCTGATGCTGTCAGTGAGGAAACAGGTGACAGTTTTATAAACCAGATATGGGTTTCCCGATCTCTCCTGCACACTTCAATGTTACAACTGTTTTTATATTGTCTTTTTGTCTATGTGCGAATAAACGAAAAAGAAAAAAAATGGTTATGAGTCAGATGCCCCTGTGACTGGATGTGCGTAACACTTGGCTAATTGCTCTTTCAACAAAGCTAATACTCACGTCCTGGGTGAGGGTCTCCAGCGACTTCCCTCGGCTGATCCTCTGACTGGTGGAGCCGTGTCGCAAAGACCTGCGCTCTTGGCGTATGTGATGTTGCACGCTAAGGATGGAACGTTCCTTAGCCGGCTGCCCTTCCAATGACCCGCTTAGCATCCGCTGTCTTGTACAAGCCCTGCATCAGAGATGAGAAAGGCACATTGTTTAAAAATCAACTCATGTAATTATTATCATTCGTTTCTGCTGTCTGTTTTAACAAGTTTGTCCCCGTGTGGCAGTAAGCACTCAGTGTTTTGTTTTTTTTGCAGTCGGGGTTTCTGGTGCTGGAGAAAGTCTGCCTTGCAACACATAGGAACACAAACATCTTTCATGACCAGATTTGGGAAGATTGATGATTAATCAAACTATTTGTTGAAGATGAGGTTTATTACTCCACCACTAAAAGGTACATCGGTTAGGTAATGTAGTTTGGTGTCTCGCCATTTTATTTCAAATAAATACACCACTCTGTGAGGAAATGAAGGCATAATGAAGTAATGATGTTCAAAGTGATCATTAGAGTGGTGCTTCCAGAGGGCATCCACAGTGTTAGCTCTTCAATCCAGAAATGACTCCTATTACGCGTCCGTACATGTGCTCAACTATTGATGCTGATGTGATGCAAAAAACACACAACGTGCTATGACTGCTAATATAGTGTCTATATTTCAGGAGGAGGAGAAGTAGGGAGGGCCAGACAGATTGGACATGGTGCCAGCGGGCTAATGTACACCCGGTGCCAGCTCTGCAATGCCAAACAGTAAATTATGTTATTTATTTCACAACTGTGACACAGTCTGAATGGGCCTGAGTGTGGTGCATGTGTGTGTGAGCAAAAGCATGAAACAGAAGCAGTCACCAACTAAACAGTGTTTCAATGGATTTTATGTCATCATTTACACCCACTTTAACTGCAAATGTCGATCATATCTTCAAATCCATTATGACTGACCAACATGGATCCCGCACACCATTACACACACACACTCACTAGTGCGATCCAGCCTGTTTTAACACATATACTTGCCAGCAAGATGACATTCTGCAAAGCCTCTTCTAGTTGTAACGTTGCGGCTCCAGCCCTTGGGCAGACAAACCAGACTCCCCACTGGCCCAACAGTATTTAGGATGTGAGCCCTGGCTCATTTGCATTAAATTGGGCCCTTAAGACCAACTAAGTTCACTTCCATGCTCACAGTGACTATGTTAATGCGTCTTACCGTAATATTTTATTGATTGTTGTCTCTTTTTCCAACAGGTTTCGAGCCTGGATGCTAAATATTGACCTGCGAAGCTAAGAGAGCAAACAACAAGTCAATTAAGTTGGAGCAAGTGATGAATGTAGTCTTCGGACAAATAAAGCATCATAGTTCTTTTTCTACTATTGTCATTTTTATCACCAAAGTGTAGTTGTAAAGGTACAGTATATAGTGTGAAAGGGAAGAAGTTATCACCCTCATGCCCACATTTCTATGTGGATGAGGGAGATAACATGAACTTGCACCTTTTGGTCGATATACTTGTTGTCTTCAATGGCCGAGCGTTTAGAGTGGTCACAGGAGGATGACGAGGCCGAGGGGAGTCTGCGGAACAAACAGCTGGGATCCTGTTGCTGCCTGTCGATGAACTGCTTCATGAAGCTCTCCCTTAAGGACGTGGCACAAAGTAAAAATGACGATAATGAACATATATACACCCTAATGGTGGCAAGTCATCTAACATGTCATAATTTCCAGACTATTGCATGCACCACAATATAAGACACATTCCACACAAAAAAAAAAACTGCAAAAGAAAACATACAGTGCATTATGTTGTGATATGAAGGCTGCACTTTTCTATAGGTCGCAGGTGTGCACGTTCTGGTCACACAGAAAGATATTTAAACAGAAGGATTTTTTAAACTTTTAATTACCTTCATTTTCTTGAGATTAACAACTACTGCCATATTCCCACCCCAGCGTTTGATATCAACTATTGCTTATATTAACTTTGCTTTTGTTTGTTCAGTTTGATATTATTATTATTGCTTCATATTTACTTTCACATTCACATTATCATCTCCATCTAATCGCTAACAGGCATGTTTTGTTATACTTGAACTAGAACTCACTTCCTGCTTTTGTGTCTAAGAATCATGGGAAATGAGTTCTACTAGCCTAATGCTGCAGTCGCAGGTCAGACCCAATGCAAGGTGAGCTTTGTATTGTTTAACACTACCACGGTCACCAAATTGACTAGCGACTAAATTTGTTATAGCTTCTGGTGAGAATTTATTGTATATTTTTGATTTTCAGAGAAAATCTTGAAAATGTGGTCGCCCTACTCATACAGCCATTTGGGTAGCTCCGGTTTTTCTAAATATTGCCTGTGGTTGTTTGTGCTTTTATTTTTTACAAAGCAAAAAGCATTTATTTTGTATGAAATACTTATGTCAAGGGAATGAAGACATTAAAGTTTTTCTGTGTGTCTGTGATGACTGGCGCACGCATGACTGCAGAGGTCATGGATCAAGGTTACGTAGATTAATCGTCACTAGTCTTAATACAGTCATACAAGTGGCAGTGAAATGTGTCAGTGGAGCAAGGGCTGTGATACAAAGTGAAGCCAGACAATAAAGCCCTATTAAGCACAAAGTGAAGCCAGACTATTAAGACAACAACAACTATGTGTCAATCAAACTCGAGGGCCATTTGTGGCCTGCAGGACAATATTTTGCAGCCTCTTACTTGACATCAAAGTTTAATACTAGTGTGGATCTCACCTTTTTTTTGTCGTATCAGTGCCCAAGGCAAGTTGAGTTTGAGACCCCTGTACTAACTAATATTTTAGTCATCATGTTTGTGTCGTTACTGTTGTAACACTTCTTGGAATGCGGCATATGACAGGGCTCGTTGAAGCTAATGTAGCAAACAGTGAGGGGTAATTGCTATCATCTGTCTTTGCTTGTTTCCATAATGCTGACCTTTCAAAATTTGTCTTCTCATAAAAACTGAGACAAAAAAGTTTGGAGACCGCTGCTTTTATAAAAACAAATATCAGGCTGCAACTCGCTAGGTCACGGTGGGCTACAGTACAGTACATCTCGGAGCTGCCACTGCTTCCTGATGTGAGGCCAAGCCGTCTAAAAAAAAATGGGACACCCTTTTGTTCTCATGAAGGCACACAACCAAGGCCTAAGGGGTGAAACGGGGTTTGTGGTGCTCAAAGTAGCAGTTTATAGATCGGTCTTTACAATACAATTTGCAACAGCGGCGTTCAGGGAGCAATTCTGGGGAGTGACGGTTCCAGCTGTGCACTGATAACTATTACTAATGATGAAATTGATTAGAAAGCTGATTATGTATGAAGTGGTTCTGCTTTAAAAAAAAAAAGGTACCATTTTCATTTTTTTCCCTTTTGGGATACATTACTGAGTGAGCACCTTACTCCAAAACAACCATAATGTCTTTTAAGCTTGCTTTAGCTGCAATTTAAACAAAGGCACTGGGACAGTGTACCTGATTCTGGGCACGGTGAAGTCCGACGGCAGTTTGGAGATTTTCACCATCTGAGGTCTGTTGGGGAACTTTTCAAAGATCCTGAGTCGGAGAGGTAGCTTCTCTTTGGTATCGGCATTTGCCTCACTTTGCTTAAGCTAAACAAAGTGGAAGAGCCAGGAGAGCAGAGAGTTCATGTATGGAACAAAAACATTGATACAGAAAGTAAACGTGTTAAAATATCAGCTTTTTCTGACGTGAAAATATGACACCATGATTAATATTAACTCATTTGCTCCCAGAAACGTATAAATATGTTCTATTTCAAATGTTTTAAGTGTCCCATAGACGTAATTATACCTTTTTGTTAAATGTTTTTTTAATATGCTAGAGCAGACAGAAAGGCTTTGATGCAGCCTCTGAACTAAGGAGAATGCTTGAAGCAATGGTAGTTAGTACAAAAAAAGGCCAGCAGGTGGCAGCAGAGCAAAAGTGATCAACCAGGACCATGTTGAAAAAAGCAAATTTACAGAGTTCTATACAAATTTGTGAAAAATGATGAAACTCAGCTATATTCTAATGCTAATTGCTGCAAAATGGAAACAGATAGAAATATACTTATTTTTTTTCCTGATGAAAGAAGAGACTTTAATCTTTCTTTTGGTAGGTTCTGTGTTTTTATAGCAATAGAACACAATATTCTGTGGGCCTTGCAAAATCAGTCAAAATCCAGTAAAACAGCCGGGAGCGAACGGGATTGCTTCAGTGAAAATTGCTGGGAGTGAATGAGTTAAAGGGGGACCCACCAAAATTTGTGCCAATTATTTATTGTGAAATAAATATATGTTAAAAAGAAAATTAAAAAATAATTCAACTTCTGCTTTAATAGCATTCAGTATTTGGGATCTTGTGCACAACCCCCTCAGGTCACCCCACAATTTTCTGTCTCTGGCAGTGCCATTGAAAATTTATTTTTATTTATTCATTTAATTTGCTTACCTAAGGTTACTGAACATAGAAAATTAAATTTTGAATCGCTACTGCCACCTGTGGCCGAAAAATGAAGCTACATGTTCCTTTTTTCACATTTTGGATTCAGGGTGCGCACACCTACCAACATAATTCGTGTTTTTGTAGTATTTCTTTTTTCCATTGAGAGATTATTTTTTTAAGCAGAATTGTATTGGTTATAAAACATTATTTGGCTGAGGTTTGACAGTTAATTAATTAATTATCGTGGTGTCCCCCCAACATCAGAGAAACTTTATATCGTCAGCCTCCTAAAACAATTGCCTAAGTCATTTTTTTCAGAAAACACAAAATACTGAACAACATTATATTATATGTATTAATACTTTCATTTCAGGGGTATAATTGAACAATCTGTTTAAATAAGGATGTAGCCGATTTTAGCAGATGCGGCCATCATCCACAGGAGATGTTGAAGGAAAACTATTTGTAATTTTTTTGTAAAAATATGACTTAGGCTAAGAGGCTGATGATATTTAACATAGTTGCATGGCAACTGCATGGTGATTATTAACAGCTAAAGATAAGAGGATTATTTCAAACTGACACAAAGGAACAAAAACAACACTTGGGTTTGGGGACAATTTAGGATTTTGAGGCTTGCATCTTGCCCATTCTACTAATAGGGGAAAACCAACAGAAAGCAGCGTGCAGCTTTAAGTTTCTGCCTGATGATGGCAGCAACACGCTTACCTTCAACACAGCACACGCACATAAAGGCACGCTTTTAGCTTGAGATATGACTTACTTTGAGAACATAATGGAAGAAGCCAACAAAAGAAAGAAAACAAAGATTACTTTGGCGTGGTTGGTAGAGAAAATGAAGAAGGCAAAACAGGCAGCAACAGAACAATGTGCATTGTGGCAAAGGGTTGACAAAATAAAATGACAAAAGGGAAATGAAAGCAATTATTTCCATTTAATTACATATGGGGGAGGCTGATTGAAAATCCTTGGCAGGTAGTCTCTGTGTGGGTGCCTGCAGATAACCTTTGATGCATTGCCGATTAGGACCGCCAGCTCACTGCATTTAAAGCAATGCCGAACGGCAGCTTATCATTCAGAGCAGGCCACTCGCTGTGTGGTAAATTAGCTGAGCTTGGTTAATGTTTTGCAGTCCCTTTCGCCTGTGCGTGAAAGTAAATGTCCCTTTATGATGGTCGTATGACTGTGCAGCGTGGCAACAGTTACAGCCGTTACATTCTTGGCATTTTTTTTCCCATTAACTGTCGTATTCACATATACTGTACAGTTCTCAGTGTTGATTGGGTGGTGGAGAAATGGAAGGATTATGTGCCAGCGTATGCTCGCTCACCAAATCTTTCTATGTTCTGTTCTGGACATAAACAAATAGGCAAATACAGAAGCTGACAGATGGAAATTGCATAATAAATAAATAACAGAGCTGGGTACTTCCGTTAATTGTCAATTCCCATTGATGACGATGCCCACCTTTCGCCACGTGCTTCCGCATATTCTGTAGATGCTTTATGACGTGAAGGCTCACAAAAATACACGGAATGCGAGGGATCGTCTGAACTCACCCCAAACAACACGCGTAAACTTGCTTCAGTCAATGCTCATTCCGTGTATTTCTCCGAAGGTTTGCATCATTGTGTACTAGTCGAAAGGTTGGCATCGTCGTTGACGGGAAATGACGATTAACGATTGAAGACCCTAATTGAGTCATTGAAATATATCGAGATACATATTGAATCGTCTTTTATTGAAGGTATATCTTCGCTTGTGGATTTAAGGGCCGTTAAATCTGCAAGCGAAGGCTTTGGATAAAGAGGGCTGATCTGTGGACTGCTTCTGGGATGCAAGTCTGGACTTGATGAACTTGGCGAAAATGTATGATGGTGTATGATGTTTTAACAATAGCTGTGTAACATCTGGAAAAAAAACAAGTTTGCCTTTTAGTTAACACTGAATCAACAGTGCCTCCGCCTGAGTTAAGTCCACAATAAATTGCACAAACTTGACACAAATCTTAATGGACAATTAATCGAATAATTGATGATCATGCACCTCCTAGTTTCTCTTAAAGCATAAACATTCATTTCAACTTTATGGGATTGAAAATAAAGGTGTGCTTAAGTTCTCTGTGGTGCTGCAATACTCTGGAAGAAACACAGAAAGTGCTGATTCATCCCAAAAAATGCCTGCACAATTGGCAGCATCGTACACGAGAGCGATGCACACATCCAGGGGACAACAATGAAGAATTAATATGGACCCTATTCTTCCCCAAGGTCCTAATCAATTGGTCTGACACAAAGAAGCATCCCATTAAAGCCAAACAATTCTATGCAATCACCCTTTTTCTTGTGCCATGTGCCAACTTGGAATTTCTTTCCTTCCATTTTTTGCTACTTTCTTCCTAACTTTAAAAGAGTCCCAAGTTTGGAACAGACATTCAACTACACAAGTGTGATGTGAGCCAATTATTTGTGTACTTGTGTTTATTTCCACTGTGGGCATTTGACTGAGGGGAGATAAAATAAGCAAGCGGCATGCTGGATTTCATTCAATTTCACCGTAGGAACACAGTGCAGTATACTATACCAGAGACCATTTAGATTCTAGAAGAAGTGCTATTTCACCTTACAGCAATTAACGTCCAGAGTCCATTGTAAAGAAGAAAAGTGTTTGCCAGCTTTAGCAGAATAGTTTTCTTTGTTAGCTGCTTATTTATTGATGCAGTGCAAGGTTATTTACCTGGTGTCCCGCTACCACCATTAAGCCACCATGGATCACTATTAACAGTATGTGCTAACACACTGGACACTGGACTCTCTGTGTGGTCAGTGTGCATTATCAATATAACGCACATAAATAAGAACAAAGTGGAAAACGTATTACTTTCAGCACAGATTATTTTAAGTATTTGGAATACTAGCTGTGTGTATATTTGTGTTATTTGTCTCAAGTGTATGTAATTCTCGAGTGTGTGACAGTGAATGAATGAGGTATAATGTAACAATGGAGCCAAGACTAATGTGTTTTTCCTCGAGGAGTCGCTCAGGTGAACCCGCCACTGCTTCTTCTTCCATTCAAGTCATTTTCAGGCTCGGCTAAGCTAAGGAAGCTAAGCCTCTTAGGAATGCCACTACTTTTCTGACCAAGGCTAAAAGAAAGAATAATGTGGACCATTAACATTAGACCAGTTCAGCCAGAGCTTTTGCTACGGTGCATAAAATATAAATTATTTTGGTGAAACCAACCCTTGCGAACAATAGGTTAGACAAACAAAAACCAGAGAAACTGAAACTACTAGAATCACATATTTTCACACAAATGGTAGGATTTCTGACAAAAGAAACAACACACACTGTATTTAATAAAGAATCCACCCATTCTTTATGTACACATACTGTACTTATCATCAGCGTTGTAGGTAAGCTGGGGCCTATCCCAGCTGATTTTGAGTGAAAGGTACATATACATATATATATACACATATACATATATATATATATATATATATATATATATATATATATATATATATATATATATATATATATATATATATATATATATATAGATATATAGATAGTTATCAAGTCTGAATTACAGATTTACATCTATAGGCAAGCAATCTGTCGTCTTACTTATTAGGCCTGTCAACGTGTTGATGTCACATCCACCATGAAAATTAATGAGCCAAATTATATTGGCAAATAAAAGACTAGATACAAAAAAGGGAACACCAGGTATTTATCAAACTTTATAATATATGCTCTGTTTCCTCATCAATACCTTGGAATGCTACTCCGGAGGTACACTTACTTTTAAAAGAAAAAAATGAGGACCGAACTGAGCCAATTGAACTACTTTGTGGAATTTAGAATAATTTCCTAGTTAATTCTTAGCATACAGTCAGCATTACCTTATGCTATTCAGAACATTAAAAGTTCTGCGCATAAATCTGCATTTACCCTGACAGCTCTGTCTATGATCATGGCTAACATTAATATGTATACCATGTCATAGATAATAACCTATCTCGAGACATTTGGGCTGGGTCCCCCATGCCTCTGGGCCCATCCAGCTGCAGTACCCAGGGGGAAGGCGAGCTGAGAGTGAGTGAGCAGGGTCACCCTCTCCTTCTCTCATTAGTTGGCTAATGAGGCGTGCTGTGGAGCCGCTGTAGAAACATGCAGCCCATAAAACTATAATAGCTACCTTCAAGAGTCAAAACAACATTGTACTAGTATTATGTATATTATGTTTAAGTCTGTGCCTTTGCCATCAGAGGTGTGGCTCGTTATTGTTGGTCTTTTGCATGCATGCAGAGTAACAATAATGTTGCAAAAATGAAAAAAAAAGAAAAAGAAACATCCTGAGATTACTGTCAGTGCATTTGTATTGAATAGAGAAAAAAATCTCTCTCTCCATACCTTTCATTTTATGTCTCCTGTGCTCCACCTTAAAGTTGTGAAGTGTAATTTATTTCAAAGCCACTGGTGGTAAATACAAAATGATGAAAGAAAAAGTGGACTTGCTGACAGGGCTAAAGCTAGACACCCGATATTTGCGACTTAACTTCCAGAAACAGCCATTGTGACCACTGTTC
Organism: Vanacampus margaritifer; assembly: GCF_051991255.1. Taxonomy (NCBI): domain Eukaryota; kingdom Metazoa; phylum Chordata; class Actinopteri; order Syngnathiformes; family Syngnathidae; genus Vanacampus; species Vanacampus margaritifer. The sequence continues at coordinate 17,002,877 of NC_135442.1, forward strand.
TAGTATAGGAAAATGCTAACAAACTGAAAGCACAAATACTTTGATGCTAAATGTATTTACTAGAAAATGTCTAATCAGAATCTACCAATAAACATTTATGCTAAAGATTTACAAAACTCATGTTTCTTTTAAATACAGGTACTTATAAAATAGGTTTTGGCTAAATGTTGGTGTTATGTAATTATCTCCTTGAACGATAGAGAACAGAAAACAATCTGCATCTAATGTACAGCCCTTCAGAATGCAACCACTGGTGATGTGCATTTTTTGTAGCAGATTACATTTGACAGGGAAGGATTTTTTTTTTTTTAAATTTTACAAAAAATATTATTCATCATGTATTTATTGTTGTAAGAGCTCCTCTTAATTTTTTTTGTTGTTGCCATTTTTGCACTTTAATAAGGAAAAAGTACATAATATATTTGGCAGATATCGTATGGTATGCATTTGAATGATGTGTTTGAGGGTGTGTGTGTGTTGGTCCATAGTCAATTGTAAAACTATTGAACATTAGGGATGTAGCGATATCCAAACATTGCGATATGATATTATCACAATATGAACCTCACGATACGATAATGATCACAATATTGTGGGGAGGTGGGGTGCCTGGCGGGCCTGCCGTGCCCCGTTCTGCTGCGTTGGACTTGGGGCGTGGGCCGTGTTGGGGTGGGGGGCGCTCCTGGCTCCTGGGCTTGCTCTCCGGCAGGTGGCCCCTGCGGGGCCCGGGGGTTGTGCTTGCTGTGTCCTGGCCAGGGTCGCCGGCTCCCCTCTTTGGTGGAGGTTTTCATGCATGCCAGATCCACCACACCAGCATCTATCGAAATTCAAACACAATCTGCTTCTTCCTCTGGTCGTTGAATCGGTGGAAGCTGATGTCTGTGGATCTCACTCTGCTTCATCTATCCTTCCTTCCTTTCCTCAGTCTTTCCTTTGGTCTCTTGAGGTCTCCCTAATTTGTTGGAATTTAGATGTTTCTAGGGTTGGTGAAAGATTCTGGTTGGTAACACGGTGGGTAGTAGGTGATGTCTGGTCGGTGCTGGATTTCACTTTCCTTTCTTTTCTTTGATCCTTCCTCGGGTCTCCTGACAACCTCATGACTCTAGCTGGATTCTGAAGTATTCGGTTTAGGTGAACAGTATGGGATTTTCAATAGGTTTTAGGTGAATTAATGAGTACACACATGCAGGCACACATACACCCGCACATGCACATACTCACGCACATACAAAAAAAAAGAAAAAAAAAAGAGCGCAATGATGATGACATGTCGAATTGGTAAGATTACCGAATGAACAATACTGAGCTCTCTCAGGAAAAGTGGGGAAAAAACAATATTGTGGGGAGGACGGCAATATTAAAAATGGTCATGATATTGTAAAAAAAAAAAAAAGAGCTCAACTAAAAAAAAAAAAAAAAGCACAATATTGTGCTTTTGTACATAAACAATAGGGCTGCACAATACTGGAAAAATATGTGATATAGTTGTTGAATATTGCGATAGATATTGTTGCTATATATAACATGTACCTAAAGAAATAACATTTTTATTTTTATATTATTAGTTATTTAATTGTAATTACCCTAGATAATGTTCAACTATTGGTTGGTAATGCATATTTAATTTTGCATCTCACTGGTCAAATTCAGATAAAAGCATACAATTCCATATGACACTTATTGCATGTTTTTGCGATATGCATATTGCATGGGCCAATATTGTGATAGATATATTGTCCAGTTCTAATAAACAACATACAATCTCTAACACTTAATATTAAAAAAGGGCCAAAATGTGCCGTATGAAAATTAAACTGCACTAAAAAACTAACCACCAGAGGGTGCTAGAACTGCACAAATGGAAATCCACTTTTTTTTCTTCTCTTTTTTTCTTTTCTGGGAGAGATGGAAATCAACTTAACATTTTTTAACAGATATATCGCTTTTAATATTGTGACATGACGACGACAATATTGTGGCAGTTTTAATATTGCGATATTAAGATATTGCCGTTATCGTAACATCCCTATTGGACATTGTATGTTTCTGGGGTTTTTGAAAATTATAATCTTAATTTATTTCTCTATGAGCTCTGGGATATTCATTCAGCAACCATTTTGTGAATGTTTGTGCACTATCGATTTAAAATAATGTCCTATTTTTGAAAAAAAAGTGATAGAAATTTTTAAATGTTTTGTTTTCATCCGAAAATAATTGACATATTTTATTATTAAAATAATCTCGAGTTGCAGCTGTACTCTGAATTGATTGAGGATAATTGAGGATGAGAGAATATGCCTCTGAATGCTGTGATCTTCCGTTTTCATGAGTGCTGTGTTGAGCAAAATAACAGTGCCATAGTGGATGTCTGTGGTGATGTAATTCAAATTTCCATAGTTGACATGTTGTTCTTCTTTAGGGTGAATTCAGAGCGCCTCTGCTGTTAAGTAGTGCACAGCATTTTTGCTGAAATGTATCACAACACAATCAACAAAAAATTCTACACAATTGACCAAATTCTTAAGAATCAATGACTCTATTATCCCCAACCCCTAGACGATAATTTACAACAAAATCCGTTTGTTAAGATGCAAGTATAAATTGCCTTAAGACTAATGAGATATGGTATTTTTATGTACTGTATATAAAAATGACTGCCATGTTGTTAGAGCATCTCAGACGCCTGCGGTGGCTTCCCAATTGAAAACTGAAGGTGACATTCAAGAGATAAGAGCATATTGTATCGGAAATCCTCTGAGGGGGAACGCTCTTTTCTTCTGCGCTCCACTCTCTGTCTACTTAAGGCTTTCTTCTCTGTCGCTAAATCCCTAAATAAGCCTTCGCTCCATTAAATCCCATAAATGGAGGGCAGGCTTTTAGTTTAATTAATAAACAGTCAGGTGGTAACACAATCACCTCCATAGTGCATTTGATCAGGTTGAATTCACCTTAACAAAGTGTTTGCTTTATATGCGGAAGATGAAAGGTTAGGTTTTAGAATAGCCCAAATTATTTGACACCGCCACTGTATGTTTCTGTCACAGCACGGACAACAACACGGGTGGGTAATGTTGGGCAATAAAATATTACCACTGTGCCAGATTATTGCATTAGATCTTTAGAATCTAAGGAACTCTCGGCAGATTTATTATTTATTTTATTTATTTTTTATTATGGATTGACATGACAAAGCAATATAAATGTGTAAATGTGGTGACCATCATACCACAATTAATGCCTACATAGAGCTATCTACTACAATGAGGAGACTTCTCACTAGATGGCAGTGTAGTCGGATATAGTACAAACCGGATCTTATCATGTATGCAGTCCTCATAAAACAAACAACCATCCAGAAAATAACACAACATGACGGTGAGTCAATTGTGGATCTGACGCACAAGAAACCAGAAGCAGGAGTCGGTTATGGGTTCTGACTCAGATATTAACAATCATAACATTTGTGCGTGTGTATTCAGTGTGGATACATTTGTTAGATCCCGTCGTCAACATTAGGAAAGACTATATATATATATATATATATATATATATATATATATATACAGTATATATATATATGTATATAGAAATATATACAGTATATATATACATACACATGCCTTTGCAGCATGAGTCACAATTGCATTGCGTCAATGATCACTTTAGAGTTAAGGCAGTGGTTAACTTCTGACACTTTAACATTTTGACAATTATACAACAGTTAATAAAATGTATTGAGCAGTAAAATAAATTACCTGGGCCCAGTATTTAAAAAATTATAATCCAGATTAAATTAATCCAGATTTCCAAAGGATCAGAAGTTTCTATCCTGGTATTTCAATGATGAAGGCAGCTCTCAGGTATATTATGTTTAAAATACTGGTCCCTAATGATTTGTACCTTAATCTGGTTGAGCAGTGTCTCAAGGAATGAACATGATTATATTGGATACATTACATGTATGTTTTATGAAGTGGCCATCCTGATTCATTTTGGCACATTTTGTCATTTTAAGAACATTAGTAGATGTATTAGTAGTAGATGAATTAAATAAATACACTGTCACGGATATACCAATAAGAGTTATTCTCGTACAGTTAGTCACACTCATTTCTCACTATTACTCAGGTGTCAGGATTCATGTTTGCTTGCCGTTGTTATTGCTGAAGCACACAGATGCAATTTAGCAATTCTTTTTTTTTTTGGCTTGATTTGTATTTTTTAACACTTTCTCCTCTTATGACTTATCTACTTGGCCTGAGGATGTGGGTGATTGCTACACATTTTCTTACAAGCACACATACATGATTATAATCAGCACTGCACCTTAAGAGGTAAACACCTAATTCCCCGTCAATTCGGATATTTCCTGGCACAGGGTAAACATTTCCGCCTATCTCTTGCACCTCCCTCTGGCCTCATGGACATGTAGGTGCCAATGATTTGTTAGAGACATCAGCCTTTCCCATCACTGAAGCCCACCAAACCGTGATACAGATAAAGGCACAGCAACAACATCCAACGTCATCATTTCTAATGCCAAACAGCCAATTACTATGGTCTTCAGTGTGACAAGAAAAAATAAGATGTGTCACTGCAGCATATAAAAGCATCCTCATAGTACAGCGCACATTGAATTGGGCAGCATTTTATACAAGTGGCACTTCTTCTGTAAGCATTAAGGACGTTGATAAGTGTGTGGGTGTGCAGTGACGGCGCGTCACTTCTGGTTTCCTCTGCTGTCTGTCTACCACTCTGCTGCCTTCCTTTTATTAAACCTTTGGAGCAAACCTAATTTCACACGCTAAATGCATTATCCTAATCAACACTGATGAGTGTGCGTGTGTGCGCATGTGTGTGTGTGCTTTCAGTCTCACACAACAATGTGGTTTCAAATGATGTTTGTTCTAGACAACTTGCTCCCACCTCCCAAATGATAATGGATCACTATTTGTGCAGACACGTGAGAGTGATGAAGGCACCTCTCAGGCACGGCTTCTCGCCATTTCACTTCCAACATGTCATATTAGAAGTGGCACGGGAAGCTGATAATGTGGGACTACCCAGGAGGCCAAAGTCCCTCTGCCACAATCCCCACCCCACCCAAGTAAGTTGTAGAAATGCCTGAAATCAAGAGAAATGGGCTGTCAGTACTACTTACGGATCTAGTCAGCTGGCCTCTGGTCAGAATACAAATAATGATAGATGTTGTTAGTTAAGTGACTTACTAATGATCTACAGGTAGGTCACCGGAGCCTCTAAACTCCTACAAATCAAACAATCCATTTTTTTTTGTCCAAAATTTTAGAAAGAATCTGTAAGGAGTCATGCAACTAACCTACACATTGGTCATACACTCTGACAGACTGTAATAATCTCAGTGAGCATTTAAATTATTAACTCACTTTTTGTGTATGTGTGTGTTTTTTGTTTTGTTTTTTCTTTTTGGTCATACGAAGCATAAAGGCTAGGAAAAGTAACCATAAACATATAACTACTTTGAAGCGCCGTTTATTGCAGGGGATATGCTCCAGAGCCACATGTGAAGAAACGTGATTTGAAGAGACTATATTTTTTTGTTCTTAGTTTTATCCCTCCTATACAGCACATTAAAACACATTTAAACTTGGCAAAACACATGTCTTAGAAGTATAAGACTTCGCAGGAGAATATCGGTGCCTGTTGGCGCCTTTTCGGCAGCATGCTTGAACCAGCATTGATTTTAATTGGGGGAATGTCATGCTTGTGTTTTTTTCACAGCCCCATTTTGAACATTGGAGATGTCTGCGCTGTTGGACAGTCTACGTTGGTGCGGCTGAATGGATGGCTGATGGAGCAGAAGATTAGGAGAGACAAGCGTCAACGCGGAACGCAGAGGTGGATGTGAGATGTGGAGAGGAATAAGTTTGGTCCGCATTGTTGGCAGGAAGTTGGATTCATTCCCAGTGAGGGTTGGACTCCACCAAGACTGCCCTATGTTACAGATTTTGTCCATAACCTTTATGGACAAACAACAGAGAACAAGGTTTGGTTTCGGTTTTTAACCGACTGCAACGAGAGAGGAAGATTTCTTTACCTAAAAGTGCGTTCAGAAATACACTTTAAGCACACTCTGCTCCACTCTGACCAGTGGTGTAGTGGTCCTTGTAGAAGTGGGTATACGCTACCTAAATTTTCATCATTTTATTTTTAGTTAGTCCAGAAAAACGTCCTGTTTTACAAACAGAGACATGTAAGGAAAAATCCGTAATTTCTACTTGCTCACAATAATAGAATTATCATGACTTGGTTACGAGCAGGTTGCAATTATTACTGGTAACACAAGCAAGCCCGAATTAACGTAAAATGTACTGGTATTTATCATGAGACGAGAGAATATTTAGTGAACAATGAACAAAAATACCGAAAAACAGTCACTATGAGCCCTCAATAATGTTTTAGGCCGAACCTTAAAGTATTTGTCCTCATTCTTGTGTTTTAACTTACTTTAGAATCAACTACCAGCCTAGCTACTACAAAACTAAACTTGATTATGTACTAGTGTTTAACCGGTGGCGCCCTCTCCAGGGATTGAACCCACACTGTGAGCAAGTCTCCGGTGTATGAGCACAAAGTGCATCCGTTGAGCTAAAACGCCGGGTTCACTGTCACAGCTCAGGACAGTATTTAAAGGATTAGTTTCCCCGGGACGAACTGACCAACTCTGCCGCCGATTGGCTCATCAGTCCTCATGCCTAAAGTTAGCTAATCTAATCAGCGAAGGCAAGGGGTACTAGCCAATTAGTGGCAAAGGAGGTTGGGCCATGGATTCACCATCCTTGAATAAAAAAATGGGTAATCCTCCTATATATTACTAAACGGTGCGCATCAGGGGTGGATTTAAAAATGTATATACGCAGTACTGACTGAAAAATAAGTGGGCATACGTCATATACCCGCGTAAACCATAGGCTACACCACTGACTGACCACTGGAAACTTGAGGCTCTGGGCGATCCACGTTAGGCAATACAGATGGAAGCGCTTCCAGAACAAGGTGTTGATTGGATGCATTCAGAGCTTGTGTTGTCTTAACCTGGAAGACGTTCTTCTTTGTGCTACCTCGTCGACTGCTAATGCAGCGGCGTAGAAGAAGTAGTAGAAGCTATGGTTGGATTTTGCTTCCTGTCTTGTGTTAAATGAAGCCTAGCTTGATGTTGAGAATAAATAGAGAGCATAGGTACAATCCAACATGGAGTGAGTTGCCATGGCTGGAGTGCGACATATTGCTACTCTACAGGGCAAGGACTGACTTGTTTAGACAGAAATAAAAGCAACAGCTGTTTAAGTGCCTTTTACAACACGCATGTACTTCTTGCAGTCTGTTCTGCAGGTGCTTTTACGAAGTCAACCTTTGCTTCGCATTCAGCTCTTGAGTCATGAGGTGATTCTGCAAATACCTGCAGCCAAACAGGCTTTTTGGCCCTCCAAGGTGTGCATTTTTAATAGGGCATGACTCACAGAGATAGCCTTTCTACTGAGGTTGCAGGAATGTACTTACAGCATGATGCTGACCTATTACACTTACAAATAAAAAAAAGAAAAGAAAATCACAAGTTGCATCAGCCAAACTTCTCTTCAGTTCTTATGTTGTGAATATAGCTATGGGTTGGCGTGGATGATAGGAAGCTTGTGCACAGTGCAGTGGCGGATGTACTGTATATAATGATCATGAATAACTGTTATTGGAGATTATATTTTGCTGCTGTAGAATAAAACTATAAAAATAATAACACTTAGCTTTAGCCTTAGCAAACAATATCGAAAAATGACCTGATAAATGGCTCAATGGCAGCATGCATAATTGTGCACGTAAGCTTTATTGCTTCAAGCTCGACTGCACACTTGAATTTCCATTTCAATGTGCCGTACTTGCACACATAGATAAACACATACGCACACGCATGCATTGTATGCTTCAGGTCTCGTCACGGGTGAGAGCATTGTACAATGACATCCAAGACAGGGTGACATGTTTGACAGTTTTTTTCCAACTAATATTCAAAGCATGTATGGAGCAAGAAGGAGGACATAAGATGTTAGGGAAAGATTTCCTGTAACATCCAAACATATCAGCCAATGGCTACCATTTTATAAATTATATTTACCACACGAAATGTTCCCTGTCATTAGAGCCAAAATCCATTGACTTAAATTAAGTAATGTGTTTGTTTATGTAGTTTACCACCACTTGCTCTGAATCATTTTAAATGCATTTATAGACATGCTATATGTAGTAATAATCTAGCAATGCACTATTGTGCATTAATCTCATACTGTAGTGGTATATTGAGGTATACATCTTCAAGGTTTATTACCAGGGGTGCACATAAACAGTGCACAGGTGCGCATGTGTTCTGAAAACAGTCATATACGCCAGATTCAATTGCCTCAGTGCACATTTGCGTTCCAAATGTATTGCAGCAAGGGACGTCTGTAATTGCATCAATGACTTCAAGCAGAGCAGCCCTTGGAAAAATCAAGTTAGCAGCTGCAATGGTTGATTCCTATGGTCAACTTCAGAATAAAAGACTAATAAAGACTACTAAGACTACATCAATGTTCAAGACCATTACTTGAGAAGCTTTTATTTTGAAGTGGCCATCATGGCATGGACAACAAAGGTCATGGTGGCCATCTTAAATTTGTTGTCTCTTACGGAAAGTGCTAGCTAGACTTGAGCGGTACATGTCGGCTGTGGCCGAGCGGCTGAATGTGGGTACGATAACAACGGGACAGTCATCTAGGTCTCGTTAAGTCACGGCTTTGACACTCTGTCAAAATACATCCTCACATGAAATTGGCCTGTGTTACAAAAGCGATTGGGCAGAACTGTGCTAAAACAGCTGAAGCTGCCATGTGGAAAAACTCAAATGGTTGCCAAAATCCACACCAACATGCTAACTTAAATGTGTGAAATATAAATGTAATGTCTTCCTTTTATAAAGCAGTAAATTGTATTGCCACTTATGTGGCCCTAGTAGAGTTTGTTATAAAAATTAAAATTTAAAACTGCATGGTGAAAAAATGTTTTAGTTACAGTCAATCAAAATGGTGTATCGCCACATAACATTAAATACCGATTTAATCAACATTCACACAAAAACATGTCTACAGTGTGCAAAGTTTTTTTTCTATATTTTTAAAATGTGCTGACATTATAAGCATAATTAGCTCTGCCCACTTGCTCAATTATCTGGAGATGAGGAAAGGGCGAGAAAGGCCCTACCCACATGTGAATACATTATTCAGTCCTGTCACTCTTCCCAAGCTGGCATCAGAGAAGCACTTAAATAAAATATTGCAGTGAATGGGAAATGGCAGAAAGAACAGTGGGAAGAGAATATTGTATGTTATGTTTGTGCTCATTAAGTAAAAATGTGATCAAACTCCTTACCTGTTTGAGTTTTTTCAAGTCTTCATCCAGCTCAAGATTGTCCAGTATAACTGCCACAAAAAGACTGAGCAGAATCTAGAAAGCCAAAAAGGGAGTGGAGGGAGAAAATGAACACATGATTTTACAATGTGAGTTTTTTTTTTTTCAAAAGCACAATCAGCCTCCGTAATTTAGGCCCAAGCCTACGGTGAGCCTGTAAAAAAACGCACAAGAAGTCATGCCAGACAGATTCCAGAAGTCTGTTATTTGGGTTTGAAGTGGCCATTTCGGGTCATTGTCGCCATTTCTAGGGGTCCTTCAAAATAATTAATTCGATTTGCTGCTCGCTCCATCCTCAAAGACATCCTGTCTGTCTGGGATGAGGAGTTGTGAGTCATCAGGACACTTCCCAATATTAGGAGGACAAACACTAAAATGTCAGCACTTCTCACGTCTCCAACTGATTGGCTGTAAAGCTCGAGGAAGCATAACAGGGTGATGAAGCAGTAACTAATTAAATGCCTAAAGATAAGAAAACAATTCATGGAGCTTGCTCGCCATTTGTTTGCTTTTATGCTGCTTACAAATAATGTTCATTCAAATTAAATGTCACCCTTGTTTTCCTATGTAATTTTTTTTTTGGTCAAGTCTGCTTTAGTGGACTCTTTTTTATAGTTAGGAACTTATTGGAACATTTAAAAGCATTTTGGATTTCAATATTAATAGGGAAAACAAATTGAAACTCAGATTAATGTGAAGGTTTACAAGTTTGATACTACACTTCTGAGCTCACTTAAGGTTTAACTACAGGTTTAACTACATGCCAACTACAGGTTATTCATAGAGTGGCTGTAAATAATGATTAATTTAGTAATACATTTTGACTATATTTTTTCTCTTAAATTGATTATGATCCAGTTACTGGTTAAAGCTTGGACCATGAATGTAGATCACTGTTTTCCAGTCAAAGTAAAAATGGATGTTCCATATGTCTGTAGTGTATATATGTGTATTTTGTTCAAACACAAAGATAATCAGTCCGCTTTCATGGAGGTCTACGCAAATCAGAAAATATTTACTTTCGTTAGGCTGAAATCAGAAGATTTGGACAATTTTAAGGTAAACGATTGTTCTGAATGATTAACCATTATCAAAACAGTTTGATCATTGATTCATTTTGACACCTCTAATCTTTTGTTTGTTTGTTTTGACTTTGTTATCAACTTTAAATTACAGCAGCACATTAATAGTCTTACCAGGGTAGCAAACAGATGGTAGAGAATAAAGTAAATGGCCACGACTGGAGCCCACATGTGACCTACTGCGACCAGGGTCTGGTCCATGACATCTACCCAGCCCTCCTGCGTCAAGATCTGGAACATGGACATGAATGCCTACAGGGACGGAAGATAAGGTAGAAGGTGAGAGTGTGAAGAGGCTGGAGGGCAACACAAGGTGAAGATGTAATGCATATAATGCATCTTGCTAACCACTTTTTCCACCCTGCCATTGTGAGATTTAGAAGCATAATCATCGACTGCACGTAGAGGTCAGAGAAAGCTAGGACACTGATGCACGCCTGCACTTTCTTCTTCACCGACAAATAGCAACCTCAACTCCCCGCTACTCGCATTCTTACTCCCACAGTCCAATCATGGCAAATAATGATACAACCTACAGGTCTGCCAGCACAGGAGAGATACTAACATGACAAACGTGTGGGTGTGAGCCACACAGAACAGACAATATTTCAGTGGCTTCTGTTTATCCGCAAACAGTCTTGATAAGTGAAATAATATAGAGTATTAAAAACAAAACTCTTAAAAAATTAAGATTGTCATATTCCTGAATTTGCTTTCATTGTTATTTTACCTCAAAAAAGATAAATAAAAAATTGAGACACAACTGATAGAATAAGTAAAAACATTAAAGAAAAAAAAGGTCACAATTTCACAAGAAAAAAAGGCATATATTTGGAAACATAAGAGGAAAAACATCCTAATTACAAGAAACCAAAACGTTTTAATGAAGTTATAATTTCATATGGAAAGACTTCATTCTCAGAAAATATAATTAGAATTACAACAAAGGGCCAAAAACAACACTGAAGTAAAAATATATACTGGTAGAAAGTTATGCTTTGACGAGAGAAACTTATAAATTGTGAGAATACATTTCTAAGGTTACAGGAATAAAGTCATAATTACAAGAATTAAGTCAAATATTTAAAGTTAATATAAAGGTAATTCTACTATTACAAAAATAAAATAAAGAAAATATATATGAGATAAAAGTCAAGACTTTGCTACAATAAAAATTGACAACAATGAGGTAAAAAAATATAGAGATTTAAAAAAAAGTCATACTTTCACAAGAGAAACTTATAAATGGTGAGAACAAATTTCTAAGATTACAGATATAAAGTCATGATTACAAGAATTAAGTCATATTTAAAGTTATATTTAAAGTTATTATATATTTACTTCAACTAAAAGTCAGAGTTTTGCTAGACTAAAATTTGAAAAATAAGGGCCTACTTTACAAGATAAAATATCACAATTCTGTATCCCTGGAGATTTCAGAGGGATGCCTTCCCCCTCAGGGGTAGAGCGAGTTGTTTTCCTTACCCGAGGGAAAGTTGTGAAGCGGTCCAGCTCTTCCACAAAGCAGAACATTTGCAGACTGATGGCCGACATGACGATGAGGAGGCTGGCTGTGAACACCACCAGGCTGCCTAATTTTTTTCCCGGTCCAAATATTTTATAGACAAAGTCTTCTAATGCTGGGGAGATCTTTATCAAACGCACCACTCGAAGGACCTTCGGAGGAAAAGATTTGTCTTTAATGTGAATACAATGCAAAAAAAATAAAATGTATGTGAAAATGCAATTTAAAACTAGGCAAAACATTTAGAAACTGTAGAACTGAGTGAGTATAAACATGCCTGAACATAACATCGACGAATGATCATAATATGCTGAAATGCTAATCTGCAAATAAAATAATATCTTCAGTCCTGCACAATTGCGCATAGAACTTGTTCACAACATGTAGTAAAACTTGATTTATAGGCTTTTTCATAGTGCAGTTATCACATTGTAGTGCACTGTCACAACACATTTATTGTTTATATGCTACGCTGCCACCTCTTGTTGGCGGAGTGATTTCAGAATGACAACAGTAAGAGATTGGCAGACTTGCTGCATAAACGGCATGAAAAAAATTGAGGAAATAATGTGTTGTCCTCGTTTCCTAAGCGCTGAAAAACAGGACAAATGGCAATGGGTTGCCATGACATAGTAAAGAAGGAGCCATGATGGATGGTGAGCTCCTCTACGCTAAATATATGAGGAATGTGCTTGATTTTCGCATTTTTTAAATAAAAAAATTAAAGAATATAATGATAGTATAGTCACATATGCTTTACTTGTATCATGTTTCCTCCTCCTCATTATAAGCAAAGCCAGGGCTTTCTTTACATTGTAATTACTTCACGCCCAAACCAAGGGGCATCCGGCTACTTTCTGTTCAGTAGCTTAGCGTTCCAGTACCAAATATGGCCACACTTGCAGACTTGGGTTTGTTTTAGCTTTTCTTCAAAATGTATGCCCTTTGAATGAGATTACTGTAATATGGCAGATAAACTGTTTTCCTGCTATCAATCACAAGCTATAAATTAAATGCGAACAATGGCATCCCTGTACTCGAACAATGTTCCTGGCCCCTTGCAAGACGTTGAAATGATTTGCATGAAATGTAATTGCATGATGTATTGTAACACATTGTCGCTGTCACAGACATCCGATTCATTTTAAACCAATATTGGCTGGAAATCAGCACACCCCGTCACCCCGCAACACTTGAAAGGTCCGAGAGTCATCCAGTGCTTTGCCTTTCTGAATGAATCAGACTGACTGAGCTGTTGACTCACGCCAGTAAAGAAGTCATTGCAATTCTGAGCACACAGAGAGAAGAGGGCTCAATTGGCTGATTAAAAATCATTCTATGCTGTGTCAAAGCTGATAACTGAGGCTGGAGAAGCATGTGACATTTTGTTAAGACTGAAAGAGCATTTGGTATGGTGAATACAACACCACTCAATTTGACAGAAAAGAACTGGAGAGTAAAAATACTATATATCTTAGCATTTTGTCTTATGCTATTGCCAGGGAGTATGTTTTATTGCTGCCAGAGACTTAATGTTAATCATTTGTGACTAAAATGGCATCATGTCAATCTGTGATGTAAAGTACATGGAATTAAATCGGTGGACAACTTGCAATGACCATGAATGATACATTCATTAAAGGTCATTTTAGGGAAAAATTACCATATTATCTTGGGGTGTTTGAATACTCCTTTAAGCACCAGTAAGGAAAATTGGTTTGACGGGTGGACGTACTTTAAGTCATACACGGACATATTGGTGGTTTAAGACAGAAAATACATGAAGCTTTGAATTGGCATTTGTGATAAGTGTGAGGAGCTGTAGTTTTTTTCCAAACACTGATTAGTAGCCAAATGTAAACCAAGTTCATGCAGCTATTTTAAAATGGGCAAAAGCTCTCATAACCATTGCATGAGAATATGCATGGCAATTGTGAACAGCAGCTGTTGAGAAGGAACAAGAGAGCCACAAGGGCAGCTTGTATGGTCAGGGTTCATTAAAGACCCATCAAGAAGACCTTCCTTCCTCCCCCTCTTCCAATTGTCCACGAGCTTTTCATTGTCAGCACACATACAGCAAAGCCTGTAAATCCACCTAGTCACTTAGGCTATAGGCTTGAAATTAGTTGTGTAAAACCACACAGTGCTTGGTGATACATACAGTACACAACTAGTCCAAGTAACAAAAGTTGAATATCCTCAAGATATGCACAAACACGATCGCCGCTTAAACAGTATACGAGTGTGTGTGAATGATTTCTAACCTGAAAATAGGTGAACTGGGAGTGGTAGAGATCTGGGTAGATGTGCAGGGTAGTGCCCACCACCAGCAACAATTCAAACTTGTGCAGGGAAGAGCTAAAGTAGCCAGCAAAGCCCAGACACCATATCTTTAGCAGAGCTTCCAGGTCAAACAGAACAGTGAAGGCCACCTAGAATTCAACAAACACAGAAGTAGAGCAGCATAATACCGACATAGAGACACACAATATTAGAGATTCAGCATAATCCCATCCTTTCAGTACGACAGTAATATTAATCAGTCTTTGAAGAGGATAAATAATATATGCCAGTGGGGACTGTTATACAGCCAAGAGAGAAAAATTAAGAGATTGCCTTGTTTTTGTGTCTTGTTCATTTTAATGTCTGGTTCCACTAAAAATGTATCAAGGGACTAACTCACAAAAAAAAAAAAAAACATAGAATGTCGAAAAGCATTGTTTTTGACAGTGCAATGTCTTAGCTATTTATGTACAAACATGTGAAGTGAATTTGGTTATTATCAAGAAAGCCTTTGGAAAATGTCTCAATCAGCTATTACATTCAACTCTTATGAGCGTTTTTTGTTGTCAATGCTATATTGGTCCAACCAAATGTACCTTTAGTTGTACTCGGCATTCAAAATGAACAAACTGAAGAAACAAGAGTGGTCTCTTAATTTTTGTCATGGCTATTAGGTCTGTCTACATGTGTTGCAGCACCATTTGTGTTCAGGTATCTGATGCTTTTCAAAATGTTCTTTGCAATAATGTTCTATGTGCCCCTACTAGCATAAACACAGTATTCTGATTAATATTGTATTTGTAGAATAACAAGTAAGCAGAAAATACACATCTTACCTCTGCGAGGTAAAATTCGTCATAGTGCCTGCGGTGGTTCTCGCCTTTGTAATAATTGCTTGCAGCAACGATCACGTCAACGGCAACCATACTCAAGATGAACATGTGGAACACAGACGAGCGCATCAGTTGCTGTGGAAACAAATAAGTGCAAAATGCAAGAACTGTCATTTTAATTTGCGTTCCATTTCAGTTCACGTTCTGGCTTCCATGTAAACCAACCAAACGATGCTAATAATATATAATACACACAGGAACAATATTATCCATATGCTACAATGTGTATTGGAAAATTGGCAAACCAGCAGGCAGACTGCTGGAAAACTCAAAGCAATCAAGAGGCTTTTCTGAAAACAACATCCAACTAGACAACAAAATCAGTGTGTATTCACACCAGCGGAAACAAGAGGAGAAAGGGGCAATCACTGTGTGTTATTTCTCGTGGGACGTGCCGTGGAATTGAACGCCTACAAGATGGAAACAATCGGGACACAAATAAAAAGTGATGGAGGAAACACGCACGCACGCACACACACAAACACAGCACTTATTTAGACAAAAGGGCGAAACTTTCTGTGTTGGTTCGGAAACAATTTAACAGATGTGATCACGACCTTGGATGGACTCCATGTGTGTGGCAAGAGGGGAAACAGATTGTGAGTGGATAGAATGCTCATCCTAAAAAATACAAAATGTTTGAAAGATGAGAGGAAGATGAAATGTTTAGGCAGACCAAATAGGCCCAAGGGAATGGGACTGCTGCCACCAATCCACCTACACAGCAGAAACAGTGATCTAATGATATCGTATCTCCACTTTTATGATGGTTTTGACTTTTTAACATTACATCCTACATTATTTTCCTGCATGAATATTTAAAGTGTGTAGACCACCGAAAATACATGTTTTATAACGACATGTTGGAAAATAAAGTTCCCTCAGTGGCCTGCCAGAACAGTCTTTCAAAGAACATACTTCTGCTTCAAAGCACTCATCTCCCATGCACATTGTTTTGAAGACAAACAAAGAATTCTAAAGCCATGCACTCACTTTTACTTTGTTTTTACGAACCATTTTTTAACCGTTTGGAGAAGGTGAGTGACAATAGCCATATACTGTGACTGAGTCTACAAGTGGACATAGAAAGCCACTACAGTGCATCGCTTTGTGACAGCTGCGGCTGTTTGAAAGTGTGATATAAATAAAAAAAGACTTGACTTGAACCCCCGCCCATTATAACACATACATTTATATTTATATTATTATTTTTAAATTAAATGTACTGTACATAAAAAAAGAATCTGCCTAACTGCAAGTATTCAGGGCCAATGTATAAGCATTTTTTGTACACTGACATTCAGGACAACATTTTGAAATTAAACGTACGCGGTGAAGGCAATAAAAACATGAATTTTGTTTGTTCGTCGGTGCTAGTTCATCTATCTAATCACTAGGGGTGTGTATCCCTCCATAAAAGACAATTAGATAAGTTTGTGTATAAGTGGGGTGCGAAATGATTCCAGGACGGTTCAATTTGAAAGTGGAAGGATTCGATTTTGGAACAGCTCAGTTCGAGAGGGTACCTTTTTGTTGTCATTTTATATTTGAATAAACTTGTCAGTACTGTAAATGTACTGTTTCCTTCTAAGATGTATCTCTCCTGTAAAAGATGATTCGATTTGTATCACAATATATTTCAAAGTGGAATGATTTGATTTGATTCTAGCCGATGCACTTGCATCTTTTAAATCGTTTACGGTTCAAACTGATGTCTGCTACACCCCTACAAATCCCGTTTGTGGAGTGTTTTCATGAAATACTTGCTGTTGTACAGTTTTGGTTGTCAAAGGAAGCTTCTGTGGTGCTGAAGCCAAAGAGACGCAGGAGGAGTGTCACAAAAGACTTTACTGAACATCACATCACTCAACAACCAAACAGGAAGTCTGCCACTCTAACTCCTCTCTCGTGAACACACTCAACAGATGTTAGTTCCGTGTTAGAATTATGTCAACAAGCAGCACACAGCCCCCCCCCACACACACACCGAATTCACGCATTGTCAAAATCGACATGTCTATGCGGAACAACAACCCGACCACGGTGGGTGTGAAACAAGGGGGTTGGGGAAAAGGAGGGGCACCTGGATCCGTCTCAGCGAGGGGCGGAAGGTGTCGACGGGGTTAAGGTGACCTCAGTAGCAGCCAGGGCAGCAGGTCCAGGAGGATAATCCCGGCGTGGGGCCAAGGCCAATTCCAAAGGCCCAGAAGTGTCCACATGGGCAGGTTTAACCCTGTCAATCAAGGGTCTCAGGCATACTGCCAAAGTCAATGACAAGATCCTTATCCCCAGGCTGCAGGACTCTGAACGGCCCGTCATACGGGGGGCGCAGCGGACCACAGTGCGCGCCATGGCGCACATAAACGAATTCCGCCGTGCGCAGGTTAGAGCGGATCTGGATAACGTGGGCGCCACGCTGTGAAGTAGGGACCGAAGAGAATGTGCTGAAAGTCTCCAGCAGGGAGGAGCGTTGCCCAACAGGTGACCAGGGCACCGTGGCATCCAGGATGAACTCGCCCGGCACCCGAAGGCCGTAAACAAGTTCAGTGGAAGAAGCCTGCAGGTCCTCCTTGTAGGCACATCTGAGTCAGAGCATCACCCACGGGAGCCTGTCCACCCAGTGGCCATCTGTCAGGCCGACACGTAGGGCTGCCTTCATCAAACGGTGGAAACGCTCACACAACCTATTGGCTTGAGGGTGATAGGCGGTGGTTCGGTGCAGCTTGATCCCCAGACCATCGGCGACAGCATTCCACAGCTCCGAGGTGAATTGAGACCCTCTCAGAGGAGAGGTTCGACGGGGTGCCAAAACATGCAACCAACGTGGCGATGAACGCATGGGCTACCTAGGCAGATGCTGTCTGAGAGTAACAGCCTCAGGCCAGCGGGTCGTCTGGTCCACCATGGTTATAAGGTAGGTGAACCCATGAGATGGAGGAAGCGGGCCCACCAGATCGACGTTGACGTGGTCAAACCTCCTTTCAAAAACATAAAAAAGCTCAAAAGGGGCGATGCACTTTAGCCCGCTGACAGGCTACGCAAGAGTCCACCCAGGAGTGGTTGTGCATCGCTTCGAAAACAGCCCGACGCCAGTTCACAGGAACCAGTGGGCGAGGCAGGTCAGTTAAAAGATTACACAACATCTTAACACCTGATGACTCCCCCACCGGCACCTCCTCCAGTCGTAACTCAGAGTTCCAACCACCGCTCTGGAGAGGCAGTCCCCAACCACGTTGGAATTGCTTGCGACATACTGGATGTCCGTGGTGAACTCCGAAATGAAGGAGAGCTGGCGTTGCTGACGAGCGGACCACGGTTCCCCCACCTTGGACATGGAGAACGTCAGGGGTTTGTGGTCCACAAACGCCATTAAAGGGTGGTCTTCCAGCAAAAGAACAGAAATGGCTGATCGCTAAGAAAAGGCAGCGGGGTTCCCTGTCAAAAGTGCTGTATTTACGTTCCCTGAGGGACAGCCGACGGCTAAAAAAGGCTATGGGGCTGCCAGGCTCCATCCACCCATTGTTCATGCACTGCACCAACAGCCAGATCCAAGGCATCTGTTGTAATTGTGACCGAGGCCGCCGGTGATGGGTGAGCCAACATTGTGGCACAGCTCAAGACAGCTTTGATATTGTTGAATGCGGCCTCTGCATCGGTCGTCCACACAATACGCTGGTTAGGGGACTTGCCTCTTAGAGCCTCATAGAGCAGGTGCATGATGTGGGCCGCCTGGCGGATGAAACGGAAATTCGTGGAGTGCTCAGGAACTCAAACAGCCCAAACGGAGTCACCACAGCCGTTTTGGGGATATCTCAGGTATGCACCGGGACTTGATGGTACCCACAAACAAAGTCCACTTGGGAGAACAACTGCTTGCCCGCTAGGTGCGCAGAGAAATCCTGGTTGTGGGGAACAGGGTAGCGGTCGGGCGTGGTAGCATTGTTAAGGCGGCAGTAGTCACCACACGGCTGCCACCCGCCATCCGGCTTACACACCATGTGGAGAGGAGAGGCCCATGGGCTATCAGACGGCAAAATGATCCCCAGGCGTTCCAAGTTTGTAAAATCCGACTTAGCGACTGCCAGTCTGTGAGGGCGCTGGAACTTAGCATGGATGGGGGCCCCTTCACTGACAATATGATGCTCACCTCCATGTTTCGTTGTGGCAGCGGAGAACGTAGTCAAACTGGGGAACTCGTTGAGGAGGCGCTGGAACTTGTCACCCCCGGAGAGTGAGTTGGAGAGAGTGTCATCTCCTCGCGGATACAAGGTATTGAAAATAAAGTTTGTGCTTCCACCAACCGGCCCCTTTCGACATCCACCAGCAGACCGTGTGCGCACAGAAAATCAGCACCAATGATGGGAAAGGAGTGACAAAGTCTCATGAGTAACGTCGGTCACCAAAACACAAGTCTACTGTATTTGTGCCATAAGAGCGAATAGGAGTGTCGTTGGCAGAAGACAAGGGTGGGCCATGCGTCCCGCCGGCAGCGTTGCTTGCTGAGGCCGACAGCACACTCCTCGTGACGAATCACACAACTCTTGCAGCAATAGCACTTCCTAGCGCCAAAACAACATAGTAGTAGCCCATGTCATCATCAGTAATACCGCGCAGCGAGAACTGAGCTTCCGCCTGCGTAAACCAGGCAGCCGAGGACGTCTCCCAAAACCCCAGCAGCTTGAGAAGAACGTTATTTGTCGCCATGTCCGGTCCAGTTACTGCGATTTCAGAACTGACGTCAGGGTCACCAGTGTGGTGCCGAAGCCAAGGAGACGCTGGGGGAGTGTCACAAAAGACTTTACTGAAAATCACATCACTCAAAAAACAAACAGGAAGTCCATCACTCTAACTCCCCCCTCGTGAACACACTCAACAAACATTAATTCCGTGGGGAAATTATGTCGAGCACCACACACGCAGTAGATGTTTAAGTTAGCTGATGCTAAAACTGCACAGCTCTTATTTGCATTATTAATCAAGTATTTAATGCCTTTTGCCTTGCTAAATGCGCCATTTACAGTATTTATGTCATAAATGCACTACTCTGTTGATTTGTTTTTCTTTTTAGAAAGCATAGACTCACACAGAGGTTAGGCTGACTGAGATTGGACATGACAAAGCAGTTTGACATTTCCAGGAGCCAGACGCTCTCCCCCATGGGTCTTTTGCCTGAAATGAATGTGTGTAGGTGCGTTCGTGCGCGTGCATGCGTGTGTGTGTGTGTGCAGGTGGCCAAAGAGGAGATAGAGGAGGACTGACAGAAAGGGCCCGCTTGACCGCATGAAACACTTGCTTTTCTCAAAGTACTGACTCTGGCCAGATTCTATGTCAGCTTTGGAGAATCGCCCCGCTAAGACGACCTGGGCCTCCTCGCTGGAGAGCAATGTGCAATCGCAACCTTTATTAAGGGGGCGGGGTGCAGTGTGCACATCAAGCTCAAAGAACAACCCTTTTATGTTGTTCGTGCATTCCCCCTTTATTTCCTTCCATCAACTGGTGAAATACCCGTGCACCTCTTCACACAATACTTCAGTCTCATCACTTTCTTCACATCATAACCATAACATAACATCATAACCAAAAATGTTGTAAAAATATTTACACATTGTATTTAATCTCAGAGGTGTATTGCTCATCAAACATGGGCTTGTGTCCTGTTGTACTGCAATTGCACATATTCAATATTAAACAATGTTATGTATGTTAAACTTTTTCAAGTGAAACTAACTGGAATTTAAAACGTATGCTTAATTTATAGCTCACAAACAGTAGCTCAATGGAACATAAACATGGACACCCAACACAGAGTGGAGCAACGTGTGATAAGAATAGACTAAACAATGTACAGTTACAACTCGTTTTTTTTTTCAGATAGGAAAAGGTATATAGTTGGGAAGAGGCATTTATTTGTTCAAGTGTGCGAAACATCTGACAATTAAAAGACAAAACAAGAAGACAGAACCATTCCGAGAGAAATTCTTATTCCTTGAGATGTCAAAATCAATCTAAATCTGACAGCTATGCGACAAGATAGTTTCTCCTCTGCTGAAATTCTGCTAGTGTGAAACCCATTTTCGCTTGATTGATGTACTTTTTTATTTTGTTTTTTGCCTCTGGCGGGGACTTTTAAACACCAGGTGCAGTACGAGACAAAAACACACACTAACACGTTTAAAGTGAGACATTTTGCAAGAAGAAGCTACACACTGCGCAAAATGGAACACTAGCAAGCTTTCGACATATAGCAAATATTCATACAGTAGCACTGAACACTGTGACCAACATGACATGCACCCAGTTTTTTATGCTGTGACTGAAAACTCCACCGATTCTATGCAAAAAAAGTGTGGTTTGTCAAGTTGTGCACATCTTGGCGAAAGCTGCTGTTGAACAAATAATGCTTTTAATGTAGGCACCAGTGAGGGAAAATGTGATGCAACATAGCAAGGCAAGTATTTATCTGAACATCCAATTTCTTGAACAGTGGACCCAGACAAAGCGCAAATAGAGGAAATAGCTAATCAGCAAATGGGAAAATTCTCAATTAATCAATAAAATATCATTACCACATTTTTGGAATAATCTTCAACAACGTTACTGGCATATTACAATTTATGTCAATTGAAACTGAAATTACGAGAGACTAGAAAAATAGGGGGAAATGTCTCATTGAATTTTTAATCCTTGGGGTATTCTGACAAAAGTACTGTGGTACCTCGGAGTTTGAACATAATTCGTTCCTGCTAAGTGTTCAAAGTCCGAATTGTTCAACCTCCGAAACGTTTTTTTCCCATAGGAAATAATGTAAATGCAATTAATCTGTTCCCATGCTCCAAAAACAGAAAATTTCCATTTTAATTTCTATTTATGTAAAAAACATGTACACTATGTACAGTATTTTAAACAATAAAAAATACCTTACCTTATTTGTTGTGGTGCGATGGCATCAGTGAATGATAAATGCTATGTTAATGCTTGCTTTAGTTTACTGCTGAGTTTGTGTATTTTACATTGGGCATATTGTTAGACTACTAAGCGGTCCTTGCGTGCGGTGTTTAACGTCAGGCATGCTGTTGAACAGCTAAGGGGGGTCCTCGTACCAGTATTTACAGAAGTAGTCACAGTAGTTACATCAGCGCGATAATCTCCTTCCTAATTTCATTGTGGTTCGTAGCACTGTATGTTTTTCTTTGCTGCCACTGGCATTGTTGTCTTTCTTTGGGCCCATGGAGAAGAAAAGTGTTGTGGAAAAATAAAAATGCACTAGCGAATGTATGGAGAACCTCCGGGAGTATTCACGATCTGACTGGAAATGAGCAGTTTATAGTCTCAACTACCGCAAGGTGAGCATTCGGCATTGCTCAGCTTCTCTCGGCTTCACTCGGCTACCCGTTTTCAAGGTACGTTCGGCTTAGCTCGCTTTGCTTGAGTGTTCGAACTCCGAAAATGAGTTCAAACTCCGAGGCATTTTTCACACAGATTTTTTGGTTGAAGTCCGATTTGTACGAGTTCCGAGACGTTCAAACTCCGAGGTTCCACTATAAAAGTAAATTGTAAAAAAAAAAAAAAAAAGAAAGAAAAAAAAAAAGAATATTAAACCTCATGTAAAACTTTGCCGGGAAAGTTAATGAAGGTTTGATAATCGATTAAAACAATTAGGAAGTCAACAAGCCGCATACAATGGATTGTGTTCAACTCGTTAGTTATCTATTAATTCACTATTCCAACAGCTATCTTCTCAGTGTGACACAAACTGGGATCCAACAACACTACAGAGTTGTGTTCATAAAGCGTGACCCGCTGTAATTTACTGTTAATAATGGAATCATCTAGAGGGTTTATATGCAATACCTGGAACATTTCCCGCAGCTTTGACCACAGAGGCAGGCTTATACAGACTGATGGCTTCTTTTTCCTGCTCCGTCTGTTCGTTCACATTGCCAAAGAGAGCAAATGCTCTTTTCTGCCTCGACTCGAGACAAATGCGAAACGTGTAGCATGAAGCCACTAGATGACTGCTCACCAAAACCTGCAACACTTTTCTTTGAAGGGACTCAGTTTCATCTGATCTATCGCTTCAATCACCCCAATCAGACACTATTAGATAGATACACCTCCACAATGTAATAGGATCCAACATAAGAGCTGTGTGAAAAAGGCTGCCCTTCCAAAGATAATACGGCTCTGTTATGATTGTCTCTGTAAGTGAGGTATTCATTTAACAGTATATTTATTACAGATAAATATTTGAATACATCTTTGTTAACAACCATGGGAGAAATTTCTGATCAAAAAATGTTATGTGTACAGTTGCAATTGAGGGATGGCAAAACATCTCTAAACGTACTCTTGTTTCAAAATCATGACCCTCTCATGTCAAAAAACAAAGCCAGTGATTATGAGACTTTTAGTTTGAGGAAGTGCAGTTCAATCTTGATACAACACAAAAAGTGTAGTGTTAGAGAGATGTTGGTTGTACAGGACCTGAAATGTATTCTCTCTACATACTGTCCAGTCTCATTGCACAATGTTTTAAATATGCACATTTAAATTTGACACTGATATGATTATTTTGTCTTGCCACCATCTACTTATGTATTCTATTCAACTGTGTTAAATTATAACTCTCTCACAGAGTCAATTAAAAGCTTGGTAAAGAAAATGCATATTTAATCCAGCTCTTGAATTGCTTCGTACTGTATTTTGGCAGAAGGTTGTGAACAACATGTTATGAAATCAAAATGACATTTAGGGCTGTGGTTCATGTAAAAGCATTTCTGGGTTGGCAATCTACAGCATCTAAGCAGTGGCAAACAACAACTACAACCTTGGGGTCTTAATAATATCCGCTGTGTTTTGCCACCTCTGCCTTCTTTTTTTGTCTGGCCCTTCATACTTGAGCGTATATACTGTATGCTGCGGCTGATTACAGTCTGGATCAAATAAAGTCTCATTCATATTCACGAACACTCCGACTATGTCACATTTTGTTCATTTCCGGTGTGTTTTATGTCCCAATTTAAAGAAAAATTCACCCAGCTATTTTTTTTCTCCTCATTGCCCCTCTTGATAACACGGATTCATTTCCTTTTTCATCATCGATATTTACATTTTCTCGATCATGCAATCCGAAGTCATGAGTACTTCTTTAGTACATGGCCATATGGCATACATTGTAATCTACAAGTTAAGTAAGTAGTAACTGCTAACAAACCAACAATGATCCTTGCAGCATTTATGTATAACAAAAGTCAAAACCTCTGGTGTTTCAAGTGAAGAACAAAGCCAATGTATGGTCCATCACCATGATGATAATTATTGATAGGGTAATACATTGAGTATTCATTTCAAGCTAAATCTTTTTGTTTTTAAACAATATTATTTCATATTTGGCAAGGTTTGCAATTACATAAATGTATACATTTATATCTGCTCATGCAAGCCCACCAATGCACCATTGTAATTATGACATGCTGGAGCACCAGGGGCTAATTAGTAGAATCGGTTTATCGGTTAGGCTACCAGGGCGAGTTAAACCAAGGAAAGTCTTCAGGAAAATAGTGGGATGATATACTGTATACTTTATATGTTACTGTGAATAATCACATCACATGTGGTGTCATCCAAAACATGACCATAATTGAGATTTTAGATAATCTAAAGCTTCAATCATTTAGTCCAGTAATAGGCTTTAATTGTACAATTAGATGACAGTTGTGAATGCTGAAATGTTACTTGCCAATAACGTTAATAAAGGTTTCTAAATATCTGATCCTGAAAGAAAATTGTGAAAGGTTTTATAATGGGAACAGTATACCTTTGGCAATGGATTTCAATGTCTATTCTTTACTTAAACTTTTTTTTTTAAGAAAAAAAAATTGGGTTTATTTCAGCACACATTTATATAAATTTTCAAGTTCTTGACAAATAACTGAGATTGGAAGATAAACACATTGAGACTCTGTGTTAGCAATGGCTATTTGGCTTTGTAACCCCTCAAAAGAGAACTTCCTGCTGTCTCCAAAAAGAGCAGGTGGTCAATCAATTGTGTGTTATCTCCAACTGCTGCTGCCCTCCCATCGAGACATGCACGCATGCGCACACATTACCAAATGGGATAAGCAATGTCTACAAGTGCATCAGAGGCCTTCATGTGTACATTGAGACCGCCAACCCCCCCGCCCCCTCCCCCCCTTCTGCTCAGCACACTTCAATGCAGTTACGGATGACAAAGCTAAGCGATAGATGGTGTGTTGGGCCAAGGTTTGAGGGAATAGTAGAAATCCATCATTTATCAAAAAATTACAACTGCGGATGTCAGATTCATTTCTTGAGGTGGGTTCATGTCTAATGTCTATTTTATCCTCCAAAGTAAAGCACTTAAATTGAACACATGTTCTCACATGGCCCTCGTATTTTAGGCCTGGGTTGTAGATCAGAAGCAGCCATCAGCAATAATCTTTTTCAGTATGGACCGGCAACAGTCTGGGGAGCCTGTTTTAAGAATTTAGGAATATTTTGTAGATGGTATGGAAAATCTGGTGATGACCATAGAAAAGGATGTAGAATTTGCACAACATTCAAAATGAGCGTACACTTTGGCCTGGCTACTCAGAAATATGGCTAAGGCAACAATAACCAAAATTGAGTGTAATTTTTTATAATGATATAATAGTGTTAAAATTAGGTTTTATTTTGTTTTTTTTTACTATTAAAACTAAACACTTCTTTTTTAAATTGTGTGACAGTTCAGAAAAAAAAAACATTTATTTTAACATTCCCTAAAGAGGTTAACCCTGGAAGAGATGAATTCAATTGACATTGTTTTCTTTGCTGAAAATTTTTAACAAATCATTGTCATAGAGCAGTTCAACCTCAGGTGCTCAACAGCACAGGATGTCTACCATATTTGTGGATTGTTTTGTGGTTTGACTCGCCATTGTTCTCAAGTGCGTTGCTGCAGGGGAATCTACAAGCAGATACACAAGCGCAGTGATGCTGAAAACCCGACCATTTGAATATACAGCTTCACTTTTTGCAGGATATCCCACCAAATTCTCTTGAGAGCGCGTTGCTCCGGGTGATCCATTTAATGGAGCAGAAGGCTCAGAGGGAAGTCAGCTGTGTTTATCCCTCTGGTTATCCCTATCTAAATCCTCCCTCCAAGTGATGATGGTGCTCTGGAGGGGACACCACACTGCATTTTCCACATGCTGTAGTCCCCCCTCCACATTCCTCTATTTTTAATTTCCTTACCCATTTGTGTGTTGATGCTCACCATCTCTCTCATAGCCATACACTCTATCGGCAGTCTCTCGCAGCATGAAGTCAGCCTTTTGCCCTACGCCGCTATCAACAGATGTCCAGCTGCACGCTGTGTTCAGCTTATCTCAAAAGCAACGCCGTTTGGATCACACTGACCACAAGGCTAACAACAGTGTGCTGCCTTGTGCAGATGTCATTTAAAAATCATTGATGTTCTAGCAACATCCTTAGGGCACATCAACATGTCGTTCAAACTTCAGTACTCTGCTTGGTTGATATTGACTGAATCTCAATTCCATCAACATACAAACCTAAAATGACTCTTGCAAACGTGCAAATTTGATCAGTAAAAAGCAGACAGCTGCTAAGTATAAAATTTTATGGGACAAACAAAATATGTATGTTAACTCATTTACCCCTAGCCATTTTCACTGAAGCAAACCCTTTCGCTCCCGGCTGTTTTACTGGATTTTTACTGCTTTTGCAAGGCCCACAGAATATTGTGTTCTATTGCTATAAAAACATGGAACATGCCAAAAGAAAGATTACAGTCTCTTCTTTCATCAGGGAAAAAAAGTTATTATTCCATCTTTTTCCGTTTTGCCGCAATTAGCATTAGAATATAGCTAAATTTCATTTGTTTAAAACTGTAAATAAATTAGCTTTTTTTCAACATAGCCCTGGTTGATCTCTTTTGCTCTGCTACCACCTGCTGGCCATTTTTGTAATAACTAACATTTCTTCAACCGTTCTCTGCAAATGAGAGGATTCCTTCTATATGCTCTAGCATGAAAAAACATTAAAAAACGTATAAATTCATCTTTGGGACACTTAAAACATTTAAAATAGAACGTATTTATACGTTTTGGGAGCAAATGAGTTAAGGGTGAGAATTCCAGATGAACTCACGGTAGGACAGAATTGTGCTATATTAAAGACGATAATGAAATCACGACACGCCAATAGTCATCAACAATACATTTCAATATAGGTGTGAGTGAAGCTAAGTAATACTGGGTAGTGGTGACTTCCTGTATATACTGCTTTTCTCTAACCTAGCTATTATTAAAAATAAATATACTGTATATATACACACACATATATATATATATATATATATATATATATATATATATATATATATACATATCCTCCTATATATAATTGTTTTCCACTTCCTTATTGGCCATTGTCATTAAATGAACAACATGAACCCCATCTTAAATTTGCTTGTGTGCATTTAAAGGAAGCATAAACATTATTCTACTAGCAGCAGCATCAGTAGGTAATAAATTGTGTTAGCGGGTTCACCTGGAGGCAGGCAGGTGCTCGGCCATGTGGTTTATTGACATCCACGGCAACAAGCTGCCATCCCCCAGCAGCATCTTCATGGAACATCTGAAGCACAAGGACACCACCACCCAAATAATAAACCAATAACTAAAATTAAAAGAATGAAAGCCAAGGACAACTTTCAAACAATCTATAAATGTATAGCCTAAGGTGTGATATGATTCAAGGACAGTCCAATTTTGTAAATGGAACAATTTGATTCCATTCAGTAGAATTACGATTCAATTTGGTACAGTTCGGTTAAAAAAGCAATGATGCATTGAGTTTCTTGTTATTTGAATGAATTTGTCAGGATAGTATATACTGCATAATAAAATCTAAATCAGAAACGGCATTAACAGAGGAAGGTTGGCCAAATATTGAGTCGGGTAGCTCTCTGAAACATAACACTGACGGTACATGTCCCCGACCGTTACATTTTAATTTATTTAAGAGACTGTTTATATGCCTCGGTAAGTACTGCTGTTTTGATTAGCAATGACATTAACAACTAACCTCAGCAGTACAGTAAAGTCTTGAATGCCCCTAAATGAACTGCATCTACCAAATTATTTAATTACAATTAGCCGAGTTGTATTTCCTGAGAGGAATGTATGTACGTATGTTGCATGAATTACATCACTATTGGTGTTGATTGCCACTGTATCAGGAAGCCAGTGGATACACTTGGAGGCTACAGTCTGTTGTTAAGATGACAAAAGCAAAATTTCTTCCAAAATATCACTATACCTGCGTCGTCGCCGTAGATGTGGTGCTACTCCTCGACCCCCACATCTGCTGAAATTGAACTCTGATTTCAGCAAAAGTTTCGATGATGACAGCGATGAACACATTCTGTTTAAGGACAAATGTAACCATTTGTTGGTACAATTGAAAGCAAATGAAGGTTCCATTCCAGGCTATAGAGAAAAGAAAGAGGAACCAAAAGCTCTGACCTTCACAAGCCACGCCAGAAAGAAAATTAGAGTGATAAAATAGAAGTAGGAGCGCCAGCGAGGGAAACTGTCAATTGCTCGATACATGAGGAACACCCAACCCTCCTGAGAGGCAGCCTCATATACAGTAAAGATGCTTGTTCCTAAAAACAAAAAAAGACAATTATTGTGGTTATGAGAACAGTTCCTTGGTCCTTCTTTTATGTTTTTGCTGCTTTTTTTCAGAGAAATAACATAAAACATGACTTTACCCAGCTCATTGAAGCCACTGTAGCCAAGTTCCTGCCTGCTGAGGCCCAGTTCTTCCAGGTCCATACACTTGAAACCCAGCGGACACTGGTAGCCCTCACCATCGGGGGAGCAGTGGGTGTCTGGGATGGCCAAGCTATTCCATGTCACATTGCTAAACAAATGAAAAACAAAAAACCTAGGCATATGGTTTGAGACGATGACCCGATGACTATGTTCTCATGCCAAGTGGAAAAAAAACACATTGACTAGTACATACAATAGTTTTCCTACTAGGTGGCGATGTTAAAATTTGCCGTCAACACCACTATTCCCTTTGACGATAAATGAAGGTATATTTTCAGAATTGCTGAAATCCCATATTTTGAATGTCAAGAACTTCAGTAAAGTGGCACCTAAAAATTAACATGTCGCAACTCACTAAGGTCATAGAATTCGGAATGAGCCCAAAAATTTTACTTCGCTGCTGTTGTGCTTTATTGACGGTTTGCGTAAAAATCTTTAAATAACCTTTTTATTTGACCATTTACTGTATGACTCAAACATCTTCTAATTGGCATTTTAACACATCAGATGTTCACAATGGGTACTCCTGCAAGCCTGTGGCCAATACTACTGAGACTGGATTAGAGTTCAATTTCACGCCCTCTGTCTGCCGCTGTGACATCAGCGCGCAGTGTCTACGTGAAGAAGGGATTGTGCAGTTAAATTTTTCGGCTACACGTGGCAGTAATAATTTGAAATTCAACTGCCTACATTGAGCACCTTTAAGCTTTACAGTGTTTAATGTTAACATTTACACTCTTGAAAATAAAAATGTAAACGCATCACTACGCAGCTGTTATCATGGTATCCTCATTGAAAACGTCTTATTATTTTAAAGCGCATGTTAAACTCAAGGCTCTGCGGGTCAGATCCCTACTTAGATGCTATTTTTAGAAGTCCACGAAAACTTAAAAATGAAGAGGATCGCTGCAAAAGCACAACAGCACACATTGTATATTATTTGACAAGAAGCATAATGCACCACAAATGTAATACAGTTTATTGTGAACATAGTTTGACTGAAACACAACCTCTGGATTTACAGTAATTTTTCAATAATAATTGATGCGATAACAAGCTATTTTTTTTGTTTTATTACTGAATGTCTGCTTGACCCTATTTTCCAAGACTATTGGTTATTAATAATGACCAATGGTTAGAATTTTGGGTGTTTTATGATTGTCTACAAGCAACAAATGTCAACTATAATATTGTTTTTTAATATTGAATGAATCGTATCAAATCGAAAATTGTATCGCTGCCAAACTTCGAACCGTATCGAACCGTTCTGCTCTGAAAGATATGTTTTTTCAATCGAATCGCAACCTGTGTATCGAGAGACATATCAAATCGGATTCATGTCAGATTCCCACCCCTAGTTATTAATTTTTATTATCAACAAATTGATAAAGCCACAGTTCTGAGGCTGAGGATTTGAATCTTGGCTCCTGTGTGTTATTATGTTCTCTTTGTGCTTCCATGGGTTTTCTCCAGGTACTCTGAGAAGTACTTGGAGACTCTCGTCCATAGGTGCAAATATGAGTGTGAATGTTTGGGGGTCTATACTGTATGAACTCCGTGATTATTGACTATCGACTAGTCCAGGGTGTCCCTCACGACCACAGGCTCCAGCTCACGGGTAACTCAAATGTGAATTTCTCAAAAGAAACACTGCTTTGAAATCTGAACAAAATGAGGGTTGACAAGCATTTAAAAAAAAAAAAAAAAAAAAAAGTGAAATACAGGGGCTCTATTTTTGTAGACAGCGCACATACGTTTGGTGTAAAAAAACCTGACGTATCTTGATTTTTGTGCCAGGTAAGTCTAGTTGACTGTGTTTGGGGATATGGCAGACCGCACCGCGCCAAGCTGGGTGTTCCAGTGGGCCCAGAGTATTTTCCTTTACATACCCGTCAAACCTGACAATTTGGTGACTGAAAGTAGACTAATCTTTAGACTAGCTAAAAGCTGGTCTGAGTTGTGGTGCAGGTTGGTGTACCGCAACTTTGGTGGACTTGATCGAGATGCAGATAGACAGATTGTGAGCTCCGCGGACGTGTGTGATAGATGTCATCATATTTACAACACATTATTGTTATCATCTATATATTTTTTCTAAATTCTCCCCCAGGCCGTACCACGATGCACAATCGGGGGTGGAAGACAGCCAAGAGCCTACTTCAAGGCAATTTACATCATCAGCAAGTGTAGTTCTTCTTACGGTTTCTTATAAACGTAATTTGTGAGCATCTCTTGCATTGACATCAGCTAGTCAGTTCTGCTTCTGCCATATAGACCTTGCATGCTCTCTGCTGCGCTGAATTTAAAGCGAATGGGAGGTGTTGCTTCCATTGGCCAGGAAACAAGTCGGCTGTGTCAACTCCAACAACGCCCATTTCTAACTGCACATGTCTATAAAATTGCCAAAGGCAAGAAAACTCCACCCATGAGCACAGTTGGACCGCGCTTTGCGCTAAACTTGCACTGGGCATGAAATTGGGCCCCAGGTGTTATTCTAAGAGAGGCTCTAATGAAAATGAATTGCTTCAAATTGGCTGCCCAGACATCTATCTAAAGGCCTGGGGAATGTAAGATGGATTCACATTTTGCACCATCACAAAGGGCATCCAACAAAATGAGATAAAGCTAAATAAACATTGTGGAATAATAGCAATGTGTCTTATCAAATAAGTTACCTTCGTTGATTGAAAAATACATAATACTTGTAGATGAGTCTCCAAAGGAGGTATAAAATATGATTATGTCAATAATAATAATAATAATTCAGTCAGTCAGATGAGGAAAAAGTGCACAGTTCTATGAAGAGGAATCATTCATCTTAATTGATGAAACCATAAAAGAGTTGTTGAAAATGTGCATAATCAAATGTGTAATCAAGAACATAATTTTAACAATTGTAAAATTTGTAAGAAGATTGCTAGTAGCTATAGGCTAACTGCTACTGGTCAGTTCCTAACAGTCAAATCATTCATTCTCTTGCACTTATCCTAGGTCAGGTTGCGAGCGCAGCAGCTTGATCAGGAAAGCCCAGACTTCTCTTTCCCTTGCAATTTTGTATAGCTCCTGAGGGTTCCTGAGGCATTCCCATGCCAGCCAGGAGACATAGTCTCTCCAGCGTGTCCTGGGGCTTCCCCGGGCTCACCTCCCTGTGAGACGTGCCTGTGAGACACCTTATCAGGGAGGCCTCCAGGTGGCATCGTAACAAAATGTCCAAGTCACCTCATCTAGCTCCTCTCAATGCGGAAGAGCAGCGGCTCAACTGAGCCCCTCTTGGACGACCGAGCTTCTCACCTTATCGCTAAAGCACACATCCCACTAAGGCAGGGGTGGGCACACTCGGTCCTCGAGGGCCGGAGTCCTGCAGGTTTTGGATGTTTTCCTTTTCCAACACAGCTGATATACGATCAGCTCATCAGCAAGCTCTGCATAAGCTTGGTAACGATCCTGTTGATTGGAATCAGCTGCGTTGCAGCAGGGAAACCTCAAAAACCTACAGGACGCGGGCCCTTAAGGATGGAGTTTGCCCACCACTGCACAAAGGAGTAAACGTTTGTGAAGGTAACAAATGTCGATTTCTCATTAGAGTTTGTTCAAGGTTACAACGTTCGCCAGACATTCGCCAAATATTTAGTTTTTTCTTATTCCAAGGATTTTTTTTTTATGTTTTGAACATCCTGTACTAGGGTGTCCAGTACCCAGGAGCACCACTCATGATTCCCTTGGGGAACACGGTCGAACGGCTTCTCCAAGTCCACAAAGCATATATAGACTCTTGAGGACCAAGGGGAGGGTGGAGATCTGATCTGCTGTTCCACAACCAGGACGAAAAACCACACTGTTCCTCCTGAATCGGAGAATATATGACAAGCACAGAAGTCCTAGAACACTGCTCGGATTTTGACAGAGGAGCCGTTCCTCTCAAGCACGCCCTTCCAGGTCTCACTGTTCACGAGGAAGTCCCCAAAGGGACTGCTCTCCGGCATCCTCTCCAAAGACTCTATCTATAGCATGGGTGTCAAACTCCGGTCCTGGAGGGCCGCAGTCCCTCAGGTTTTAGATGTTTCCGTTCTCCAACACAGCTGATATATGATCAGCTCATTAGCAAGCTCTGCATAAGCCTAATAACGATCCTGCTGATTGGAATCAGCTTGTGTTGGAAGAGGGAAACCTCCAAAACCTGCAGGACTACGGCCCTCGAGGACCGGAGTTTGACACCTATGATCTATAAGAAGAGTAGGTACTCTGAAATGCTATTTAGTGCATAGGTGCAAACAACAGTCAGGATCTTTCCCTCCACACGTCCAATGTACAGGCACCGAGCCGGGGCCCATAAGTATACCCACACATGCTCGGCATCTCCCTCCATGGGCAACTACGTGTGGACGTGTGGACGTGTGACCAACACCTCTCGAGAGGACTGGTACTGGAACCCAAGCTGTGCATCAAGGAGAGCCCGACTACATCTAGCCGGATCTCTCAGCTTTGCACACCAGCTTAGTCTCCTTCCAGAGAAGTGACATTTCACATCCCTAGAGCCAGCTTCTGTAGCCAAGGATGGAAATGCCAAGGTCCCCGTCTTCGACCACTATCCAGCTCTCCGCACGGCCAACCTTCTAGGCCCCTCCCATAGGTGGTGAGCCCATGAGAAGGGGGACCCACATTGCTTGTTCTGGCAGTGCGAACCAGGCGTTTGCCAATGAGCAACACATCCACACCTGGCACCAGTGACGAGGGAAATTGAGGGACAAATATTTCATTCATTATAGTAGGTCTATGAGCCGTACTTTGTCTGGTCCCTCACCTAGGTTTTCTTGAGGTTCTCCTGGCAAGGTATAAAGCTCCACACAACTTTGCTCTTAGGATTATTGGGACACACAAACCCCTCTACCACGAGAAGGTGACGGCTCAGGAATGGGACTACCGGTATATGCATTGTTTTATGTATTTTGTGTTATACAGTTTAACTTTTTATGCTTTGTATTTGTATGAGTTGAATTACAGTGTTAACTAATTGCACTGGCATGACAGCTATTTGCAGTGTAAACTTCTTTTTATCGAGGTAATAATGGTTATTTCACACAACTTATTTTTTTAACTTACGTGACAATAAATTCAGTGTTCATTTCTTTTTATACCTGTGTTAATTTAGCACGTAATAAAAATGGATGAGGTACATATGTACTAAGTTCAGAGCAATTTGAGAGTGAGTGTTTTACTTTTTTCTTGTGTCAGTAATAAAATGTAATATTTTGCACTTGTGTCCTTAAGTACAACTTCCTTCTGGATGACTGTAGAGCTAATAAAGGTTTTATGATATCGACAGTGACTCTGGAACAGATTAACTCAATTTCCTTTATTTCCTGTGTGGAATAAAATTGTTTAGATGGAGGTTGACCAAAATGGGCTGACATTGCGGTTTTTTATGTTTTAAATAAGCCTATAATAATACCTTTGTGTGCAATTAATGGCATGAAGTGAAATAGCAGGTGAAATCCTGACATCCACAAGATCTTCCTTTTGTGAACAAATCCGACACCTTTTTCATCTCATATCCGTCTCCCCTGGCATATTATTCCCAATTTCCATTATGTACTATGTGTGTGCAAAGCTGCTGAGCTTTTGACATTGGGTCAAGGACATGTAGCAGTTAACAGATAAGACACATCTGTTCTCTCTGACATATTCTAAAGCGCACATTGGATTTAGGCAAGAAGGGGGCAGGGGGATCACATCAAAAACGCTGCTTTTAGATCGGCGTATTGCTATCCAAGGTATAAATCTGAGTGAGGCCTGAAGTTTCTCTCTTGCATGTAATGGTCAACGTGTCCCCAGGGTGCATCCACACAAACAGGAAGATAGATGAGGAGATGGTGGGGATGAATGAGCTTCATTCAAAGTGTGTAGGGCATACAATTAATTTTAGCACTTACTGCTAATGGTAAATACAATAGCGTATATGTAGAGGAGCGTTACGCCTACCTGATTCCACATCTCTGTGGAGTTGTACATACATCCTCATTATGACCAATGTCATTTTAATCATGCTGTAATTAACTGTGCTTTAATTTGAATTAAACAGTAGTGCAGAATAATGAGGCTCAATGGATATTGGGGCTGTTGTTCCATGCCTAGAAGATGATGTCTATCATCACAACTACCAAAGAGAATGTGTTTTTTTTTTATTGTACGGTAGGTAAAAACAACAAAGACAACTGAGTTGTTGACTGCAAACTACAAGTATTAAAGCTGCTCTATGTAGGAAATTGAATTTGGAATCGCGACTATCACGTGTGACCGAAAAATGTAACTGCTCACTCCCTTCTTAGCGTGCAGTCCTACAAGCACAAAATGCATTACTGAAGACAGTGCAGAGACTGGAATCGGCATAACCAATTACTGTAGCTCTATTTATAGGGGTAAGAAAGGTTTTATACGGCCTTGAATGCTCTTGCCATAGTACTGTTCCCATTCCGCTAGCATGCTACAATAGGATAGCTAACAATAGGCTAGCTAACAATAGTTACAATAGGCTATCATCACCGGGCGACATTTAGCCTGAATGGAACACCACAAGAATGCGTATGACGTCACATCTGCAGACATAGGGTGGGAAATTCGAACCCGACTCCAGTCTGACAGCTATTGGCCAGAGGCTTGCAGGAGTACCCATTGTGACCAGCTAAAATGTTAATCTCCTAATTAGAAGATTTTTGAGTCATAAATGTTCAAATAAAAAGGCTACTGTAAAGATATTTTGGGGAAAAATACATAGAACAGCTTTAATGCTAAATGCTGGTTGACTGGTTAGACTTGTACAAATGTTAAAGAAACGTTAGGAATAAATCTACTGATGGAGGTTATGTGTTAATTACCCTTTCTGTGTGTCATTGGTAACACAGTGATGGTTGAATGTTCCAAACATCTGCACACCCAGAATTCCATAAAGCAAGAGAAAAAACAGCAGGAAGATTGATACACTCCAGATCTGCTCCCCAGAGCGCCTGCCAACAACAACAATAATTCATAAACATATTTTAGTGGCCT
Organism: Vanacampus margaritifer; assembly: GCF_051991255.1. Lineage (NCBI taxonomy): Eukaryota > Metazoa > Chordata > Actinopteri > Syngnathiformes > Syngnathidae > Vanacampus > Vanacampus margaritifer. The sequence continues at coordinate 17,039,046 of NC_135442.1, forward strand.
AGTTCTTTATGCACAATCAATTTTGGTAAGAATAAAATGCTCAATTGTACTTAAGAATGTTAGTGATGCGGGAGCGAGGAAGCTCAAAGCGGAAGTAGATCCTGAAGGCCCGAATCATAATGAGCGCTCTGGGGATTCTCAGCATACCCCATGGAGACATCTGATCCACAAGTTCCGCTATCTCAAACACCTCAAAACAAAGAGAGTCGGATAGTAGCATGCCTTAAGTAAAGCTGTCGAAGCAAATTTGAGGCGGTACAAAATACAAGTGCAGTAAAAATAGTAAATGTCGCAATATACCTGCAACACCAGGGACACCCAGATGAAAAACACCATGAATCCATCAAACATGCACCAGCGATCTTTCACATAGGAGTTATCCCCCTGTGCAGAGAGGAGGAGGAAATGGCAACGGAACAAATCAACAGTTAAAACAGGAATGTACAAAGTAACACTTTTAATGATGAGAAGCAGCCCACGGCTTTCCTTTGTATCTCGCACACACACGCACACACACACACACACACATGGTACAAGCTCTATTATAAAGAGCAGCCAGGAGCATGTCAGGAATTAACACCCAGCCTATACAGCATCAACACATCATCATCAACAAACACACAGACGTGCAATAGTGACAAAAAGTAATTAAAAAACAGTACTGTTAGAACAGGGCTAAATACCACATTACACAACTTTAGCTAAAATGGCCACCACATTCCCCGATGAAAACAAACAAAAGAATTGGTAAAGATTCCATCCATTCATTTTCTATACCACTTATGCTGTTAAGCGTCACGGGGAGCTTTGATACTATCCCAGCTGATTTAGAGTAAATGACAAACTACACATTTACTTATCACCAGTCAATCACAGGGCACACTTAAATGTGTATTCAAGGATCTTCTTCTAAAGTAGAAGCCAAATGTCCGTTTGTCAGTTTTTGAAAAATGCGCATGCGGAAGACCATCCTACCAGCTCTCCTGCTCATCCGGGGGGAAACACCTACACTCTAGAAATGGGAAATGATATTTACTTGAAAAAGCCTAGTAAAGGTTGATGCACTCAGAAAATAAGTAAAATTTACAAGAAGTTTAAGTAGAATTTCTGATGTGGAAAAACTTTGCTAGATTTTTTCCAAGTAAATCAAATGTCGGGAACATGCGAGCTCATCTTCATCAGTCTCTGCAGCCGGCCTAACTTCATAGACAGATGTCCTCTTACCCGGGATTACATCGCATGCGTGTGCATCTCCGCTACGCTGCGTCTTGACTGTGTGCTCCGGACACGTCAATTTTAGGGACAAAACTCACTGGCTGTGCACAGCTGCGGTGCGGCAGCCAGAGGTGGTAAATCTAGCTCCAGAAAGTAAAAACCCTGCCACAGTTTGGCTTTAGCCCTTAGCTTAGAGCTAGCTAGCTCCCTAGCAGGTAAACGAGCACCATTGGAGCTAGCTACGGAGCTAGCTAATTAGCATCTGAGGCTAAAGCCAAACTGTGGCAGAATTTTTACTTTCTGGATCTGGATTTGGCACCTCTGCCGGCAGCTCTGTTGCCGACAACTTCCCGCCGTGTCTTGCATGATCGCGCGCGATAATGTGGCATTAAAAACCACGACAAACACACAAACTAGTCTGTGATCAACAGAGAAGCAGAGAGGTGGACTTCCTTTGATTGAACTCACCGTTCACTCCCACAGCTTCTACTATGACGTTCCTTGCAGCATAAATTTTTAGGTGTCCAAATAAAAAGGATGTGCCTTGTCATATATATGCCACCTCCATTATAAATCTCTCCTCGTCCATGTTCGCTGCAGTGAATTAAGCGTTAAGCATGACATTTTTACGATGTTTGCGAAATAGGATCTGGAGAGTATTTCATTCTGAAAAGTAACTGAAATGTTTTATTGTAAACTGTGTTGGTCTTCCTGTCCCGCTCGACGTGTTCTGTGCTCACATCATCACTAAGTGGGTACTGAACCCATGTAGCCTACAAGGAGGACATGCGGGTGAACCACTTTATCACATTCACTTGGTACAAATAAGTAATTGATGACTTCAATACTGGGTTAATTAGGAGAACAGTGTCTTGAAACAATAGTGGCAAAATCTTAATTTGCCTGTGGCTTGTACAGGCACTGCTGAATCACTCTGAGCTAATGAACTCAATGCCCACAGCACTTCCGCATTTGAGATAAGGAGGCAATGTCAGGCACCTGAACTTTCCGTTTAAATTTAAACACATAGTGACAATATGTGGGGAACTTGTTAAAACTTGAACATAGCGACCATACTGCAGTCTTGGCTGGAGGATAGATTCTCCAGCCAACACTACAGTGTGTCTCCTTGTCATTGAAGAGTAAAAACTTTTGATACCACCCCAAAAAGTAATAGCACCAAACTATTGAATATACTGCATCTTTTACACGGCAGAGCTTATGAAAAGCTTGAGTGTTTATATTTCAGTATAATGCCATCTGCCCTTTCCACTGGAAAAAAAATCATGTTCTGCCATGCATATAGTAAGTTGGCTTAAAGAAAAATAATACAATGATATCCATTGGATGTTGAACTATATCCCAAAAATTTTAATTTCAGGAACCCTAGAGCCTGATGGGACTAATGAAAAATATAAACCATTCGTACCACATTACTTAACTGTTCTCATTTGCTTTACTGAATGGGCTCATGTTTAACAAAAACATTTTTACATTATTAAACAAAAAAACTATTATGTATGGTATAATATTTGTTATTTTAACAAGATATATAATTAAGTGATTAATTGGTCATTTAACGCAATCAAGGACATTTATTCAAATGCCCATACAGTAATAGCTACAGCATGTAGATAAGAAAAAGATTAATCTAATCACCAAAAATAAGCAGTCTTTAGTTAATATACTCAATAGGTTTTCTCTTTACCAAAATCCTACCAAATCTTAATCACGTATGTGTAAATCTTCTGATTTTCAGCATTCCACCCATGTGGGGAAGCAAACGGTTTTCGACATGATAAGCCGAGGAAAATGACAAAAGCCCCGAGGTATAAACAAAGTGAAATGTCAAGGGGACATTGGATGCAGAAGGAGAGTATGAGGAAGAAAGACTGCAAAATAGCAGCAGAGTGTCAGATGAACATCATAACAAACAAAAGCATGAAATTGACTTATTTGTTCATCCAGTCACACATATTCCAGTATAGGTTTTATAATTTACATTTGAAAGAGTCATTGGGGCCACAGTCAAGTATTATAGAGCAATCATATATATTTTTTCTAGAATGAAAGAAGGATTTTAAAAGGCTCCAATGCGGTTTTCAACCATTGGTGAGTCAAAACGTGTCCTCATTTGCCTCTTTGTTTGTTAAGCTTTACATGCCAAGTTAGCTGTCCACACTTTATACAGCTACCAGCTGTCCCTTCCTAGATGCTTCGGTTGAATCTTTTCTGGCTCCCTTAGAACAGTAAACTTTACTGGTTCACTGAATACTTATATTCAAACATTCATTTTCCGCTAGAACACACTAAGGATCGTGTGTTAGGACCGCCACATACGTAGCAATGCGGTGGAAATCCACTGCACAGTTTCGAAGTGTGCAGGGTTCTGCCACAAGATTTGAAGATATGGTGGGGTCTACTCTTGGCAACTGGTTTTGGAGTGATTCTAAATTGGTATTGCAATTGCACGATGTGGTGATGTTGCAAATTAGAGCTAATCAAAATGCACATAAGTTTTCACACAGGCGAAAAAATCTATTTCCAGGTTTTAAGTAAGCGAGATGCAGCTACCCGCCGCAAAATCATAAAAATACAGTATGTACAGTACAAATACTGTATATTATGTTTTACAAACATACATATTCAAGGCTCAACATAAGCGTATTCGCATTGCAGTTCGCGACTAAAAACCTTTACTTCAGGTCCCTGGGCTAATCAAAATGAGTGAATTGTTCCTTAATTGAAATCTCATTAACAAAATTGCACCTCATTCTTGAACAAGTTATTTCGAGCCTTGATATTTACAATTCCCTATGTGCCTGTGGATGAAATAGCAAATTTGTGGTCAAAATGTTCGTGAGCGGTGCACACCTCGCCGGGTTCATTCAAGTGAATGTGAGCAAGCCCCGCCTGCCTTTAAATATAATTATCCACACTTCCTTCTTTATTATGGTCTTTGTTCTGTAGGAACCTGCGTCTTCCTTGACACTCTCTTTTTACGGATTAGAAAAACTGATACAGAATGGAGAGCCTCTCAACACAATGGCTGGGACCGTCCGCTTTGGAAGCATCACACAGTGTGTAGTGGCCTTTAGTTGGTGCCTGTCTCAGCTCCTATTTAATTCTAACTTAAAATAATGTTTAAAAATAATGTATGTGATAATAATAATTATAACTTATTATTAATTTTGATGAAGACTACTAAGGATTAAAGAAAAGTCATCTGTTCATCAGCGTTGAATAGAAGTCATAGCGCTGGTCACTACCTTGATAATTCCCCTGATGTGCATCTTGGCGATCATCTCGGCCGTGTAGAGAAACATGAGCAGCGTGTCCAGCGTGAATGTCACATACTGCAGGGGCGGGTAGTGCTCAAATGTCTTGGGGGTGTTCATGCACACCGAGATGACGCTGATGATGGCGCAGGCTCTCAGCAGGGTGTGCACCCACTACAGGAAGTTGAGAGACAATTTGCATAGTTTCTTATGCTTGCTGAGTTTTGCATTTAAAAAGGAAATTGATCCAGCAAAGTCACCAAAATACTGTCATTTTTATTGTGTTTTAGTTGTACCAGTATTTAGTTTTGTGATAAAGCAAATAATTCATCTTTATACCCTTACGACAGTTAAGCATTTTTATTTAAACAATGCCTATTGTACTGTACAGTTTATGAATATTTCCTAAGGGGCCTTTTTTTTGTTACAACATGGAAGTCAGCCAGGGTCATGGAAAAGATTGTGTTTCACTGCGGACAAGTTGATAAAAGTTCACTCACTGGTTTGTTGATCCAGAAGATGTCCGCACTGTCTGCTAGGGTCTCATCAGGCCCAAAGTCGGTCATGGGCTGGGTCTCGACCCTAGAGCTTTGTTTCCTCTTAAGCATGCTGGGGCTTGCCGTGCTATACAGAGAGTGGATCTGACAGATAGAGAAGGTAGACCACATAGTGATCAAAGCTACACCAGGGAGACCGCAACATTCTGTATCTGTGTTCAAGTCCAAGCAGTATTATGTGGATTCAGGTTAACCTTAAATTGTTAATTATTCAATCATATTTAGTGTTGCTCAGAGGCAGATTATCTGCACTAACTAAACATCCATGACTACATTGATAGTATTTGTTTTAGTTTTCATGTAATCAATATTGATACAAGTGCTAGCTTAATGTTACATTTAAGTACACAGACATTTTAAGATATTGTGGTAATTATGATATTGTTTTATGTAAAGAAAAATTACCCGGACTTGAACTGTCAGAACAGAGTTGTATTTCTAAATGTGTTCAACACATGATGCATGACGCTATCATGTTACATGACAAAGCACACGTGGGACAACAGCAGGACAAGTGTATTCACACTGGAACATGTCCAGCAACTTACCAGGCGACGAGATCACGCATGATCATCATCATGCAGTATAAGCAAGTGTGAGTCTTGGTTACTTGAGCGTGTGTGTGTGTACAGCGGATAGAAAAAGTTGTGTTGACTTTTTAAATCCGCTGCATAAAGTGGAAAAGGTGTGTACAGGCTCAGTGAGCATATGAACAGAAGAAGAAGAAATGACACTCTGAATGGAGACAAAGCGCACATACCAAAGGGAAAAGTAAAGCTGAAATTGCTCCAGCACTGCACATAACATGCGATCAGGCATACCCTGCAAATAACACACAACAGTTAGTCAACATCATGGTTTATATGGCGTACATTTACACTATACCCACATCTACATTACGCTCAGAAAGACAGGAATGCCCACCACATCTGACATCAAGGCATATATGCGAGACGCTCTGTGAATGGGTGACCGATTGTGGAGGAGGAAGATGGGGCGGACGAGAAGGCAAATTGGAGGGACTCACTGTGAGGCTCCTCATTGGTGCGTTCATCCCCAGGGCACGGAGAGGTGGAGGGACCAACCAGAAAGAGCAGGGATGAAAAAAGCAAGAGTGTCCTCAGGGCCTGGATTTGCTGTGCCAACCGGCAGTAGTGGACACAATGATAGAAAATAGAAGTGGGAGTACAATACAGAAAACAGTTTGATCCATTGACATTAAACATACAGTGCAATGAAATTCCATCACTGATGCCTCAAAACCGGTGTACTTTGGAGTTTTGTGAAAAGTCAAAGGAAACTAATTCATTAATATGCTCATTGTAACATTAGCAACGCAGGTTACTAAATATCAATTACATTTATATATTTATTTGAACAAAGAAATTAAAACGTGGCAACATTAACTAATTCCAGGAATACATACAGTGCCATGAAAAATATTCTTACTTTTTTTGCAGTTTCCTCAATTTACTATTTAAGGTAAAACACATGCACATTCGAAAAAGAAACCCAAGTAAACAAATGCAGTTATATAAAATGTAGTGATTATATTATGAAGGGGGCGGGGGGGTAGGGGGGGGACTATTCAACGATATTGAGTTTTGTGTGGAAAGAGTACTTGCCCCCTGTGCTAAATGCTGAATTTGTGGCTAATCACATTTTTTGGAAAGCTGAGTTAGTTTTCACTGACCATACCCAAGCCTGACTATCTCCAGACCTGCTCAACAAAGACATCACAAACAGAACCTTTCTGATAAAATGAAGGCAGACAAAAGATCTCAAAAGGCTGATCCAAAGAAATTAATGAACAGATAAGAAATGAAGTTATTGACATCCATCAGCCTGGAAAGGGTTACAAGGCCATTCTTAGAGCTTTAAAACTCACCGAACCACAATGAGAGACATTATCCAGAAATGGAAAAAACATAGAATAGTGGTAAGCAGCTGGCCTACAAAAGTTACACCAACAAGAGCACTGTGGCGACTCGTTCAGGAGGTCACAAAGGACAATATTTAAGAATTGCAGGCCTCCCATGCCTCAGTTAAAGACATTTTTGTGATTTGATTCAAAAAGCATTAAACAAATTTGACGATAAGTGCTGAAATCAAGTGCAAAGACAAGAAACAATTTAGTACTGAATGGTTGCAATTGAGCAATTATTTATAACCTCTCAGTTGTCCAGATGTTTTTAGCATGGCTAAAACAGATCCCAGGGACATGATTGTGCCTTTGGTATCAGTCGGCCCTCCCCCACTACTTAGTGAGTGCTGTCATGTTATCAGTAGCTACCCATCGCAACTACGAGTTACTTGATGGAAAAAAGCTCCACCCACTTCTAGCACTACAGTGTGCAGTTAGCCATCAAGCTATGCCTACAATCCCAAAAAATGCTACTTTCCTGAGTCGTGGGTTCCTCTAATACTCGACAACCTCGCTTTGTGGTGCATTTACCTGTGAGGGAAAGTTAACTGTTTATTATGTGCGCTAGCAGTGTTATTAGCTTGTGAGTTAGAAAGCTACCACGGTGGGGTCGTCCAATACGTTAAACCTTGCTCAGTGTTGTGTGTTGGTCCCCACTTAAGGAAAACTTAAAGGTGAGGTCTTTAGTTTTCACTCAGAAATAAACACTTCTTAAACACTAGATGTATACACATGTAATCTTTCTCAATCAACACCTCTGAGCTTCTGTTAATGTGTGGTGGTGATTTCATCATCATCCACCATCAACCCAGCCTGTATTTTGCCATTTTGTTGTGTTTTGCCATGAGAGGGACGTTTGTGGGCGGAAAGTCTATGTTTACCCCTCCAGCCAATCACAGAGTGGGGGCGTGTCGCTGAAGGCAAGCGCAATGTTGACGAGAAGAGTGGGGGTTGAGCCATGGAAGAAGTCAGTTTTGAATTGGTTGTTTACAAGCACAAACGGTTGTGTTTACAAACACAAACGGACAAAACTAAATACCCCACCTTTAACTGTTTTTTAATCACTGCAGCACATGTTTTTCAGCCTGCAACATCTCACTAGATACTAGCATATATTGTATGCACAAATATATTTGATTATCAGCTCAGCCACAGTTCTGAAGCTGGAAGGTGCACCCTATTTTTCATTACTTTGGAGCCTTTATTCTATATATTTGCCTCTTTTTTTTTAAAGGTTTCAATCTAAAGCTGCACAATTTGGGAAAATACCACAATTTGAGAAAATTATCCTTCAAAAGTCGCACAAATCTTAGAGAATATTGGTGATGACGAAAGCTAATTTTGCTTATGTTGAAAAAAGCATCTTAAGGATTAACTGTATAAGTGTGTGTTGTTTTTTCTTATATGCTTATGTGACTTAACTACAGAAGATTACCAGGGGTTGTGAAGAGGAAAAAGTGTGATAAAAACCATATAGGAATAGGAAACTTATTGTGACACAGCAGTAGCATCTGCTTTGGTTGTTCAGTGCACTGACAATTTATCAACTTTACCAACCAAATGTCACCAAAAAAAATGCAAAAACAAATCCCAGCATAATGACAGTAAAGTGAAAGCTGACCCTTGTTTGTCTTCCCTTTTAAACTGCACTCACATTAAGAAAAAAATTACAGCATGTGATTATTGCACTTAACATATAGAGATGTGAGAAAGAATGACAAGACAATCATAGGGCCTGGCTGCTATTATGTGGGAGGACTAGTGGCGAGAACTGCAATTAACTTTCCATTTGGGTGAGGGAGACATGTTCCACACAGGCAGCATGCTATTAATTGTAAGTCTGGACGTGTGTGGGGGATTCATTTCTCGACTTTTGTAACACTTTATAACAAAAAACACTAGAAAATACTTATAGGAGTACAAGTAAACAAATCATGAACTGTCTATCAAACCAAAGTTGACATAAAAGCTCAGTTTATTGTGTACGTTCCCAAAATTTGATAGGAATGTGCCTCAAATTTACCGCAGGGCTGCACAAGACAAAATGGTATGCTTAGTGTCATATAGATAAAACGATTTTATTTAATGACACGGGGGAAAAAACTACCTTTCTGAAAAGGTAATTGTGTTCCTTGGTTAAATTAATTAACTGTGATTAATTATGATTTTTGAAAAGCTGAGTTTGATTTCAAAGACTACACTAAGGCCTGATTACTGTAAGCTTTGTTGAATCATGAAAAGATAGTTTACAACAGTAGACAGTCAACAACAAATACTATACAAAGTGATGGGTAAATTTCAGTCTGGAAATTGTTAGAAATTCATTTGCAAGGCATTCTGACTCCAGACAAACACAGTGAGAGTCATTATCCACAAATGGAGAGAACTGGGAAGTGGGAACAACGCTTCCCGGGAATGGTTGCCCAAACGAGGATTACTCCAAGAGACAACTCATCTAAGAGGTCACAAAAGAGCCCATTAGAGGATACTAATGGGTTATTTTTAGTGAATCTCAATGTTCATTACGCTACCATAAGAAAAAAAAAGTAGGCAAAAATGGCATCCATGGAACAATTCCAGGGTGGGGAGAAAAAGAACACAAAGACTCTAAAAATATATAATGATCTCCAAGTTTTTGGGAGAAATGTTCTGTACATTGACAAGACAAAAACATTCTGGAAGGCTGTGACCCATTACATCCCACATAAAAGTAACACATCGTTTGATAAAAAGAACATAAAGCCAACAGTCATGGCAGTGGCAATGTAATGGTCTGGAACGACTAATCAGGACCTGGACCGCTTGCTGTGATTAATGAAACAGTGTCTACCAGAAAATCCAGTGATCTGGGTAAGCATCCGGCCATCAGTTGCAAGTGCAAGAGCTCTTGCGTAAATGAGAAGTTCATACTAGAAAACTTTTCGATATGACTGAATTGCAATTCTGTGAATAAGAGTTCACCAAAATTCCTTCACAGCGATGCAAAAGTCATGTTTAGTTATAAGAAATACTTAATTTGACGATCAGTTTTTAGGTTCAGGAGGCAAATAGTTTTTCACACTGGACCATTATGGGTTTGGCCTACTTCCACGCTTATTTAATGGTTGGGTCTTAAGTTTTCACTCATTCATAAACACTGGATGCATACACATGAAATCCTTCTCAATCAACACCTCTGGGCTTCTGTTAATGTGTGTATTTTGCCATGTTGTGTTTTGCCATAAGAAGGACTTTCTGGGCAGAAATGTTTACCCCTCCAGCCAATCACAGAGCGGGGGGCGTGTAGCTGAAGGCAGGCGCAATGTTGATGAGAAGAGTGGTGGTTGAGCCATGGGAGGAGTCTGTTTTAAATTGTTTGTTTACAAACACAAACGGTCAAAACTTAAGACCCCACCTTTAAATAGAATCACCATTCAAAAGCTGCATGTTATATTTACTTGGGTTGTCTTTGTGAGATACTGAAATTGCTCTAAGTCATTTGATTTAGTCTCAATCTGATAACTTTGCAATTGCCTTGAAAAGAAAATTATTTTTCTTGGTTACGTTTTTATATGGCCAGGGGTGGGCTGGCCTACGGGGAAGCCGGGGATTTTCCCCATTGGGCTTCGATGGTCCGGCCGGGGCCACCGACCACAAGACCAAAAAAAAAAGAGCAAACGAAAAACACATGTGAAGTGTAGCTGTAGCGCTATGGTAAGCAGCTCTGATGGCCACTAGGAATAGGAAACGTCCCCATCAGATTTATGAGGGCCACGATCTGTCCCCTTCATTTTCACCTGAACACAACGTCAGGGGAGGAATGAGTCTCCCCATGCTGTAAACGATTAGGCGCTCGCTCAATATGAAAGATAGAAAGAAAATTTTCCATAGAATTGAAATATACAGAAAAACAGCCGTAGAGATAGCTACATTTGTGTTTTTTAGCAACACCTCATTTTTAACTCTTTTACTGCCAAATACGTTAAATGACGTTCTGCAAAAACCTACAGAGGAGCGCCAAAGACGTTAAAAGACGTCCACCCATTTTTTTTTTTTTTGAAACGGGTGGAGTAAAGCCTTACCCAGCTGTGGTGAAAGTTTCAAGCAGGTCTAGTGAGCCTAATGACTATTTTTGGCCCCTAGAGGGCAGCGATGACTCTCTTTTGACAAGATTGGGTAGGCGTCAGTAGAAGACGTGAGGCGGAGCTAGAGGGGACAATGGCTGGGGAAGGGAAGAGAAGAGAACATGGCGACCGGTTTGCAAGCAGCTCACGCTCGAGCATTTTTTTTCAAAGACGAAAAGCATCGACCAACGCTAAAGAGCACATTGATGACGACGATGATCATCATCGATGATGATGATGGTGACTCTGAGGTTGGAAGCGTTGACGCGGCAGTAGAAGACGTGAGGCGGAGCTAAAGCGAACAATGCCGGTTGCAAGCAGCTCACACTTGGGAATTTTTTTCAAAGACGAAAGGCATCGACCAACGCTAAAGAGCACATTGATGACGACGATGATCATCATCGATGATGATGATGGTGACTCCGAGGTTGACGCCGAAGTTGGAAGCGCTGACGCGGCGGCTATGACGACGTCATAAAGGTTCACGGGCTAGCGATGCTAACACCGGAAAACGCGGAGCACGCTCAGGCGGACGCTCAGGCGGACGTTCAATCGGACGACGAAGAATGCCCCGAGTCCAATGCATATTCATCGGAGGAGTGGGTACAGTCTGCTACTTGCTATTCCCCGGAAAAAAAGGCCGTCAAGAAAGTGTAACGTCTGCACGCGAGAGAGACAATCGAAAGTGAAAGTAATCTGTTGTGCAAATCCTGGTCCCTCTCCTTGCACGCAGGAGAGCGTTACAAAAAGAAAAACTGTATTTGAAACATCCACATAATTGTAAATAGTACCACAGTTGCACACATTTGTAAATAGTTTGCGAAATTGTTTTGTCAAATTGTTACACTGTTGAATGGAAATAAACGTATTTTGCAATCCAAAAACACTTTTTCATTGTTGATGGTTGTGTATTACAGAAGTAAAGCACTATTTAGGTGTTTGTGGCATCATTCATGGACAAAAAGAAGTGTAGAATTCACTAGAGTGCATGAAATAACATCATTTCACAAAAAGCTCTTTTTCTCCGCTTTTTGTTTCAAAACAGAGCATTTGGGTGAAACTAACCATTTTCTATTGTTGATTACAGAAGAACGGAATAAGGTAGAAACAAACTTTTTTTTCTGATGAAAGATGAGAGTTCAATCTTTCATTTGGTAGTATGTGTGTTTCCATAGTTTAAACACAACATTTTCTGTGGACCTTGAAAGATCAGTCAAAATGCTTAAATCGGCTGGCACTGGCGACATCCCGTTTCTGAAAATGTCTGGCAGTCAAAGAGTTAAAGGGTAGAGGTTTACCAGGGGGAGGTCCAGAGAGCCAACAGGTGTCTGTGAAGTGCCTGTTTTTGCGGTCAGAAGTAAGAAAAAAAAATGGGGGGGGGGGGGTATATATCACCGCATTTACACAAAAACAAGTTAAGTGGATTTTCCTATCCTGTGCATCTTGACGAGCTGTATCTGTTATTGTTTTTTTAATGTTGAGTAGCTAGTCACGATAATAAAAATCTGAAAAGCACGGTCGGGGTATTTGTCATGGCTTGGCTTGGGCTTGCATGGCTGCTTCTGGAACTGGCTCACTAATCTTTATTGATGATTTAACTCATAACAATGGTCACAGCAGAATGAAATGTGAAGTCTACATTAAAGCCATTTTGTCTGGCGAATTGAAGCTTCATCATGCAAGAAGAAAATGACCAAAAACACACTGCCAACCACAAAGGACTGTGGAAGGTCTTACTTAGACTGACCAAGTCAATCAGAAGACATTAACCCAACAAAGCATGCATTTTACCTCCTGAAGAGGAGACTGAAGGGAGAAACCCCCAGAAACAAACACCAGCTGAAAGGCCTGGAAAAGCATTTCATATGAAGAATGCAACAGTCTGGTGAAGTCAATGGGTCACAGGTTTGATGCAGTTATTGCACTTATGAGTTATTCCACCAAATGTTATTGTTTCAGTAATTTTGTTCACTTGAAAAGTGGGTATCTTCAGACAAAAAGTACTCTGTCCTGTTGTTTATCACATCTAAATCTAAATCTAAATACCATCAAACAAAAGCTAGAATACTGAACTTTTGTCTGATATTCATATTCATCTTTTGATCTGAAACCTGAAATGTTTTCAGTAATATACAACAAAAGCAACAGAATTGGCCTTGCCGTTCCAATACTTTTGGAGAGGACTGTATAATACGCTTGCAGTACAACTTTGGCTTTCTTTAGTCATTCAAGAAAAAAAGCAGAATGATGTAATTTTATTAGATTTACCAAACCCAAAATCTAAATTGACAATTCCGAGGGTCACAAGTCAAAATGGCGGTCCTACTTGGTGAAATGATGCTCTCTGCTCATTGAAAAGCATTGGATTTTGGATCCATGTCATTTAATTTGTGAGGATTATTTTGATTTCAAAATGTGATGAAATGTTTGACTACTACAATAATCTGCTTGGTTTGTATGAGAGTCACAGGCAAAAACAATACAATCCACCATTTGTTTTCACCGTATAATGAAGCATTTGCATTGCATTGCATTGGGGAAATATAAAAAATGCCCGAATGTTTGGAATTTAATGTCAATTTTAAAAATGAGTTATAACTTCATATCACGACTACAAATTCAATCAAGCTTTATGCATGCAGCGCTTTGCACACATAAAAATGTAACACAACAGGCTGAATTCAAAATCAACCCCACCATGTGTCCACAAAAACTCCAACACATATGCAAACATACACAGGGCCTAGGACCTTACTTTGCATAACAACTCAACAGAAATGAATACGTTTAGCACAGGTAGTAAGCATGCATTGTCACAACATCCGCAAAGCTCTCCTGCTGTGTTATTGACACAAGGCTGCACACAATCATGATTCCAATCAGGAAATGTGTGTCCATATAGAGATGAATGACATCTGACAGCCAAGGTTACTATGGAAACGCATCAGAGCTAACGCTACATTGCCTTGAAAACAAGTCCAGCACAACACGAATATCAAATAAGGGGCCACTAAGTGTAGTTAGCATACCTTTCATAACGCCTGACAATCATGTCAAGTTGTATTTTAGCAAATACACGTAGGGGGAAAAAAGGTGACGGCCTACTACGGAGGATGCTACAGCTCCACTTCCGGTGCCAAACAAGCTAGCAGGTGGGAATTTCTCGCGCTTTTAATACACACAGAGCAGCGCTGGTCTAACGTTAAAATAATAATTCCGCGTCATATTTGGGCACGCAATAAATGACTTACAACAGCGGGTTTTTGCCCTCATCGACAGTGTCGCGTCGTGTCCGTGACATCAGCTGTTTTCCTCCGGTGAGTCTGTGTGTGTGCGTGTGGGGCTCGCGTGGGAGATGTGCGCGCGCGCAGCCTGCAATCTCATCAGCAGCGCGCCGCCGTCTCCATGGTAACACCATGGTAACACAGGACCTGACCCTCAAAGTCCACACTCTTAATCCGACTTTTTAATGCAATATTTTATAATGATTGTCTATGTTAAGTATGGATTTTGTGAGTGTATTTTTCCGGAGGATTATGACGATGTGATCAGTCACAATTTATGTGTTTGTTTGTTTTAGTTTTAGTTTTTCATAATCTACGAAATTGCGGGACATTACATTTTAGTTAATCCAGTACAATCACATTGCATTGATATAAACTGCAATGTAGGCTACATCATCGAAAGTAGTTCAGAATTAATATCTATCTAAGTAAAATGACAAAAGCATTAAACATTTAAATAGAATACATACTCAGCAGAGATGCTGATAAATAAATGTATTAATGGTTGCAAATTGCTGAAGATATATTTTGTTAATTTCTGCTAATCAAACTTGGCTTGCTGGGACCAACCTACCACACCAACGCTGATGTTACTGTGGGCCATGCTGTGAGACGAATTTGAAAGCTGATTTAAAAAGAAAAAAAACGTTCCATTACTTACATTGATATTGCTTATGTTACATCAGCCAACAGCACTACTGATTCTCAGGGCCCTGGGCAGATTTGTTTGACGTGCATGTGATCATTGAGGCTGTCTGATTGGACACAAAATAAAATAAAATCTAACGTCCACATACTGTACAAAGACTACTATAAAATTAAGAAAATAGACTGTTACTGTTACACATTCATGGAAAAAGTCAGTTGTGGCAACTTGTGGGACAGTGCTTCTATTCTTGTTTAGGCCATTAGAGGAGGCTTGGACTGATGTGTCGCCACTGGCTATGTATAGTAGATGATATTCAAAATCCCATCAATTTCAATTATGGCTAGAACTAATTCAAAGTAATCAAATCAGCTAAATAATAACTTACCAGAATCTTCCAAAAATACTAAGCAAGTCATGTTTGTCACTTTATTACGCATGTAAATGTATGTTTGTTTATTGTAAATTAATGATTTAATGGTTAAAGACTGGGGCAGCACGGTGGCTGACTGGTTAGCACGTCCGCCTCCCAGTGCAGAGGACGTGAGATCGAGTCCGGGCTTCGGCCTTCCTGGGTGGAGTTTGCATGTTCTCCCCGTGCTTGCGTGGGTTTTCACCGGGTACTCCGGTTTCCTCCCACATTCCAAAAACATGCATGGCAGGTTAATTGAACTCTCCAAATTGTCCCTAGGTGTGAATGTGAGTGTGGTTGTTCGTCTCTGTGTGCCCTGCGATTGGCTGGCAACCAGTTCAGGGTGTACCCCGCCTACTGCCCGAAGCCAGCTGGGATAGGCTCCAGCACCCCCGCGACCCTAGTGAGGAAAAGCGGCCAAGAAAATGGATGGATGGATGGTTAAAGACTTTTAATGTTGACGCTTCATATAGCCAGGACATCAAAATGTTCTGTCTGTCCATCTGCCTGTCCGTCTGTCTGTCTGTCTGTCTCTCTCTCTCTCTCTCTCTTTTTCTCTCTCTTTCCTGCACCTGTGAGCCTATGCATAGTCCTCGGTACCTGACCTGAGGCGCCAGGTAGGTGTGTAGGGGTGGAGGAGCTCAGAAATGTAAGGTGCATGGGGCAAGACCATTGAGAGATTTGAAGACTAATAAAAGAATCTTACAATGAACTCTAAATTACATGGGAAGACATGAAGAGAGGCCAGAACTGAAGTTGGGTGCTCCCTCCTACGAGTATTAGTTAGGAGGTGAGCAGCAGCATTTCAGACCAACTGGAGATGCTTGAGAGAAGACTGGTTGACTCCAAAATTACGTGCCTTACTGTAATCCTTTCAAGATGTAACGAAAAATTACAGTTTCTAAGTGCTGCTGAGAAAGGAGATGCTGTAGCAAGCTGCCTAAGATAAAAAAAAAGATGGATTTGACAACAGCACCAATTTGCCAGAATATTAAATTAGAAAGAATAATTTCACTATGCACTGTAGTTCTGTATTGAAAAGATTATTTACATATGGATTGGAGTGCAATATATTAGCATCAAGCCTGCAGTTGAACACAGATGTGCAAAATGACATAAATGATACAATCTTGTAAGGCAATCTTTTCTAAAAATGTGGTTTCTAAAAAGTGTTTTTGTGATGTTTGGCTTTAGATCGTTTGCTGACAATTCTAACCCAACTTCACTTTACTACTACTAGCCCAGGGGCACCCAATAATCTCAACATATTCTGCATAGAGTGCCGATTAACACACATAAACCAACAGTACACTGTATATGGTAAGTAGTTTTAAGCAAGAACAAATAAAGCCTATTTGAATCAGGAAATCATAGACTTTGCCTTGTCAAAGTACAACAAGCACATGTGAGAGCAATAACACCCAAAAGGCCGCTGAAGCATCCCAGGAATCCCAATGATTTGACACTCACACAACAGCTGGACCTTGAATTGGGAAAGCTACACAGCACTCAGTCAGTGGTAATGGTAATGCCCAAAGGCCACGACACTGTATATGGTAGTTCATGATTCATGGTCAAGTGATTTGGATGCTACCAGAAAAGCATCAAATTTGATTGTTAGCGTTTTCAGCATTTGGATATCAAGTGCACAGAGAAATATATTTTTCCTTAATCCTAGTGGGCAATAGAATGAAAATCGGTAAGCAAGTGTAAAGAGAAGTAACCATGGTAAAACAAAACTTTCCATCCTTTTTCATATACCCTTTAACCTGTTCATAATCATGGGGAGCTGGAGTCTCTCAGGTGACAATGGGCAAAAAGCAGACGACACGCTGGACTGGTTGGAAGTCAACCACAGGTCTACACATGGAAACAAACACTCACACGGTGATGGATTGGAAACACAAATGAAAAGTGCATAAGTGACGAGGATGGAGACGATGTCAAGCAAGGACGATTGTGAAATCTGGGGGAGCTCTATAAGGAGTGGACTGCAGCTGGTGGCAGTGTATCAAGAACCACCACATACAGATGTCTGTATGGCATGGGTTACAGCTGGAGATTTCCATGACTTAAGCCACTCCTTAGTCCTGAAACCAAAACAATGTCAGAAGCGTCTGTGCTGGGCTAAAAAAAAAAGGTGCAGGTCCCAAGTCCTCTTTTCAGATGAAAATCATACCAATAATAGCCATGGGATAACAGTACTTGATTGGTCAGCAAACTGACCTGACTTGAGCCCCATTGAAAACTGATTTTATAATGTCAAAAGGAAGGGAACAGAAACCTTGAAATGCAGACGATCTAAAGGCCGATCAAAGCATCTTGGGCTACAATAACACCTGAACTGTGCCAAAGGTTGATTGTATCCATGCCACGCCTCCTTGATGCTGTAATTAATGCAAAAGGAGGCCCAAAAAAAAGCACTGAGGGCATATGACTTGAACATACTTTTCAGAAGGTCAACATTTTTGTGTTTTAGATCCTTTTTTGTAGGTCACATGAAATATTCTAATTTTGTGAAACAATGGAATTGAAATTTTTGTGTCTTTCTGCCATAATCATCAAAATTTAAATAAATTAGGGCTTGAAATATTACACTTTGTGTGTGGTGAACTAATGTAAAGTTTCACCTTCTAACCCCTTCACACCCACAGATGTTCCCATATGGACATATTCGCACGTCCAAACCAATAAAACGCATAATTTAGATGTCAACGATGTCAACACTTCTGGTTCATGATTGGATCTTACATAACCAATCACAATCGCAAGTTGATTTGCATGATGTTCATGTTAAAAATGTTGCATATATGCTTATAAGTTTACTGCACGTTACAGCCATATTATCCTAGTGTCTACTATAACAACTAAAAACATGAGATAACCCCCCAAAAATATTTCCATGTTGTTCTTATGTGGGAAAAGAGTCAAAATTAGCAAAAATAAATAAATTTTGCCCAGCAGAAAAAATGCGGGCTTGAAAGGGCTACAACAAATTATTGAAATAAATTGACTTTTCCTCGATATTCTATTTTTATGACCAGCACCATATTTGTAAAAAAAGATAAGGCAAAATTCTCTTGGACTCTCCAAATCCTAATCGCCACCTCTTCCAGCTCCTTCCCTCAGGTAGGTGCTATTAAGCTATGCATACTAAAAGCAACGGACATTCTAATAGCTTTTTCGCTCTTGCCATGAACTCCCTTTACAGTTGACTGAATCATAAATTCCATAGTGGCACTTTGCAAAATTTTGCACATCCTTGTTGAGGCATGTTTACCATAATAATTTGCATAACTGCTGTTAATCATCACTATTCCACACGACTGGAAACTTTAACGAGATCAAGGACTCTATTTGTCATTGTATCATAATTTACACTTTCACTTTATATTGCTTGACAAGTGGCAACATTGTTTGGTACTACCACACTAATGGTATTCCTACACAGCTTAACGACACTCTGTGCTTATGTATTACGTCCTAAATGTTCGTTTTGTTATAGCTGCTTGCTGCTGTAATATTAAAGTGGCTCAAACTACCGGAGACAAATTCCTTGCGTGTGTGTGTGTGTGTTTTTTTTAAATATATATATTTGGCCAATATAGGTGATTCTGATTCTGAAATTGACTGTGTGGTTATCATCACATTTTTTTCTATGCTATTGTAACATTATGTGGTAGCATGACAGAAATATAAAAAGAGCTAATACTGAACTGAGGTTTTATGAGATTTGCTAAAGTCCCATGTGACTTCTTGCACGATGACTGTTTAAACTCCAAATGAACGGACGACTAAGACAGATTTGTTTTCCCCATATTTTAGTCGATTCCAAAAACTTTACATCTTGTACAACATTTTGGGCATTTGATTTCCTCCATCATCCAATAAAGTGTCTTTGTGCCTTACAGTATATATTTCCTTCTATCTTCCATGTGAAGCAAATACTGGTGGCAGATCCCGAGTCCATGAAAAGGATCATCTGGAAAAAGAAAGAGGAGGGAAAAAGTGAAACAAAAAAAAGTAATAACAGTCTGCTTCTCATTACATTCTTAAACTGGTGAGTGAACTTTTCAGTTTGGCAGGTTTCCCCGTAGAACTCTTGGCCAGGACTGCGCCTGAGAGTCACAACTAATGAAAGGCACTTGTAAGAGAAGAGATCAGGCCAGCCTGCTGCTTTTTTTCTCCACTGTTCGGTTTCTCTCCCCTCCTATTTTCTTCTTCTTCCTGCAACTGTCAGCGAAGGGAGAGTGGGAAAATTCCTTCGAGCTACTTTAACTTCAGGTTAACTGTGGGATCTAAACATGCACACTGAAGTTCGGGTGCAGCCCATGCTAGTGCCGCTGATTTTAATTCTGCTCTCTAGTGTGGAGGACACATTGCTACAGTCTGTGAGGTGAGTTTCCGCATAACTTCATATTCCACATGGAAAAAATAAAATTCTCATGTTTATGTTGGGATGAGTTGAGGGTACTGAGGGGAAAGGAGGTGCAGAATTTGCTGACAAAGACAAGGCACCGTGCAGCGTAGCAATGTTGAAGAGCCTGCAAAGATGCTGTTTGCACTTGAACTTTTTGTTGTGTTTTTAAATTTTTGAGTCTTCATTTTAAAAGTGGAGCAAGTCTTTGTTAGCAACTTTATTATTATTATTATTATTATTATTATTATTATTATTATTATTATTATTATTATTATTATTATTATTATTATTATTATCATTATTATCTAAAGGAGCAGAATTAAAAAAAAATATCTCAGTTAATTTCAGACATGTTTCCACATTAACATATTATTAGACTCAGTGAATGAATTTTTTTCCCACTTAAATGAAAACACATTTTATTTATCAACTTAAATAGTATTTTACATTTAATTGCGTTCCTTAATGACAAAAATTCAAATTTAACACAGTCATTTCACTTGTTGGGTTGTATTTTGTTGAAATGTATTCCAATGATTTGAGTTCAACAAATACAATTTACTTATAAAAACTAAAATAAATAGTAATCATATCAATATTTTTTGTAATTTGTCATCTATATTTATTCATGCAATCATTTTGCACCCACAAACTAGACTGAACCATGTGTGTTCTACCACCATTCATGTCACTGTCATTAACAACGTTTATAGCGTGACTGTTTGTAAAATCAGTCAAAAATATTAATTAATAAATATTTGAACAATATGTTTCGTTCTGTGATTAATCTCATTAAGGTTATAAAGATGCACCTAATGCTTTAGGCTTTTTCATGCTGAATGGTTTACTGATTTGAGGCCAAACTTCATAATTTGCGTCATCTAGGTGTTGTGTTGTTCAATACTGTTGCATTTCTTGGCAAACCCACACACGCATTAACCACAGGAAGCAGCAGCGGCTTTCAATTGATTTCTCCACTTTTTATTTTTATTTTTTTATAAACAAGTATAACAACATGAGAGCTACAGTGGGTGTGAATCATTCATTAATGAAGGTCCTGCTCTGCTAAAAACAAAAGTGAAGTGGATGGATGTGTAGTCTTGGCAACTGAAGGAGAACAAAGCCTGTTAATTACAATGTTGGCTGCCTGTGACATCCAAAGGCGAATAACTCGAAAAGACAGGCAGATTAGTTAATCATTCAAGGTGTAGATTGTTCAGAATCTTAATTCAGTATTTTAACAAGACAACTGTATTCTTTTAATGTGGTGGGGAATGACCTTTTTTTTGTCCTCCTACACAAAGGTCTGCAAAGGCACACTTGTGCAAGTTTGGTATGGAATAACTTGAAACCTGTGACCTCAACTTCAGGTGACTGTTAGTATAGCGGTTCACATTGTTGGCTTGCATGCTCGTGACATTGGATAGATTTCTATGACCTCAACCTAAGTCAGTGGCAGAGTAATGATTTGCATATATTTGTGTAGCTGGTATGGTACAGATGACTTGATTTGTTGTCATTGACAGTACAGTATAGTGATTTACTTAGCTGACATTCATGTAGCTGGTGTGGGAAAGATACTCATGACCTCAACCCTGGGTTACAGTAGTGTAGTGGTCTTCATGGTTTGCCTTTTTCTGGCTGTTGTTGGCAGGACTTGCATAAGGTCAATTTTTGGTTGTGTGTAGTGTAGTGCTTAACATAGCTGACTTGTTATACTGCTGTGGGGTAGATTCCCCTGACCTCAATCCCTTGTCACTGGCAGTTAAGTGGTTTACTTTCACTGGTATGGGAAAGAATCACCTGACTAAATAGCATGTGATGTGCTGGCAGTGCAGTGGTTCACATACAGTAGCTGCATATCTTTCTTCTTTTCAAGATTGAAATGATGACCCTTTCTCTTCTTTGTTTTTTGTTAGCCAGGTGACTGGCGTGTGCCGACTCTCCTCTGAGTCTTCCCTGCGTCGCTGTCGGACGCCCGATGGCAACATCTGCAGCGGGAGGGGCAAGTGCGACTGCGGTGTGTGCGTGTGCCAGACTTCAGATCCAGAGAAATTCTATGGGCCTCGCTGCGAGTGCCATGACTGGGTCTGTGCCACACACAATGAAAAAATTTGTAATGGTGCGTACACAAAGTGGATGACATGACAATATGCAACATGAGCAGATGATATTCACTAAAGGTGTCAAAAAGACAAAAAGTATAAAACTATTTCTTTGTGTTTGTAGTCTGTACTTGTTAGTTGGCAGGCTGCTTCCTGGTTCACCGAGGCTGACTTTAGGCCTTTTACTTGACTGTGTGGGGTCCTGACCTGTAAAAGTTTTTCCATGAGTGGCGTACCATTGACCACGAGTTTTGCTGCAATTCAAAATTTAAATCACAACTTAATGGCTGGTGTCACAACGTTCCAGATGTAACAGCCAATCAAAAATGCATGTTGAATTATGTGAGCTAGATCTCAACAAAAAAACGTTCATTTATATTTGCGGATATAACCGAGATTCAGCCGGTTTGTCAACAAGCCGAACGTATAAAGTATATATAGGTATACACTGTGTATGTATTTTCTAGACATGAAAATACTGTTTGCTTCTATACACAATGTGAACTTATTATAATATTTTTTGTTAAATTTAGCTGGATACTTTAAGGTTCATAGCGATAGTCACAACATGTTACAAATATTAGAGAGGGCCTACCATTCCCACTCTGAATCACTAGAAAGAGACCAAACACATTCATTCTCCGAACCGCTTATCCTCAATAACTAATGCAGGCATGCTGTAGAGAATTCCAGCTGTTTTGGGGCGAGGGGCAGGGTCGCCAGCCAATCGCAGGGCACCGCAGGTTTACCAATAGGAATCCAATGTGTGTATGTTTAAATCCTATTCAGTGCATTACGCCACATAATTGTCATTGGCCACACACGTTGCAATCAATACTAGTGTGGCACAGTGCAAACATTGCACAATTGTGCTTTTGTGACCACATGCATTATGGAGTCACTGACCATTCAGTCAGTGGTTCACTCATCTGATTTCGGTGCAGGCACTGGGTTTTCATTTCCCACTTAGTAACAGTGTGAGTGGTTGTCAGTCTTTATGTGTTATGTGGCTTACTGTTGAGCCAAAGTCAGCTGGGTTAGGCTCCAACTGCACATGAAACCATAAAATGGTATAGCAGATGGATGGATGTACTATTGTGCAGTTTTAACTAGTTGCAGCATTTTTCTAGCATTTCTGGGACAGTAACTGGGTGAGATGCATGGTATTTCGCTGTATATGTTTATTATACTGTATATGTGTGCAATTGCCTGTATCCAGATGTCAGGTTTGAATGGTCAAATTTGTGCAGTTGCATTACGGGAAGCAGGTCTACAGTAATAGAGATATGAATAGAGGCTCAGGCTGTGGTTGCACGTGATGGCTTTGCGAGTGATTTATTTGGGCAGACAACATGGCTGCTGCGAGGAGCTCATTATGGTTCAGCAGTCTGGAACGATGAGGCCCGACTTTTCGGCCTCTGATAATGGGCTTTCACTCACCGTCGCGCTGCTTGGCATCTGAGGAGGGATGGTGTTTCACACCTTGACGCACCAAAACACACTGACATGCAAAGGATCTGGCAATAGGGGATCCACAGTACCACATAGCAGACCAGCATAAATATTATCAAAGCGTATTGAATGGAACAGAGCCAACCTCCTTGTCTGTTGACTAAATCTGATAGCCGAATTTTCCATAATGCTCTCTAAGATTGGTTATTCTCTTCAGGATGTTGAGTGTAGTGTACCATCAAAGGCAGAGCTTTTGTTCATTTCATTGCTTTCAGTCTCAACTCCATACTATCCTGTTTCTTTAGACTAGTGCTTGGGGGTATTTTTTGTTATAATGTAAAAGCAGAGATGAAGGAGGTATAATAGAAATGTATACTGTATGGCATTCATTCACATGCAAAAATAGCCATGTTCCATTTCGGGCTGATTAGAAAGATGAATATATACTAGGGTTTCTTTGGCATTTTATTCCTAGCAAAAAATAATAATAATCACATGATGTTTTTACAGGACTGCAGGCATAATCCTCTTTTATTATTATTTTTTTCATTTTTTTTAATTCATTGTGTGTGTGTGTTTTGCTTCCTTTTTGTCTTGAACGGGAATTCACCCTTGGGAAATGTTTCCTTTCACCATGGAGTCAGAATGTTTGTTGGTGTCTTTTCATTTTATCTGTGGGCAAGAAGACAATTATCCTAATGTTGACAAGTGGTAAAGATATTGTATGGATGGATTTAGATGTACAGTAAACAGTGTAAAATAAATAAAAGTCTGAGAGCAGACAATTTCAGTGAGATCGCACAAAGTTTTTTTTTCCAGTTTTGCTAGGGTGTGTTCCCTGATAAGATGCCATGCATTCCATTATGAGATAATTTACTGGTAGAAGAAAAGCATAAATATCCGAATATAAACAACTTGGGTTTAACATTTTAAACAACTAAGTGGTTAGGATTAAGGGCGTGTAGAGGGTGGGTCCTGGGCATCCACCAATGTGGGAGCATCCATAGCCCACCCAGACAAAAATGTTTAGGGTCATGGCCGTTGTCAATTGTCTATTTATGGGTATGCTTAAGAGGCGCTGAGTTGGGAGAAGCCTTTTAGTTTTTACATCTTGGTATTGGTGGTGTTCGTTAACATAATTTTTAACATTGGCTTCAATATTTAATGCTACTTAAACATTGCCTTTACATAAATATATCATAAAACATAAAAGTTCTATGATGTGACAGTTTGACCCTGTTTCTTACTTAGTGTACAAAATTCGACCAAGTTCTCATGACAACATGCACCGGCAGAGCAACATTATGGTAGCCTTGATCAACATCTGCTCACCAAATGTGCAAAGACGTCTTGTCGTATTCTTGTTTTTTTCCCCTCCTTCCTCTCTTTATCTTTACATCTCCTTAGAACTTGAACAGTTTTTCTCCCAAGTCAGTTGTACAAAAATTGTTTACAAATTCATCACGGTAACCTAAGAACAAACCAGAGAAACTGGGGCGATTTAACATCTTTTTGTAATAACGTGTGGTGCACAGGCTCAACGTGGCACTGCCTTAAAAAAAAAAAATCTCCCCCTCCCTCTTGCTCACTGAATAGCCACGTGAAGTCTTTCCTACTCTCTTCAACTTTGAATCTCCATGATGAGGAGATTATTGTGTTAGGAATATACTGTATAAAGCTCTCCTAAAGCTACAGTTACTACTAATGGGATTATATCTCAGAGCTTTACTTTACAGAGAGGCACAAGATAGGGATGCCCACTATCCCCTTTATTATTTGCAATATTTATTGAGCCACTTGCATTAGCCATACGCCAGGAAAGAAGGATTCAAGGAATTCACTCTGGGGTAACAGAACATAAAATTAATCTATATGCCGATGACATCTTACTTTATTTAGAAAAGCCGGCTAGCGAGAGCCACTACATCGTGATAACTTACATTGATGTTTCTGCATTTGGCAATTTATTATTATATTATATTATTAGTATGGGATTTTTTTTTTAATGGGCTTTAGGTGAACTGATGAATACACACACGCACGCACACGCACGCACGCACACGCACGCACGCACATGCACATGCTCACCCACATACAAAAAAAAAATATATATATATATATATATATATATATATATATATATATATATATATATATATATATATATATGTGTATATGTATATATATGTATATATATTTTAAAAAAAAAGAAAGAAAAAAAGAGAAAAAAAAACTTTTTTTTTTTTTAAAAAGGAGAGCAATGATGATGTCAAATCGAATGAACAATACTGAGCTCTCCTGGAAAAAAAAAAAGGAAAATACTGTATAAAGAGTATACAAACCCAATTCCGCTGAAGTTGCAACGTTGTGCTAAACAAATAAAAACAGAATACAATGATTTGCAAATCATGTTCAACCTATCGTATATTTAATTGAATGCACTACAAAGACAAGATATAATGTTCAAACTGATAAACTTTATGTTTGTTTGTTTTTTAGCAAATAATCATTAACTTAGAATTTTATGGCTGTAACATGTTCCAAAACAGCTGCGACAGTTAACCACTGTGTTACATCACCTTTTCTCTCAACAACATTCAATATACATTTGGAAACTGAGGAAACTAATTGTTGAAGCTTTGTAGGTGAAATTCTTTCCCATTCTTGTCTGATGTACAGCTTCAGTTGTTCAACAGTCCGGAGTCTCTGTTGTCGTATTTTAAGCTTCATAATGTGCCACACGTTTTCTTTTTTTTCTTCTTTTTTTCCCTTTCTTTTTTTCTTTTTTTTTAAACACATTTTCAATGGGAGACAGGTCTGGACTGCAGGCAGGCCAATCTAGTACCCACACCACAAAGCCAGGATGTTGTAACGTGCATAATGGGGTTTGGCATTGAGGCATCCATCCAAAAGACGTTGTTTGGATGGCAGCATATGTTTCTCCAAAACCTGTATGTACCTTTCAGTATTAATGGTGCCTTCACAGATGTATAAGTTACCCAAGCCAGGGAAGTCCCTTTTATACCCAATCATGGCATCCACATGCTCCCAATTGGCCTGTTTACCTGTGGGATATTCTAAACAGGTGTTTGATGACCATTCCTCAACTTTTTCAGTTTTTTTGCAACCAGTTTTTGCCACCACAGCCATAAAATTCTGAGTTCATGATTATTTGCTAAAAACAATAAAGTTTATCAGTTTGAACTTCTTGTCTTAACAGTGTAATCAGTTGAATATAAGTTGAACATCAGATAGGTTGAACATGATTGGTAAATCATTGTACTGTATTGTTTTTATTTATGCTTTACACAATGTCCCAATTAGAATTGGGTTTGTGGATACATAGAGTATATAGATACAGTATATGTGTGTGTGCGTGTGTATGTATTTTGAAATTGTATTAATTTGACAATGGCTAGAGTAGCACTCAGTAGAGACTCTAAAAATTCTGTGGGCGTGTCCATTAAACACAGAATTCACGCCCCACTCAACTGTCACCAATCAAATAGCTCTACTATGACCTGGAAAAATGGATGCTACTTTGTTTTGCTTCTTAATGATACATAACTATATGTTTGATCTGCAAAAACATCCGCTTAAAGCCTCTGGTGGCTTTAATATATCACACAGGGTATTCGCAGAGAATTTCAATGCTGCGACAACAAGCCATAGTACACATGCTGGCTATCAAGTTCCTCTCCCTTCTTATATTATTTTCCTATTCTTGCGCTTCCCCCATTTTCCCTATATGTGTATGCACTCACAGCTGACAACAAGGCGCTCTCCAGTGGTCACCGCGACGAACACTGCATCAGGTGCCGGACTTGCTGCAGTTTAGCCATGCCTTTCCAAAGAATACTTTTTTTTTTTTAAATGCTATGGGCTTGCTTTGCGTAGACGGCACATGCAGAAATGCTGGCGTATCCTGACTTCTATGCAGGAGCAAGGCTTGTTTTCAGTTTGCCAATTTATAGACCGTTTTGAGCCAAGTTGGTCATTGCAGTATAACGAGAACCTTGAAGGGACGCTAAGCCGAATGACAATTTGGTGGCAAAAAGTCAGTCTAAAGAATATGCCTGCTTGAACCACTTCTAAATAATGGTGCAGGTAGTCTAAAGTGATATTGATGAATTTGGTTGAGGGTACAGATAGACAGATTCTGAGCTCTGCGGACATATATGCAGCAAAGTGGGCATTGGGAGTGGGGATAGATACATCAGGTTCGTGGATATATTTAAGATGCCAGCAGTTATCACTAGTTTAAAGGGAATGAGAGCAGCCGCTTTGGCTGGTGGCGAAGGAAGTTGGCTGTGTTCACGCCCACAACTCACAAACCACCACTTTTTAAAATATGCTGGCTGCGAAATTGCAGTAACAACATTTGCCTCCGCACAGTTAGACTGCGGAATTTCACCGATCATGAAAATAGAGCTCATTATTTCCACCATTGAGTTCTGCATAGAACAGGGGTGGGCAAACTCGGTCCTCGAGGGCCGGAGTCCTGCAGGTTTTGGATGTTTCCCTGTTCCAACGCAGCTCATATATGATCAACATCCAAAACCTGCAGGACTCCAGCCCTGTAATCAGGCACTGACAGGAACTTGGTTCTTCCTTGGTCTATGTCTCAACAGTCAAAAGTTTCACAAAAATAGTTTATGTAATTTACCGTCATCCATGCTAACTCACAGCAATCAAAACATAACCTCTGGCCTCACACTTGGTTGAGGTACAGTGGTACAGTTCCTCTGAGACTGAGCCAAACGGGTCTCCGATCCAGAACAATGCTCGCTGTTGCAACCTCTGCTCTTTTTCTGGCTGGAGCCCCTGAGATTCCAGGCCTTACTGCCAAGAGCGAGCGAGGATCGAACTCAAAGGGCAGTGTGTCAGCAGCAGTACACATCAAATGCTTCCTGCAGTACAAGAATTACATAACTGCAGTTGCGTTTTGCAATACGATGTCAAACGATGAAATAATTTGCCACCATGAACCATCATTTGGCTATGTTTTTCAACGTGTGGTCTACAGACCTCTGGTGGCCCTCAAGAAACCCCAAATAGTCTGTGAGTAACATGTTTCAAACACAGGACATTTCCACGAGACGACCAAAAGAAAATCCTGAAAAGGAGGCAGGGGTTGTACAAAAGATGTCTAGAACCTTTGAGGCGGGCTCTGCAGCACTGAATTTAATATTGAGCTGCATTTCCCGACACAACACTGCAGACTTCTCTAAAGGACCAACCCCTAGCTGGGTCCTCTTTTGGCCCAGCTAAGTACCCTAAAAACCCTCCAAAAGTTTGTCCAGGGGGAAAGTTCCTGCAGTGCAAATGCTCCTATAGTTCATTCATCCATTTCCTATCACTTATCCGGGGTCAGGTTGCGGGGGCAGCAACTTTAGAAGGGGAGCACAGACTTCCCTCTTCCCCAGCCACTTCAACCAGCTCCTCTGGCAGGCTCCCTGGCCAGTCAATAGACATAGTCTCTCCAGCGTGTCCTGGGTCGACACCGGGCTTCCTGCCGGTGGGACATGCTCAGAACACCTCTCCAGGGAGACAACTAGGAGGCATCCGATCAAGATGGCCGAGCCACCTCAACTGGCTCCTTTCAACGCGGAGTAGCAGCGGCTCGACTTTGAGTCCCTCCCGGATAACCGAGCTTCTCACCCTATCTCTCAGGGAGAGCCTGGACTCCCTGTGGAGGAAACTCACTTCAGTCGCTTGTATCTGGGATCTTGTTCTTTCGGTCACGACCCACAGCTCGCGACCATAGGTGAGGGTAAGAACGTAGATCAACCGGTAAATTGCGAGCTTTGCCTTTCTGCTCCATCTTCACCACGACGGACCGATACAGAGTCCGCGCTCCTATAGTCCCTGGGACTAAAAGGTTCCATAAAAACTCGTGGAACGCAGAGTAAGTAAATTGATGTTGCTGAAACTAAATATTGAACAAACCTTAATGAGTACAACTCTATATTGTTTCTTTGTTATTTAGAGCTAGTACATGAGTTGTTCTATTACTTCAAACACATATTTTATATTCATATGTTTTTACTTCAGAAAGTGCAAGTGAGCCATTCGTTATGCGGTGAGTCACCTAATGATTCCAGTGTGGGCTGCTAGGAGAAGAAAAAAAAAAAAACGCCACTCAAGTCTTCAAGCCACTAACACTTCCCGCTGCTGAGACAAGTACCAGAACATCCTGTCTGTTTTCAAACATAAAAAGCCAAAAGGAGAGTGCGTCTTTTATAGGGTGGTACTTACAAATATGGGTGTTTGCTGTTGGAGTTTTTTTTAGTTCCTTGTCAGCACGCAATGACTTCCTCTCACACTCTCACACTCACAAGTTGAGGTGAAGAGAGATAATTAGTCACAGAAATGTGTGATCGAACAAATTAAGTGGATATGTAATATTTTCAGTACAGTATTATGCAAAATGATTGAACGGCCAAATGCTTTTTCACAGCAGTTATGTTGACATAGGAGGATAAAATGCAGTTAGCTAGTTAGTCTGATAGTTGTAAAGGTGCTTCACAAAAGCCAAAGAAGAAACTATTAAGTTTTGATGAGGTTCAAGGGTAACAACAGGTTTGTTCTCATTCTCTATGAAACAGGATGTGGCATACTAATTAACAACCGAATAAATACGGGATCTACTATTTTTTTCTTTTGTTTGTTTTGTCTACCACCTTGGCAGAAGTCTTCACTTTCCTTTCTCGTTTATATATATATTTGTTTCATTCATTTTTTCCCTTTTCGGACACATTATTACAGGTTACATCAATCACATCATATCATTTGCAACACTGACATCCGAAAGAAGGGCTCACGGGTAGAAGCCATTGCTTATTAGTAACCCGTCCCCATCGATTCTTACTATACGCATCAGTCATATACGTACATTGATTATGAAGGTCATTAATTCATATCAATCCCAGATTTAAGTCTGCACACTCCTCGTTCAGTTAATCTTGCAGGAGCGAGTACAGATACGTCCTTCCTCGACAGATGCGTTCTTTATTTATGAAATTATAGTCAAAGACAAATTTAGAAGAAAAAAAATCGAATTTAATTTCAATAAACATGTAGTCAATTGAAAGCAATACAGTATTTGATTAAAGCTGCCCTATGTAGGATTTTGCCAAAAATATCTTTATAATAGCCTTTTTATTTGACCATTTATGAGCCAAATGTCTTCTAATTAGCAGATTAAAGTCTTAGCAATTGGTACTCGTACAAGCGTCTGGCCAATAGTTTTCCGACTAGATTCGGGTTCAAATTTCCCGTCTTCTGCCTGTGGGTGTGACGTCATGTGTGTTCTCGTGTTAGGAGGAGCTAGTATTTCGCTATAATGGATCCTACATTAAATTATATTATAATGTTGCATGCATTACATTAGTATTGTTCAACTTTTATAGAGGTCTGGCACTGTTCTGGGTGCCATTCTTCTTAAGTTATTTTTTGTCATTAAGTTAGATTGCATGAGTCACCGTCCTCTCCTTGATTAGTAACAGTACATCACCAGTTAGTAGAAGCACCTCTGGCCCCAATTGGTTGTATCCAGGGTTTGCTTAAAACCTGATTGGCTGGATAACCTTGTGTGTGTGTGTGTAAAAGCGTGGGAAGCGACATCTCAAAGACAGAGTGAATTACTGGGAACAATAAAGTGTGAACAAGACACAAATGTTTCCACACACAATCTCTCAAGGAGATAAAGTAGTCGCCACCCTCCCGTTTATGGGAGACTGCTGGTTGAGGACAAACAAATCCACACACCACACACAAGGTTGAAGCCACTTTCAAACAATCTCACAAATTAAGTACGGCACATTTTAATCTAATTTGGCTTCTCGGCTTGTTATATCTGCCAAGGCACAATCTGAGACACAATCTGCTTCCCTGTACGATCTCCATTCTCCAGCTCAACTGCTCAATAGGTCAGCCATCATTGATTGATAACTATGGCAATAACACTAGGACAAAAAATATAGTTTGAATTTGTAAAAAGATTATATATTTAATAAATCAAGTGCAACACTTACATATCATCGTTTTGATACTTTTCATGATATTAAATCGACCTTTCTTTGTAATTTCACTTTTTATCTTGTTCTATTAGTTGTTGATAATTAACTTCTCATGTAAAGTAAACAAATGTACATACTGTAAAGGTTATTATCATACAACAATGTGTGCGCTCACATTTGTATAGAATTTTGATGAAAAATATCTATCTATCTATCTATCTATCTATCTATCTATCTATCTATCTATCTATCTATCTATCTATCTATCTATCTATCCATCCATCATCCATCCATCCAGCCATCATCCATCCATCCATGAACACAATATCAAAGAATTGCATATATCTTTCAGAGATATTTACAATCTCTTTACGAATGCACACCACAGATTATGTAGACATCGCCTACAAATTGTGTCCTAAGCAATCAAAGATGGTGCATGCACCTCACAGATCGTGCAGGCAAAGCAGATTGGATATGTTGAATGAGGAAATGAACACATACACTTGAACCATACACATTAGCAAAAGTATACAATGTAGGCAATTCAAAAGGGGTATGTATAATTTAATTTTACTCTGAGCTCCAGTGATTGAATAAAGTATTGACCCACGGCCACGAATAATTCCCGAATGACTGAATTTTCCTACAAAGAAAAATGAGAGAATGAAAAATGCTATTTCCTTTGCGATCTGGGTATGATTCCCCATACAGAAAAGAAAGGAAAGGACGAAGAAAGGACAAAAAGAGTTGGCAAAATGCATCCACTTCTAAAATAGTATATAAGAAAGTCTTATCAGATAAGGTTTGTTCTTCACAGTAATTTTTCATTTAAATCAGTCTGTTAATATCAGCAATGTAATGTTTACCTGTTGAAGAGTCCCTGTTGAAAACTACTGGTCAATGGGATCAAATAATTGCTCACTCTCGACACGTGTCAGTGGTTATATGTACAAATGCAAATTTTCATGCTTATATTGAACTGCTTAGGGCTCTACTTTCATTTGTCAGATTCTCAAAGGTGCACGCCACGATAATGAGGATAGATGGGGGACGAATCTGCTAATGACTGATGGACAGCCCTTGAAAAGGACACTGCATTTACATGATGAATGAATCGGGAGGATGATTGAGTGTGATGCGCAGGGCCCCTTGCCTCCAAATGCAAACAGAGCAACATTTATAATACACTGCCTGGTCGGTCTCGGGGGATTCCGCCTGCGGGGTCCAACATTATGCCTTTTTGAGGGGTAGCCACATGAGACATATTGTAGTGGCCCTGCCAGAACAGGCACTGGACCTCTTTATGCAAGATATAATACAATAAGTTTCAATTATCATTTCATATTTAGTGTCTTTATTATCTAATCATTTAAGAAAATATAAGTAGCATATTTTTTTCATTATTATTAATACTATTAATATTACTTTTAGCAGTTTAACTGAATAATTAACATTTGACATACCATCCACCAAGACTGGAAAAATCGATTAATGGAGGTTCGAGTACCTGTGGGTGAAATAGTGTAGCATCTAGTCCCGGTAGCCAAAATGCACAGGAATACATAACACGCAGCAAGTCCAATGAATGAGGCCAATCAAGGCAGCTGCATTAAAAATAAACAAATAAATAAAATAACAATAACCCTCTTTTATAAAATCAAATTGCTATTGTTGGGCTAAAACCTTATAAGACCCATTTTGGTAAATTTCTAATTTTTTCATAAATCTTTACTATTGGTCAGTCCACTTGTGAACAAATTATTGGCCAATCTAAAGTGTTGAAAATGACTTGGTCACTTTGACAATACAATGTTAATGGTTGAACAAACATGCCGTTTTTGTCTCAGTCTCCATTTTTGGAATCTCCTGAAAACTGATTGTTGTGGTGGTACAAGGATTCGGCCCGACGCTATTGAAATAGCTGTGAAGGTGGCAATGTGTAGATTTTTTCCCCTGGTGTTTATATCTTGTTCAAGACATTCCTTATGGAATGATTAACCTGATGCACAAAAGGATGTGCACAAGGCAGTAAAAAGATAATTGATGATTGGTAAATTTAAATGGATAAAAGTAAAACGTTCGAATATTAAATATTAAAAAAGCAAGAACGTGTTAATGTCATTATTTTTATTCATGACATTTGTGCTGGCCCAGTTGAGCCACCATTAATGTCAAACCCTGGGGTCCATTTCACAAAGCATGTTCAACAAACACCGAGACTAACCCTGAACAGCGAGTTGACATACCCTGAGAGAGAAAACTCTGCGTTTTTGGTTCCAAGACAGATAATTTGAGGTAGTTATATCAACACAGAGTAGTTTCACCTGGCGTTGCCACTATGCTAAAAAAAAAACACATAAATGAAGCCCCGATTTGTCGAGTCACCATGGCAACAAGGAAGAATAGTTGTTGCTGTTGTTTTTTACCCCTCTCAACTGAAAATCTTAATTTGATCATATGGCAAATTTGAACATGTCTTTAGAAGAAAAAAAAGTGCAACACCGGTGCAGCTGAACGTTGCTGCTTTGGTCAATGCGTAAATTTAAATGTAGTCCTTTGCAATCACAATAATATTACAGGGGAAACTGTTGAATTGGAGCTCTTTAATTAATTTCATTTAGCTGCAAGAAGCGCATTTGACTTAAGATGAAATATAAAAACAATATTCAAACAGTTATAAGACAAAAACGGAGGGCAACACACAATATATGCTGTGATGTGAGCGCATGACTACGGCGCCGGTAATGTTGCAAATGTAAGGACGGATTAAGTTGTGTATGAAAATGATGGACTGTAATGGGAAACAGTACCGCTCAAAAAGAAAAGTGTCGAAAAATGCCAGTATATCTATGCGCGGTCTGATAACAATCTCGCAACGAATATTTAATTCCCTGCGCAATATAGCGGCACCTTCATCAATAGGGTCATTGTCAAAAGGACATACCATGTTCGTGACAAAAGTGGACTTTAAGCTATAGACTATAGGCGTATTTACGCAAAAACTCGCCGCAGCGGAATTTATAAATGAGGAAATGAAATGTCGTGTGTGTCAGAAAGGAGGCGGGGACAGAGAAAACCTCGAGGTTCATTGTGAAAAACCTGACCAGGTTTGATTCATGAACAATTTTGCTATGGTAACTGACCGAGAGCTTACCTCGTTTCCTCTGTTTTCAGTTACCTCCCTTTCTGAAACGGAAGACGCAGATTTTCCCATATTTCAGGGTTTCTTAACTCAGGGTTGTCACTAAACCTGCTTTGTGAAATACAACCCTGGTCTGTTTTCCTTTTTTTTCCCCATGTGATTTTTAGGAAATAGAGCTTTGGTTGTGACTCGGATGACAAAAATGAGAATTGCTCCAATAAAAAAAAAGAAAGGAAAAAAAAAAGGATTTGTGGTTTTGTTGTTAGGAATTGACAACTGGAACAACCAGTTGCATTCTTGGGTGGAGGAATGATTTGATTGATACTTAAGCCTTGAAAACAAAAGTAATTCCTCTAACTTTGTAGCCGAGTGCTTATAAGTTTGTTTTACTGTTTTTCAATTTGCAGACTACTTTCTGCTTCAGAATGACATACAGTAAGATATTTAAAAAGTGAAAAGCTTGTCAAGAAAAGAAACCTTAGTCTGTAAGTAGGCTTTATCTAGGTTCCAATTGCATGCTGTCATGACGGCCAATAGAGAAAATAAACTCCTAGAAAAAAATTTCAATAATTATACCTTGCCATTCTTCCACTTTGTCTATTTGATAGTTATTGTGCTATTTTCTGCTTCATGCCGAATGATAATAATATGACACAACTGTACAATTGGCGTTCTTCGCTGGGAGGAACAGTTCCATTGTGATTTGAGTGCCGGAAATAAATAATAATTATGTCGAACAAAAGTGAAACGATCCCAGTGCCATGTTTTTAGTTGGTTTGTCTGTTGATTTACCGAAAATGTCGTAGGATGTAATATACAGAGTAGACACCACTATTTGCAAAGTGGGGCTGGCGGAATGGTTCCATTATTGCTTGAGTGGCAAATAGAGAAAAAACATTTGAAAAAAAATATTTGTGGTTCGTTTCTCTATTTGATAGTTATCAAGCGTCTTTCTTCTTCATGTAGAATGACATTAGGAATACACAGAAATGGCGGCACTATTTGCATTCTAGGGTGGTTGGGGACAGTTCTATGATGCCTCGAGTGGTCAAATGAAATTATTGTTTTCGTTAACAAATGCTACCATTTGCATTCTGGAATGAAGAGAACGGTTTCATTGTGACTCGAACACCAAAGTGACAAAAAAAAAAGTTTAACAAAAATATAAACGCGGCACTTTTGTTTTTGCTCCCATTTTTTTAGATGAACTCAAAGATCTAAAACTTCTACCACATACACAATATCACCATATCAAGATGCTGATTAGATACCATGATTAGTGCACAGGTGTGCTTTATACTGCCCACAATAAAAGGCCACTCTGAAAGGTGGAGTTTTTTTTAATTTGTGGTTGTCTGAGGACCCAAAAAGCCAGTCACTACTGGCCAGTTCTCTGAGTCTCCAATAAAACAAAACTGCACCTTTTATTGTGGGTAGTCTAAGGCACACCTGTGCACTAATCATGGTAATCAGCATCTTCTTGATATGGCACACCATTGAGGTGGGATGGATTATCTCGGCAAGAGAGACGTGCTCACTATCACAGATTTAGACTCTTATGAGGGAGAAGTTTTAGATCTTTGAGTTCATCTCATAAAAAATGGCAGCCAAAACAAAAGTGTTGCATTTATATTTTTGTTGAGTATAAAAAGCAACAACAAAAAAACTGAAAGTAGGGCACCATGGTTTATTTTTCCATCTTTTTGTTTGCTTGCAGTCTACTTCCTGGTTCAGAGAGACTGATATAAATTGATAGGAATTTGCAGATTGGACCTGACCATTTTTGTTCTACAGAGGTTGGAACTTTTGTGACTACCGTTTTAGTAAAACCAGCACATCAAATAACAGCAATCTGCAAAATAATATCTATATGTTCACTCTTGGCACAGCTCATAAAATGTACACTTCATTCTATTAATGATGTGCTACTTAAGGGAGCTCTTTGACTCCCTCCTCCAAATTTACAATACTCCCCCCAAAGTTATCTTGTGCTTTGCGGTTTATTTTTACCCAGCCTTTCGACATTAATAAACAGCATGCAGTGTGTGGTGTTTCCTTACAGATCGCGGCTACTGCGACTGTGGGAAATGCGAGTGTGACGACGGCTGGTTTGGTGAGGCCTGCCAATTCCAAGAGGAGTGTAACCTTTCCGGAAAGAAGAGCAGGGAGCAGTGCAGAAACCCCCAGGGGGTGGTATGCTCCAACAGAGGTACATTTATTGGTACATTAAGCTAGAATGTCGAGGTGGCAGATTTAAAGCGTCAATTGATCATCATATGAACAACAAGTCTTTTTTTCAAAACGACCTATGTGGTCGTATTTATTGGAGGACTGTTTCCAAATGACTCACAAGACAATTTGAGACAAACGTTTATAATTGCAGTCCTAATGGAATATTGATTATCCATTTTTACTAACAAATCCTCTGATGACAATTCAGTAGGATTAGCGCGACAAAATTTGGGAATAATTGAAAAAGCTTTTTTATTAGGAATATTGTCAAGAAAGTAACAAGCTAATTTACTACTTGGGGGCAAATGTAGTATTTTGGGAAAAATATAAGGTATTCAGTGCAGTATGTCCACCATCTTTGCATACTGACACATTCTGGATGTTATTTTATTTCATTTATTTTTTTCAAAGTTTTTTTTATGGGACTATGAATTGAAAAATATAGCTTCCCCGGCCAAAATTTTGAGCAGGAAACAATGTAGTGCAAATTTGTTGTACCTGTACATAGAATATTGATAGGATTGTTTTTGTAAAGGGACTTGCCACTGTGGTAGCTGCATGTGCAACAATGAAGACAACAAAGGCCTGGTGACGGGACCCTTCTGCGAGTGCGACGACAGCGAGTGTCTGGATGAGGAGACTGGTGAAGTGTGTGGAGGTATTTGCCAAAGCTCCCATCTGGACAAATATTGTAACATAATATCATAGCAATAAAGTTGTTATTTGCAGATACCCAGTCAAGATCATTTGAAGTCTCTTTAAAAATATTGATATTTTTGAATGTCAATGTACAGCCCTCAAAAGGAGTGACCTGATCAGGTTGTTGCGTGTTGCACTGTGCTTCCAGGCCACGGTCAGTGTTACTGTGGAAACTGTTACTGTGCTGCTGGTTGGCATGGAGACAAATGTGAATTCCAGTGTGACATCAGCCCATGGGAGAGCAAACGCAGATGCTCATCTCCAGACGGCAAAATCTGCAGCAACCGAGGTCTGTTCATCTGCTTTGAAACCACACGGCAGTCACAGTGATTGGGATTTTTTTATTTGTTTTTATTTAATCAGATGAGACATTTTAGGAAAATGTTACTAGATTTATGACAGACTTAAATTAACTATAATTTTTAATGTGAACAAGCACTATATAACAGATGCCCATCCAATGAGTTATCCCTGTCCTATGGTAGTACTGTACAGTGAAAAAATAAGTCATGTCATTAAGAAAATACTTTTAAAAATTTATATTAGTCCCAATTCAATTAACGTGCGCCAATCTCATGCACAAACCCCAGCTAGTCAGTTTCTGCTTCTGCAATGTCAAGCACCGTGTGCGCCTCGACCTCCCTGATCTAGAATAAAATGAGGGGAGCCGCTTTGATGGGTCGGGAGTCGGCTGCGTTCCATCACGGACCACAATACACTTTATTTATTTTTCGCTAGTTTAGCTCTACCCATGTACAAAGTGAGACTGAACTTTGCACTAGACTTGCGCAAGGCACGGAAATAGCTATCATTCTTACTGGAATGCCTGCTTTTAAAAGTACAGTTGAGGCAGGTCCTTGTTAAATGGAAATATATTCGACAATTCAGGAGCAACATTTGCTCTTTCACATTCAGTTGCCAGCTAGGAGCTATTGTCTTTCCAACGTGTCCTGGGTCATCCCTGGAGCCTCCTCCTGCTGTGACCTAATAGGACAATAAACAGACACCAGATCAAGCAAGTATGGGGCCTGATCCTGATTCTTGAGGGCTGTCTAAGTGTCTGTTCAAATTTTGTAATATATACTAAAATTAACACGCAGCCAGTGCAAAGATGACAGAACGGGAGTGATGTGGCTGAACCTATGGGATCGAGACAAAAGCCTTGCGGCGGTGTTCTGAACTAATTCAAAGATTTGTTGAGGCAGGTGATGAGAGAAGTGCATCAACAGGAATAATATTGCAACAATACACTAAAAATAACAAGTTTCTTGAAAATCCACATAAGTAGTGTTGGTGAAAATTCTACCATTTTTTATGTGATCCTCCATCGATTCCAGTAGTTCTTCTTTTTTATTTCTAAAATTAATAATGGCTCACTACTGTACTGTATTAAGACAGAGACACTTTGCACATCTCCCATTTCTGCTTAAGTGAACAAGTGACACAACACTTACTGTGTTCACAAAGTAGAAGGCCGTCATGATGTAGCAGTAGAGACAGAGGGCAAAGGCCGGACAGAATTTACCAGTGCAAAAAGCAACGAGGAGATGACAAGAAGATTTCGATTTTAGGTTCATGTTGAACAAAGTTTGTTTTATTTTTTTACTTTCTAGGGTTGCTTGAAGCACTTTTGTGTAAAAATTGATGAAAAGGAAAGAGGAAAAGAGTCAGGTTGGTATGGTTGCAACATTTATTTATTTCTAGGCTGGATGTGGAAGGTACAACTGTACATGAAACCATGTTCTGTTTTACAGAATAACGCAAAACTATAACATATATTTTAACTCTCTAATAAAAACCCAACCTTAAATTTTATTAACTGCTGGTTTAGTCTTGTTTATTCCCATAAGCTCCCATGGGAACTTTCCAAATTCAAATTCATAGAATTTTGCAACCCTACAGGTCAACAGAGTACAGCCTACAGTGATGTATCAGGACGAATGGGGGTCAGGATAATTATTTGGGAAGGGTCATTCATAACATGGGTAAGTTCTTGTGGAGGAGCTTGGGAAGGTGACTTGTGGGAAGTGAGGATAAATTGGGGCGGATTGGGGATAATGGGGTTTGTAAAGGAGGTCATCAGGAAGCAAGATGATGTCAACCTGGAAAATTTGGAGGTTATTCGGGGAGGAGAGTGATAATTGTAGAGGGTGGGAAGGTATTTGGGAAGGATAATTGGAAGTATCATCTACAAGGATGGATGGAAATCAAATGCAATTACACTTTAGAACAATATTTCTTCACATTGCAGCCTACACTGCAATCGACTCCTGACCCCCCATTAATCACCATTTACCGGTATGTCATCCGTTTCAATAAATAAATGGCACACTAAAAATAGAAGTTTCCTTTATTTCACTTGAGAGTGTAAAAACAAAACAAAATTACTGTCGTCAAGGGAAGGCATCTTTACTTATATAGCACATTGCATACACAAGGCAACTCACTGCTTCACTCAATCAGAAGTACAACATTTAAAAGCATTCACAAACAAAACAGTTGAAGGCATTCAAAATCAAAGTATTGGTGCTGACTTCATTCCTGTTGACACTATTCCATTTGCGTGCAGCGTAACAGCTAAAAGCTGCTTCACCGTGTTTGCTTTGAAACAGTTATGTGTCTCTGTAGACGCCTCCCGATGAAAAGCTGACATTTTACACTATTTCTGATTTACATATGCCAGACAAGTTATTTGTAATCATGAGCATAAAACAAATGCATTGCATAAAAACTAGATTCCATCAACCTACACAGATGAAAAACGATACATTTTTGATCGTTTTAAGTGGCTTTCTTTATGCTCCACAGTAACCTTCATCTCCCCTGTGTGAAAAGCTTGACTGACAGGAGACAGTAGAGTAGCTCCTCCATCGCCTAGCTAATAATACTCTAACTGGCATGCTGTCAAACCGCCTAGCAGCTGGGTTGGTGGCGCTTGGGGCTAAATGCATGCATTAATACACTGCAAGGTTCACATCTATCTCTATAGGAGGACTGTGGGTGTGTGGTGCAGTACATAAGAGAAAAAATTAAGAAGAAGAATGCTCAAACCGTGATGGAAACAGAGGTGCAGTATTTGGCTCTGGCCTGCGACTGTGCATGGCCATGTCATTGAGTTGAACCCTAACCAAAGGGGCTAATACACGCCTAGGGCTCACCAGCTGGCATGCTCCCCCGGGCTTGCTCATGCTCTGACAAGCAATCATTACTACTGGATGTTGCTGAGCCAATGTCGTGATTCAACTACATACAGTACAACTAATGACAACTTGCAGTAGAGAGACACACTGTTAAAAGGCGGAAGAAGTAGCAGAGGTGCTCCTAATACAGAAGTAGGTTACCCAAATTCTGCTTTTTACTTTTTTTCCTCAAGGGCGCACTCTCTAACAGAGCTCTATCGCTTTCAAATGTTTACATTTTTGTCCATAGTAGGACAGGTTCTTTAATGTACTTAAGTACCAAAAACACATTTTTACTTTCAGGTCCTTTCCTCCATATATCTGTTTTCGAATGTAGGGAGCAAAAGTAGTCATTAGAAAAAGAAATACTCGAGTATAGTAAACTGTAAAAATTTGTTTAAAAAATAATAATTATGTCCAGTTATCATATCTAAAATATGTGACTTCACAGAAACTAAATGATTGATCATTTCATGTTGATGTAAACAATAATTCTTCACTTCAACCAACCTTAATTTTTTTGCCTTGATCCTAATTATTTTTCTAACATTTTAGTTACTGAACCAAACTAATTTATTTACTTTGAACTGAATTAACATTCATTCACTTTGACACCAGTTAATCAATTTATGCATAACCAAATGTTATTTCTCACATTTTTTAAAGTTAAAGATTGAAGTAGCACTGATTGTCACACCCATCCAAGTGTGGTGAAATTTGTTCTCTGCATTTGACCCATCCACAGAAGGAGCGGTGAGCAGCAGCAAGGGCTTTCACTCTGCGATCATTTGGTCATCTAACACCCCAATTTCCAACATATAATGCTGAGTGTTAAGAAGGGTGGCATAGTTTTATCGTTTTTTTTGGTATGACCCGACCGGGGATTGAACCCACGCCCACACTGTTTAGTTTATTTGACTAAAAAAAGAAATTTGGCCAACAGAGTATGCTCAAAATATTAATCTTAAAACATGAGCCATATGTAACATTTGAACTAGAGATGAGGTGAGGATGGAGAAAGAAGAGGAGAAAGAAGATGATGGAGAAGGCAGAAGATTCCAATTATAATATCACATGGGCAGTCTTTTGAAAGACATCAGACAACAACAACAAAAACACAGATTGTCTAACAAGCAAATGAGCCCGGACAAACACACGTGGTAACAGGCCTACACGATCTGAGCTGCACAATATCAATATCAAAACAATTCGAAATGAAAGACTGCTTTCTGAAAGCAGTGAGCCTCAAACTACCAAATTCAAAACACTCACTCAAAACCCAACAATATAGCATACTAAATATATTACCTGTATTTTACCTATAAAAAATAATAATTTGAAAATGGAAACTTTATTTTGGGCAATTTGTTTTTTGTTTTTTATTTTGTTTTCTGAGAGAACTCAGTATTGTTCATTCGGTAATTTTTTACTGGAATATTTTGGGCCCTTTGGACGTATATTTAGTTTCGTAGAAATCAAACTTGATGTCTGTCAATGCAAAATAAATGTTTTTCATAATCAAAGCAATAACTTGTTTTGAATGGAAATTATTACTTTCAATGAACAACTGCATGTAATAATTTTTACAGTGTACAGATAGTTAAAAGACATATAAGTACAGTAGAAAAGTATTTGTACTTCATTACTTCCCACAACTGATG
The DNA here is from genome assembly GCF_051991255.1 of Vanacampus margaritifer. NCBI lineage: Eukaryota > Metazoa > Chordata > Actinopteri > Syngnathiformes > Syngnathidae > Vanacampus > Vanacampus margaritifer. The sequence goes on from NC_135442.1 coordinate 17,081,379, forward strand.
ACAGAAAGGCCCTAGCCTCAGGATCCGGGTTGAGCAACCAATTGATTTGATGAATGAAAGAAACCTCAGCGGAACTGCAATTAGAAAAAAAAAAAAAGTTTTCTTTGTGTACGTGTCTGTGTTTGTTTGCATGCGTGTGTGCGTTAGGCACCTGTGTATGCGGAGAGTGTAGCTGTTATGACGTGGATCCCTCTGGCGACTGGGGGGATATTCACGGCAACACCTGCGAGTGCGATGAGCGGAACTGCCACGCCACCTACGACCGATACACTGACGACTTCTGCTCAGGTGAACATGCTACATCATTGGGCTGACGATAATGATATATTACATTGTTATTACACATGCACAATCGTTGGACTCAATTTTGCCCCTTGACTGTATGCAAATAAGGTAAAATAAGCTTGGAGTGGGATTCAGTCCAGTTGTACTGCAATACCTTTCTGAAAATGAGAATCAAGGGTGAATCAAGACACACAAAAAAAGGCTAAAGTGCTAGACTAGAGGCACAAGTGACAATTTTTTCCAAATCAACCCAGTCAGTGCCAACTAGGTGGGACACAAAGGTGTATTTTGAAATCAAAGCTACAAAATAGTTTCCCCCTTCAAAGTAATCCCCCTGGAATTGGAGTCTAAAGGACTTTCCCAGGCTTTTCTGCCACATTTGATACAGTTCCCCTCCCTTCCTCCAGGTCACGGTCAGTGTCACTGTGGCAGGTGTGATTGCAAGGATGGCTGGTCCGGAAAGAAGTGTGAGCATCCGCTCTCCTGCTCCATTTCTCTGGAGAGCAGTCTGAAGAAGTGTCGGGGAACATCCAGACTGCCCTGCTTTGGCCGAGGTACACTCGCTTCCTTCCCTCTTGCGCTCCTGTTGCCATGGTAACCCCTGCAGTGAGTTCTCATCTCTCGCCGTAAAAGTGGGTCATTTCTAGTGCCTTTTTTTTAATAGATCCAAGCACAACAAAGCATATTAAACAAATAGCTGTCAATCAAAAAAGGGCATTACAAGCAGAACTTTTTATATCACTTTCTGTTGGGTCTCTTAATGTCAAGGGTCACCAGGTAGACCCCAAGGACCACACGAGTAGCCTTGTGGGCTATTTATAAAAAAAAGAAAGAAAAAAATCATCAGTGATGGGACAGCAATTTAAAGTGGAAATCAACCTTAAATATTTCTTCACAATAATATGTTATATGCAACCTTTCTAGTCTAAACATGAAACTCTGATTAATATTACATTTGTGGACTATAAATTATGAAGCAAAATGCAGTCTTTATTATCCATCTTAGTGGGCGGCCATTTTGCCACTTACTGTCGACTGAAGATGACCCCACAGTTGCTCAGGGCTCAGGCAACGACCAATCACAGCTCACCTGTTTTCTCAAGCTGCACTGTGATTGGTTGTTACCTCAGACCTGAGCAACTGTGATGTCATCTTCAGTCGACAGCAAGTGGCAACATTTATAAGATTTATTATCATTATTATTATTATTTATTATTACCCAGAATGCCATATTTAGACTAGTGGGGCTGCACAGAACATATTATTGTAAAAATAAAAATAAAAATTGGGGGCGTTGATTTTCCCTTTAGAATTAAAGTCAATCTTATCAATATTGATAAACATTGTGAGAAATCGTTTGCATGACCAGTGTCTTAAGTCTTAACACAAATGAAGTATTTATTTATTTATTTTTTTCAGAATTGTGTACCAAACTGGTAGCTCTTCACATTAAGTTCTCATTTTCAAAAAAAATTCAACACCCCCTCCTTTATAGTATCTAAAAAAAAGTGGGGGCATTTGCTATAGCAACGGCAAAGTTACAGTGAACTGGCGGTGGGTTGATTTATGTGTGATTTATGACACTGTATGATTCATTAGCAGCCCTGCTGGACAGCAGAAGCCCGTTTTCTTGCAGCCCCTAAAACCGCTAAAGGCCGACGTGCGGCACTGGCAAGTCACGCTAGTGCAGCAGATGTACAGTTTGGTCCTTCTCGGTGGACCTTCGTGGCCTGTTGATTGATGGCAGGGGGTTTAACAAGTGGCAGGAAAAACGTGCCAAGGAAGCAGTACAAGTTGAAGTTGTTTATAGCCTTTTAGCACATTTTAGCTTTATTACTGCTCGGTAAAAAAGCATTTGTTTGATACCAACTAAAATCAAAATATTTAATAAACATACATGAGAGCTTCAAAATCCTGCTCATGGCTTTTAATAGAGGGAATAAGATCCAAGTTGTTACCATGGTGACCCTGGCATGTTATTATGACAGCATCAAAATCCCACTAATGGTTTGTAACATGGGTAATAGCGTCTCTGATGTTGCCAAGTGGATTTGTGAACTTTAGTGGTATACTCAAATATTTTAGTGGACACCCTCCTGGATGTCACTCATATTGTGTTTGGCTAGCATATGTGCTAAGAGATTTGTGTCCAAGTCTTCAACAATTTAAAGTTGTGTATTACAATAATTTTTGTCAGTACTGATTAAAGCCACATACAGTAGTGGCAGACGGTTACAGTTACCCACAACATGAATAAGCAAAAGTGTTATATAAAATGGAGGGATGGTGATCTATAAAGGTGTATAATTTGGTGCTGATCCAAACCAGGATTGCTTGCCCTTGGTGGACGTTTACTATATGCCATGTGGCTTCTATTGGTTCCAGACATTGGTTTGATGTGCCCAGTCAATCCTCCACTATAACATAATGAAACAGAAGAGATGAACAATTGACAGCAGAGTTAATTAACTCCAACACCTCCAGCAGTGCCATTATCTCCACGAACTGCAATAAAATGGAGCTTTAAACTAGAACAATAAAGCCAAACGCTTCCTGGTTAAAATTGACATTACTGTTCATTCTATTGGCTGCTGACATCTTTTAAATATTTAATTACCTGTATCCCGTGTTGTTGAGATTCATCAGTGTTTATACTAAGCGGGGGTCGGGGGGAAATCAAAATTTAAAACAATAACACTCAGTGTTTTTAATGTGCTGTTTAAAAGCGGATCCTGGATGCTGGAAAAACTGACTTTACTGCAATCACATTGGCTTCAGCTACAAAAAAAAGCAAGAAATTCAGTGAAAGGAAGTCAGGCAGCAGAGAATGGGAGTTGTTGAAAAGCGGGTGCAGATGGCAGATTGAGCGGAGAAAAACCCTGAAATGTGAACCAGCAGTCTGAAAGCTTTTTTTATTCTTCTCCTTGAGACACAAAAGACGAGCGCATTCTTTCCACTATGTGGTATTTCCTCAAGGAAACACCTGCTTTCATCATTGGGATTCCTTGCCAAGTGTGATGAACGGTCGTATAGTCTCATGTCTGGCATTTGATGTGCAGAAAAAGGTCAGAGTTAAAGGGGGTCATTGCAGTTTATTTTGTGAGGCGATGCGAAATAACTGTGAGGCAGACTCTGAGTGACATTTTCGATGTGATTTCCCTCCACACCTCGCCTCTGACAGTATGTGTCATCCCGATGACTTCTCACTTCACTGGTCTCCAGCTGGTACTACTACACTCACTTTGAAACAATGCTGAAGGTCATTGGCTAACTTATTGTTTAAACAATTAACACAGTTCTGAGGATTACTATCCTCAACCTGTCTTTGAACCGGTTTTGTGACTATCATACCAAGGAGCTAGGCTGATATGTGGCGGCCGTGGCTCACGGTGTAGAGACGGACGGTCGTTCAGCAAACAGACGGTCGGCTGTTCGATCCCGCGCTCCCCAAGTCATGTGTCGTTGTGTCCTTGGGCAAGGCACTTCACACACATTGCCTCCAGTGCTACTCACACTGGTGTATGGAAGGTGCCAATGTTTGGTGGTGGTCGGCGGGTCCATAGGCGCACACTGGCAGCCATGCTTCCGTCAGCATGCCCAAGGGCAGCTGTGGCTACTTAAGTAGCTTACTGCCACCACAGTGTGAATGTGTGAGCGCATGAATAATGGCACCACTGTGGAGCGTCTTTGAGTATCTGCTTAGATAGAAAAGTGCTATATAAATCCAATGCATTATTATTATATGGCTTCAGGGCAAAGCATCCTATTTTGACTTTTTTTTTTTTGTAGTTGAGTAGTAGTATTCCAAAATTCTGCACCCTGACCATGGCATCGAAGGGCCAGAAGACATATGTCGTAGAAGTGAGCAGTAGGGCTGTCACCTGTATCTGAACAGAGGTTTGTTGTGTGGAAAACCTGAATTCTGACCAAGCCACCAACAGCCAGGCTCAGATGATCTCACGGCTAAACATTCCACAAAAAACATTCACCAAAGAACTTTGAGGAATACAACCGTCAACCCATATTTGATCCCAGATCTTTTGGGTGGGAAATTTGCAGAACACTGAGGTGCAGTACAGTGAACCCAGGCCTGTTGGGTTTAAAAACTGGAAAAAAAAAACAAAAAAAAACAAAGTGCTAAGCTCTGGCCTGATATATGTCCTGTCATACTACCTCCCATCTCCAGAGTCCACTGCATAGAAGACAAATGTCTGAAGGCTTTCTCTAACCGCATATACCATGGATGCCCCCCACAACTAGATATCCCACAGAGAGGCCATCCAAGGTGGAAAAACCAATCTCTAAACAGAGTTGGTGTCATATGACCCCAACTACAACCAACATTCAATGCTGTCCTTTTGTCTATCTCAAAAAGACTCAATGATTTCGCCCAAAAAAACACAACTAAAACACAGTTCCCAGTGACTGTAGAAGCAAATCCACTACAACTGAATGGAATATCAATGAGGGCGTTTCCACCCAATGATTTATCGACACACACAGACCACTCTACCAGGCATCTTAACAACTGTTGTACTGGTGTATTGTACTCCAAAAGAATGATACCATTCGTGGTCTGGGATGTGCCTCCAACTTGGAGCAAAAATAATTGGTTTTGCTACTGAGGATGGTGCAGTCCAGTCCTGACCAAGTGTTGGTGCATGGACTGATGACACCTGCTCAGATGAGAGGCGAAAACGTCTTCCAAGACGACCAGAGCAGTCCAGTTGCGATCGATTCAATGTTCACAGTACAGTATATATCATCAACATTAATTCAATCCTGCATCCATTGGGCTTAAAAAAAACATATTCCACTTAAATCCCCTATTCTAGTCATTCAAGTCACAGGGAATTGACTGTTCCAAGGGTCTTTCACAGATGGCATTCCACTTCTGAAACTTCTGTACCAGACACCAAAGAAACAGACTCTTGAGTATTGAGCCTGCACGCTCAATCACAGTATCAGAATGAATAATTGACAGTGTAATTATACTTTGAATGATACTTTCATTGGGTGGTACAATTTTGTTCAGCTTGCCACTTTACAATTTAGAACACAGTTCTTTCCATTGTCATATTGTGGAAGGTTGGAGGGCTTTTGCTAGCCTTCAATTGTTTCAGACACAGTGAGTGGAGCAGTTGTGTGATCTGTCTGTAGAGAAGTATCCCTTTTATGCAACAATGGGAGCAAACTGCATTTTTTTTTTTAGATAGAGATACTTGTAAAGAAGAGTAGCAAATGTTGCATTTCCTTCATTGTTGTTCACTATGTGGACTTCCTCTTCTGTTCATTGGCACTATGCATTGTGACTAATGCATCATTAAGGTCATGATCAGAATCCTTGAAATGCTGCACTTTTTCCTTACCTCGGTTTCTTGCAAGGTGCACAATGCTGCCAGTGAATGAGCTTGTGCCGCCACACTCTCAAAATTGCTAAATTTAATTTGATGCGCCCTAAACCACCCTCAGTTAGTAGCAGGTTAGTAGCAGGGTTATCCATGAAAACGCTTACGTGACTTCATCAGAAAGTGTGACAAGCATAACCACACACACACACACACACACACACACACACACACACACACACACACTTTCTCTCTCTCTCTCTCTCTCTCTCTCTCTCTCTCTCTCTCTCTCTCTCTCCAGGTGTGAATAGTTTGACAGGCGGATATAATCGATAAGGGAAGGGTGTTATGACATCAGTGGTTGCCAGGGTAACTGACTCCCTTGCACAGATGATGCCATGCTCTATGGGTCTGTGTGTGCATGGTTACTTACGCTACAAAACTCAATAATGTTTACTGAGTTACATGACGGAGCCTTTAAACAACAAATAAAGCTTCAGAAATGTGAGTAAAATGTATGGTATGTAGAGTTATTTCTATTTGACAAAAGATGCTAGCGTGCTAAATCTGGTGCACCCATAAATCTAAATATGTACGATGTGCTGTCTTCTATTGCACGCTTTATTGCTCCTTTATTGGGTACACTTGGTCAACTGCTAAACTACTGAATGTCAAGTCAACCAATCACGCGGCATTATCGACTATAGCGATTTGAGAATGACCTTCGAATGAAAATGCATCACAGCACAACTGAATTGTCTTTTATGCTGCCGCGTGCATCATTTTTAGGGCCACCTGTTGATTTTAGTGGCATTTCATAACAAGAAAAATATATGCAGCACATAATATTGAGGTAGGCTACACACAACAATGGCTACTGGTTGTCTTTTTATCTTTATAAAAATGAAGGAAGGGTGATTTATTTGTTCAATGTTTAACACTGGTTGAATTATTTTGACACGTGTGACCATGATGTTAAAAATTCCTTCTCCCTGGACTTGTGGCCGTATAATTGCAGTGTGGTTTACTTTTTAATTTTATCTATTTATTGAACACACTAGCTGGCTGGAAAGCTACTTGGGCAACACAGGTCAGGCTATGCGGTGTCCCACAAGGGTCAATGCTGGGGCCCTAAGCTTTTTATTTCATGTAAAGTATCTGACACACTGAAGTTTATTGTTTTTGCAAATGACACAAACATTTTATAGAAGCAGTCAACCAGAAAATAATAACATTCAAAAATTGGTTTGACATAAACTATCTTTGAACGCAAGTAAAACAAACCGTATGTGTTGTGTTGTGTTGGTCATCTTCAGTACACCACACTTTTCATCCTTGCAAAACATTTCTATCATCTTTACTTGTTCTTTGCAACTTAGCTACACAAGTGTTACGTGCAAACACATATGCTTTTTTTTTTTAACACATGCTACCCACACTTTAGACACAAAAGAGCCCAAGATGTAAATACACCATCTTCTGTCTGTGTTTTTTGTAGGTCAGTGCCAGTGTGGACAATGTACTTGTCACCCACCTGGGGACAGTCGAGTTCATGGCAAGAATTGCGAGTGTGACGACCGACAGTGTGAGGACCTCTCTGGGGAGGTGTGCGGGGGTGAGTGCACACGCACACAAAATTTAGAGAAAAAACTATTATCCAGTTATTACATAAAAAAATACAAGAGATGAGGGAGACTTAGTGCAGCTTCCTGGAACATAAAGACAAACACAATATTGTGGAGTGACCACATCACGAGTGAGTGACTTTGTTCCGGAAAAAAACATCTAAAGAGACAGACTGGGAACCAAACGTCCATTTTCAGGTTTGACAGGTTTCTATTTTAAATCAACTTAATTGTTGAAATCTAAATTTTAGATCCAGTGTTCTTTCTCACTTTCAAACTATTTCAATCATAGAACATATTTTCGAATGAACCTTCACACATTTGAAGGAGGCTAAAGTCATCATTCAAGCTATTGATCCCAAATGGCATGTAAGGGTTGGTTTACTAGTGGTTTCATTACAGAATTATTGGGCTTTTTCTGCTCTATAGTAAGTATGGCGTCATGGTGAAACGGTTTATTTAAGGGAGGCGTTTAATAGTGTTGACTAATTGGGGCTCAACATCTAATAAAGATGTACAGTATATAGTCCCAAGTTGAAAAAAAAACTGTGTATATTTGAGTCACTAATAAGCTGTTTTAAAAAAAAAGAGAGCAATTATAGAATCAACTCAGAGTCTTTCAGGGGGAAATTCAATCACTCACATACAGGCATGATGCCTTGCTCACCTAGACAGGGGCTAGGAAGCAGACTCTGATCCCTCCAACAACTACTGTAATTGCCATTTTTACATTTTTGTCGGCAGTAGGACTCAAACCCATGCTACTCCAACGCTAAAGCATAAGCCCTTATAGACTGAGCTCTCAAATACTGCAGTAGTTGGAATTGTTATTTTTATCATATTATATTGATTGGCTGGCAAAGATCACATAGTTTTAATATTGGTACGGCCATTTTGCAATCAAGTTTAGGTGACTAACTATGGCTTCTTTGCCAGGAATTAAGCAACACGGACATAAAAATTCAAGCAAACCTATAAGATGTCTAGTTGGCATTAAGTATATGTGGTACAATGTGTACTCTGTGCAAGTCAAGGCGGAAGCTAATTGAACTAAGATGCTTCTTCCATCACTCCAAGTCAATGACTCTTTCTCTGTGCCTTGTCTGATTAAGGCAGCCATGCGTGGACGCACATTGCTACAAAGTGAGACAGGTCGCTGCTTTTAATTTCAGAACATCACGTGGTGCTCGCACACGGCGTCAGCCACGAAAATGTCCGACAAGACTGAAATAAAAGAGTGTCTCATTTGACTGCAGATGTAAAGATGTTGTTTTTCATGTGCGTCTTTGTTACTTGTTTTGTTAGCTTGTATTTCGATTCACCTTACCCACAGACAATAATAGAAATAAAAAAATACTATTTCTGGTGTCAAAGCTTTATTAATTTTATTATTGTAGGATCATGTCTTAAGTGAAATTTTAACATTCTCACCTAAACGAGCTAACAACTGTAAAGTATTAGCGATCGGAATAGCCAAACCCAGCACGGCTAGCCACGATTCTCATCCTCTTAGACCCGCACAGACATATGACTGTCACCTTGTTAGCTAAATATTTTATTGCTGTGGAGCAGCGACAGAACAGCAGCAGATGGGAAAGGAAAGTTCTCTAGTAAATTAGTCGATTGGAGACGAGAACAAGATGCCAAAAACAAGTGATTCATGGTGAGTCGATTTTCAAGCTTTAAACACCAATACGTACGAGTAGAATAGGCGACTCCTCGACTAGTCGACTTATCAGCTTAACTTTTATAGTCAGGACAGACACACATGTATAAATCACTTAAGTCATATTAGCACCACTTAATGTTCTATGGTCATCACACTTTTTTTTTTGTTGTACACTCTGTGATGGGACCATAAACAACTTAGTATGCGGATTGAGCTTAGGTCTAATATACTGAGATTTCAGAAATATCTTTGTGAACCCGGTATTCTACTCACCGTATGTAATAATAATCAAAGGTTACCAACAATATTGTCTCCTGTCCAGGCCTCATTTTATGTCTTCTGTATATCAAAGGTCCGTTTTCCCTCTACTACCAGGTCATGGTTACTGCTCATGCGGACGCTGTATCTGTGAAGAGGGCTGGTTTGGCAAGCAGTGCCGCTTCCCCAGGTCATGTGACATAAGTGACACCCAGAGCAAGGAGCTGTGCGAGACCACCGATGGAGTCCTCTGCAGTGGCAAAGGTAACTTATATGAATATTAGCAATCATTTAAAATATGTTATATCATTTATTATAATTCAGCAATCGTAACACTGTAATTATAGTGCATGTGCAAGCCATGTTTCAGTAAAGTTCAACTTCTGATTATTTTATCTTTAATGCTAGCTATACTAATAATAACAACCAGGAGACTGCATATTCTCAGTTGAACTATTTATGCCAGAAAGATCGAGTACACTGAATGCGGAAGAATCTGTCCAAAATGGTTTCTACTCTTATGCTCTCTTGGCTCTTGGCTGCCCACCCACATGGGGGACGGCTCAGCCTAGCCTAGGGCCGGCCCAGGGCATAGGCAAACTAGGTGGTCGCCTAGAGCGCCATTTTAGTGGAGGCGGCGCCAAATTGCAGGGAAAAGAAAAAGAAAATTTTCTATAACTAGCAATATGACCGGCTTGTTACCAACACACCTTTTTGTGTTGTGATAAATTTAGCATACATTTTTACATCAACAATTAATAAACTACCCAAGGAGCATAAAGTAGAGCAAAATTCAAAATTAAGTGATCGAATATTAACTCTTTGACTACCAGACGTTTTCAGAAAAGGGATGCCGTGGGTGCTAGCCGATTTAAGCATTTTTGACTGATCTTTCAAGGTCCACAGAAAATTATGTGTTTGGACTATGGAAACACACATACTACCAAATGAAAGATTGGACTCTAATCTTTCATCAGAAAAAAAAGTTTGTTTCTACCTTATTCCGTTTTTCAGTAATCAACAATAGAAAATGGTTAATGTCGCCTCTGTTTTGAAAAAAACGTCTTTTAACGTCTTTGGCACTCCTCCATAGGATTTTACTAAACGTTATTTAACGTTTTTGGCAGTCAAAGAGTCAATTACAAAACAAGGAGGGAGGGTCAGCAATCGCAAAACGAGGAGTAAGCGTCAACAACAGCGCAATCAGACGATTGCATTAGCAAGAGCAAAATAAAGATGGAATTGAATTCACTGTCAAATGTTGTTTCATGTTGCAGGGTCCTGTCACTGCGGCCAGTGCATCTGTTCCACCAAGGACTGGTGGGTGTCTGGAGAGTACTGCGAGTGTGATGACAGAGAGTGTGACAAACATGACGACCTTGTCTGCACAGGTACACCGGCTGAACCAAAATTTCATAAGATTTTATACTGAGCTTAACATAGCTCGATTTATAATTTTCCTTAGGCACTACTAGTACCTTTTTAGGTATTTTTCTAGTAAGATTTGACTTTGGTGACTTTTAAAAATGACAATGGAATTTGTTTTTAAGTGTAGCTAAAGGAGACTCCTATTTGGTTTCTTTCCCCATGTAACTTGTGACAGTCCAAGTGATGCTCCCAGAGAGGGTCCTGGTGTGAAAAGATGTACCTTGTTAAAAAAGTCCTTGTCATTCACAGCTTTTCCTTTCTACGTCATTGCAGGGAACGGACTGTGCAACTGCGGCACCTGCGAGTGCTGGGACGGCTGGACCGGGAACGCTTGCGAAATCTGGGTGGGGGCCGAGTACTGAGACCTGAACGTTGACAACGAAGAACCAAAGCTTGGAGAAGCAAAACATGGACTTGGTTTTATTTCTTGTATTGTACTGGCTACAAGCTTCTTTTTTGTGTAAAATTGTTTTTCTGCAAATCTTTTGATGCATACACATCTGTTTGTGTGTGTTTTTAAATGACATACATAAAACACATATATACGGCTGATATGCAAAATGATGCCGGTTGACAAATGAACACAAATGAAGCATTGGAGGCAGACAGTTAGCGTTGTTTGAGCGTTTTTATTTTTCAAATAATAAAACATTAAATGTGCCGCATGACACAAGATTTTGCATGGAAAACAATGCGAATAAGACCTTAAACATACATACATGGTTACAAATTTGGTTTATAACATGACATAACTCCAAATGGGCATACTTGCAATGGTATATAGTATTATATATTTGTTTTTAAAAAATAAATCATTTCAACAGTGACTCTTTCTTTAACCTTCCCTAAAAGAACGAGACTCAGACTTCCAGGTCTGGATATTCCTCAGACTTAAGAGGGGGAAATTGATAGGACATACATGCGCTATATGCACTAAAGTATTGTGACATGTTAAACCGGAAATGGAAGTAAATATAGCTGATATTCTGTTTGCATGCCCAACAGCGTCCACTCAGGTGGGAATCCTCATCCACTCAGAGAAGCATTTATGAGTTGATGGGGTTTAGATCAGGGCCCTTAGAGGCAAGGTGATTACCTAATTGTTTAAGCATGTTTTCCAACCCTTTTGTCCGTAAAGTGCCGCACTTGAAAACGGGGACCAATCACAAAACTTTTTTGCCCCATAGTTTTTTTATTTATTTTTTTAAATACAAATGAGTATTAGGTCACACTGAAAAGAACCAAAATAATTCTACAATGAGCATAAAATTGTAAATTTACAGAGAATAGAGTTGGAATTTTATGAGAAAAAAAAACCTTATGAGAAAAAGGTATGTTACAGGAATAGTCGTAGTTTAAAAAAAAAATAAGTCGTACTCCTGAGAGTAAGATCAAACTTTTAATTTATATGATAAAAAAATAAAGAAAAAATAAAATCTAAGAGGCCAATGCAGAGGAGGCAGCTGGTCTGACACGGTTAATTCATAAATATGTGAACAGTGAACACTAAATGCAGTAAATCACTCTTTCTTTCTTTTTTACCATTCCACTGGGCGGGACTGGCAATGATTGAAGTTAGCTGTGACCACTCCCACAACAGCGCAGCTATAACTCTCACAGAGAAAAAATATCAGATGAAAAAATAAAGTCATAATGTGGGGGAATAGTCCAAGTTACACTTTGGTACTGCTATTTTTCCATTCTTTTCAGTGTGTTCCTAATACTTCTCCATATTCCCAGTAACATACTTTGTTTGTTATCTCTCCCAGGTTAAAAAATACACTCTATTGCACATTACGTAGTAAATTTACAGCACTCTCTCACATAAATATTCAATGTGTGTATGCATGTACATCAAACTAACTGTACAGTGTCGACAAACCCTTTGCATATATGTCGTTTAAAAAAAATATGTAGCGATACATACCAACAGTTGGTGATAGACATCCTACATTACATGCAGTTTGTCGACACCTTTCTCTCCACCATGCAAAAAAATGGGACAGAATGATCCTAATAAACAAGTACGTGCAAGTACAGTACGCCATACAGGATGAAGGGAGTTGACGTCACACATGACCCGTATCGGGAAAATTGGAGAAATGAAAGTGGCTAAGTGGGTCCAAAAACATTTTAACATTGCAGCCATTTACAAAATTGAAGTTGGCCTCGGGTTTGCCTTTGAAGTTGAATTGAAGGCAACTGGACCTTTATCAATCAAGAAGAAATCAAATTGCCTTAGAAGTTGGATAGAAGGCAAGTAACTTCTTGGTTGTTTCAAAGTTGTCAAATTCGAGAAGCAGTCTAGTTTTTTTTAGTTGAATAAATGGCAATGGGGTTGACTTCAACTGAGAAGAAGTCTAGATTCCTGATAGAAAGATAGGCAACTGGTACAGTTGTGAAATTCCATTCCACTTCAAGTTGAATACAAGGGAACTGAAGGTCCTATTGGTTGTTAAACAACCAATACTTTGTCTAGTCGTCTTTCAACGCTAAATTAGAGTCCAGTTCCACAAGAAATTTGTCTAGCTGTCTTTAAAGTGTAGTAGAAGACAACTAGAATTCTTCTAGAGGTCCAATTACCTTTTCTTCCACTAATGGCGGATTGCCATGACCTGAATGACTGAGAATTTACACAAATCCAGTCCCAAATGCATCTACAGTGATTTCCAGCTCTTACATCATACTCGCAATTCATACCTCATATCCTAGGTTGGTCGTATCTTATTCTGATAAATGTAAAGATTTTCTCAACCTAAAAGAAATAGAAGTAGTTGGAAAAGCCCGATCCAAGCAAGACAAATGTCAAGGATTGGTCATCATCTGCTAACAGTCATGACCAGAGTAACAATTGTGAAAGTGCAGAATAGCTTGTGAGGGTGCCGTAGCCTGCAACATGCCCATGTCAAGTCCTACACTACGTAAATCCCGACACCTCTGAAAATACATGCACGTGACTAATTGAAGGTAGACAAACCTTTGCAAAAATGACATCAAGTTAAGACCTTTCGAAGGAGTAAGAGAGCAGGGCGGCGGTCACGCAACGATCTCAGAAGGGTTTGGAAACAAAAAGCTATCACAGTGAAAGCAGTGATTACTTGAGAGGATTTTCCAAGAATCTTCCTGGTTGGTGGGGGAAGCCTTTGGTCATTTCAGAGTGAGCAGGGTGATTCTCGCAATGCTAACGATGCTACGTGTCCTGTAAATGGATGGTTGGGTGGCCGGGTGGGCGAGGCACCTTTGGCCCAGTGGGGACTGGGAACCTGTTTTTGCATGCCGGGAAAAATCAAGGTTGAAAACAGGCACGTGATAGGCCAGAATGATCAGTACTGGACTCTGCATGCTGAGCTAGGACACGGTTCCTCTTGAATAATAACCTACTTGTTTAAAAACTTTTGAGTAATTCCCCCCTTACCTTTTTATTATACAATGAAAATGTTACAATACATATTACATTGTTGCTGCAAAAGAGACAGAACACAAGATCAACCATGCTTTAGTTTGTAAATGCAGCCGGTAAATGTTGAAAATGTGGACGCTGCCACTGAAAGGCTGTCTGCCACTGTCATACAGATTATCTCGGCCAAAATTCTCAAGCCTAAGAAATTCAAGAAGTCGGCAACGGTGGCCCAAAAGGTCGAGAGATATTCTTACAGACCACGCTTGGAAATAAACTTCAAGAAAAATAGATTTAGCAGAGAAGGCGGACTGCTGAACTGAAGCTTGGTGGGACTTGTGTGATATGTAGACACCATTCCCATACAGCGCTTTTCCCGCCCACATACATTTTTGCAAATGTGTTCACGGAGAGTCCCATTGCACTGATCGTTGCCGTGGTGGTAACTAGCACTCCATCACCAATTGCAGGTGCTGTTAAACTAAAACATACATACATACAACATTTTTGGGTGTCAGTACGCGGCCGTTTGTGTGTGTTTCTAGGGCCAAAGTGTAAAGTGTGAGACTGGTTCTAGAAAAGAGAAGAGAGGAAGGGGAACATACTCATTAAAAAATAGAGGACAGTTGTCCAGATATTTACTCTATCTATACAGCCGCTTTCCCAGAACATAGCTGGTGAACTGTGGTATAGAAAATAGATCTGCGGGTGCACAGACTTCCTCTGCAATAGGGCGTCAAAGAAAGGAACAAGTTTTTTGTTTTGTTTTTTTGTTTTTGTATGAACCCTCAGCAAGCAAAGTGGCTGTAAAACACACGTTCACACCACAACCTCACAGTTCCAGAGGAATTTTTAAAGGCATTCCAGGATCAGAGAGGTCCGTTATTGTCCTCCGGTACTAGGGAAATTCCCCACTACCCTCCCAGTACCCTTCCCCAGCCTCAACCGAAGAATCCGTCCACCAGACAGCTGGAATAAAGGGTGAGGACAAGGCAGAGACAAAGGTGGGGGAGCCAGAGAAGAAAGGGAGGAAAGGTTCTCCCGGATCCAGCGAGGGGGAAAAGGCCTTCCGCCATCGCCCCGGCACACAGCAAACAGTCAAGGGGGGGAAGTGGGGCGTGGTTATGTGGCGGGTTTGTCAGGCTTGCTTACAGGTTTACCTCCGTTCATCACCACAGGCTCACTTGTGCTTTTACTGGCTGGGACCTCCACTTTGGGCACTGTCTCTCCAACGTCGTGCAGGGATGGCTCTCGGTACATGGCGACTGCGGACGCAAGGAGAGATGGCATTCGGTTAGTTAGTTTGTTGTAAGTGAAGAGGGTCTTCTGCATAGATTTTGTCATAACTCTTTTAATTTACTTATTTCCTCACTATAACTTTTATCTGTGGATGTGTCTTTGTAAGTGCTGTCTCAATTTCTGCTCATGTCATCATGTCTGGGGTTGAAGTCAATGTGTATTGGATGATATGCTGTAAAAGTGTAAAAAGTCTTATCTACTTCCGGCTGTTGTCATGTGTATTGAAGGCTGTTTCCTGGGGACTTGGGGGTTTGGAATACTGCTTTTCAAGATAGTATAAGAATGCTGTGAGTCCGCTGTAACTACACACTTGTGAGAGGACTGCAGCCATTTGTCTGTAAACTTGCTTGTGCCCGGAATATTCTGTAAAATAAATCCTTCGAAGGACCTGTTCACCGATCTCCAGTCTGTATTCAGAAAATCAACATTCTCTCTACCCGAACAACAACGAACACGCGGAAGACAAAGATAGTCTTCTAACATTAGACACAAACAAAATTGAAGGGGCAAAATAGTCGTAAGAGAAGTTGTACAAGAATCAAGAGGCTGGATGACTTGTTGTGACACCTTTTGTCATAAGAGAAATATGCTTTGAAAGTCATACAGGTTTAACTGTCATCTGTCCCACAAGACGACAGCAAATCTTGTGAGACTTCAAAATATATTGGGTACCATTAAGGTTAGCACAGATAAATAGTCAGTTTCAAAGTCAGTAGATCTGGCTTCAAATTTCATTTGGAACCGCTGTGCTGTGAGTATGCATTTTCTCCCAGTGTTGCATGTTTTTTTGCCGAGTGCTCTGCTTTGCGCCCACAAACTGAATTGTCCATTGGTGTGACAGTGAGTGTGGTTTGTCTGTATGTGCCCTAGGATTGTCTGATATCCAGTCCAGTCTGTACCCCACCTCACGCTTAAAGTCAAGTGGGATAGGCTCCAATTAGCCACAACCTTTATGCGTTAAATGTGATTGAGAACATGAGAATAGTTGCAAGTCTACTTCCTGACTCATGCGGAGGACGACCTAATGTCTGGATGGAAGACACCATTTTGACCGATGGGCGGACTGTTCCATTCATCGGCCACAATGGGAACTAAAATTGAGCATTATGACTGCCAAGGTTGATAACAGCACAAAAGGTTATTGTTTCATTCATCATTTCTTGGCTTGTTAATTTGTGTCTCAATTTCTGTTAACAGTTCATCCTTTCTCAGCCGAGATACTAATCTATTTATTTTTCCAAAAAAGCAGATACTTAGTTTTGGATAGTGACGAGACGTCACAGTTTAGCCAGGACAGTCCCGGGGTTTGAGCCTTGTGTCCTGAATTCCGGCGGATTTAGCCAGGACCATTGTTTTGCCCCGACCCGGTGTCCCGATTTTGCATCATAGCGTTTCATATGACAAAGCAATTAAAAAGGAATCTAACTGTTACATTCCTTCCTATTTATTTTCACATTCAAGTTGAGGTTGTTCTCATTCGCAGCTAATCGCTAACAGAGGTGTTTTCGTCATACCGGACTAGAACTACTTCCAGCCTCCGCGTCTGAAATGTAGTCCTATTAGCCTAAATGCTGCGGTCGCCGGTCAGACACAACCGAAATTGAGCTTTTTTGGCAGCATATTTTAAATGTTATATGGCAGGAACAGCCAGCTTCCAAAAGTTTCGGGACCACGTAAACAAGGTTGGATGATGTTGAGTGCATTGTTTGTTTAGCACTGTTTAACTGATAGAATTTAGCATTAGCTAAAACAATAACACAACCACTAGTCATCAGATTGACTGGCGATTAAATTTGTTATAAATAATTCCTAGCGAGAATTTATATATTTGATCATCAGTGAAATTGTAGTGTAATTTAGATAATCTAGTCACCCTAGTTTTGGATCTCAGATGGACCTAATGTTGTAGCTTTAAACACAACCTGTACCTTCTAATGGTTTGGGCAGGAAGTGAGCGGCTGGTTTGGTTTTCTTCACTCGGTTCCCCTTCATGGCTTGACCCTCTTTATTGAGACCGAGGAACCAGGCCCGACCTGACTCCTGCTGTCGGTACAACATGGATGAGTAGATGACGTAGTAGTTTTCGAACACGGACTCTTTGAATTTGCACTCTGCTGTGAACAGCTCCTGCAAAGACATGCACACACAAACAAGCACCCGCATGAAAGTTACATTTTTCCGTAATAACAAGAGACGATCATGTCACCCACGCGGGGACATATTTTATGATTTTGGTTTTTTTTGCCTTTAACTGAGGTCATCTGCCTCTCTGCATTATACAGTACATACCTGATGTACAGTACAGCAAAAAAAAACACCAGTGAAATGGATGTCTACTTGTCGTGAAGAGGAAGTACGTCATTTGCAATGTTCATTATATAACACTAATCCAGATTCGTGTGAAATGCAACTCTTATTCCTACTGCGATTATTTGGCGACCAGTCCAGTGTGTGCGCTCAAAGTCACCTGGGATAGTTTCCAGCTTGCCCGCAACCTTAATGAGGACAGGAGCTATAAAAAATGGATGGCTATTGTTCGCTAAAGTGAATCACGCTACTTGCTTGATCCTCGATGCTTCATTCGAGTTGAATCCACAAAAGAGTTGCTTTCTTCTTAGCAACTTGTTAGCGTCGCCTCGTGAGCCGTTGTGCAAATGATGATCGAGCTAACCGAGCGGCTCCTCTGTCCTCCGTACACGCCTCGACGTGGCAAAGACAAATGAAGCCGAAAGGCGCCACATCTCTTCTTTGCTGACGCCCATTCATCTCTGAGCAGAAGGGTAATAAAAGCGTTTCCACATTGTCCGCCCCTGCTCGGGCTAAAAATAAAGGGCCGCATCGCGGTGCGTTAATCAAGGCACTTTGGGCACATCTGTTAGGTGAAAGTCACACACTCGTGCTGGCTTGCAAACTACTTATATCATCACGTAAAAGATAATGGATTCCAAATATTGTCAGGACACCGAAAAGATTAACATGAATGCTGCTGTTGAGGCAGCTGAAAAGTTTACCATGATTTGTTCTGCCCTTTTCCAAAAAGTATCCACAGCAAACCCTTCGCTATTCACCAGCAGCGTCCAGAAATTAAAAACCTTGAAAGAGTTTGGCTTTAACTACAGGTGCTTCTATTCAACAGGTGGAGATGCGCTTGTTTACCTGCAAGTTGAGGAGAAGCACGTGGCTAAAGCTAATCTGTGGCAGGGTTTTTACTGTACTTTATGGACCTGGATTGCCCAACCCTGTTTGCAAGTCAACATAACTGAGCGAATACTGTTGAGGAATGAAAATAAATCTGTCCTCTTTGCGTGTTCCAAAACTTGAAGACAGATTTAATGCAAGAAAAAACACCTTTGCAAAAATGATTTTATCTAACAGAGATCTCTGGACACTCAAACAGCCTCTAATTCATCACTTAAACAGGTGGGATTCAGAGCGTCGAAATGTGTCTCTTCCGCGTGTACAATGGCTTCTTATAGTTAAAACCGACCGCCTCTCTTTCATTTGTAGACAAAACATACTCTCTGGGTACTTTTCCATGAGCGATGGCGAAAACAGAGTCAGGAGTGCGTGTTCGAAACAGATTCTGTTCTCAAGGACCAAATGTGTTTTCGCACAAAGCGCTGAGAAGGAACTTTTTTAGACTAAATAGTATGTCCCAGCTTAAGGTCAGATTATACCGAAATCAACACCATCTGCTCTGCACAGGACACAAAACATTTCAACAAGGTTAATATAAAGAATTAAAATGTTAATAATGTGTAACAATGGTTAATATATGAAATGAAGAATTAAAAATGTTTTAATATCTATCAATACCAAACACCAAAGATTAAGTGATGCCCCCAAACAGCTTGCTGATTCACTATAGAGACTACGGCATAGCGGCCAAACATTTTAGCAAAGAAGATATTTATGTGGAGACGGTATCCTAAATATGGGGGCTAGACGTCCTGATTTAAGCCGGACAGTCCTACTTTCACTTTACTTTTCTCGCAATAAATGAAATCCGCCAAGTAGTTATAGCTTTGTTTTACATTTATTATAAATGTTTTAAGTCTTTAAAACCTCTCACCACACAGTTTATACACTTTTCTCATTGAGGCATTTTCTCACATTTCTCTCTTTAAACATTCTCAATGTTCAAACCTTCATAAATTGTATAAAATAGGCACATTACTGTAAAAAAAAAAAAAAAAAAAAAAAGCATGCAAAATTGCACTAAAAAATCAGCGAAACAGCGAGACCGTGTAAAGTGAACTGCTTTATAGCAAGGGAACACTTATTCATTTTTTGAAATATGTCCTCCTTTTTGACCTTATGGAAGTGGCCACCCTAATCCTGATTAACAACGAGCGTCCAGTACATGCAGATGTTTGATTGCATAACAATTTTGTGTAGGCATATTTACGCTACGCAATTTGTCCATTCTGCCCAGTTTGCCGTAGTTTCTCCATATTATTCATTGGTTTTGAATTCTATTTGA
Organism: Vanacampus margaritifer; assembly: GCF_051991255.1. Classification (NCBI taxonomy): domain Eukaryota; kingdom Metazoa; phylum Chordata; class Actinopteri; order Syngnathiformes; family Syngnathidae; genus Vanacampus; species Vanacampus margaritifer. The sequence continues at coordinate 17,101,171 of NC_135442.1, forward strand.
ACTTTACTATAAACATAAAATCCCGCTAATATGCTTTAATATTGATAAAAGAAACGATGGATGTATAAAAAATTTTATCCCCTCTAACCCTTCCACTCCCCCCAGTCCCCATTTGAGTAAATAAACCTCATGGCCACTGTTAATTAAAACACAGTATAATATAATATTAGTGGTGTTAACACATCATCATTTTCTTTTTGTCAAAAGGCTCAGACACCTTCTGGGTGTTTGGTTCTCCCAGCACTTAAGTGTTCGCTAAAGTCTTCCCAAAGAGTGGCACCCCTTTTACACTGCCCCAGGCAGTTTGCCTGACTCATTCGACAAGAACAAAAAATGTCACTACTCTCAGTCCCAGATGAATTTGAGGTCAAAGGTATGTATTTTCCTTTGGATGAGTACAACAACGCAAAGAATGAATCATGCTTTCAAACAGTAACTAAAGGAAGTCGATAGGATTATTTTATTTTTTTTATTTTTATTTTTTTAGAACAACACCATCTAACCGCCAGTTGTTAAAAGTACCTACTTTAATCCTTGACTGGCTTAAACTAATAGGATTGAATCACAAAAAACTCCTGCATCCCCCCACACCCCCCCTGGTCCCCTATGCTTATCCTGGGAGCTGACAGTCGAGGAGGAGAGGCCATTTCAATTGAGTGCATGTCTCCTGAAAGCAGCCGCCAACACTCAGCCTCAGTACACGAGCATCGGGCGAGGACACAAGAGGATTCCCCCCTGACACTCGGCCTTCCCTCCGAGGAGACGAGGTGGCATGACCACAGTGTAAAGGCGGAATGATTCAAGCAGACAGCGCAAAAAAACAAGCAGCCTGAACAGCCACGGTGCAGCCAAGCTAGATTCTGTGTCGAAAATCAACTGTACTTTGAAATGAATAGGGAATTATAGATACAGTGTAGATCCAGCCATTGGGATTTTGATGAGTGCTGAGTGATAGAATGTATCTTTAAAAGCGAGTTTAGACAAATTTATACCCATGGGTCATGGTTGGGGTGGTGCGCTTATGGGGAATATTCTGGTTGAACTGACTGTGAAATCTTGGGATTTGTTTGGGAAGTTTTCTAGGCAAGACAAGTTTTTAACATCATTTTTTTTTTTAATACATTAGTGTTATGATTTATTCTAGACTAGTCCTGTTTTTAAGGGAATGTTCATGTCATCTCTATGTTACACCTCTGAAATATGGAGCACAAAGAAAAGTTTTGGTCCACATCCCCGTTTGGATATAGTCTGGGCTAGTTTAACTACAATCCCAGTTTTAAAGAATAATGGACTCTGCACACGGGAGGCGACAAGTGACAGCGAAATACGCACCCTGTCGCCTCCCATGTTAAACTTGACACACGGGAGGAGACAAACGACAGCGAAATACTTACCTCGTCGCCTCGCAGATCTCAACACACGGGGGTGCGATAAGCAGCCGCGACGGTGGCAGCAACAGACGTCACACAACAGATTTGCAGATTTGATTGTCAATTAAATTGGAGGGAATCTAAACGTTTTCATTGTAAACACAGAAGTTTCACTATAGTACGCTATTCCAGTATGAAGATCTATTTCCTATATAATTTTATTATTATTATTATTATTATTATTATTATTATTATTATTATTATTATTATTATTATTATTATTATTATTATTGGCGGCACAGTGGCTGACTGGTTTGCACGTCCGCCTCCCAGTGCAGAGGATGTGAGCTCGAGTCCAGGCTTCGGCCTTTCTGGGTGGAGTTTGCATGTTCTCCCCATGCCTTTTTTTTCCGGAAACTTCGCTTTCCTCCCACATTCCAAAGACATGCAAGTCAGGTTAATTAAACACTCCAAGTTGTCCATAGGTTTGATTGTGAGTGTGGATGGTTGTTCGTATCTGTGTGCCCTGCGGTTGGCTGGCAACCAGTTCAGGGTGTAACCCCGCCCACTGCCCGAAGCCGGCTGTGATAGGCTCCGGCGCCCCCCCGCGACCCTTGTGAGGACAAGCGGTTAAGAAAATGGATGGATGGATTAATATTATTATTATTATTATTATTATTATTATTATTATTATTATTATTATTATTATTATTATTATTATTATATTTATATATATATATATATTATATATATATATTATTATATTATTAACTGTTACAAAAACGGTAGAAAACTTTCCGGACAAATAAACCCTGTACCAACAAGCTCTCATGCACCGGCGTTTTTGTTGACGTCACGGAAAACATTGTGTGAAGTATCAAACAAAATGTTTGGATTTTGTTTTGTTAACAAAACGATAGTCGGACACGAAAAATTAGGCCTTGTCGTCGCCTCCCGTGTGCCGAGCCTATAATTTGGTTTATTCCATTTTACACCCCTGAATAAAGTAAGAATCTATTCTGGCCTAGACACATTTTAAACACTCTAAATATGTAGCCTATCACTGGGTTGGGTTTGTGTATGCTATCAGCAAAGCTATACAGTATGTTACGGTACCCAATTTTGGGGATTAAACTGTTCTATTTAAGTCTATCCATTTGAAATAAGGCCGAGATTCTCTTATTTTTACTCTGTGGTCTGAAGAAAAATATATCAATAAAATAAGATCCCAGTATACTCTGGGCCTGTTTTTTCTACAATTATGTATTACAGGTAAAATCTGGGTTAGATATTATCTTATTTGGGGGAATAGCCTGGTATATGGAAGTATACAAACTTGCGATACTCCAGTTATTACCCTGTAGTAAGCAAAAGTATATCCCTGGGATAAGGTACAAGCACAATATGTTAAATTAGGGAAGAGCATATTCTGGACCACACCAGTTTTAGGTAATATTCTGATCAATTAAAATTTTATACTTTTGGTAAAAGGTTGTAACATTTCAATTTGGTTTAGGGAATATTATGTTCACATCGAGTTCCCCTAGGATAAGGTTAGGTTATTTTGGCTCACTTACAGTACAGTTTATGAACTACATATTTTGGGCTGCTCTATTTTATGATCTTGGGTTAAAGTTAGATTAGGGTTAAGACATTTTTTTTGGGAGTATGCCTCTTTAAACTAATAATCTTTGTTATCATCCAGTCCATAGCGTACAATTAGGGGATATTCTGGTTTAATTAAGTTTATGTGCTAGTGATATGACCGAGGACCTGTTTGTACCCTAAATTTAGTATATGTTCTACAAAGATTTAGGTTGTGATGTACAGTATTTTGGGAGTCGGGTAATATATTGGTTTGGTGCTGTTAATATGTTGGTGATATGTGAGTTCATGATTCATGTTTATGGCTTTTTCTGGAACATAGGTTTCGCTTATACACTGAGTTCTAGCTGCTTTTGATGTTTGGGATGGACCTGCCAGGTAAAAACAGAATTAAAAAAAAACCCCGTCAATATCTTACTCTAAGAATGAAGTGCATTGCAAAGGGACATCAGAAGGCTTCACAGTCCCATAATTCAGGGTAGTCTATTTTTTTTCTACATAGACCAATGCCATTGATGAAAGACTACATAATAAGTCTCAATAACCTGCTGGCCTGCAGAGTGAACGCGCATCTCTTCACATTCAACTCGCACAAGCTGTCGTGTCGAGCATGGGGGAGGGGGCTCACTTCACGTTTGAGAGAATAAATTTTCATGCTTTTCAGCCTTTCTAAAGCTCTCTCACACTTATTGATTATTTGCATCTCCTGGGGGAGGAACTTTCATAAAATGTTCCTTTCAATTCTAGGAAAAAAGAAAGAACGCCTGTGGAGAAGGAGGGGGGGGGGGGCTACAGCTATTACACATCGGCAGACGAGTGGAGCACTGTGGGCTTTTCTGTCACTGTGAAAGAATCCCCATCCTTCACAAACACCCACACTTTGTTGATCCAAGCGGCTGAGAACAGCATGAAGGACACGGCAAAACAACGCAAATCCGCTGAAAGGTTTGAGCTGTGGTAAATCAAAACAACTCCTGTCGCTGCAAGGATGCATAAGAATCCACACATAATCTTTATATTCATTGTGACTCTCCATAAATGGAATGCAAAAATGGACTGAGTAGAATTAAGAGCAGGCAGGTTATGATATTCACTTTTCAGGAGGCCTGAAAAACGCCATTGAGGTTGCATCCCCAAAGAGAGTGAGACATTTTCAATGTTTTAATGTAGAATTACCAATAGTATAGCTTTTTGGAAAAAAATATGAATTTTACAAAATTGTGGCAGCGATAAATGCTGTCACTACCAAGCGGATAAAGTGATCACACACCATAACTAAATACAACTAATCATGTTTTTTACTTCTACTATTTTGTACGAAGCTTGTAACAGATATTTGAGTATGATTTTGCCATTGATGTAAAATCATCAAATGCAAAGAATACATTTATGTTCAAAGAGTGTTGTATTAGCTTTCTTTGATTTTTTAATACAATTCTCTTGTAGAATACAACTGTTGAACAAAATGGTCAAAACTGAAAATTTTTAAATGAAAATGTAAGACTTTCTAAAAATGTATATACAGTGTTGCCTCATTTTTCGTGGGTGTTACGTTCCATGCCCAGTTTCCATGAATTTCCGTGAAGTAGATGACGGCGAGTTATGCTTTTACTGAACCATAACGAAGCCACCACACAGTTCATACCCTTCTAAACACTTGTTAACGTTGTAAATTTAATAAGAAAAATAGCAGCATAAATAAAGGATACAGTAAACCTGAGAGGGGTAAGGGGGCGGCGCTGTTAGGCAGGTAGGTGGGTTGGGGGTTGATAACTCTGAAAACTCCGCGATATAACGAGGCACAATCCAAGATAAACTCCGTCATGTATGGATTTTGGACCCAAATACAAACCCTCGATATAGTGAATCCACGATAAGTGAACCGCAAAATAGCGGGGGACCACTGTACTGTACAGTGTAACACTTCAAACTTAGACTTGAAAAGTTCCAAGATGAATATTTTCTACTACAAAGCCATCTTGTATGCAAACACTTGCTTGTTATACTCAAAATGTAAGCATAGTGAAATCAGTGAAACATGGTCACAGGTGTTGAGCTCTGGCAGGCTTCGACTGTGCCTCGCCATTTGCTGCTCAAAGCGCAAACACTTCCAACTCGCTATTTATGACCCTCGTTCCACCCTAATTGCCTTTCCATTGCATGAATGTCAAGCACCGTGCAAATACAAATTGCACACTCGTTGCCTCAAGAGCAGCGTTAATCTGTGAGTGAGTCGCAGCAGTCTGCGGCAGCTTGCAAAGCTGTCTCCAGACCTTAATTGAATGTGTGACACTCATGAGCCTGGACTCACAATTATTAGTATTTAGCAGGATTTTGAACAAAAACATCATGCTGTCGTAGTAGGTACTGACGTTTTGGAGAGATAATTAATTCTTTCTATTGATCAGAATGAATAATGTGAACAATACAGCATAGCCCCAACCAACTGTCCTCTTTTTTCTTACGTCCTGTTCGTGCATTTGGGGGTTTTATACATTTATGAAAATACCCAGTTGGCATTGCGGGACTAATGGAAGGTGAAGTACACTGTGTAACTGCGACTGGTACCACAATTTCAATTCCGGGAAAGGTGTCCTTTTTTTGGTGTAATGGGAATATGGTCACCCTACCCAACTGTAAACAGGCAGCGTACATTACAATTTAAGTAACAAAAAGCTGTTCAATAGATTTATATAAAATTTGGTGTATAGTACATCCATGATACAAAAACTTAATGAACATGCAGTTAGTGATCAATGTTGATTTTCAATTTGGTACGTAGCCTCAGTACAACCAATTTTGACAAATTGTTCCAAAAAAAATGTATTTCTTTTTTTTTCTGGAGAGCTCAGTATTTTTCATTCGGTAATTTTACCGATTTGACATGTCATCATCATTGCTCTCTTTTTATTTTTATTTTATTGTATTCATTTTAATTTTTTAATTAATTTTTATTTTGTATGTGGGTGAATATGTGCATGTGGGTGTGTGTGTATGTGTGTGTGTGTGTGTGTGTGTGTGTGTGTGTGTGTGTGCGTGCGTGCGTGTGAGTGTGTACTGATTACTTCACCTAAAACCTATTAAAAATCCCACACCGTTCACCTAAACCGAATACTTCAGAATCCAGCTAGAGTCGTGAGGTTGTCAGGAGACCCGAGGAAGGATCAAATAAAAGAAAGGAAAGTGAAATCTAGCACCGACCAGACATTACCTACCACCCACTGGTTGTTCAAATTTCTAACTTCACAGTCTTCCTAAATGTATTTAGATTCTATTAGATCAAAGAACAATGATTGCATTTAATTTTTGAATAAGATCAAATAAATTGTTGCTGTTCAACACATGTCTATTAACAGCTTTTAACAATGAGCTTAATTGGTCCACACTCCACTGATTACGTATTCTGTCTCAGTGTATCTGCCCGCAGCATCATTGACACATACGCCAACTAAGCCCTGTCTGTCTGTGGTTTTACTGGAGATGTCCTCGATGGACGAGGGACAGTCAGAATATGCTCCAGTTGACAGATCAATAGTTGGCAGCCCCAGCTGAGGAGACTAGGAAAAAACAACTATGAAAGAGATTGAGTAAGGATATTGTTGAACATTATTAGGGCTACGAGTATTTTTTTTTTAGGGGAGGGGGCGTGTGGGTTTTTTTGGGTGGTGGGGGGTCATTTTGGGGGGCGGGGCAAATATTCTGAGAAACAAATCACAAATTTGCCACTTTATAAAGTGCGAGAGAAAAAAACGCAGAAACTTGCGAGAAATACACCTAGCGTAGCTATAGTCTAATGTGAGGATTCGTTGGTGGTTAATGGGACACTGTTTATAAAATGAAAAGGCAGGATGGGGACATATTCATTCTTAATTTAAACTTTACTCATCATACACGGCAGCTAGAGTGACAACACTTCCTGATCCCCTATCAGCTGACTAACAGTAACCAATCAGAAGCTAGCATCCTTTAGGTACATGCAAGTGAATGACTGAGAGCAGCAGATTCGACACATCCACTTAGGTACTTGTACAAAAAATACCAAAATGTATGAATGTGTAGATAATAATTCTGGAAAAATAAATATATAAGTAAATATACATTGTAACACATTAACTTAAATGCTTGATCCTCAGAGTGTGGACCTTAGCAAAGCAAGGTGTCTTTGTCGCTAGCAGTACCCAAAGCTTCAAAGTGCTAATGCTTAAAATGATATGGTTAATCTCTGCTAAAGCAATTACTATCTCCTTATTCAAAAACCCGACGGAAAAGTATTGCAAACATCCGAGTACGCTACGTGTATTTCTCGTAAGTTTCTGAGTTTTTCTCTCGCAAATTTGCCACTTAATCAGCAATAGAAAAAAGGTACGCTGTACAAAATGAAGCCCTTCCACCAAGTGGACTCACAAACTGTGCTGATCTCATATAAAAAATGGGGCACTAATGTCATCTACTGGTGGTTGTGCATCAGTCAAGTTAGCTAAACAAGTTTTTTTGTTTTACTTTTCTTAATTTATTTCGCATTTGAGGGAAGCTTTATAATTAATACAATGCTACAAAATAAAATGGGGGAATCCTCAGTGTTGACGGCCATGTATTGCGTTCCTGGAAAGAGACGGTCGACAAGTAATTCCGAAGGCAACGGCAGCACAGAGAACATAAAAAATAGAAAGAAAGAAAGAAAGAAATGACCGCTAAACAAACCCGTGAAGTAGTTTTGCCATCACTGTAGGGAGTTAAACAGGAGAAAGGCTCTAAATTTGGCGCTAGCCGGCTTTGACGCCTACCTCTGACCTTGTTGTTCATTAATGCATGAGGCTGCTCTCCCGCCAGCCCTCATGACCCAAACTATTTCTGACACTGCATTAAAGGTAGGAGAGAGCTACAATTTGGATATAATGAGCAAACCTCCACTTTGCCCGTCCGTCCCAACATCACCACCCATGGTACTCCCCCTGATGGGCTGGTAATTACTGCATGAAGCACACTTACTGAGACTGAAGGAATGTGAAAATATTATGGTCTGCACACGTGTTTTAGTGAGTCAGGGGATTTGTTAAAGTGCTAATAACGTACACTGGGACCTAGTACGGCCAGGTTACGTTTAATTAATAGCAAAGGGCCTAACTGATATAATATTGGGCCAGAGATATAGGCCTAGGCTGTTGTATTACTTTAAAGTAGTGTTTAAAAAAAAAATCTGAAAACGAATGCAAGTTTTTTTTATGTGTGTTTGTTGATCAATGTAACCAAAAATGTTCAATATATTTCCATGAAATTTGGTCAACTTTGCTTTGTCTCGATTGTTGGTTTGGTATGACAAAAGGACAGATTTTCTTCCAGCTGCAGAACATGGAGATTATATTATTATCATAATTTGGAATCAAGATCTTCGTATTTAGTTTTTTAATCACAGATATTCTGTTCCAATAAAATTTGATCGATTGACCAAAAGATAAACTTTCATATTAATCTGGAATCAAGAACAGTCACAATCACTTTTACAAGGACAAAACTTTATTTTTCAGTAAATTGTCTTTGACCACACCAACTGACAAATAGATTGTTGGTTCGACCAAAGGACAAAATTATTGACTTCTAGATATGGAGTATGGATATTGATCACGCTTATCGCTATCATCACGGACATCTGGTAGCTAAGATAGTTTGGAACGGTTTTGTGGTGAAATGTGTTTAAAGGAATCATTAAAAACCAGAGAAGGATTTGGAATTTATGATCATAATCAGCATCAGGATTATTTTTTGCAGGGAATGCAAGCATATAACTAAAGCAAGTGTATAAAAAAAAAAATCATTGCCATTGTTCCAGTGACAAAGTTCTATTCTGTTCTATTCTAATCTTGTTTACAAACTCTTCTGTGCTGCTGCTTCTCTGTTCTGTTGACACTATTAATTCCATTAGCACTTTGCCTAGCAGATAAAATAGCGACATTGTAATTCACCCATTCACACAGACACATTCATACACCAGTGGTCGGCTACTGCTATGCAGGGTGCTGCCTGGTCCACGGGGAGCAAATTAGGGTTCACTGTCTTAATCAAGGACACTTCAACATGGTCACAGGGGCTGAGGATTGAACGAGTTGGGAGAAGACCACTCCTGCACTGAGCCATGCCACCCTTTGTGCTAGGTTGCAGTCACTCCAAGCTGCAGGAAGCGAGCAAAAGCTATGACATACGCAACTACCCCCCCCTGTGTAGTTTTTCGAGTTATGTTTCTTTCAAAAGCTTTAACCTCAACAGTTGTACCACAAATTGTTACTTTCTTCACCTTAAAATGTATGTTTTAAATTCATTAACGACATATTTATATATATAAATATGATTGGGTGAATGCTTTTGGAGAAAGTGGAAATGGCATCTTCAGATTCAGTGCCGAGTTCGGTTACGTCATCTGACTTACCAAGGAATATTTGAATAAAAATATTACACTGTAATAATATTGTTGAATACTGTGAAATAATTGCTTTTTTTTACTGTGTTGCTGTGATATTACAGGCTTTGTGATATAACAGGGTGTTTTTGATAGCCGGATTGTACTGTAAAATAACAGTTAAATGCTGTGAAGTCCAAGGATGCAGCGGTTTATACAGGTAGGCTATTCATTGGTGTATTACAGGGGAACTTAATCATAACAAATTACTGTAAAACAATACTGTTAATTATTGTGAAATGCAGGTCATTTTTTACAGTGCACACATGAGGACTAAATCACCTGCAGTGTTGCATCTGTGCACATTTGTGTTAAAAGCCGCTGAAAACAGGTTCATGCAAAGCCATCTGTTAGCCACTGACACCCTACACACACAAACCCACACATGCACACTTTACACTAGAGGTGTCTGGTGAGGAGGTGCTATACTTGTGTGAAGCTGAGAATTTGCATCTATGATCTGCATTATGTTGAGGTTCTCATAGTCATACATTGTTTTCCTTTTGTTTGTAACCTGAAGAGTTTAGTTCAAGCAGGGATGCAAGAAAACATTGTGGTGCTTTTTGCGAGGGCGCTGGGAAGGATTAATAGATTTCTACCAATTGATTTCAATGAGAAAAATGAAGTTGTGTTACGAGCTTGGTCATGTAACAAATTAAGCTTGTAAGACAAGGAATCACTGCAGGAGAAAAACTGTGGAGGTTCATGGTTTTCATCCGACAGTTATGATCTGCTAATATATTCTGCACCCTGAAGCTTTAATAGATTATATATAATAATAAAAAAAAGGGCAAAATGGAAAGTAGATGCCGTCTCATTTTACACAGTTGACAACATAATAAAGCTAAGTCAGTGCATTCCGTCCAAATCATGAGTCTCTTCTTTATAGGATAGAGTCGCTCAAAGCGATGCCACGGGTCAATTTGACATTCCGAAAAAAACAGCATCATGAGCAAGTGCAGGCTCCTGATAAGATGAGCCAGAGGAGACGTTGCCGGTCAAGTGAGGCAGGGCGGATGTAGACGGCAACCGTGAAATGTAACTTTTCCATTTGACACATGAAAGAGCCGCTTACTGGACGGAGAACAACGTAGGAAATTATTTGGCACAATGTTCTTTTGTGACAAAATGGAGTGCACTACTTGGCTGGAACCTGCAGAGGTGCATGTGATTCACACTCAACTACATTTTTGTCTGAACAACATGAGCTATGTGAAGTCGAGCTATGAAAACAAGAGTTGCTAATGAAATGACTGATTTCAAATGAATCCCGAGCAGAGACTACGGACATCCCTTGTAGAGATAACAGCATCCTCATAGAAACTCCTGGGAGAAAACCATGGTTCTTATTCCATCTCAAAGGAAACGTCGGTCCTGGCAGGGAAGATAAATTAGCCAAGCGTTCATTAGTTCATGTAGACTGGAAAGGCGTTTGGTGATTGAGCTCTCCGTTTGTTCCGAGGTGCTTTCTTTGTGCCGGTCCGCTCGGCCGCTTTGATACCAAACGGAAGCACTGTGCCCAGTGGGCCTTTCACACAAAAGAATCTGATGCACAACCATGGGGAATTGAATATGTTCGTCATCTATTTCCTGGAAAAGATCACGACTCTCAGTTAAGTTAATTCAAGCTCTGTGAAAGTGCGTCATCAACCATGAAAGACTGAGAGAATGAATTCTGCTACACATGAACTTGTTTTAAAGAACTAAATCTGTACCTTCAAATTTTAGGATTTTTTTTTAAGGTGATTTTTTTAATTTGTGATCAAAAGGAAGGGTGTCACACTGTTGCACTGGGTGCCAGCCAATCACAGGGTCACATTCACACTCATTTTAAAACTGGACGATTGAAAGTCTCCAGTTAAAATAAATAACCACACTCCCTTGTCTCTTCATATACTCGCCTAATTTGTTTTCTTTTGTGGCCATTCCCTTCTTCAATAACATCAATGGCATGTTTTTCAGGTCGCGGGGCAGCAGCTTTAGCAGGAAAGCCCAGACTTCCTCTCTCCCCAACTACTTCAACCAGCTCCTCCGGCGGGATCCCAAGGTGTTCCCAGGCAACTTTCATCAATATGTCAAGGTTTCTTAGCCTAAGTTTCTCTGCAACCAGCCCATTCAATGACCTTAGTGCTTCCATGTGCTTCCATGTGCTTCCATGTGCTTCCATATGCTTCCATGTGCTTCCATGTGCTTCCATGTGCATCCAGCCCTGCTCTCTCAATCATGGTTTCTCAGTCAAGGTTTCTCCATCTAGTGTTTGATCCAGCCCTGCTCTCTTGTTGTTCCTTTGTATTTTTGTATACAACTCTCTGTTTCCCAACTCCCACATCTTTATCTCTACCATTAGTAAAGCTTTTACGCCGGGTCTAGACTGAATGTCAATGGTAAATGTTTTGAATGTTAACCAACAGGAAGTTGAACCAGCGTCACTGAGCAGCTTATAGTCGCATTTAGATGTACTGTGTTAGACATTGTTTCCCTCAAAGATGTTGTTTATCACACTCGGAGATACATTAAAATAACCTTCAGAGCAGTTTCTCTAAAAATCTAAGTGCACTACCATCAAATACAACTAATGCGCAGAAGTAGCGGGGCCAGTCTGAAGCTCACAAAGCGATAATAAGAGGAGAGCTTGTACCTTCCTTACGGAGGAGGATGAAGAGCATCTGGCGAGGCTGCCATTTCCCCACTAAAAAGGGCCTGCTGGAGTGGGCGGTTTGATCACAACCTCCATTAGCAAGTAGAAAGAAGCGGCGGACGGATCAGCGAGGCGAGTCGCACATAAGGAACACAGCGCTCCCACCTCAATGATTCCCACTTCAAAAGCGTCTGCAGGTTTGTGGACACATCAATATCTACGTCACAAGAAGAGGCTTTGTTAAACTTCAACTACAGTTGAACAGCAATGAGGAATTTTAATTTGAATTCAACATTTGGATCTATATCACTGGGTGCAGCCTGTTCACCTTCGAGTTTAGGTTCATGAGACATATACAACTATTCACATTCACACCGCCACTGTGTGGAAACTGAACCCATGCTGCGAGTATGGAAGTGAGAAAACTACTACGGTATACCAACAGTCACTATACATTCAACCACTAAAAGTCACTGTCTGTTCAGAAATCTCAGTATTCTCCTCTCGTCACAAGATCGATGCTTCACTTAGAGCACAAGTTCAGAAAACACAATCAAATGTGACATTGCCTTCTTTCTGAAAAGGAATGAAATCTCGGGAGGGCATTTAAGCTGATCAATTTGAGCACACATCATCTTAATGGGAATCCCAAACCTTCCCCCGACATGCAATTATCCTCTTGCAAATTATTAAGTTTTTCTTTTTTCCCAGGACGCATTCAGGGACCTTAATTGGAGCCACTCTTGAAACATCTATGAATCTCAAACTCAGTTTATAGATGCGTTCAAGTATGCAAGGATGTCGGAAATAGAAGATTTTACTCAGTGGCAAGTAAACAATATAGCTAAGATTTCACAATGGTTGCTATATGTAATCACATTTTGACATCTCGATTCAAAGTGAGGAATGTCCAATTTCCCAGGTTTCTTCAACAAGGCAAAAATAAATATTTTGTAAGGAAATTTCAAAGTTTGCCGTCACAGGTCAATTGCATCTTTGCCCATATGCTGTTAAGATACTACTATACTATGCATATTATACTGTACTCACTCAATTTCATATACACAAAAAATAATTATGTAGTACTGTAGTGAGAAAAGAAAACATAGTTTTGTTCTTGTTTATAATGGAATATCGCCTAACAAATGTAATTTGTTCCATGACCCCACTCTCAAACCAAAACAATGCTTCCCGCTGAAATGAATGGGAATGTAATTTAACACACATAAAAATATTATTTTTTACCTTATTTTGATTGTTGTGTGGTTAAAAGTAAATGCTGTGCAATAAAGACAAGGGTGAAAATAAAATGTATAATTGAATGAAATGAAATAACACTTACTGTGTACAGTAAGAATTACATTCTCTGTAGTTACTGCCAGTCCAAAATGGCAACCACATCCCACAATGCAATGCAAAAGCTGCACATTGTAGGCGAAAAACTGAAATACCTGAAGCACGGGGACAATTATGTTGATGAACCGTGAGAAATGCCATAAGGTTCTGAGCTTTTCATAGTCATGCCAAGACTGCATGAACTGAAAATTGTGTGTATTCTGAGGCAATTGTTCTTTGAAACAAAAATTATTCATAAACCAAATTGTTTGTAAACAGGGTCATTTGCAGAGGTTCCACTTTACTTTAATTCTGTTCTTTTTTTCCTCTCTTCGTGGTACTTAAAGGAAAATATTTTAGCATTTCAAACTTTCTGTCCTTTGGGGCTTTGAAATTAGAATGAGATGTATAATTTTTATGCAAACAACTAAATATTATACAAATTATTATCTCTAAAGATGAACTAAATTAATTCATGTGTGTTGAATCCAATATTTAAAAAAAAAATAAAATAAAATATTTTATTTATTTATTTTTATTATTGGGTATTTTGGGGTGCCCCCAAAATATTATACAGTCCATACAGAATTGTTTTTTTATTTGCATGATTTATATTTTTAAAAGTCTCCTTGCATGTGTCCCAACACATACTGTATTTGAATGTACTTACTGATGTGTAGAGATGACCCTCCCCGTTCATGGCGATGTACAAGCCCGTCTTCACAGACTGGATGGCCACCACTCGGAGACCCACGGGAATGAGGTTGAACAAAGCTGAACGATACAGAATATCGACAACATTGTGAACATCTTAACCTTGATTTGTCGGGAAAGCAAAAACGTGCCTGCATCTTCCAGATGCGGTCTGGAAGCTACTGGAAGCTAGCGTAGCCTCAAACTATGCAGAACTTCCTGTGAGTTTGCTCATGAAAAGGTTGCTGGTTTATCTGGGGTTCATCATGGGTGCATGGTTGATATAATAGCCTTGTAGTTGCTGTAATACAATACAAGTGCCTGCCTGTTAATGGCCACTGCTGTTCTGGTGTGAGACAACAGAACATTAGATGAGTGTATACAGGACATTTCAAAAGGGCTAAATGGTCATATAAAATAAGGTAAGAAAAATATGATTTCGCTGATAAGGATGTATTTACTCATGCATTTGGCTACTTATTGTTTTTTTAATCAACACATTCAAATAAAATCTGCATCTCCGACTCACCTTTGCGTCTATTTTTATTTTGATGTTTTTGATTTTAGCAATAGTTATTTTTTCAAGTAGTTGAAATGAACCGTGTCAGTTTCAATGAGTTGAATTCAATAATTCAAAAATAAAAATAATGTTTTTGTGTATTACAATCTTTACCTTTCAGACTTTAAATGTTTATAATATTTCAAAAATTATGAAAATATCCTGCATCGTCACTGTCCATTGGCCCTTTTTAACCTATCCGATGTGCCACATCTCATCTGGCTGACATGCTAATGTGGAGTGTCACTTGTTACCAGCTAGCAGTCAAATGAAGCAGCTAGCCTTAAGCTCCAGTGCCAAAATAAGCTATTAATACCCCTCCGCCATTTCCCGCACTTATTTCCTGTCTGTTTCCTGGGCGACCATCCGTCTCTGAGGGTTCAACATTTATGACCCGTGAACATAAATCAAGGTTACAAATGCTAATGACGGTAAATACATCACAATTTCCCCACTTGGTTAATTTATTTAAATTCAAAGCAAGTGTTCATGGATTGAATTGATTTACCTTTTTCAGTAGAATTTACAAGACAGTGAAATACGAGTCTTTGAAAAATAACTTAAGATAATGAAAAAAAAGGGATAGATGTTCTGCATGAAGTTAATTATTTCAACTCTAGAGTTGTCATTCAAGTAAATACTTGTATTGGTATCGGTCTGGGAAAAAAGTACTTTGTTATTCAGACAGCATAATAGGTATGACTGGCTTGAACACAATTTCTTTATTAGCCAATTGAGCAGTGATGATTGGCTACATGAAATCTGCATAGCAACAAGTGACTAAGCAAACATGTCCAGCTCCAATTCCTGTTCCTCGGTTGCAAGTTCTATATAGGTTATAATTGGAATATGACCATTTTTTTCACTGTGGCACAAATAATTGCCAATTCTGCCTAGCAACAAGTGGCCACCCATGTCTGTCTGGTTTCCTGTTCCTGAACCTACTCAGCCATTTAAACAGCCTAGTGGGCGTGACTGGCATCAGAATATTTTGTACTGGGCCATGGGCCAGTTATGATTAAGGCTTGTTTGCGCTGACAGGCAACAAGATGCTAGACAATATGTTTTTATGACTTGCTTTTCTTGCACGGTCAACTTCTAGTTTGTCATCCGGACTGGGACTCATTTTCAGCCCTGGAGTTTCAGGGCTCAGATGGGTTCACGTTTTAATGAATATACACAATTTTACAGTTAGTGTATGAATGTAAAATAGATGAGCATTCCCTCCAACAAAATTCATATTGCATTTGATCAATTTTTTTTATTTACAATTGAATGTACTTCCAAGAGCACAGTCAATGTTTATTTGAACAAGTATGCAAACAGAATTGTGACACTCTTTTCATATGCGGCCCGAAATAAATAGCGCCCTCTGGTGGCCCACCGGGAATTGTCCCGTCCCTCCAGAAGAACCAGGCCAGGCCTGGGCAGACCTTTGACAATTATTGGACTTTGGTTTTTGAAATTATGCTCCACTGTTAAGGAAAAAGTTGTTCTTGCGCTGTCAGATTCAAAATTCATACACTCAAATGGTATGTCTAGCATTTTTTTTTACATAAATTGGGCTGTAGGGCGGTGATGATGATTAATTCTGCCTGGTAAGGTGAATTTTATTTTCACAGTGCCTAGTCAGAATCAAGGTTATAAGGTTTTTAGTTTTTTCAGTATACCGATAGCTTGTTGTTGTTGTTTTTTACATTTATTTATTTTAATTCAATACGTTTTAATTGGTTTTGTAGTGTGTTATTATTATTATTATTATTATTATTATTATTATTATTTAAATGCTTAATTTGAGTTGAGTTTTTAGTCATTTTAGTATTATGAAAATTATGTTGAGTGCAAGGTAAAAAAAAGAAGAAAGAAAGTATTGTGTAAAAAAGTAAATAAAGTAAAGTAAAGTAAAACCACATTTCCTAAACAACTCTTTGACTTTCCATCTAATGTATGGCTATACAGTAATACATTTAAAATGAACCCCTTGTCAAAAAAAGATTATTCTTCATTCTTTTTCTTCTAAGAATCTAAGAAATGATTTTAATTTATATTGAAGTTATGTTGTATAATAAAATAATCAGTGATTTGTGTTTCTTATTTGATTTAAAACATTGCCGTTCCAAGAAACTTGGGGGGGGGGGGGGGATTTTTCTCCATATAAGACCACCACGACAGCTAGGGAATGAGTCGACTACTCACAGGAATTACTGCTGTCATCCTTGGTGCCATCGAGAGAGCCATCGGGATTCATTTGCAAGTAGTAGCCCTGTCTGCAATATAACCTGGTCACTATACCCTTGAGCTGGGGATCTGCAGGGGAAAAATAAATAAAAAAAGATTAGCTCCACCTAAATGTACTCAGGCATGTTTCCACACAGACAGACTGCCATAGTGAACCCAACAGCACCTCCTCTGGCATCTTTATACACTGCACCCAGGGAGGGAAATTACCAATCCACTGTTACAGGCTGGAGTTTTAATTAGTCATGAGAATGGCTAAAGAAATACATTCAATAAAACTCAAAGATATCAATGGCAAGTGAGTATGAATTTTTTTTTGTGAGTTCATGTGTGGTGGGTCACACAGCATCAACATTACTTTTATTGCACAGACAGCCACAAAGCCTCCGAGGAGGTGAACTTCACCTGAGTGTAAACCCACCACCATGTACGTGTATGTGTGTGTCAGGTGTAAAAAGTATAGAACATGGCCACAGGGGACACGGAAATGCTATTTTTCCCTGCTGTCATTGTACAGCCCAAGGCACTTTCTGATGGTGATATGTTGGCTGATGACATTGGAACAGTCTGGAGACCTTTCCTTGATAGGAGACAGGTGGGAAAAGAGGGGTGGGGGCACATATCAGCAAGCACAACAATGTGTAATGTGCAAATGTATGTAAAAGTGAATGCAAAGTGATTTTTTGTTGTTGTGTAGCAATGTAAAGTTGTCGAGACCACACAAAAAGTGTATTTTATGTACTGTATACTGTGGATGTATATGCCGTGTGGTAATGTTGATTTGAGTGGATTGTAAACTGACACTGTTGTGATTTTATATATAACTAAATGCATTTCACCTGTGTGGAGTAAATAAGAGAACATTTTTAGAATGCAATTATCACACAAAGCAACCTAAATCTCAGTGTCACTTTCCATTTTCTTTTTTTTCTGTGCTGCTGACGCATCCATCTTGCAGACAGAAAAGAAAGCAGGTGATCAAGGTCTGCAGCAGCAACAGTAGCATCACAAGCACCCATCTTAGAAATGAAGAGACGGAGAACGACAGCAAGCTCCTGTTGCAGCCTTCTGCTACTCGCCGGCGCCCACCCGCCTGATACAAGCAACCTGTCGCACCCTGAGATGGATCACAACCGTTTCCATGGCGACAAAGTAAGCTTATCCAAATACACAATTTAACATAAGACAAAATCATGAGTCACTCTTTCATCACCACCTCTGATATATTAGATACATAAATAGGTGTTGCATCAGAGGCAAAGAAAAATGTTCTACTGAAATACTAAACTGTGTTATTAACCAATCAGGAGGCAGTTGACAATTTTTTATTTAAAAAAAAAAGGGGGTTGGCGGTCACAATGACCTTGGCCACACACCATTCTAGGATAATTCTCAGTAAAGCATTCTCCAAAGCACACCTGGACAGAAGACTGTCGAACAAACCGAACACAAAGAAAGAAGAAAGGGCAACAAATCAAAACAACCAAATATATTGCCCATAATTAACATTAATATATGCAAAACAGACAAAAAATAAGTTACATATAAAAAAATACAATACTAAAAAAATGGAGTGAAAAAATCCCAAACAAATAAATAATAAAATATTAAATAACAAAAATGAAGAAAAATAAATACATGAAAAAAATGAATACATATATTAACAATTCAAGATAAACATGTATTTAGTCTGTAATAAAAACTAAAATGCAATACTAAAACAAACATACTAAACTTTAAAATGAAATGTCAAAATGGACTACTGGATATTCTTTAATGCATACATAACTGAGAAAATGCCATTTTCTATGCTGCCATCAAATAATGGTAATGTGTTGTAGTAGTAATCGTGTGTTTGTGTGCATTTGAGTTCATCACAGACTGGGGACAGATCTGTTCCCACCCATCGCTCATGGGGTCCTCTTGTAGTCTGGGGACTGAAAATGAGGTCCCCATAAGGGAAACACCTTTAAATTAATCTAGCAACTGTTCTGGACATGCCTGTGCAGTGTCCTCATCTGAGGTATATGGTATGCTAGCATTGGCTACACAACCATTTTGGAAAGAGTGACCACATTTGCTACATGAAATTTAATTATAAGACCATGAAAGGCCAGTTTATTATTCCAAACAAGACAACAAAATTGGGCACACCCTGGTTAAAGACAGCAAACTAATACAAGTTCCTGCTTTAATAACAAACTATGAAAACCTTGTAAAGAACTGTGTATGAGAAGTTCACCAAGAAATGAAGGATGCTACGCGACTAAACAGACGAAGATGGCGGTGAAGTCTAATGCGGTGAAGGCGAGTCTTAAAATCGGGTGTACTTTCTGTCACCTAATCGTGAGATGCGCCAGAGACGTGGTAAATTCATAAGAAAATAAATAAAAGGTTATT
This sequence comes from Vanacampus margaritifer, assembly GCF_051991255.1. Lineage (NCBI taxonomy): Eukaryota > Metazoa > Chordata > Actinopteri > Syngnathiformes > Syngnathidae > Vanacampus > Vanacampus margaritifer. The sequence goes on from NC_135442.1 coordinate 17,120,460, forward strand.
AAAAATTCAGGGATTCAGGCGGTTACATTTTTTTATCTTAATTAATTGCATGACTTCACTAGTTAACTCACGATTGATCACAAATTTTACCTCTGTTCTAAATGTACAATAAAAAAAAATCTAGGTTTTCATACTCTTGTTAGCAAAAGTGGAGAATTATTTTTTTTAACTAATAGAAATAGTTTAAATTATTGTTTTTACTTTTATAGCCATCAATGGCAGTGAATTAATTTAAAAAGAAAAAAGAAAAGATTATTAGAAATTTGGGGCTTCAAGTGGTTAAATGTTTTAATTGTAATTAATCGCATGACTTCACTAGTTAACTCACGATTAATCACAAATTTTATATCTGTTCTAAATGTACAATAAAAAAAATCTAGGTTTTCATATTCTTGTTAACAAAAGTGAAAAAAAATTAAACTAATAGAAATAGTTAAAATGAATTTTTGACTTTTATAGCAATCAATGGCAGTGAATTATTTTATTTTTTTAAATAAAAGAAAAGATTATTAACAATTTGGGGCTTCAGGTGGTTAAAAATTTTAAATTGTAATTAATCGCATGACTTCACTAGTTAACTCACGATTAATCACACATTTTATATCTGTTCTAAATGTACAATAAAAGTTTTTTTATAGTTTTTTTTTAACTTTTGTTAACAAAAGTGTGTGTGTGTGTGGGGGGGGAATGTTAAACTAATAGAAATTGTTAAAATGATTTTTTGACATTTATAGCCGTCAATGGCAGTGAATGAGTTTAAAGTAGAAGTCAACCTTAAACATATCTTGACAATATGTTATATGTGACATCACTAGTCTAAACATGACATTCTGTTTGATATTACATATGAGTTATGCAGCAAAATGCAGCCATTTTTATCCATCAAATGGGGCGGACATTTTGCCACTTGCTGTCGACTGAAGATGACATCACAGTTACTCAGGGCTAAGGCAACAACCAATCAGAGCTCACCTGTTTTCTGAAGCTGCGCTGTGATTGGTTGTTACCTGAGACCTGAGCAACATTGACGTCATCTTCAGTGACAAAATGGCCGCCCACTGAGATAGATCAAAACGGCTGGATTTTGCTGCTTAACTCATATTCCATAAACGCAATATTAACCAGAATACCATATTTAGAATAGTGAAGCAGCATAGAGCATATAATTGTGGGGGTTAACTTCCATTTTAAAGGACACCTGGCAGAAGAGAAAATTTCTTTTTTGGTACAATTTTTGTTACATTCCAACAACGCTTCCTCCTTTCTATAAAACAAAAAGGGCACCTCCATAAATTGAAAATAAATCAACATGTCATCTATCACAACGTGTCCTTTTTTTTTCTTATCCATATTGCGTTTAATCAGTGTGTCGCGTTGTACAAATCAGGAAATGAGACAAAACGAACAATGGATGTTTGAGTTGTGGACGTCTTCATTCAGACAGGCATGGAACATTAACGTGTTTGAATGAGATCATTCCTATTTTGTTCACTCGCCATGTGTGTGTGTGTGTGTGCGTCAAACTTTCTGGCATTCCCTGGGGAACAAGCTGATGATTTATGCTGTAGCATGGCGGATGCGCCAATTTGACCTAGACACACACACATTCTGGTTTCTTTTGTGGATAATGACTAACCGAGGTTTGGCAATAACTTTTTTGCTCACCAGCCACTGTTACTTCTCTGTTATTAGCCACCAGAGGCGGGTATAGTAACAAGTTTACATTTACTCCGTTACATATACTTGAGTAACTTTTTAAAAAAAAATGTTTTACTTCTAATAGTAGTTGTACCACACATTACTTTTTACTTTTACTTGAGTAGATGTGTGAAGAAGTAAAGCTACTCTTACTCCGCTATATTGGGCTACGCTAGAGTCGTTACCCGCCGCCCCGTTTATTTATTAAGTTTATCGTATTTTCACGAAAGCACTCCACTTGACTGACTGTGTGAAAGCATTCACGAAAGAATCGAGTCTTTTGAACTGCTCTTCAATGTGACGATGGGTACCGAGGCTTTATAGAGACCCGTTCGACCCCCTAATCTCCCGCCCCTTCCCCCACGCGCCACCGTTCGCTTTTGGAGGAAGCGTCATCTTCACATATTAGCGTCAATCAAACAATTAACTTGTAAGTAGGTCGCTAAGCTCTGGAACGAGCAAAAAAAGTTTTTAAAAAAAAGAGGACACTTCTCATTGCGCATGCCTGCTTTAGCACCCGGGCAGAAGATAGAACACAACTCATGCTCAAAAAGTTTTTTTTTGTTTGTTTTTTGTGATTTGAAGATGCTAGCATTTGCACGTTATTTTATGTTTTTGTCTATTTGATGACATAGTTGTTGTTGTGTTTTTTTTTTTTTTTATAAATCAGACTTCACGTTCAAGCAGTTACTCAGTACACTCTAAAATGGATTGGTTAAAAAAGTAGTGGGTTAAGCTCATATTGGCTTGATTAACCAATAGATTGGTCAGACATTGATCATTCCGGGTAGTTATGGGCATAATTTTATTAGTTAATAATAAAATTGGTCACAATGGAAAGTAAGTCTTGGAAATATATTTATTGTATTCTAAATGTATTTATTAATTATTATAAGTGATTATAATATATTATAATTAGTGCTATCAAAGTTAAATCATAAAAAAATTATCGCATTAATCAAGTATTAACGCAGATTAATCACACTTTTATTTTTGACCGCAGATGATCCTTTAGCTGACAGCGGATGGTTCCGTTCAAGGTAGAATAGGTTGTGTTTGAGCAATAAACATAACTACATGCATTGAAGTAAAGCTTTTAATAAATGTGTGCGTATGACATTCAGAATATTTGTTCATGGCAAACTATCGGGGTCATTTTTTTTTCCCATTTTAAATTATGCAAGTAATTAACTGATTAGAAAAACAGGAGGATGAGTGTGTGCAGTGGATCAAAAAATATTGAAGACGTATTCATAACATTAAATGTAGAAAAAAATAACACATGACAAGTGCTCCTTAAATTTGGTGGGCAAAAATGTTGATTAAAAAAAGCCTTTTTAATTGAGCGATTAATCGTGATTAATCAAAATTCTAAGATGTGATAAATCTGATTAAAACATTTAATCATTTGACAACTCTAATTATAATATATGATTTATTTATTTTTTAAATTGTAGTGATGGAAATGTGTGTCTAGATAGATCACTAGGTGTGACCAGCTTTGTGGCCTAGTGGTAGAGAGTCTCCCCTGAGAATGAGAGGTTATGGGTTCAACCCTTGACTAGGTCATACCAAAGCCCATAAAAATGGGACCCATTTCCTAGCCTGCTTAAATTGACGCTCAGCAATATGGATTGGAATAGAGGTGTTATATCACCGAATGATTCCCGAACGGGGCCCCCCGTGCTGCTCACTGCCTCCTTCAGGGGATGGGTCAATTGCAGAGAACACATTTCACCTGCTTAGGTGGGTGTGACAATCAGTGGTATTTTTTCGCGGAACGCGGGATTCCCGAAAATCTCTTGGTCAGAATAACCAATTTGTATTGGTTGGCCCAATCACCAATATATGTTGGCTGAAAACACGTACCATTCTGGAGTGAATATGTCTGATACATAACTACCAGTTAGATTGGTCAAATTGAACCCTTTTTTTTGGGGTAGATTTGATTACTTTTTTTTTTTACTTGTACTTGAGTGATTTTGGATGACTACTTTTTACTTTTACTTGAGTAATATTATTTTGAAGTAACGCTACTCTTACTTGAGTACAATTTCTGGCTACTCTACCCACCTCTGTTAGCCACTCTGCATTTTCACTAGCTACAGTTATCTTGTTAGATAATATGCGAGCAACTTTAAGCAACAAGTTGAAGCACTGCCTAACAATTCAGGTGATTTTTGATTGACAACATAGCAACTGCAAATATCAATTGCCAAAGCAAGGTCAAAAAGATCAACAGGGAACCACAATCTTCTCACAATTGAAGAAGACCATCAATATTTATGACAATAGTGCCTATTGATCCTAGATTTAACCTCAGCTACCTCACATCCCTTGGATAAGATTTGTTAAAACCCATAGCTGTTTTTTTTTCTTTTTTATATCAACTGATTTTAGGATTTCTGTTGAAAGCACGGCTAGCAGTATCAAGTGCTCTTGCTTTTAACAAAGGCCTATAATCCTTTGACCTCTGAAGGTTAGTTTATAATGATGTCTGGCAGAGTGCTGACAAGGGATATTTATTTCAACGTGGATCTGAGCATGAAAAAAGATTTCTATTCAAATCAATAGAGTTCTCGCTTTGGCATGGAACCCTGAACCTATGAGAAAGGTCAGTTTGTAATTGTGGTTAGTAGACCAACCAGAAATTACATTCATAGACAATTTTAGTCTGATATCACTTAAAATCAATCATATTCTTGCTTTGTTTCGGACAACAGCATCATTTGAAGTATCGGATGGATGGATGGATGGATCAGTCTACTGACAAGACCACTGACCTCAGCGACCTCGCACATTGTGCGTCACATAAATGCATAGGATTCTGATTGTGATCAATTGACGTCTGATTGATGTCTGATGTAAACCAGATCTGGAACGCTGCTGCTGTTTTGCAGGAAGGAAGTGTGCACCACAGAAACTTATCTAATGCTCCTATCCACGTATCATAATCTAATAATCTACGGCTTTAATTGAGCCAGATCATTTCAGCGGTGAGATTGCAGCCGTGTGGTGAGTGTAATCGGATTTAGATGTGGCTAATCCTGCTCCCAAATCTGTGTGATCGTTAACCTCGTGGACGCTATTGAAATCAGATGTGCTAGAAAAAAAAAAATAGAAATAGCTACCAATGTGATTACTCAAGTGGAGGAGGATTGTGAATTACAAGGTACCTCTACAGAATATGCAGGGAAATGTGTAGTTTTTGGTTAAATTAAACAGTACTAATTAAATATAATCTGCTTTAAAAAAAAAATGAAAAGTCTTAATCAATAGATGCTAATCCTTTCTTGCTCATCAGTAATCTGATATGTAGGGGAAGCTTCAAGTACACCAATTCTTTTTGTACTCTGTGTTTTGCCATGCAGATTAATACTACATAGTGCAATGTATTTTTACAGGAAATTTGTAATAAATTGCATTTAAAAAATAAAAACGTTTAGTATATTGACTTCATTACTTTCCAGCAACATCAAAATCCTGATTTTCGTGCACATACTGACAAACATGGACTCCGAAACGCCACAAATATAGCAAACAAGCAATAAGATTTGATTTCAATTTGAACAATTTGGAGGTTGACCACATTCCAATATAGTACACATTAAAAATAAAGTAGGATATAATCCAGACATTTAAGCAAAATTCTAACTCAGCTCTTTCCCAGCCATGTTGACGCACACAAAAAAGAAGCTCTAATATGGCCGACTAGCAGTAACAAACATAGGGAACAGAAAGAATCATTACATACAGTGATGTTATAGTGACCATAAAATTGGAACAAAATAAAGGTAGTCCAGGTTCCACTGTATAACAAATTAAAAAATGAAATTAGGGGTTCACCTATTCAAAAAAGCTAAACTAATTCAATTCAATTCCCTCAATCTTTATTATAACGGTTCTTCAGAACGTGAACAAGATTGGAAGATCATCTCCCTGGTACTTTGCATACTCCTCAGCATGTCTAGTTGAGTAATGTCGTCTGATTTCTTGAGCCCCTTTCTCTGTGTGTTCAAAAAAATAATCTTTCCCTTTCCTGTTTTTCTTAAAATTAGCTCTTGTCGTCGCCAACCTTTTTCTTGACGGCATGATTTAAAAAAGACATGACAGATGACAGGATATCGTTTCTTTCCACTTAGTGTCACTTCAGAATTACGTTTGGCCAAAAGCTGTCATCAGCCTGAGCTACGGTAGCCCATAAGGGGAAAAAAATGCAAGACTCCCAGGGTGAGAAAAAAGGTGGGAGGCTGCTCTAACATCAAAGTTTGACGTCAAGTAGGGGGCTGCAAAATATCACCCTGTGGACTGCAAATGGTCCCTGGGCTGCAAATTTGAGACCCCTGGCACATAAGATGGCCAACATAGTGGCAGGGCACCTTTGTTGTGAAATATGATCAATTTTGCTCAGTGCTTTATGGAAGCACCACCTGTTGGACATATATTGTATTTCATTTAGCCTTATAGCATTAATTGCCAAAAGCACAATTTTTACTTAAAATTACCATTGCAATATAAATAAATGAATAAAATCACATACTTGTTAAAAAAATTTATGTTCTTGTTTTTCCACAAATATAAGTTAGGAAACTATGCAATTGGGCTAACGGTATGAAGGATCCCCGCGACCCTTGTGAGGACTAAGCGGTTAAGAAAATGGATGGATGGATGGTATGAAGGATTATATTCATTTATGTCAAGATGAATGTGGGAATAAACATTTTCAATTATTATTTAATCCTAAATGGATTGAAAATTAAAAATGGTACATAATATTGTAAGGATGCAGTTAAAGTTAAGCCAAAGTGTTGTATTAGCTGAAATGTTATTTTGCTTTAAAACATTGTATAAAGTTTTTCTGATGGCCACAGTTTGACCCTGGAATAAATTATTTCTTTTTACAATATTTCCTCTGTGACCTGATTGGAATATAAGATAATTATTACAACTCCTATTTAAAACTGTGCATGAATAGAGAGTGAAAACTAGGTTAAAAAACAGTGTGTGGTGATTGTAGTGGTCTCCAGTCAGACGCTGAAATGAACAGCAGATGAGTGCATCATCTGTCCCCGCACAAACACACACACGTAATCTCGATGGGTGAGGCTTTTGCAATGAGGTGACAAGAGGACGACACCAATCTGCATCTGCCATTTTGAAGCACCCCGACCCGTCTCCAGATGGGTCCCCTATCTGACATCACGCACACATACATAAACGCTCAGAGAAAAGCCATTTTAACCCAGACGGGGCCTGTGAGGGCATCATTTGAACCCTGGCTTCCTCCATTCCAGCAGGAGGACAACATTGCAATGACATTGCACTGTGAAACGGTGACTTCAAAATAAAACGGAGATACAACGCAAGCGTGGAGCAACAGGTTAGATACCTGATGATTGGGTAATGAAAGCTAACTGAAGTGAATTTATGTTTTGCATTTTGACAAATTTTATCAGAAAGAAACATTCCGACTGGATCAAACGCCCTTCAACACATCCCATGACACATAATATGCATTTGCTGTGAAATACTAGGCTGATACCACCTGTCCAGCATAGGTAAGGGGTACACCAAATTGTAAACTGTCCATGAACATAGCCTATATTGTTTAGTGGAGAATATCGATATTAACGTTAACCAAGTCATTTTATTTAGATTTTGTAGCATTAGGCTACCCCTTGATACAGCAACGTCAAATATCGATATACAACACAAAGTAAATATCGATGTATATTTCTGGTGGTAAAATATAAATAGTAGTTTGTGTTATGTGTTTATAATATAGGCTACTTTTCCCCATTTAATTAGGCAAATTTGTTTGACTTTGTCAGTATTGGTTCTACACATATTCAACAGTTACATATGCCTGTGATCATGTATCATAGATGATTTTATATGCAGGTTTAATATATATTAATATATATATATATATATATATATATATATATATATATATATATATATATATATATATATATATATATATATATATAATATTACGAAAATGTTGCAATATCATCGTATAGCGTCCAGAGTGGAGCATGCAGGACATGACAGCTCTTCACATGCGGCAAACGTGCTCAATGTTTGATCAGCTTTTACGCACGCGCGAAACACATCAATGTAAACATGTGTCGCCTGTAAAGGGAGTGGCAATCAACCAGTGGCTGCGTGGCCGAAACTTGCACCTTGTCTCCGTAGTCTGCGCTTCCTGAGGCCAAAGATGCGCACTTTGGAGAAGATGTCCACCAGGTTTCCGTTGCACAGCCCCTTGTTCTTGTTGGGGCTCCTCCGGCGCCGGTTGGTACAGGGCCGGTCCAAATGCTGCTCCCGCGCCTGCCTCTTCTGCCGGATCAGGCCGCTCGCGATGGCAGCGGCCATGGCTGCCCGATAGCAGCCCCTCTAGCCGGGAGGCGCTCCGGGTCCCGCGGTGTGCGCACGAAACGGCTCCCCTCCCCGGCCACCGGGTCACGGTCCCGGCATGGTGGCGGCGTGAGCGGTCCGCTCCGGTCCAGTATAGTGTCCAATGTCACTTTATTATTTATTAAAAAGAATAAGAACTCTCCTTGCTGTCCGAACATTACATGATAAAAAATGAAGTGTGTTTATCATCAAGGAAATCGTGCGTAATTCCGCATGAAGGGAGGAAACAGTCTTGAAGAAGAACTAACGTTGCCTGAAAGAGGTATCCAATAGAATACTCGAGATTCACATTTTTAATACTAAAAAGAAAAAGAAAGGTCCAGTTGTGGCTTGCAGCGTGCTCAGAGGCAAATGCACTCCTTTTTTCCCTCCTTTTCACAAGCCGGGCTTGTCCTCCCTCCTCCTCCTGCTGTCAGCCGAGCGCGCGCGTTCACGCTGCTGTTTAAGGGACGCTCGTGCATGTGCACACAAAGAGCCGCTAGGGGGACTGAAGTTTGTTCCGGAGCAACACGTCCGTATGCATGCGTAACTTGTCATGGGATTTTTCAGGCATTCGCAGAACGCAGAAGTTCCGATGCGACGAAACCACGTACCCAAAAGAACGATAAATAAAATAATAGAAGTCCACACAAGCTGATCCCAGAGCAGTACAGACGACGTGTGCGCATAGTGACAGGCTGCGTACTAAAATGTGCGCATAAACTCTGGGACGTAATAACCCTTGAGTTTAAATTGAGGTGCACGAATTTGGATATACCGGAAGTCGCTGCTTTTTATGCACTCAACAAGTCACACACACCCTTTCCCCCTCTCGATTTAGGTGCTTGAACAGAAGGGGGTATTTAGGAGGAGTTGCTATAATACTCGTATTTATTAGTTTTCAACCACTTAGCATGAAATAATTCTGCTGCACTATATACAAGATCTCCAATGTCACATTTTTAAACGATATAATAGTGCAAACATCTTACTATTATAAATATATATTTATATTTATATTATATTAAAGTATGATAAATTATGCTATACACCAAAATTAACTTATTTCGTACTACAATTTTATTTTATATTTTTTTTTCCATATTTTTTTTAAACTGTCATTATGCTATCTTGTGCTTTAATTATTTGCACTGTGAACTTTAAAGCTGCCTTATGGAGGAATTTGCCCAACAAGATCTTTACCATTGTCTTTTAATTTGATCATTTATTACTCAAACATATTCTAATCATAGCAGATTAACACTTTAGCTGTTCACAGTGGGTACACCTGCAAGCCTCTGGCCAAAAGTTTTCAGACTTGATTCGGGTTTGAATTTCCCGCCCTCTGTCTGTGGACGTGATGTCATGTTTGCATTGTGTACACGAGGACGGAGTGTTTCATTTTTCGGCCACACGTGGCAGTAGTGATTCAAAATTCAATTTTATGCATTAGATAGCTTTAATGCTTATAATGCACCCATACATAAAATGCATATTTATGGTAAATCAATAAAATGCAAGTGTAATGGTAACAATATTGTTACATCTGTATCAACGATGACACTATCAACGATGCAAGTGAACTTGCATTGCACATTGTCTATCAGTTAATAACTTTTATGGCACATCATAAACAAACAGAGGACCAGTGGGAGATACTGTTGTTGTCTACGGCCTTGCATCTAGTTATGTGCCCTTTATTTAAGCCCACTCAGCACCATGGACAGCAACATCCACTCAGTAATGATACCAATGTAGAATAATAGAAGAAGAATAAAATAAATAAAATAAATATATATATATATATATATATATATATATATATATATATATATATATATATATCACAAATCACAAGCATCCAAATTAAAACTCGAGAGAGCCATCTGCTGTTTGTATCTGTAATTAAAAGCTCTAGGCTGCAAAGAGAGCGGACGAGGGAAGGAGGGGTTGTCCCGGGGGCTTCCACGTGCACCTGTTGAATCCAGCTGTACTATTATTGGATGGCGAGAGCTGACGGATGAGCATCTGCACATTCATTCATAGTCATCCATCCTCATTAGGGAAAATACCGTATTTCCTCCCTGAGATAGATGGGATTAAAAAAAATACATCAAGCTGAACACAGCTGATAAGAGAATTAAAATTCACACAAGCAAACTCATACAGAAGACCTTTTTTCACGTGTTCTTTACTTAAACACGTGCAGGGATTGCAATGCTGCATCAACTGGGGGATGTAGTAAAAGGCTGCAACCAGCAGCGGACACTGTCAGACCGTGACAGAGGCACTATGTGGACGAGCTACTCATCTAATCATACCGGAACAGAGTGCTCTGCTTGCCTTGGTGCGGCAAAAAGGAAGAGGAGCAATAAGATACAAGCAATCAAGCGGAAGACTGACCTTTCATGACACGGACTGACAGACATGATATTTCACCTCAGCTTTGGACCCAAGAGAGAACGCAGCAAGCACATAGCAATTAGGGTTTGAACATGAACACCTTAAAACATTGGTGTCAAAACCAAGGACTGTAGGTGAGCCACATCATTTCATGTGGAAAAAGTAGTCGAGACTGGGGCTTGATGTTTTTTACATATTTCTTGGAATCACTACATCATATATGAACAAAATTCATACCAGATGGATCAAAATCTCAGATACATATTTTGTATTCATGTCACTTTCATATTTTGTGTCAAAGAGGAATGATACATAAGTAATCAAATAGTCAGTGTAAACGTGACATTTTACCCACCATTGGTTAAGTTGTCTCACCTATGGGGCAAGAAGTCACACTGGATTTTGAAACTAACTAACTCTATATTTATAGTGCACTCTAAAACAACCCCCGCAGTTTTTTTTTAAGATTAAAACCCAGGTTCAGCATATACAATGAAAACAGCAAAGGCCCCAGAATTGAACCCTGAGGAACACCATACATTACGTTACACATGTGAATTCATGTTCATATTGCACATATATTCCTTCGACCACTTTCTTTCTCTGCTCGACATAATTAGTATGAAAGGATTACAATAATATAGAAAACACAATCACTGCAGCCACAATTCAACAACTGAGCACACCAAATTCCCTGCAGCACAAACAAGCCAAGCAATAGCGTGATCCCCTTCAGCCAATGATGGCCAAGCGTGGCGTATCATCACAAATCTGACGTCCGCCAAACCCCATAGACTGACTCACCGAACCACAGGGGTTTGATCGCACCCTGGTTAAGAACCACTAGCCTATCACAGTAGTCTTTGGGTACGAGGCGGTGTACACCCCAAACTGGCTAAAAGTCAATCACAGCCACTGGAAAAATGTTGACCATCAAATATTATGTGACATGCATTAGAATGATTGAAGTTCTTAAGAGCTGCTGGCAGGTAGTCCGTGGCTCTCAGCCTCAAATGCCCCGTTAACCTTTCTTAAACTCAAGATTCAAAATTAAATTGAATTACAAAAAAAAGAAAGCATCACCAACCACTTGTTTCCAGTCACATCATCCAAATGCAATTCTGCCATACGAAAACCAACATGCGATATTCATTTTGGTGGTGTGGTTCAGTGGTAGTGTGTTTGTCTCCCAAACCAGAGGTTGTGGGTTCAATCCCATGCCATTGTGACCACATCGAAGTATCCTTGAACAAGGTACTAAACCCCCAGTTGCTCCTAATGCTGTGTCATCAGTAGGTGAGTGAGAAGTCAAATGTAAAAAGTGTTGCGGGTGGAAAAGCGCTAAACAAATGAAGTACAGTACCATTTTCAATTTGCTTATTCTTCCATACAGAGTAAATTCCGGAGAATAAATTTGACTCTATTTAGATATGGACCAAAAAGACTCCGTTTTAGAGTAATATTTACACTTGTAAGAGAGAAAAATAAAGACTTGCAAAAAATAAAATAAAGTCACTCAAGGGTTGAGAAACGAACTCTCGACCTTCAGCTTGGGAGACAGCCGATCTACTCCCCGAGCCACGCAGCTCCTGTTGTGTGTTAGTATATCAATCAGGGCAGGTGGAATCTTCCTAACTCTAAAACAATGTTTTTGGTCTCCTCTTGTAGATAAGCAGACAATAGGAGGGGCATAGCTCAGGTAACAGTGTAAGTGGCAGTCTCTCAAACTGAAAGTCATGAGTTTGTTCCTAAACCCTTAAAGTACTTTTATTGTTTTTTAGATTTCTTTATTTTACTCTCTTCCAAGTGTAAATGTTAGCCTAGTCTAAAACTAAGTGTATTTGTTCCCACTCTTTGTAGAGTCAAATTTACTCAACAGAATTGTGTATGTGACAACTAACTCTAAAATGACAGATATGTTGCCTCCAAACTACCATGTTTGCAAATGCTAGCTCTAGTTTTAAGTTAGCTTAGAATGACTGAAGATGCCTTAATCTCTCCAGCCACTCAAATGCACACGTAACAGTGCAAACATTTTTTATACGGAAGAAGCTAAAATATACCAAGTTAAAGTTTCTGGGTTAAGTAAAATGGTTAATTGGCACTGATCAGCACACAATGTGCTTTTCTCTTCTGAGACGGAACACGACCCGTGACCACATAGAGAAAGAAACGTAGGTATTACACTTTTTAGCTGCGCCCTCTCGTTGAGAAGATAATTGCAGTGTAACAACTTACCCATGTGACAACAAACCCCGGTCATCTAATTTGTTTCTACTGTCACACGCTAGTTACCTATTCAAACAGTCTAGTAAGCGGGGCTGAAATTAGCTTTTTTTCTAGATGAGGGAATAATTTCTACACATGTCAAGCATGTGCCTTTTTTATGGCTCACAAGGTACAAACGACAATGCTCCTTGATTTATGCATAGAAACAAGTGGCCAAGCAAAAATGTCTGACTTCTGTAAATCCCTATTTTACAATACAAACAGCCGAGAGCACAAGACTGGCATATGGTAATTCTTTCATCAGCCCAAGGGGCGTAAATGACGACGGTTTTTGAATTCTGCCTAACACACTGTTTGACTTCCTGTTCCTGCCCTGTCAGCTCCAAGTTAGCAATTCAAACAGACTAGTGGGCACTGAAACTTGCATCAAAAGAATAGGAAGAGAAACATACACCAGTATCTATAACAGTCCAAAGCATACCACATCATATGTCTGAGACTCAACTTGAAAATCCATTTTAGGCGAAATGTCAATAATGAAAACTCAACTTTTTGTTGTGTAGATGAAGACACTGCAATGCAATCTATAAAGCATTATATAATCAGAGGCAGACTTACTAGTAGGCAATTGGCTACCTAATGTAAACTGATTAATAACATTTTTTTCAATGTTAATGCAGTTATTGTTTTAGTTGTAATTCACACATCAAAACACAAACAATTGGTTTTCCTTGGGCCCCCAAATAATTGAATATGCCCTTACATAGCAAAAGGGTGTGGCATTTTTAAATTTTGGCATATGTGCTATATAAATTAACCTGTGGTCCCGGCTACTTTGAAAACTGAATGACTATGTAGTTGCTTTGAAGAGAAAGCATTACAATACAGTCAGAAAACAAACATGCACGCAACATCTGCATTTCCAATTTCTGTGACGCTTCAGCACAGCACAAATGATCATTTTGGGGACAACACACTAGCGGCCGAATGCTCTTGTGGCACCCAAAACCCGTTAGGTAAAAAAAAAAAAAAAGCCATTAAGATATCGAGCGCACACGTACCTACATTTTTTTTCCTCCTGTACGTAAAGGCACGAGCCTCCATGTCGGTCCCATTCCAAAGCTCACATTAGCCGAAAGCTTCCTCTCCCGATCCCCAATGCCGGCATTTATACCGCCTCTACTCAGAGTTAACATAGTTACGGATAACTTGACAGGTGACCCCCCTGAGCACTTTGCATTCATTTGCTTACAAACTGCAACAAAAACATGCACACTTTATACGTCTAGTCACGTAAAAATAGATAGTATGTATATTTTTGACACTTTGTCTGCAGTATATGACTAATTATAAGCCAGTAAATGACAAAGGTAGGAATCTGAAAATGGTGAAACTATACATGTCGTAATTTTTTTATTTTTTTTCATGTGATAGTGGAGCCAGTGTTGAAGAAGGAATTGGAACAGCCCAATTAACTGTTTCCACCACATTTGCAAACTATTATATAGGATGGCAAAACAAGTACTTGCAATGTACTGTAGCAAATAAAAATACACTTTACCTTTTGCTTGAAATATTAATTCAGAATTAATCATCCATTTACAAATGGCAGACGCCAAGCTCTATAGTTCTTAATTTTATATACACAATTATTGTGGCTATGCGTGTATGGAAAATTAAGGGTTTAAAAAAAATGCATAGATGCAATAGCCTCGTCTCATCAAGACCAAACGTTCTAATCCAATCTGCTTTGAGGAAATGACATTAGCGGGAGTTCAATGTCCTGCAGCGACGCCACAACAAAATGTCAGCCGACACAACTCGGATAAACAAGCCAACTGATGAGGATTCTCGCCGCTTCGCCTCCAGGCCGCGTTCCTTCATCGCTTCTCAATACAGGCAAGAGATGCCTGAATTACACAACATGAGCACATTCGACTGCATTTCAGGGAATAAATTTACTCTTTACAACAATATGTAAACCACAGTTTGTCCATATTGAATGTGTGTATGTATTAGGGGTGTCAAAATTAGTGCGTTCATTTTGATTTAAGTTCCTTTAATGCCACAGCAAAATTTAGCAGTAATAATTTTAATAATAATGCATATATTTGTGGAGACTGGGGTCAAGTTGGATTTTACAATTTTAAAAATGTGCAGAATTTCACAAGTTACTTCATATTTAAGATTAGATAGCTCTTAATATGAAAAGAAAAATGCACTGTTGTCACCAATGTCTTACAAATGGAATGATGCCATCTAGTGGCAGAAAAATTACCTCAACACATATCAATATCACTCGATTTTACAGTACAGTATTTTTTTCAAATTTTAACTCAATTTGATGAATTATTATGAAATTATTGTATCAGTGACTAAAAGATGCAGCCATCTTTCTACTAGTTTAACATTTTTTTCCCACTTTTGTTAACAAGATCATGAAAACTTGTTATTTTAAAATTATCGCACATTTAGAACAGATATGAAATTTGTGATTAATCATGAGTTAATTATTAAAGTCATGCGATTAATTACGATTAAAAAATGTCATCGCCTGACACCCCTAAATATATATATATATAAATATATATATATATATATATATATATATATATATATATATATATATATATATATATATATATATATATTGTAAGTGATAGTTGAATGATCCTCATGTGACTGTAAAATAGTTCCGTTCAAACGTTTTGCAAATAAATTCACTTAAGAACACGCTGGCAATCAACAGTGTCCGCCTATAATTCACTGTACGTCCTCCAGGGAGTGGACAGCGGACATTGTGACCCCGACCACAAACCTTTAACTCGCCGGCTCATCATCCCGTGAGCAAGTGTCATAAAATCATTTAAATGTACATCCTATAATGGCCGCCAGGCACTCAAATATGCCTTGGGAGACTATGTCGAGCCACGCTACAATTTGTCTCCCTCCGGAGAGCATGATGGAGCACTGCCCCACCCCCCTCCCCACCACCCTTAGCCCCACAACAGCATGAGATTAAAGCCTAGCCTGCGGCGTGAAGCTCTCTGACAGGGACACTAATGAAACACAGCAAGTGCCACTCAAAAATAGCCCACTCGCCGCTTGAATTACCTTGATAATACTTAGATTGTCATGATTGGCTGCCCCCCTGAGGGAGGGAAACAGTGGAAAAGCTTCTGGGGAAAGATGAGTGGTTACCCTGAGAGCATCCTGATTGAAGTGTGATGACACCACAATGACCTGATTGCTATACCTTTGGACGACAAAGGTCAATTACTTACAGCCGAGACTGCATTTGGACAGTGTTAAAGAGATCTAGGAGATTTCTTTCCAAATACGATTTTTATATTTGAAGGGCCAAGCCTTTGCTGCAAATAGTAAAAATCCAAGATAATTGAAGCCAGCACCACAAAATGGAGCTAAAACATTTATCGATAGGCCAACTTATAGTGTGACTTTTTTTGCGCTTTTTTTTTTCTAATGCTAATGCTAATGCTCATCATACAATTATATATGGTGATGATTATCATAAAAATCTTGTGAGATGAGTTTGTCACATGACTTTTACATAAGGGAGGCGGAACAATGGCGTGCAAGTGATTAACCAAATCTCCCTGATTTCCTTCCTCTAACCTTAACCCCTTTGTGGCCTTTCATCACGCTAGCAGTTAGCAATAGCAGAGAATAATTTGGCAAGCAGAGCCAAACAGCTCGTCGTCTGCATTCTGATCACACATCCATACCGTCCACATCCTATTTTTAAGGATGCGGCAGTGGAAGAGGAACGGCGAGCTTCGTCAGCAGTTTGACGTTCCTTCGGGAAGCCCGGAGCATCGCGGGAGAATACCAATTAGTTGCAAGTGACAACTGCATACAGTATGTATGGGGAATTTGCATGGAGGAAAAATATTAATATTAATCAATGATTAATGCAGGTTAAGGCCATGAGTGATGGTGAGTTTAATAACATGCTATTGAGGAGGGTTGCAGGTTAAGCCATATGAAATGAAGAAAATAAGGCCTGCATAAGCTGCTGGAAATGCGTGACTGCGACACAAGCATGAAACTGGAAGCAAGACCACACACGCACAAGCACATGCATGCACACACACCAATCAATTAATTAATAATCCCATCTAATAAACATTAACTTTTATGAGTAGGAACCTGAATGTAAACCTTTGAATATTTCACCAGTCAAAAATGTTGTAGGTAAAGGCACGAATGTCAAATTATCCAGTTCCAGATGTAACTTATAATAAAATCGACCTTGAATGTTTCAGGCCTGCTTCTACAGGGACATTGATACCTGTCAATCTATTGCACTAAGGTTCTCCAAAATACGGCATGGGGGCCATCTGTGGCCTGCCATTCATTTTCTGTGGCCCGCAGCATTTACTAAAAACGACATTTGACACTGCCCACAAGGCAAGTACATTTTTTTTTAAAAAGCAGTGGAGGTGGGTAGAGTGAGAAGGGGGGTCTTGAAAAAATAGGTGTGTCACAATTACTAATAAATTGGTTTATATATTTTTGTGGTGATTAAAGGTAATTCAATTTTAGAAGCAAAAATGGTTTCTTCCACTTTCTGCTCTGTATCAAGGTCCGATTTATGAAAAGATTAATGATCTGCAAATAACCGTTTTTAAAAAAGTAATCTTACAACTTGCTCTTGTATTGGATCCGAATGTGATGATGGGATTTGCTGGCTGTTCAGCGCAGGGGTGGCTCTATTCTAGTGAAATACAGGGCCGAGAACACACCAAAATCTTGAAAATTCTCACTACTTCTTTCCAAACATCACAAACTTTGAGGGCAGCTCTCAAATTCACAAGACAAATCAAAGCAGAGTCAAATAAAAATGCCAAGTCCACCAAAAAGTTTTTTTTAATGAATGAGTCCTATTATGGTAGAAAGCACAAGTACTTAAAAAAAACTCTACACATTGCTATTCAAATACTGTATATATCGATTATCTCAAACTATGCATGGCTGAAAAGCGGTCAAGTGAGTTCATGTTGTATGCCAAGTCACAAAATTAGTAAGACTATTTTTTGTTTCCATTTTGATTTGTAAGATTTATTAAAAACACATTTTTAACATCACATTTGTTGAACATTGAGTTTGTGAATTGATGTTCCTTTGTATTTACCTGAATTTTGCTGTCACACTGTGCAATGAAAATAACAATAAACATTTGACAGAGTAAAGAGATAAATCTAAACATTACTGTCATGTCAACTAAACATATGAAAACACGATTAACGGAAGAATGCTGCAGTCACTATAAAATATATGACATCTTTCCGTGGGCGAAATGGTGGAGGTCTATTACATGCTACTACTGTAGCTAGATGCATTATAGGCTTCCAATAAGGCAGGCAATCCGTTGAGAATGAAGAATCAAACAGTAATGATGTCTGTAAAGGTTAACATTATGACCTCGGGCGCCATTAACTGAGGCGGCATCAACCTTTTGGTCTTGCACATCAAAGAAAATGATGAACAAGACGTTTATGGAAACACTGATGGTGCCACTTTGCAAGCCAATGAGGTGACGGGCATGTGAGTGACGTCACTAAATTGAGATTCAGAGCAGCATTGGGAGTGGAGCAAGTGGGTGGGTATGAGGCAGGCAAGCGGCGAGGAGACAGACCCAGCGTGTGCATTGTAACTCCTCCCACTTGATACGACTCAATGTTTCCTAAAACCTTTGATGGAGGTGTCCTTTTCAATGAGAATTAATTAATTTTTGGAAATTTTTATTTAAATCTTCACACTTGATATTTATAATTTATTAATTAATGAACTCATTCATTGTCATTGACGACTATAGACGTCAAAAATTCATGTGAACTATTTCTATTAGTTTAACATTTTTTCATTTTATTTCATTTTTTATGAAAACCTAGAATTTTTTTATTGAATATCTATAACAGATATAAAATTATCATGCGATTAATTACGATTAAACGGCCCTTATTTTTATTTATTTCTTTAATTAGGCCCGCCAGGCGACTACATTTTTAAATTGTAATTAATCACATGACTAGTTAACTAACAATTAATCACAAATTTTATATATGTTCTAAATTTACAATATTTTTTTCTAGGTTTTCATACTCTTGTTAGTAAAAGTGGAAAAAAAATGTGAAACTAATAGAAAAAGTTTAAATGAATTTTTGACGTCTATAGCCGTCAATGGCAGTGAATGAGTTAATAAGGCAGAATTTTTTTTACTTAAAAATTAATTTGACACATATCATTACAGATATTATTTTAATACTTATATTATTTGATTACATATTTATAATGTATCTTTGTTCATCCATATATGCCAGCGACGTATAGTGACAGGCAGAACAATTAAATTCTCTTCTACTAGATGGCAGACGATACATCATTAAAACTGTATCACGTTCTGTTGCCATTCATTTATAGTAATAGCTATGTGTTCAACTAAAGTAAAACACATTTGTGAGTAAATTAAGATCATCATTATTTTGTGACAGTTTTGTTTGATGGTGTGTTGTGAGAATTTGTGTAAAATATAAGGAAAATGATGAAACGCTGGTTACTAGACGTGGTGGCATAAAATGATGTTCTGAGGGAGATGTTGCACATGCTGTACTACCACTCGGCCACTAGAGGACAGTGTGGCGCTCAGCACGACATTACTGCAGGATCACACACAAACACTTTACTCACCTATATGCTTTGCTCGCTTCCCCTCCCTCCCCTCGTCTAAAGCCTCATGGTCAACTTCAGCGGAGAATCAAGCAAAAGGGGGCAACCTCTAAATGGAAACCCATCAAGTCCGATTTGCCGAGGGCCAACACAGCGTGGAGTGATATCATGAATTAAACATAGATCACATTTATCCAATGGAGGAAAAATAAGCGCTCTGTCCAAACTGGATGTTACAGTTCAATCACATCCCTCGAGCTAAAATAAGAATCAAAACAAAAAAAAAAAGAGTAAGAGAAGGAAGAAGCCTTCAAGTGGTCATTAACGTGTCACGTCACACTTGTTCTGTTTTGACATCTCCATCTGATAATGGCAGCCCCCTCCAGACTCCAAAGTGAATCTCTTGATCAAATCCATCAATCTCTCCTTTAATGAAGCTTCCACGGTTGTGACAAGTCGATGAAAACACTGCTGAGAAGCCTTCATCTGACTTGTGTGTATTTTGTCATAATTCAGCGCAGGGCAAAAAAGACAAAGACACTTTCGATCATGCGTTGTTTGAGTAACGCTAATAGATTGTCTCGTGCAAACCTCCGCCAAGGCCCATTTATTTATATTTACTTCCTGGTTTATGATGGATGACAAATAGATGTACACCAATGATGGCGTACAGTAGATATTAAAAGTTTACACATCTTTGTTTTTGCTGTAAAAAAAAAGAAAAAGACACCTAGATAAATATTTTCTAAACTTTAACTTGATCTATAAGCTTAATGATAAATCAATTGTGGGGAAATGAAATCCTTTACAGATGGTAATTAGAAAATAATCACCTGAAATTATGTGGTTGCACAAGTGTGCACACCCTCTAATTACTGGGAATGTATAACAGTGCTCAGAATGAAGCGATCGCATCCAAATTCATGTTGATAGCAGATAGGTGCGTTTGATTAATCCCACATAAAGTTTGGTTGTTGTAATAGGCTTTTGCTAACTTTTTTTTTTTTTTACTTTCTAGCAAAAGCCTGAATATTTTGTGCCAACGCAGACCAATATTTGGAATTGGTCATAATCCCCTATAACTTGACTAAGGCCCCGGTTCCAGCTGAAGAAATAAATAAATAAAGCAAAGGCCCATTGCTGCCAACACAATATTGCATTGTATGTGGGTAAAGTGTTGTTGGGATTGCCCCCAACATACTTTTTGCAATTATGGCCCTCACTGACCAGTTTTCTTCTTGTGTTTTTATCAGTTTTTGAAGGCGATCCACTTCTTGGTAATGTGCCATATTTTCTCCGCTTGATGATGTCACTTTGTTCCACGGTATTATTTAATACCTTGGAAATACGTTTGTACCTTTCTACTTACTGACTTGTGCATTTGAGCATCAAGATCCCGCTAATGCTATGGAAACTCTCTGCAGATCATGTCTTGTGCACAAAGATGAAATGGCAAAAAAGAAAGGAAAAGTCTACTTGAACATTTGAACTTGTGTAGCGTGTGTGCTGATTGACATTTAACAGACATTTGAATGTGACTGGTTAATTCATTTATGTCAGAAAATTTCAAATTTGTACAAGACTAGTCAAGCTATTAAAAGAAAAAAAGTGAGATAAAATATTACACCAAATTGTATTCACAGACAAATGTATGTAGGCTGTAAATATGAAAAAATAATTGAAAATATGTATATATTTCAGATTAATAAAGTTGTAATTTACTAGAATGAAGTAAAAAATTGACACGTGACAAAATTTAAGGCTACCCCAGACATAAAATGCAACTAAATATTATGTCAATAGTCAAAATTCATGAGAAAAATCTTATTTTTAGTTGCCTTAATTAATACAGTTGTAATTACAAAAATAAGCTCAAACTACTACTATAAAGTTCTGACTTTTTTGTTGTTGTATTAATACAAGAAAACATTATCCATCCATGCAGAAAAAAAGTTGCATTTTGTTTCTTGCAATATTTCATTTAAAGTCACCATACATAAGCAAAAATGTATAATTTGCTCAAGACCTGTAAGTTATATTTAACAAAATAACAATTACCGTTAAAAAAAATAATAATTTTATGAGAATTAAATATATATTTTAAGAAAGAAATCAAATTTTTTGGAGAATAACGTTGACTTTATGGGGGAGAAAGTACATAAAGAAAATAGACATTTGTGTAATAATAATTTGTATGAATTTATCAGAATTATGATAACAAAAAAAAAGGCTTGTATTTACGAAAATATCGGACTTTCTGGAAATGGAGAAACACACGTATAAGCAGAGAACATCGTCAACAACAACAAAAACACATCAAAGGCCAGAAACGCATGGACAGAAAAGCCCTCAGCCATCACAGGCTCAACACTAATTAGGCATCCAATCAGATTGCTCCGATACGTTTCCCTGTGGAGTCCCCATCCTCAAGCGGGTATTGGTCAATTTGAATGGTCTCGTAGGGATTTATATATATATATATAAAATGTCTTAAAAAAAATTACCATATAGCGAACCAAAAAGGTTCTTTGTAACATTTTAGTAGCCATTTATTTAGCTTAACGAAAGTCATCATGAGAAACATCTGTCAATATAATTAATAAACCGTGTCAATCAAAAAGTGAGTATTTTATTATTTTGGAATGTGTGATGATGTCAATTCATTTCCACATGTTATATAACACAGACCCATATAGATCACAGCCAGAGGATACAGAATTTCCAATAGCAGTGATGCGGCGTGGTACAATTATTACGCTGTCTGCTCTCGGTCCGTGTGAACAGGGACGCCTGATTTGATGTCGGGAGCAGGCATTAGCATTTAGCGATCAATATTGCTCTTTCTCTCATGTCAGAACAGCACCTTGGATTACAAAACAGCCAATGATCTCATTTTGTTTGGCTTTTTAGACTTTACTTCACTCTCTTGGGAAAACAATAACAAAAATATCAGGGAAATATATGACATTAGCCGCATGCAGCACTTTGGCATTTACACAATGCACCTCCATTAACGAGAGCGTATCTGAGAGTAACTGATGCTTTTGTATGCCAGCAATGATGGGCTCATTCTTTTTTTTTTTACTTGGCCTTTCATTTCAGCAAGATTAGATCATAAACTAAACAAACATGAAACTGTTACACGACATTGTTTGATTTTAGCTGCCTCAGTACGTACACATTAAATTAATTAGCCGTTGCTATTGCTGTTAGAAATGGTTAAAAAGGACAAAAGATTAGATGATAAACTAAACAAAAATGAAACTGTTACACGACATTGTTTGATTTTAGCTGCTTCAGTACGTACACATTGAATTAATTAGCTGTCGCTATTGCTGTGTTTGAAATGGTTAAAAAGGACAATTTTTTTATCTATCCTAAAAATCCTATGAGTAATATTAGTGTTATTTTTTTACTTAATTTATAGATATTTTTATGAAAAAAAATATTATATTTTTAGAAACAATATTTTGGATTTAATTTATTTTTGCTGTGCTTTTGAAAATGTGCCATTTATATTTTCCCAAAATAGTTTTTGGTATTTTTGAAAAGAATATATCATTTGGATTATTACATTGATTTTATCATGGTTGAGGAAGAGTTTATTATTATTATTATTATTATTATTATTATTATTATTATTATTATTATTATTATTCAGTACATTTTATGAGTGTCAATTATATGCTAATTTTCTCTACTTGTGGGGCAGGTCCCTATTTCCCGCAAATAGCATGAGTTGACTGTTTTTTTTTTTCCATGAAGTGTAATAAATTACATCAGGACTAGCCAAAAGTCACAACAACTGCAGTGCTGTACGGTATGTGTGCCTTTAAACGGCGTGGCCCAGTGAGTGACATAAGGAAAATGGCTGGTTATCAATCATGTGAGCATCTGGATGTAGTTTTTTGGCCTCCTGTATTATGGAAAAACGTGTGTGTGTGTGTGTGTGTGTTGATTTTATATTATGCAGAGCAGCCCTTCCCCACATCACTGCAGGGTTCAGTGTCTGCTCTATGGTTATCATCACACTTAAATTTGCATGTTCATCGTCAGGGGCTAATGAGGACTGACACATCCGCAATTACTTGTGACACACCAGAACTAAAATATTTAAGGCACGGGGTGGAAGTTGGCATCATATTATTGACCTGCTGAAGTCCATAAAATGCTTCAAGGGAGTCACGCTTTGCAGAACGAATTCAACATGGAGGCAGGCAGAGTGACGTCATGTTTTCGTCTAGAGGATATACGGCTTACCTCTCATCTTAAATCTCAATGACGTGAAAGAACTATTGAAGCAGCATCCATGTCAAGTCAATGAGAATCTACTGTCAGGGTGCACGCATACATTCTCTGCTTCAGTAATTTTATGTGATAGACAATGAAAACGCCTGCGTTTAAAGGTCATAGGTTGGCAAGACTGTTGGATTGAAGAGGTGCTATATTTATATGAAGCATGTAATAAAGATCTAACTACAATTTAGTTATGCTGCATTAGAGAGAAAGTTCATTGAAATTGCAATATATAAAATTATGTTATAGTAAATATAATCATTGGCAAATTACTGTATATAATTACAAAATATATATTTAGAAAATATACATTGCTTCACTTTAAAACAAATAAAAATAATTGATTAATTAGAGCATGAATAACTAAAATACCCTTTTTTGTTGTACCATTTTGCACCGCATCCAACCCTTTTTGTTTTGTTGAAATAAAAAAAAATCTATAAAAACTGTTTTTCAACATGTTCTAAAAAATTTAATGTAATAAATATTGCATCCTTTTACTGTTTTTCTTGTGTTACCTCTCCTCCCTTATCATTTCGGTTGGAGTCTATTGAAACATCAAATAGGGCAACAATGTAAAATTCACATGAATAAAAAAGAAATAAAAAGAATAACATCACAAAAGTAGCAAATACTCATCAAACAGCAAATATTTCCCATACATGTAGTAATGTAAGTGGAGTGTATTTCCGAGAGGATGTATGTTTGTTATTTGGATCCTTAGTTTCAGTTTCCACAACCAATACACAAGTTAACCTTTCAGCACCCAATGCCAAAAATAGCTACAGTGTCAAATAACAGGGAAGGGAGGGGTCGTGGGATTTTGCTGTGGGGGAAAAGTTACATGCTCTACATATTAGCACGTAATACAAAAATGGCGGGGGACAATAATCACATTCCTCCTTCAGCCTCTGACATGTTGTCAATGTCTGCTCAGGAAAATGTTGCCCATAATCAATGATCTTGAATTTGATTTAACACACAGGTTTGCCCTTATTTAATGTAATGTTGACATGTAGCAGGTTAAATACTGTGCATAATCTTTATATAGTATTAATCAGGTGGTTTGGGCAAAATACAAAATGACAGGTAATTTAATCGTAATTTAAAAAAATATATGTATAACAAGGTTTCCCATGTCACAAGGGAGGTTATGAATGAAAATATTGGGGAAAAAACTGTTTTTTTTTTGTATAGACCGTTTCATTTATTTATGTCTGTTTATAAGTACAGTAGTAGTTTATAAGTATTTTGTTGTTTAGAAATTAAGGAAATTAAGGATTTTTTTTTTTTAGAAAATGTAAAGAAGTGACCGAAAAAATAATTAGGTCATTGGCACTGTCACCTGGTTGATCTTATGTAAAATATATATTGAACAAATTAATTAAAAAAAGAAGCACACTTGTGACTCTAGTGAGGATAAGCGGTTCGGATATCCAGAAAGACAAAACGCTGTCTTTATTTATTTATTTATTGTTTAATACATACTTTATCCTTAAACATTACAGTTAAAAATGCACTTCCAATAAAGTATTAGCAACACCAGTTATAATTTTTAGAACAAGTGAAGTTGACGTTCTATACTGAAAGTAATTAATAAAAAAAACTCGAAATCTAACAGTTACTTTTAAAATGAAGTAATCAGTAAAGTAACTAAGTTACTTTTTCGGGGTAACTGTGACAAAAATATCAAATACTGTATAACGAATCTAATGAATAGTAACCACCATGCAGCTTTTTAATTTATGTGAGCCAAATCACATTATTCCACATTAATACATGTTCATAGTGTGCTGAAACATTATGCAATATCTGCACTGATTCGTTCTCATTCACACTCAAAAATGATGCTAACTACACTGTGTAAATGTAGCACAGCATTACAACACACATGGTGGTTACATAAACCTTTGGGATAAGGATAAGAAGTTCTTTTCTTCTTCTCTTCTTTCAATCTTGGTACCAGCATCACCAATGCAATCTTCCAAAAACCCTCCCACAATCTACCCACCCACTCTTTCCTCCCACAGCACTTTCAAAGCTCCGCTCCATTCCCAAAGAAACTATGTCATCACACGCACGCTCCCTTTGGGTAGAGACGGGAGTAAATGGATGGGTTGGAGCGGGACAGGTGCTCAGTACGAGCATCAGTGGGACTTCATCGCCATGAGTCAACCCACAAGACTGCATTAGCTGATTAAGAACACTACAGAGGAACCTTGAGTAAGAAGCCATTGTTGTGGAAGTGCACTTAACAGTCATTTGCTACACCTGCATGATCTGAAATCAAAGAAAAGAAAAATCTACCATATAATCCAGGATGAAATGTTATTTTGATTATATCTATGTCTCATTTTAGTATATTACTCAAAATCTGTATAAAAATACAGTATTTGTGGAAAAAATATTTTAAATATGAACATTAATATGATCTATTCATTTTGGGTTTTTTTTGTTTTTTTTTTGTAGTTGTAGCTTGGTAAGCAAATATATGAATTCATTCACTGCCATTGATGGCTATAGACATCAAAAATTCATTTGAACTATTTTTATCAATTTAACATTTTTTCCCACTTTTGTTAACAAGCGTATGAAAACTTAGAATTTTCATTTATTTATTGGATTAGAACAGATATAAAATTTGTGCTTAATCGTGAGTTAACTAGTGAAGTTATGTGGTTAATTACGATTAAAAATTGTAATCGCCTGGCACCCTAATTTTTAAATAATCTTTTCTTTAAAACAAAAAAGATTTTTTTTTTTATTGTTTTTTTTTTGTTTAAAAGAAAATAATATTAAAAATTAGGGGTATCAGGCGATTAAAATTTGTAATCGTAATTAATCGCATGACTTCACGAGTTAACTCACGATTAATCACAAATTTTATATCTGTTCTAATCCAGTAAAAAAAAAGTCTAGGTTTTCATACTCTTGTTAACAAAAGTGGGAAAAAATGTTAAACTAATAGAAATAGTTCAAATGATTTTTTTTTTAAGTCTATAGCTGTCAATGGCAGTGAAAGAGTTAATAAATAAGACATTTCAAATAAAATGATTGACAGAAGGTTAAACCCGATTTAGCTCCAGTGTCATAGTTGCCGCAAATGTGAAAATATGCTAAGCGTGCATTCGATGGAGAGCAAAGTTCTTTCAATCTGAAGACGGCCTTTTTTATTTTTCATTTTATTTGAAGCCAAGCTCACGTCCGCCTCTGAGATTAGGATGTTAGCACACAGAGGGCACACATTGATCTGAGGTGTGTTGTAATAAAAAGCGGATTGTGTTGAATATTCATGATGTTTTGGTCTTCCGAGTTGAGAAGTCTGCATGTGGAGCATTGCTGTTTCAATGTTGCCTTTGATAAGTGACTTTATGTTGAAGGTAACTTTAGGCAAAATGGACGTCACACACAATGTAAATAAAATGTGATGAAAACAAAATAAAAATTTGTAGCATTAGTAATGCACATTAATAGTATGCATAAAAATATAATTAATACAGTAATTGAACATGTATATTTAATATTACAGAAGAATCTAATACAATAATAACATTACAAAAATACATCAAACTCAAAATGTTTGCTTTTTTTTTTTAAATGTCGAAAATCAATAAAAGCGGCTGCATGATTAAAAATAATAATAAATGGCTTGATTAAAAATGACTGTAAAAAAATAAATAAATACAAATACGGAGCCTTGGAGGGGATATCACAAAATTATTTACAATTGCATTATAACGCAATACTTTGCAATATAATGCAATAGCATTGTGTTAAATTGCAAAGTATTGCGCTACATACTTACATACTTTGCAATATAATGCAATGCTATTGCGTTATATTGCAAAGTATTGCGTTATAATGCAATTGTAAATATTTTCGTGATGTCCCCTCCCGGGCTGCGTAAAAAAAAGACAACAATAAATAAATAGATAAATAACAAAAAACAACCCCCAATTTTTTTTTTTATACTATTATTTAAAATGCCTTAATTATTATCAAAATGCCTGTGTTGTTGTTAATAAACTGTATTTTGGATGCATTTTCCATAGGTATATAACAATTGCTCCCGTAGTATTATGGTGCTTGCCCTCAGCTTTTTGGTCCATTACTATAGGCTACATGTTACCATTGCAAATAATGAATGGCTCTCTCCTGTGTATGTCACTGACTCCTATAGTTGATCTAAACACCTCCCATCTATTCAGCGCCATTATTACAAGCCAACCCTGTCATCGACTATTTTCCGTTTAGCAGGAGTAAAACCCCTGCAGGCTGTTGTGCCACCGCCATGTGCACATTGTGAAGCTGTGACAGCAACACCTTGACATGTTTTAGCACATAAACACCAGGTAATTCATCATGCACAGACGAGCCCCCGCCCCCCTCCAACAACCCACCCATGCTTTATGGGTTAAAAGGCGCTAGAAGACGACAACACCGCGGTACTGTAAATCACCTAGACAGAATCAGGCCTGCTCGAGCGAGCCTTAGCAGTCAGAAAATGCTCCAATCCATTTGAAAATATCCTCTGGCTTTTTAAAATAAACACCCTCATTTACAAAAAAGACCACCTTGGCTGGTACTGTGCAGAACAGTCTAACAGAAGTCTTGCGGTGATGGTGGAACAGATGACCTTAGCAAGCCATAGCACAGATAATAGCAGTGATAGCACCAGTAGTAGTAGCAAAGATAGCAACAATTTTACAAGAGATTTATAACAATTTAGGCAAAGGCATTAGTGGTCATAGCGATCGCAATAGATGCAGCTACTAATGCAGTTTTAGCAATACAAGCAGTGACAATAGCTACAACGACAATAACGATAGTAATGAATCTAGTGGCAATAGCGAAGATAGTGACAGAGGTAATAGCAACAATAGCAGCGAGAGCGGTGATAGCGTTGACAGAAATGAAGGCTGTAGAGGAAGCTGCACGAGTGACAGAGCAACATGGAAGCAAGAGAGCGTAACTCATGAGAATCTATTCAAAAAATTTCAATTTTTTTTATATTAGAACATTTGTGAGAAAGGGTATTTTCCTTATTAACTCATTCACTGCCATCAACGGCTATAGATGTCAAAAATTAATTAAACTATTTTGATTAGTTTAACAGTCTTCCCACTTTTGTTAATAAGAGTATGAATATCTAGAATTTTTTTTATTGTATTAGAACAGATATAAAATTTGTGATTAATCGTGAGTTAACTAGCACAGTAATGCAATTAATTACGATTAAAAATTGTAATCGCCTGACGCCCCTAATTTTTAATAATATTTTCTTTAAAAAAACAAACAATTATTATAAAAAAAAAAATGAAAGAAAAGATTATTAAAAATTAGGGGCATCAGGTGATAAAAATTTGTAATCGTAATTAATCGCATGACTTCACTAGTTAACTCAAGATTAATCACAAATTTTATATCTGTTCTAAATGTACCCCCAAAAAATTCTAGGCTTTCACACTCTTGTTAACAAAAGTGAAAAAAAAGTTAAACTAATAGAAATAGTTCCAATTAATTTTTGACATTTATTGCTGTCAATGGCAGTGAATGAGTTAATGCAGAGAACAGTGCATACACCCAGAGGTGTGGTTTGCCATTTTGCAAGACAGGCAATTGCTTGGGGCCCCTTAGCCAGTAGGGGCCCCCAGAGGGCCAACAGATTTGACACAAACCGCATATCCTTCCTATTAGCAGTGCAGCAATGACAATTGACCATCTCAAATTCCGAGTCAAGTGTTTTTGTTTAAAAAAAAAAAAAAGCTTAGTAAAGCTGATTATTTTTATTTTTTGTAAATGATCATGAAAAGTAGTAAAGCTTTTATTTAAATAAATAAATAAATAAATAAATAAATAAATAAATAAATAAAATAACAAAAAACGACCATATATATATCGTAAGGCATCTTAAAAAAAAATCCCTTCTTACTTGGGGCCCCTGGCGAATGTTGCTACGCCACTGCATACACCCCCTGGCCTTGACTAAAGGATGTGAGTGTCATGTACAATAGTTAAAAAAATTTAATGTTTGCAAGGATCCAAATAGCCATTTGACTTGATTATTTGTGGGTTATACGAACGCTAACTAATAACCATGTCAGCAAGCTGAATTCTCACGGTATTTGTTCACATCTTTGAATCCATCTTGTACTGCTCCCGCTCATATGTTCACAACCGACCTTTTTTAGGTCGGACCAATCAGGCGTTGTTTAGGGCGAGACATGCAGCTGTGACGAAACCAGAGGCGCTTATTTGGTAGAGATTTTCATGCTTTTTTCCCCCCCAA
Organism: Vanacampus margaritifer; assembly: GCF_051991255.1. Classification (NCBI taxonomy): domain Eukaryota; kingdom Metazoa; phylum Chordata; class Actinopteri; order Syngnathiformes; family Syngnathidae; genus Vanacampus; species Vanacampus margaritifer. The sequence goes on from NC_135442.1 coordinate 17,150,467, forward strand.
AGACAAGACCGAAGACGACATTTTCTTCCATTGCCGTGATTGATTAAAAGAAATGTGCACGAGATGCCTCATCGTCCAATCAGTTGGAAGCTTTGTACAGAATGTCCGGTCTTTCCCGAGCAAATCACCGGAGCAATCCCAGATTGATAATGTGAAGAACTCCCTTGAGTAAATCACATTTATCAATCTGCCTATTGCCAGGTTAGCTAACTAAATAACATGGCCCGGTTGTATGGCTTGAAGAACACAGTACAACTAATACACTCATTTGACTCCAAATTTAACGCTCGTGGCTAGCTGAGCAAGCGGCTCCCATTCTACAGACAAGCTAACTATTCAGCTGTCACCTGAATTTATGGAGTTAAAAAGAATTGCTATCGGCATTTTTTTTTTCCAAGTCTCTCAATTAAAACTAAGAAACAGAGTCTTCACATATTCCCCATAGGCTTACTTTCTCAGATCTGAGAAGACTACCAAGAGCAAACCATTAGCATGTTTAAGACTAATTATGCGCCGTAGCTTCATTCGCCAACTTCATTAGAGGAATATAAGATAGCAAACTGAAACACTTCATATGTTTAAGGTTCACTTAACAGGTTCTTGCTTCGCAAAAGTGAAGGACATAAAACAAAAACCTGATTAGCATTTTGAAACCAAGGCATCACAGTGTGAGCTTGTGCAGAATGCGCACCCTCTTTCACATTCCATGCCATCATTTGGGAGCGAAAGACGTTTAAGGATTCCCCGTAGCCGTCGCTCACTCAAACCTGACAATGATTCAGTCGACCGTTTCACTGTAATAATGTCAACAACAACCGCTAACAAGACTTGAGTTTGCTAAAATGACCAACGGAAAAACAACGTTCGACTGACTCATATGCATGCGTTTGCGCAAAATGAATTAAGTCTAAAAGGAATGACTTTGATGGATGGAACATGACAAAAGGCACAGGCCCAAATGCACAAATGTGTTAAATAATGCATTCGGAGGTATTTTAAGACACAGAACATGCAATAAATTCCAACCGGCTAAAAAAAAAATTGCTTCTCAGTGGAGCTTCAGATCTTCACGAATGCACAACTTCCAACCCAAATTAAATAACAAATTGCAATTGTCGTTTGGATTCGACACTGTTGCATTTACGCCTGAAGCAAGCAATGTTTCCATTTTGCAACACAGTTCGGTTCATCACGCTAAGACTGGGAATTCTTACCTAGGCAAGATGACGATAGCAGCACAACTGTATAACAGCCAGATGACCCAACATGTAATAAATTCACCGGCTAAAACCAGCTCAACCAGTTAAATGACAACAACAAACTACTCAGTAGATTGCTAGCAAAAAAACAACAAAATAAGCATTACTTGGTTGATGGGGGAGACATACAGTAAGATTTGTTAACACATATAAGAACAATATAATGACAATATGTTGAGAGAGCTCAGTATTGTTCATTCGGTAATCTTACTGATTCGACATGTCATCATCATTGCTCTTGCTCTTTTTTTTGTTTGTATGTGCGTGTGTATGTGTGTGTGTGTGTGTGTGTGTGTGTGTGTGTGTGTGTGCGTGCGTGTGTGTGTGTGTGTGTGTGTGTGCGTGCGTGTGTGTGTGTGTGTGTGTGTGTGTGTGTGAGTGTGTACTCATTAATTCACCTAAACCCTATTAAAAATCCCATACCGTTCACCTGAACTTCAGAATCCAGCTAGAGTCGTGAGGTTGTCAGGAGACCCGAGGAAGGATCAAAGAAAAGGAAGGAAAGTGAAATCCAGCACGAACCAGACATCACCTACTACCCACCTGGTTACCAACCAGAATCTTTCACCAACCCCAGGAACATCTAAATCCCAACAAATTATATTATTTATTATAATTTTTAATTCCGTTCACTTTTTGTCCTGTTTCAACTCCCACACAATACAGCCAATTAACACCATTTCAATTTCAACATGCTCCAAAACTTCCTGCCTCCAGGGCTAAATTTTTGTAAGTCACAAATTTACAGTTTTCCACAAATTCAGTTTTCCCACAATTCAATATTTTTCATAAAAAAAAAAAAATCACATTCATTCCAATGGTAGACATTCAACTTTCGAAGTCAGTATTCCACTATCTTAAATACCACTCATCATCATTCCCATATGTTTAATGCTGCTGTGGTGGCGCAGTTGGTAAAGTACATTGTTCATTGATCAAGAGGTCGGAGGTTCCATTCCACAAGCATTCCAGTTCTAGTTTTGTTATGGACTTTCCACCTAGCGCTCCAGTTTAGTTCCGTGTGTTATGCCAAATTTCAGACTGTAACTGTGAGATGGCATAAAACTTTCAAACCAGCAACTAACAGATAAACAGTTAGAGCTCCTGACCTCCACCACTGTACAATTTCTAAACAATGTTTTCCAAGATAAAAAAAAATAAAATAAAATAAAGCATTTTGGAACCATTTTCTGTTTACTGTACCTAGGAATTTCACCTACAGGTGAAAATTTCACCCGTAAAGTCTGGCACATTAGCCAATGGCCACAAATAAACAAATCCTCGTATGTAGAGTGACCATATATAGATACGTAATTGATACTTAAAGCTTAGTCAAAGATGCCATACATTATAAATATTTTAACATATGCCTTGTCTGTATGGGTACAACATAAAACGAAAAACATAAATCTCTTTTGAAGTCTTTACTTGACAGATGAATGGTTCTAAGCCCAACCCACGCCGTGACCATATCTGCGGTTTGCGAGCACAGAGCGCTACAAGTGAGCTAAAACTCTAGTTTAGGACCTTATTTGCACACTCCGAATGCGAGCTACGTAAAAAGATGATCTACTTTTTTCTTTTAAAAACAACAACAAATAATATACTTTTTTATATGTCATAATAATATCACGCGGAAACATGGTGCACACCGCCTCCCATTACGTATTTTGGTGCCCGTTGTTGAAACATGATAAAATGGTCTATTCACGAATATAAGGTGTCAGTTTGATTCTTTTTTTTTTTTTTTTGTTTCAGTTTGATTCTTGGCTGTTGTATTTATGCATTAAGCAAACTTTCCACCTCACAGTACTAGGGGTGTGAATTGCCAAGTACCTGGCGACTTGATTCGTATCACGATTCATAGGTCACGATTCGATTCGATGCCGATTAATCTCCGATACGAATCTATAAATTGATTATTGCGATTTTTTTTTAACTCAAATTTAGAAAATACAAATCAGTACACTTGTACATGTACACTGTAAGATTTGTATGAACATGTATTTATTTATCTGAAAATTCAGGCTTATAACTGAGCCACTTCATTTAACAAACAGGTTGCAGTCTGTTTCATGTTTGAGCAGCACTGAAATAAAATATTAAGGCTTAATGTTCCATTAATATGATATTCTTCCATGCTTAATGTGTGAATCAGACATTTTGTTGAATATTTCCATAAAAATTTGATGTCTAAAAATCGATTCAGTCGCATATTGAATCAATTCGAGAATTGCGTGCTGTAATATCGCGATATATTGCCGAATCAATTTTTTCTAACACCCCTACACAGTACATTTTCATTTTGTTTGCTTAGATGACGGCAGTGGCATGAGTACATTACAGTGAAACAGTATTGAACTCTCAAACCAACTAATAAAGTAGAGCTTCTGGCGTCAAGAATATTAATAATAATAACATCATTGTTGCTATTCTTAACCATGACTTCGTTAGCTAGCTATTTCCCAGGTGCATTGAGGAAGACGTTCCGGGCTACAAACAGTCTTCATTTTGATGCCACAACTCCTCATCCAAAGACTTCAAAAGTCATCTGTTCTAGTCAGCACTCTTTTTACACATCATAGATGTTGTGTTTTGTACATTTTAAGGAGGTGTTTCGGAATTCAGGCAGGGGTGCCGTGCATCTGAGCCCATCTGCTTTACGTCAGCTTGCAAACGGCAAAAGTGTGATATATAGAAGTGACTTTGCATGGACCTTCAGCGTGGTCTGACACCTTCATATGTTGACGATAAACAACAGATGGGCATGAATATGTCCACTGACAGCTAAAAGCTTAGCGGAGTTGTCGCACGCCAGAGTAACATGTACACAAACTTATGATTTATTTATTTTTTTAGTTTAGGTTTAACCTGAGACCCCAGCCATAAAATTAAATATTGTACCAAAAATTCTGTCTTTATAAAAATAGTAGGGCGATTCTAATTTCCTCAATCGATCCGACTTCGATTCACAAGCGTTCAGTTTGATTCCATTTTCATTCAATTCAATCCGATATTGATTAATTATGGAATATCAATTCTTCTTAAATATAAAGGAAATGATAAAAACTCCACAAACAATAAATTCCAAATAAGATTTTGGAGAGGCAGTAACTGGTTAAATGATTTAGTTTATTAATGTGAAAACATTTTCATAATTCAAATTCAATAATTGTAAACATAAATTAAAAATATTCTAAATTGTCTTAAAGTGCAATAAGACGGATGTTTCATAAATGTAAGATAATACTTTTAAATTCATGCGAGCAGTAAATTTCAAGAGAACAGTAAGACACAAACAAATATTGGCCTTTAAAATATATTTTTTTATGAATTTAAAATAATCAATTCATGGTTTAATTAATTGATATCAGGCAAAAAAAAAGGAAAAATTTATTTGATATCAATTATTTTATCTTTTTATTATTCAGCCCTAAAAAAAATCTTTCTCCCTTTTGAAATTGCGAGAGAGGTACATGGGATATAAAATGTTGACAACACATGGCAGGTTTTTGTGATATAAAAAAAAGTGACCAACATTCAATAATTTCCACCATTAATGTGACCTCTAACCTGTACAACTCAACCCTTATTTAATCTTTTTAGGAGAAAAAGTCAAACATAAATTAATAAATTGTAACTTATTTAAATTAATTATAGCAGTCCTCCAAGTCATCCCTATACGACAACTCATTTCACTGAGAAAGATTTGCAGATTTAATGCATACTTTTTCAATTACACACACAGTTGGTGTGATACAGTACATTTGGCAGAATTGGACCATTCGTGCATTCGGTGAGATTCTTATGTTAGCATGATCCATCCAAAGGTCTCCAATGAGTTACGCCAGCGCGACCTTATCTTCTCTCAGCCTCAGCACTTACGTCACATAAAAAATTGATCTTTGCGACAATACCATCTGCTCTCCGTTGGTTAGGGGACGACGGGCAAAGCGTGTCAATGGTTAATTCATCGCCTTTTTCTGATGTGCCAGACAAGACATATAGACAGCGGCCTCTCGTTCAGGGGAGGCAGAGAAACCTCCTGTCAACACGTGAGATATTTACAGGCGAGGAGGTGATGTCGTCTGTAACCCCGGGAAGGCTTCTCACCTCGCGGGATGCAATAATACATGATCACAGGGTGTCAAAATGGCACCTGGGAGTCATCCCTTTATGTGGCGCATACCAGGGAAAAAAGGCTTGTTGCATGTTAATGTTGTTTATACATAGTATTATTTACACAAAGAAAGCCCTCTGCATTATTTAATGTGGCCCAGTGACTATTAATATTAGGGATGTTCAATACCATTTTTTTCAGTCTGATACCAGTACGAGTACCACAGTGCTACCGATACCAAGTACTGATACCATTTGTGCTTTTAATACATAAAATGCCCCCCGCCCCCCCAAAAATGACATAATTTAAAAAAAAAGACCAATACATCCCAATATAGCATTTTTAAAACTGCATGAAATTAATGGCAACTTTCTATTCTTCACATTTCTAATTTCTAGTTCCTGATCGTAAAAAGAGTGTGCAAGGCCGGTATTGGGCCGATATCGAAACCTGGTATCGGTACTCGTACATCCCTAAATTATACTATCAAGAGACTTGTAATATTCATTTTCCTAAAATTGGATAAGTTGAATGTACATTGTTTTGTTTTTTGTAATGAATTGATCAAAAAAAAAATTTGCAAATAATGCAATACAAATTATTAGGAAAATAACCAATTTTATAATTATGCAGGTTTTTAATGCATTTTATTAAATAATAACTAGAATGATTAAACTTTTTTATTTTACCTAATGTTCGACTGACCTCACCCACCTGTCCATTTTAGAAAATCTAATTTGGCCCTTGAGCATAAAAGTTTGTCCACCCCTGCTGTATATACAAGTACTTAATTACATATTTTAAAAACTCGTTCTGAACACAACAGAGATCAGAACATATTACTCCAGTTCTAAAGACTTTACGCTGGCTCCCAGTCAATTGAAGAATAGACTTTAAATTATGAAATAAATATTATATAAATAAATAAATATATAAATCACTGAATGGCATAAGTCAGGGTTCACCAATTCCTGCAGGTTTTAGAAGTTTCCGCCAACCAACACACCTGATACTAAAGATGAGCTGATTATATGAATCAGGTGTGCTAGTGGGCAGAAACATCTAAAACCTGCAGGACTCCGGACCTTGAGGACCGGAATTGGTTAACACTGGCATAAGTCCATTAAAGAAATGCAGATGGAATAAAAATCCAGTCAGGGTTCTTAATTCAGCAGACTCGGTCAATTAAGGAGCCCAAAATTTAAAGCAAACATGGTGCATCAGCATTTACCTGTTATGCTGCACCCAAATGGAATAAGATGCCAACAGAGCTGAAATTAGCCAAAATTGTAAATGATTTTAAATCCAGGGTAAAAACTAGTTGTTTTGTTCCCCTAGCTATGATTAAGGTCGTCTAGAGCATTTCTATAATCAATTTTCCGCGTGCTGTACACTCTTCTACTACACTCTAAAAACAATTGGGGTCAAAAGTAACCCAATTATGGATCAAAAATGGACTGATCCACTTCATGGGTCAATTTGACCCAACTTTCTGGGTTGTTTTATACAAAATTACCCCAAAAAAATTACACAAGTAAATGATCTGACCAATATTTATGTGACCCATTTCTTAACTCAAATTTGGGTCAAATTGACCCAAGTTGAGGATCGGTCCATTTTTGACCCATAATTGGGTTATTTTTGACCCAACTGTTTTTAGAGTGTAATCTTATTGCTTTTAGAGATCTTAAATGATTCTAGTTTTAAAATATTTTAAATGATTTTTTCCTTTAAAATTTGTATTTTGAATTAAAATGGTGCTTTGTTATAACTATGTGTAGCACTTATGTGTTCTGAAATGCGATATATAAATAAAACTGCCTTGTCTTGACTATTGCAAATGTAACACAATCACTTAAACTGCTCAAAATGTTTATTAACGCTACAGGCAAAATTTTTTGTAAAAAGATGCACGCAAATTGTTACCTCAAGTTTTTTAAGTTGAGCCAACAGTACATCTTTTAGAGTGTGATGCCCTGTATGTACTCTACTCGCCACACTCAAACTGCACGTGTGTCATCACAGTAGGTGTGTGTGTGTGTGTGTGTGTGTGTGCGTGCGTGCGTGTTGAGCAAAAAGGGAGGCGAGGAGGCAGAGAAAAGGTTAAGTGTACACAAAGATATCGACGCGTGACTCAGAGGGAGAAAAAAGAGCAGTGGAAAATGGTTAGATGGTGACTAAACGATACAGCAAGCAGACAAAAAGGTACAACGATATGTCGGCTGTGAACATCCTAAAGTTGAATCAATTGCCGCAACCGTCTTTTTCTTTAAACGTGTACTCTTCTAGCTCACCGCTGGCCTGCCTCTCACATGTACCCACTCGCAGGTCTGCTGACGTGGGAGGAGTTAAAATGATTGATTTATGTATTTCCTGTGTGGACCAGAAAAGACATACCACACATCTCACCAAAATTGAAATGACAATAGATCATTGAAATGTTGCATTTAGCCTACATTTATTCAATGAACTGAAGTTATTATCTTCAGTTTTCCTTACGAGCTGATTACAATTTCTGTCCGTTTTTCCCCAGGAAGAAGGTGGACGTGAATTACAAACTGTTGACCAATAGAGGCAAAATATTTACTTTTTGACGCAATACGCAGACCTAAAAATATGTCTGGGGCTGTACAGTGAGGTGTCAATCGAGGATGATGCTTTCTGCTAGAAAACACACACACAAACTGCCACATTCACATGTTGACAGGTCTATTCTTAAAGTTTCCATATGCAGCATGAGTGGGAGCTTGTGAGTGGTGATGGGTGGTTTTTATTTTTATTTTTGTGACAAAGGCAAGTGACAGAGGTGGAGGTGTGGAAAAAGACAGCACATACTGTCCAAGTATACACATACTGCATTGGATTTTCTCTACGTTTACAAGGAATGTTTAGTTAGTGAGTTAGTCTGACAGCAATTGGATTTAATTGACTGTATTTATACAAATTAAAGTCATTCTTAAGATTTCTCATAGCCAAACTGACACAAGTGATTCCACCAGAACGCCACAATAAAGCAAAACTGCACATTTCAGGCCCCGTCCACACGAAAGCCAGTTTCAATGTAACCTCACAACTTTCTTGCCGTTTAAACTGTTCGTCCACACGATGAGGCGGTTTCGGAGCTTGAAACCGATCACTTTTGAAACCGGGCTCCGGAGTGGAAAGATTTCAATACGCGTCCGTCTGGACACCATATGCAGGATACTCCTAGAGTGACGATGTAATGGTCGCAGTTCGATGACGATGCATTGTCGCAGATTGATGACGTGTGCGCCAATTCTGGCGTGACTGTGCGCGAACCGTCAGTCTGTCAACAACAATGTCGGATAGCCGTGTCGTAGTCGTTTTGCGCAGCCTCCTTAGCTTGGTTATGCTTTTGCAGCAAAATATTTTACTTCTTTATTCCCGCGTTCAACAAGCGGTGTTGTACTTGAATCACCCGCCATTTGGGCGGGGCCTAAGACGCCGTGGAAACACAATTATAATTTGCTTGTGGAACTTTTACTACCAAGAACTCCCTTTACCCAGAACTGAAAGATCCTGGGCTTGTTGGAGGAAAAGCAGCTATATACTGCCAATCAAAAATTCAGAGACATATTGTCATTCAACAGCATGACAATAAGCGTGTTCACCCTCTTGACTGACACTTTACATGTTACCAACCACATGCTCGCAATTTTGTTTGGCATCACACAACAATTGAATCACTAATTTAGGGATTATTGTGCCCCCCCCCCCCCCAAAAAAAAGAAAATAAATTATTGGGATTGAAGCATCCCAATACACATCAAGTCAGAATTCTGCACTATACTTGCATGTGACATGCATTCACCCAAAGCCACTGTCCCAAAATGCACACATTAATGGAAGGCACTCTATTTCTTCCCAAAGGCGCACAGCAACTTTCTCTGTGGGTTGAGGCTATATGCTGTTGTCATCACGCAAACCTTGAAATGAGACCAAACAATATTCTGCAGGTTATTACTACCAGCTTTGTTTGTTTGTGATGGGAAAAGGGAACTGGAGAACCAGGCAGGGGGGAGGGAAAGTATGGTTAGTTAAAAAAAGAAGACTGTTATAACATTAAGCATGCCAAAAAACAAACAAATGTTTTTTTACATGTATATTTTATAATACTAAAAATAACTCATCTGAATTGGTTAAGATTTATGTTCTTTTGACAAAACAAGGTTTTCCCCCCATTTAGAGTGCATTACTTTGTGTAGAGTCCCACTCAATTCAATCACATGAGCAAACATATCATAACTGCTCAAATAAGAGCTGTCATTTGCAGCATTCCTGCATAGCCTCAACAAGCAACCAAATTGTTTTGTGCTCTGCCCTAAAAAAAGGGAGGTGAGCGTAAAATCATTATAAATTTAACGACGAGATAAGAGTGCAAGAAATGGCTTCTCTACTCTATTTCCGCTGTAGCCAAGCGCAGACAAAATGTACATGCACACGCACTTTTACAAAGTTGCTGCTTCCGCGACCAATGTTACAGCGCTTGCTTTATATTTGATGGCGGAATCCGGAACATTGGGAATGTACGAGGTTTTAAGTGTTTGTGAGGATGTCGTTCTCTGCTTCCTGAGAAGTTGAGAGGCAACTTGGAAGTACATTCAGTTTTTAAGAGCAGCAGAGCAAGAAAATAAAAGAGCTTTCCAGCTAGGTGTAATTAATTACAACTTAATTATTCTTCTCATTGCTAAAAAAAAAAAAAAGTCCAGGCTTTGCCAACTGATTTGGGATCTGCTAGTAAAAGTCCTGCCAACTAAATAATAACAATAATAAAAATTATGTAAACACACCAGCATCTATCGAAATTCAAACACAATCTGCTTCTTCCTCTGGTCGTTGAATCGGTGGAGGCTGATGTCTGTGGATCTCACTCTGCTTCATCTATCCTTCCTTCCTTTCCTCAGTCTCTCCTTTGGTCTCTTGAGGTCTCCCTAATTTGTTGGAATTTAGATGTTTCTGGGGTTAGTGAAAGACTCTGGTTAGTAACCCGGTGGGTAGTAGGTAACGTCTGGTCGGCGCTGGATTTCACTTTCCTTTCTTTTCTTTGATCCTTCCTCGGGTCTCCTGACAACCTCACGACTCTAGCTGGATTCTGAAGTATTCGGTTTAGGTGAACGGTACCGGATTTTTAATAGGTTTTAGGTGAACTAATGAGTACACACTCACACGCACGCACACATGCACACACACACACACACATACGCACATGCACATACTCACATACAAAATAAAAAATAAATAAAAATAATAATAATAAAAAAAGAGAGAGCAATGATGATGACATGTCAAATCAGTAAAATTACCGAATGAACAATACTGAGCTCTCCCGAGAGAAAAAAAAACAAACAAAAACAAAAAATAATAATGTAAACATTTTTTAACTGTCATGCAAAAAATAAGCTAACAACAGACACAAGAAACAGTAAAACAAAAACAAAAAAAGTCTAATTTTAGCTAAGCATTTGTCATGTTTTAGCATTAGCATACTACTGACTACCATCTAGTATCTAAGAACATCTATGTTAACCTTGAACGTAGCACTGGCTAAGTAGTGAACGTGTTTTCTAAGCATGTTTGTCCACCATACACTCAGTCAGCTGCGTTTCCATCATATCAATAAGTAACATCTCTGTGCCACGACAACGCTATTATGAATATTTCACTTTATTGTTTTTCAGCATTACACGCTGTTAAATACTTAATGTTTTTAGCACAGACATCACACCGAAAGCTCTAAAACAAGCGCAACAGCCTCAAGAGCTCAAAATATGTTTCATGTGTTGAAAAGAGAACTTTGAGGTGGCGATCAGCCAACAATCAGAGCATGAATAATTTAAATAGTATAATACTGCATAACAGCAAGTCGTATGGCATTGAGATTCTACAATTTGGAAAATTACGCCTCTACTCATCTGCGATGTGCTTTTTTTTCTTGTCATCTAATTTTGTTTGTACACATCTTAATATTAACAGCAGTTGACTTTCTTTTATACTTTATGAACATTAAGAATTTTAAATATTTAAAACGTGCAAACATGTTTTACTATAGCAATGGCTTGCCAATGGAATGGATGGAATTGATTTATTTCCATCAATTTCACTCAATAGATGTTAATCATAGAGGGACAATTTTTTGTTAGCGTTTTTCAACAACAACCCCTCATTTGAATAACATTTCGTCCTGATGAGATGAAAGCAGGGCGTTTAAAAATATATATAAATTTAATATCATTTTTTGCTATTTTGTATTCATTTTACTTTATTTATTTATTCACGGTTTTGTGTATATATATATATATATATATATATATATATAAAATATACTTAATACAAATAATTTTTGGATTGTATTTTTATATCCGTTTTTATTTTTGCTTTTAGTCATTTATTTATTTATTCATTCATGTATTTATTTTTAATTTTGGCAGTTTTGGTCCTCCATAAACTCTACCACTGAGCCATGCCACCCCCAACACACATCACTTCACATATGCTTATGCATATGCATATGTACACCTGTAGCACATTTCCCCTTGATGAGTCCCAGTCCCACCTAAAAACCTCAACATGTGGATTGTGCCCATAACAACCATATATGGTCAATGCAAAGCATGACATGAATATTACCATGCTGGCCAATGCTTTGTGAAAATGATCATGACAACCAGCAAAAAAAAAAAAAGCTTTTTTTTTTCTTATCAAGCCAGTGGAAACAAAATAAATAAATAAGTGAAAGTGAATTAAAAAATAAGTGGACTTGTAATCAGAAGTTCTATGTAAAACTGGTCGGTGATGCAAAATAGACTGGGGGAAAGGATCCGATTTCACTGACGGGTGGTTTTAAAGAAGGTGAAGGGGTGGCAGATACAAAGATGCCCTTGTGGAGGAAAGTGATCCAGCCAAGGAGTAAGGAAAAGGAAATAAAGTGCACCGCACACGAAAAAGGGGAAAGATGATGTGGCATTAGGTTGTTGACTTGTGGTTGTTGTGGAGTGCTGTATGAATAAAGTTGAGTTGTTTTTCAATTGATTGACAAGAGAATGAACAAAGTAGACTTTTTTACCCCTGCCCAAAACTACTACTTCCCTACATGTGAGCATGAGCGGAGAGGATCGTTATTTGTTTTGGAGCCGGTGACCTCTGCCAGGGGGCGAAGATCCTGCGACAGAAACTTAGCCCCTTTGCTTCATTGATTGACAGGAGAGACTCTTCTCCTTGTCAGTGAGTCGTGTGATCCTCAGCGATAGCAGGACATTCACCTATGCTGTCTGACTCAATTACCTCAGATACAATATAAAATGTTTTATTTAAGGCGGGGTAGCCTCTGAGGACCAACGCCACAGTGATAATTTCGTCAACAAAAAATTTTGTTGTACTTTTCGTCACGGAAATGTTTTTTCAGACGAAAATGAAACGAAAGCCATCCATTGAGACGAGGACGATAACTAAAATTCAATGACAATTTTGTTAATGACAAAAATGAAAACCAAAACTACACAGTGACGAAAATGAGCAAAATCCAATTAGAAGAAGGAATGAAAGAAGAAATGCGGGTGGGAGAAAATAACCACTCAGAAACTGTTCACTGCATTTACATTCATTGTGCAGCTGTAAAATTAATCTCCGGCAATTTTTTTGCACTTATTTAGGTGTCAACTCAATTTTAAGACGGCATATTATTGTCAGTTCAACATGTTTCATTGAAACAAAGTTTAATAAAGACACTATTGTGTTAAACGTATCTTGCGTGTTAAACGACAGTTACATAGGTGTGTTATAATTTTCTGTATAAAAGTTCAAATGTATACTGAAGAAAGTCAATTTAGTCGACTAAAATGGTATGTAATATGTAGTAGTAGTGTTTGCACAACATAAACAATCACACTAACTTACAAATTGTTCAGTGATTACCACTGAATTCAAACAACCGGTAATCAATATTTCGTTTGTAACACAGAGTTATTGATGGGACTCATGATCTCATTAGATTGTACAGATGTACCCGGTGAAGTATCTTATTCATGTACATTTGTTTTTAGAGGTTTTCCTGTGACGACGTTTCTTTCAGTGCTCGCTGGCTTTGCAGCGGTTGGATTCAATTTCATTTAAGTGATCTTTTATTTGCTGCTGTCGTCTGCACTCACCCACTGAGTCAGCAGGCTGACTGCGAGCGTATGCTTTATATTACACTAGTTGCATGGAAGTTCATGAATATATTTAGAAAGGAAAGTGATTAAAGCCAAGCGTGGTTGTTACATTATCACTGTTGAATGTTATTAGTTACACCCCTACAAACGAATAATATTCTGCCTTTATGAAATTAGTATATTAAGTTTACCTTTATATAAGTAGAATCCAGAAAAAGGTGATCCTTGCTTCGGACCTCTGTCATCAAAGTTAAGAAGACTTTTAGTGTTTCCGAGTTTTTCTGAGGTTAAGTTCTTTTTATGGCCTTCCTGTGTTGGCATGTTCTGGTTAATTGAAGCTTTATCGGTGTGATTATAAGTTTGAATAATAAATATCTCTTGTAAACAAGCCCAGACTGGGCCAGCTGAATGGGCGAGACAATACCCGGTGGGCCCCCATATTTCCCCTATATTTTGGGCCACAAATCGCTTCATTTCAAAATCGCTCATTTTGAAATCAGCCCATATTTAAAGAATATCCACATCACCTTAAATTGCCTGTTTCATTGTCAATGTCAGGCCATTATATTATATATACACCATTGCCTGTTTGCCTTTGTTATCAAAAGTAGCAAAACTTTATTAACACGAATAGAAACAATAACAATATAACTATATTAAAACAAAAATAACACATAAAAGAGGCAAAACACAATTACAAGTGTTACTAGTAATAGCAACCAAGCATGATGGGAAAGACTCCTACGATTACCGTTGCTCTCCAAGTTAGCGTCAGTCAGCTCAGTAGTGCACCAGAAGTGGTGAGAATATATTTCAAAATAAGAGTACATTTTTAGCTGCCTTAATCTTGCTGGTTAACTTAATTTGGTGTGTCTTGTGAAGCATAAAATGTCTTATTATGTACATTTGCTTATTGGTTTCTTTTAGTCATTTTTTTGCCCATTTATGTTCACATAGTTGTTTAAATAAACAATGATTGTGCTCATATAAGAGCATTCAATCGTAAATTACATTTTTGATCAAATGCAATATGAATATCATTGGAGGGAATGCTCATCTATTTTACACTGATACACAAACTGTAAAATTATGTATGTGAATTAAAATGTGAAATTAAGTGAGCCGGTCTGAGCTCTGAAATTCCAGGACTGAAAATGAGTCCCAGTCCAGCCCTGCTTGTAAATGTGTCACTCCTCGAAAAAGAGTGTTGGTAACAACCCTGCTACATTTGAATGATTTAAAAAAATGTGTATATAAAATGAGAGTTGTGAAAAATCAACTGTTGTTTCTACTCTGGAAAGATTTTGGTGTGGCCGTAGAATACGTGAAACAAAAATGGATGCTACTTCATCCGGCATCTTTCGTATACACATCCTACGTGAAAGAGCCACAAATATAACAAATGAGTGGCTGTAAAATTATTCCGCCATGTCGTCACAAGGCTTCCATGCCATGACGAGAGGTGCTAGCCATCAGCTAGCACGCGAGCTAGCAGGGGCTCCTTGGACTTACACAAGCAAAGGGTGTGTCCATTGTGTCACCTCCTTGCTTGGTGTTGTGTTTGTGGGTGGATCCACATAACACACACTTCAGAAAAAGTCAACAGTTTTTTTAAACATGGTGGCACACATTATTCATTCTTTGGCTCACGCTAACCTGAAACATTTGGGAATTTAAAAAATACACAGAGTTGTTAGTAAAATTGAAGTATCCAGAGAAAATGCATTTTAGGGGTGTAATGTGTAGCTAGCTAGCCGCACACTGTAGTGCTAATGGTCGTTATAACTAAGAAACTCGCACCGGGTAATCACTGATGTGAACAAATGTGCTCAACTTGTTATATTGTGGGGGAGCTGAGGGCTCATACCCTAGCTGACATGCTTGAATAAGCACCTTTTTAGTTCCACCCCCCAAAAAAAAAATTCCGTTTTTTTGTGTTGCATGTGTTGGTTGGGAGTGACAAACCCTATTTGGAGTACTGTACAAATGCTGAGAAATACTTTCAAAATTGTGTTTTCATATGTTTAAGTGTCTTTAATGAATTTAAATGTGTTTAAAGCATGTGAGAGAGGTGTGATTAATAAAATATATTTTAGATGGTCTCTCTATATCACAGATTTTTACCCTTTGGAGTGTATCCCCGCCAATAAAGGGGGTTTCACTGTATACAAAAAAAAAATATAAACATAAAAACGCCTTCTCATAATTGATTGCAGAAGACACCTTTATGGTCTTATGTTTGGAGCCGTTACATAAATGTCCCAACCAGCAGCTCGCGGGAGAAGCCAATGTAATGCTATTGAAAGCATCACAAAAGACAGCCTTGGCAGATCGTGACTCCGTTGGCGACGACTGCACAAGCCCTCATGGAAGTCACATGACGTGAGACTTGATGAATGCAGTGTAACGTGAAAATAAGACGTGTTTTGGATCATATCTTTTGGGAATGTATTCCAATGTCTACTTTCGTGCTGGGGCCTTTTGTCAAATCATATGAGGAGTGTTTCCACACATAAATCAGCTATAATGGAAGCACATTCAAAGGTGTTAACACACGCGTGCGCACATACACACTACAATGGGTGACCTTCATGTTTGATCATCTGCAATGCAGTGATCAGTTTTATTGACGTAAAAGCACACTGCATTGATAACACTTTTCCAATCAAGTTAACATTATCTACTGTATCTATCATTATGTGTCACTTTATGCATGTCAAGATATGCCAAGGAGTTTGTATTTTTATTGTTTGTCAGTTAGCTAGCTAGTAGAATCACCCACACTGATTTTTGTGAGAGTGAAGTATAGGCTGAGGAAAATACGATCACAATTGATGTCCAACCACATATTATTTCATTTTTAGTTTTTGTTAATATAGCAAGATGCCACAACACCACTCCAGTCATGGTATTTCTACCGCTAACCGCTAGCCATGCGCTTTAACAGAACTCACCGCTCTGTTCCGCGTTAAGTGCCCTGCGAACTTGTCGCTCCACAATCTTAGCAAAAGATGTGGCCTCCATATTTGGCTTTCAAAAAGCTTAAACCAGGACTTTATTTTACATATCCTCTCCAGCGTTTCCCTGGTGTTGATACGACCCACAGAGGAAGGCGCCACCTTTTAAGCCGCTCTCACACAAATATTTCAGCTGTCACATGCTTGTAAAGACGTCGCCAGCGTCACAAACTTCCAAC
The DNA here is from genome assembly GCF_051991255.1 of Vanacampus margaritifer. Taxonomy (NCBI): domain Eukaryota; kingdom Metazoa; phylum Chordata; class Actinopteri; order Syngnathiformes; family Syngnathidae; genus Vanacampus; species Vanacampus margaritifer. Next base: position 17,167,210 of record NC_135442.1, read on the forward strand.
ATGTCCCGCAGATAACAGCGACACCTTCTCAGCTTGCTGCAGGCGATGTCAAGTGCAGTGCTGTCACAGCCACATTGTGTTTGTGGAAAGGTGCTTGGATGGCGGGAAATAGCTACACGTACATGTCGTCGTCAAGATGAAACGATTATGAGACTTGAGGGAAACTCGTGTACATGATTTTAACATCAAAGACTAAATTGTCATGGCTTAGTGGTAAAGCGTCCATCTCCAAACGTAAAGGCTTTGAGATCGATCCTTGGCCCTGGGGGCCATGTCGAAGTGTCCTTGAGCAAGACACTGAACCCAAATTTGCTCCCAGTGGAACCTGGCAGCCCCCTGCATGGTGGCAGCTGACCACTGTTATGTGAGCGTTTTGAGCATCATGTGTTGTAGAAAGCGCAATATAAGTTCAGTCCTTTTACCATCAAAGAAATTTTGGTGTAATTAAGGCCTTTTTTTTTCCTTTGAACTTAAAATTACTTCATTGAATGTACGTTACAGTATACAATATGTTTGAAGACAATACAGTTTAAAGTTGTTATGATTTGTGTATCATGCTTAGGTTTGTTGTTTTGGCTTTGTGTCCTGTCTTGCTCGTTTTGTTTGCACCTGTGCTCGTTAAAATGTTCCCTTGTGTCTTCCAATCATCTCCCCCAGCCACTTGTGTCTTATCCAGGTGTCTCGTGTTGTCTTGTCAGTTGGCTTGTATTTAGGCCCCGTCCAGACGAAAGCAAAGCCGGCTTCGTTCCTCAAACAAATCTCGTACACACAGAAGCATTTCAAGACTTGCGTGTGTCCAAAAGAAGACGCTGAGGACGTTTAACGGCTGTAATGTATATGGCAAGTCTGGAGTGGCGCTGGAGCGCAGCCACAGGGAGTTAACGGAAAGCAAAGAAGAAGAATCAGCGAAGAAGACGAATACTTTTTTTTCTAACTTTATTGCAATCTACAGAACAAACATGGCTTTGCATGTATCAAAACAACATGAAAAAGACGAACACAGGAGAAGCGACAATGGTGGGTGATTCAACTACTTATTGAACATGGGAATAAAGAAGCTAAATATTTTGCTGCATAAGCAAGCTAAGGAGGCTGCGCAAAACGACTACAACATGGCTATCCGCCATTGTTGTTGACAGACTGACGGTCACGCGAAAATTGGCGCATACGTCATAAATCTGCGACAATGCGTTGCCATCGAGCTGTGACCATTACGTCATCACTGGAGGATTATCCTGCATATGGTGTCCAGACGGACGCGTGCGGGGCGCGTTTTGAAATATTTTCACTCTGGAGCCCGGTTTCAAAAGTGATCGGTTTCAAACTCCGAAACCGCGTCATCGTATGGACGAACGGCTTAAACGGTAAGAAACTTGTGAGGATACATTGGAACTGGCTTTCATGTGGACGGGGGTTTCGTTCAGTCTTTGTTGGATTATTGTTGTTGTCACCTCCCTTGTGTTTTCTTGTTACTTTACTTGAATTTTGGTGTTTTCTGAACTTTGTTGTTTTTTTTGTTGAGAGTTTCACCCAGTACCCTTGTTAGTAGGGATGGCAGAAATGGAATATTGAAATGATCAAATTATTTGAAACAATTGATTCACAAAAGAAATCGACCTTTTGGAACGTTCGAAACATCTCCCCACAGCGACATCTGGTGGCCATTTGTAAAATATTACAGTCAAACAGTAGAGCAGTGTTGCCAGCTCCACAGTAAGGAAAGTAACTATTTGCTCTCTGTCATCACCTAATTTACACAACTTGCAATTGGCCTATACTGTAATTGTAATGGACGCCATAAGAGAGAGAAATAATATCATGGGAAACAAAAACTGAATAACCCCCACCCCATCGACATTTTAATATATTTCAATGGTCGGATTTTATTTAGTTTTAGAAAAAGGATCACATTCACTTGCTGAAACAATGTGACGTTTAGATGCGTAATAGAATGCGAAAGGCAACTATCACGTGACATCCTGATTCTGAGACAGATTTGGGAACGCGATTCGAATCACAAGTTCCGCCTGTGTTCCGGTACGTGCCAAAACACGGTTTCGATTTTGCCTGTTTTTGTTAATAAATTGTTTTCAGTATTCCGTGCATCCCTGCCATGGTTCTCCTGCCTCCCTGCAATTGGGTCCTCCACCCCACGGCAACCATGACAAAAGTCTTGACTTAATTTCAAGACAAGTTCTAGACTTCTATGAATTCAACATACAGGGAGTCCTCAAGTTATAACGGAGCTCCGTTCCTACGCTGGCGATGTATCCAGAATGTCGACTTAAGTCGGATTTCACCGTTAAAGAATCTTTGTGCAGTTTGTCACTTTTTTGCTCGTGAGTGCCACCTCTGCCCCAAAGTGTAACTGCAGCATCTGTGTCAGGCTCGTTCATGGTGCGCGTGCGTGTACGTACACAATCTTAAGTGCACGCCACATGTCCGCTACTCCGCGGGGACGCGCATAACGTCACCATCCACCATTGCACCCCTCCCCTCCCCAAAGAAACTGTGGAGTGTGCAGGTGTCTCTACTACACACTCTACTATAAACGGAAGATAAAAGCTAATATGTGCAGAAATAATATCATGGGAAACAAAAACTGAATAACCCCCACCCCATCGACATTTTAATATATTTCAATGGTCGGATTTTATTTAGTTTTAGAAAAAGGATCACATTCACTTGCTGAAACAATGTGACGTTTAGATGCGTAATAGAATGCGAAAGGCAACTATCACGTGACATCCTGATTCTGAGACAGATTTGGGAACGCGATTCGAATCACAAGTTCCGCCTGTGTTCCGGTATGTGCCAAAACACGGTTTCGATTTTGCCATGCCTATCTGTTTTTGTTAATAAATTGTTTTCAGTATTCCGTGCATCCCTGCCATGGTTCTCCTGCCTCCCTGCAATTGGGTCCTCCACCCCACGGCAACCATGACAAAAGTCTTGACTTAATTTCAAGACAAGTTCTAGACTTCTATGAATTCAACATACAGGGAGTCCTCAAGTTATAACGGAGCTCCGTTCCTACGCTGGCGATGTATCCAGAATGTCGACTTAAGTCGGATTTCACCGTTAAAGAATCTTTGTGCAGTTTGTCACTTTTTTGCTCGTGAGTGCCACCTCTGCCCCAAAGTGTAACTGCAGCATCTGTGTCAGGCTCGTTCATGGTGCGCGTGCGTGTACGTACACAATCTTAAGTGCACGCCACATGTCCGCTACTCCGCGGGGACGCGCATAACGTCACCATCCACCATTGCACCCCTCCCCTCCCCAAAGAAACTGTGGAGTGTGCAGGTGTCTCTACTACACACTCTACTATAAACGGAAGATAAAAGCTAATATGTGCAGAAATAATATCATGGGAAACAAAAACTGAATAACCCCCACCCCATCGACATTTTAATATATTTCAATGGTCGGATTTTATTTAGTTTTAGAAAAAGGATCACATTCACTTGCTGAAACAATGTGACGTTTAGATGCGTAATAGAATGCGAAAGGCAACTATCACGTGACATCCTGATTCTGAGACAGATTTGGGAACGCGATTCGAATCACAAGTTCCGCCTGTGTTCCGGTATGTGCCAAAACACGGTTTCGATTTTGCCATGCCTATCTGTTTTTGTTAATAAATTGTTTTCAGTATTCCGTGCATCCCTGCCATGGTTCTCCTGCCTCCCTGCAATTGGGTCCTCCACCCCACGGCAACCATGACAAAAGTCTTGACTTAATTTCAAGACAAGTTCTAGGCTTCTATGAATTCAACATACAGGGAGTCTTCAAGTTATGACGGAGCTCCGTTCCTACGCTGGCGATGTATCCAGAATGTCGACTTAAGTCGGATTTCACCGTTAAAGAATCTTTGTGCAGTTTGTCACTTTTTTGCTCGTGAGTGCCACCTCTGGCCCAAAGTGTAACTGCAGCATCTGTGTCAGGCTCGTTCATGGTGCGCGTGCGTGTACGTACACAATCTTAAGTGCACGCCACATGTCCGCTACTCCGCGGGGACGCGCATAACGTCACCATCCACCATTGCACCCCTCCCCTCCCCAAAGAAACTGTGGAGTGTGCAGGTGTCTCTACTACACACTCTACTATAAACGGAAGATAAAAGCTAATATGTGCAGTCAGAGTAAAGTATATTTATAAGTTGTTGTTGTTTTTTCTGCAAATCAGACATTAAAAGGAAAACAATACTATGCAGCCTACCTGGTTGATGGCTCAATTTTGTTTCTCATGTAAAGATGCCACTAGTCTAAATATAGAACATCAGCTCTAATTACTAGAAAAGAGGAACTAAAAGCAAGAAGAAAATAAACAAATAATTAAAAAAAATAAAACAAAGCTGTGTGAGTACCCGGGAAAATAAAAGCACAGCAGCACGAGTCTTGCCTGGTGAAATGAATAAAATGAAAGATAAGCTCTGAGGCTAATGTCTTTTTTCCCCTCCAAAAAACAGAGGAATTTTCTGTTCCACTTCTCTAAAATCATGTACACACACAAATAAAAGAATGACTTAGGGAGCACAAGAAAGCAGCAGAAAGCAAGCCCACAGCAGCACAAGACTGCCTGCTGCACTGCAGCAAAAATTCACACAGCCGACCTCGGCCAGCACACAACCTCCTGCGCTAATCAACACAACCATGAACACAAGAAGCTTTACATTGTAATTACAGCAAACTATCATTAGAACACTATATATTAAAGTATGTTCATAAGCAAAATGAGAATACTTTGGAAAATACTGCCGCCAACACAAACATGGCTGACATCCTGTTTTATAAATGCTTTATAAAAAGCCTCAATGTTACAATTGGGAGGGACCTAAACCATTTGTCATGATCCATGCTTTTAATTAGATTTGCATTTGGCTTTGTTTCATCTTACGTCTTGTTTTTTTGTGGTTCTTGTGTCTTGTCCTGTTCGTTAGGTCTTTGTTTTTGGCAACTCGTGTGTCTTGTCCAGATGTTCTTCGTTGTCTCATCAATTTGTTTGTACAGTACTGTATTTAGTTTCCTCCTTTTGGTCCTGGTTGGATGGGTTTAATAAAAACTGAATTTTGAAAAATGCTACTTTGTGACTTTAAAAACAAGAATAATGCATTATTTCTTATAATTCATTTGACAACATTAATAATAAATAAATCGGGCCACAGTACGTCACATGCTAGATGATAAATGTTATAGTTAACAATGCTGTATTTTTCCATAATTATAATTTGATTACAAAATTTAATAACAGGAAGAATTCATAAATAATACAAAGAAACAATATTTGAAAATAGTTCCTCGAAATTTCAGAAATATTTAACACTCTTTAAAAATGGTTAACATGCTGCATTTAATATATTGTATTGAGAATTAAGAATCTATTAATCTGTCTAATCTATTAGAAGATCTTGGTGCATTCATGAATGTCACTCGTAAAACACTTAAGATGGCAGACAAATTAGTGTATAAATATGTTGCCAGTTATACAATGTTACAGTTTGTCTCAGTCGCATTTGTACATTCCTCAGCTCAGAATTGAAATTTGTAAAGCAGTAAGTGCATTTCTTAAAATAGCACAAATAGCAAAGCATCATGGCTCTTCCGCAAAAGCTATTTTATTTTACAAAATCCTTAGTACATCTCTCAAAAGTAAATGTTTTTGTCACTGAACATGTCAGTGCCGTCAAAACAGCAAGTCTGTGTCATTTTACGGATAAGACATTCAAATGGCTGAGTCCTGTCAATATAACTGGGGAGATATTCTGGTCCAAACTGCTTAACACTTAACTTTTGACAACAATGATTCTAAATTGAAAGTTACACCTACGAGACTGACGTAGATTGATTGCAAGAGCTTGGGCAAGATTCACATTTCACTTTTACTGTTTGTCCTGTTATTTGTTGACCAACCAACTGTGAGACAATTCAACGGAGACCCATTATTTTGATCAACATTACATAGGCAATTAATAATTTTGGAAATAGCAGAGAATAGTCCATAATCATTTGCCTGGATGTAAAGCATTTGCGACTTGTTGAGGAAAAAATGTCATCTTTAAACTGTTGTCCTAGTTATTACACTTGAGGTTTTTTAGCTACGCAGGAAAGATAATGAGAGCCCCACATCGTGCAGTCCTGTATTGAAAGAGCAGTAACTTAATCCAACTCACAAAGTCGTGGCTGATATGGTCGGTAGGATAATCAAGACACAGGAGGCAGACGATCACAATAGTAGATACGCGGGGACGCCTAGCAGGCTGCATTGGGAATATGATTAAAATCAGGATAAGACAATGCAGACAAATTTAGGGAAACATAGACAGAGGAACAAACAATGAGAAAATAGCCCAATAATCTTCTTTCGTCTGATCTTCTACATGTTTAAAAAAAAAAACAAGAGCAAAAACTCTCAGCTGTTTTTACTAAAGCTTTGCTCCCCCAGTGTTATTTTTTAACTCCCGCAGTAGGAAATTGAATAATTTTCAGTTTGAAAAGTGTGCTGTATTACCCCGGCAAAATGTATTTTTTATGCAAATTGAAATTTTTTGTAAGCTTGGGTGTTGTGGAAGTACCCCCACCCACGTCAGATTACCCTCAAATGGTGCAACTTCCAAACTAAATAATGTAAAAAATAATGAATGACAATAACATTATGAGTAAATTTCACAAAATTAATCCAAAAAGCACTTCATGTATATTTGTTTTGTGATGTGTTTTCATATTATGACTCATCATTTTTCCTGAAAGGGAAAATTATATTTCTGTGTTGCAATACATCATGGGATTTATCATGTATCATGTACATTACTCATTCTACTGTATTCTGTATACTTTAATGTGCACATTGAAAATGTACTACATCTCACTAGTGCATAGGGAGTGCTTTCAAACACAGCCATAGATGTGTTTGAAAGCAATATGATGTTGCGAGCGTCAAATATTTCCAACAACCTGAGCAAATAGTCATTGTTGACCATAATTGGGCTTTTATCAAACACCTGCGAACCCAGGGCGGAAGAGCAAGCAAACAGCGGTATCACGTGTCGAGCTTTTTCTTCTTGAGTTAGGAAGCACAGTTCGCATTATGGCCCGGCGTAATAAATGAGCTGCAGGCCAGCGATGACTCATGAAATCATATCAGCAATCAATCATAATCAAATCAATGAGATGTACTCTGGGCACAGGAAAGTAAGCAGGGCCTGGCGAACCTCGTCGTGTTTTTCTGCTCTCCTCATCGGTCTAAAAAGCTGAATAGTGGAAGTGGTCCTGTGGATGAATGATTTAGCATCTTTTATAGCTTTATTGGTATTACCAATTAACAGAATAGTGTTACAAGAAGAGCTCTCGATTTCAGTGTTATGCAATCGTTTGACAGCTCTAATATACAGTATATATATATATATATATATATATATATATATATATATATATATATATATATATATATATATATATATATATATTATAGAGCTGTCAAACGATTACATTTTTAAATCAGATTAATCACCTTTGAATTTTGATTAAACACGATTAATCGCTTAATGAAAAAGGCTTTTTTATCAACATTTTTTTCCCGCCAAATTTGATGTGCACCGTTGTCAATACTTTTGACATTTAATGTTATGAGGACATCTTCAACATTTTTTGATCCACTGCACACGCTCATCCTCCACTTTTCAGTTACTTACTTGCATAGTTTAAAATGGAAAAAAAAATTACCCCAATATTTTGACATGAGCAAATATTCTAAATGTGATACGCAAACATTTATAAAATGCTTTACTTTAATTCATGTAATTATGTTTATTGCTCAAACACAACCTGTGATACCTTAAACGTAGCCATCCGCTGTTACGCTAAAGGATGATCTACGTATGGTCAAAATTAATAGTGCGATTCATCTGCATTAATTCATGATTAATACCATAATTTTTTGTGATTAATTAATTAGTTAATGCTTTAACTTTGACAGCACTAATATATATATATATATATATATATATATATATATATATAATCACATTATTGGCCTGTAGCAAGTAATTTAATTTAATTAAATAAACAACTCCATATACACCATTTACCCAGCCCTTTAAAAAATAAAAATAAAAATAGGGGTATAAAGTGGAGCATACAGTTCTTGATCCCTGAAGTGTTTTGACACCTCAGACATGAGACCTTGGAAGTGTTTTAAATTGTGAGAATAAATGCAAAATATGTCTCGTTTAAAGATCATCGTGTTCCTCTCACATCAGTATTAGCATATCCTGCCAAGGTGATACAATGTGTAAAAAAGTGAACCTTGTCAGCAACAGCCTGAAGACATTTTTATTCAGCAATATCCACAAACTATCTTGGTAGAAACTGACCACGGAGGTAATATCCATGAAGCTTTAGTCAATTAGAAAGAAACAGTGTGGCTTTAACACATGCTTTTACGAGGCAGCCATAAGTCTTTGTGTTGCTGTAATGTATCATGCCGGTTACAAAACCCACAACTTTACTTTGGACGGCAGCCAGATGTGTGATAATACTGAAGGCGAAGGAGAGTGTTAGAATAGAAACAAAGACATACTCACCAAGAAGAGGCGTTTGTTTTGGAGGACATTGGGCAATTCTAGAGATGGACACGTTATCAACGATTTCCCTATAATTTAAGTTAAAATGTTCAACCAATGAATCAATTCATCTGAATTTGTTTGTTCTTACTCCATGAATGCTCTAAACTCCCGTTTCCATGCCAGTGTTGTATTGAGCAGAATAATGTTGCCAGAACTGAGGTACATAATAATAGAGCTCAACTCCAATGATTGACGTCATTGCCATTCTTTTGACAGCAAATTAAAAAAATAATAATAATTTAACAGAATACTGTACAATAGTTTGCAAATGCTTTCCAACCTATTGTACATGCAGTATATTTACATGAAAACACTACAATTCAAATTCAGTTGTTCAACAGCCCGATGTCTCTTGTTAACAAGCATTTGTGCTTCATAATGCCCAACACGTTTTCAATGGGAGACAGGTCTGGACTGCTGGCAAGCCAGTCGAAGTTGCACTCTTCTACTATGAAGCCATGCTGTTGTGACACATCCAGAGTAGAACATTCTCTACCAATTTAGATGGCTGTTTTCCTTTTGGATACTTTGGAGGATATTACATCCATGATTTCCAAAAATAATTTGAAATGTGGACTTGTCAGACCCCAGCACACTTTTTCTACATTTTGTCAGTCTATCTCAGATGAGCTTGGACCCACAGACGCCACTGGTGTTTCTGAGCATTGTTGATATATGGCTTTTACTAGAATTTTAAATTGCATTTGTAGATGGAGTGACGAACTGTGTTTACTGAAAGTGTTCCAGAGCCCATGTGGCAAAATCTTTTACACAATGATGCCAGTTTTTAATGCAGTGCTGCCTGAGGGATCGAAGGTCTCTGGCGTTCAGTGTTGTTTTTTTCGTTCATGCAGCTTTCTCCCGTCTCTGAAACTTTGTATGATATTAAGGACTGTAAATGATGAAATCTGTAAATTCCTTGCAATTGTCCATTGAGAAACATTGTTCTAAAAGTGTTGGGCTTATTTTCTCACACAATTGTTCACAAAGTAACACACCTCTTCCCATCCTAGCTCGTGAACAACTGAGCCTTTTGAGGATGTTTTCCTGTTTCTGATTAACCTGTTAACCTGTAGAATGTTCCGAACCGTTGCTTTTTTTGTAGCATTCCTGCCCCTGTTCCAGTTTTTTTAATGTATTGCAAGCATCAATTTCAAAATAAGAGGATATTTGAAAAATAAAAAAAGGGGGGGGGGGGTTATCCCGATCATTAGTTTTGAAGTTTTGAACTTTAGATATCTTATTGTTGTTGTGCATTCAATTCTATATAGCTGAAACAAATATTCAAATAATTGTTTTTTGCATTTCCATTTTACATTGACATCCTAATTTCATTGAAATTGGGGTTTGTCAAGGAGAGTATAACAACTGCTCGTAACAGTTTGACCCATGGAATGGACTGTGTCCATTATTTAAACAAGGGAAAACACTTTTAAAATAGGATATTTAAAAAAAAAAAAGGAGGAACATTCAGCAAATCACAGGAAAGTAATAATAATAACACACACACAAAAATAGGGGGGGGGGGGGGGTTTCTATAATGTAACGTGCTTATAAACTGAGTCCAAACTGAAGGTGAGAGTCATTATGGTTGGGTAAACAATTTAACTATGACAGGGCTGAGCTTCAAAATAAAGCCTCAAACAACCAAAATGTTTGGAAATAGGCAGTAATGCTACTAGCCAATGCTCATTGAGATGCAATCTGGCCTTTCCAATGTTAAAACAAAAACAGCTGTTTTTTTTTCTTTTTTTTTTGTGTAAGCATTATTTGTGTTGTTTGTAGTTTTCATCGTGAGCAGCTGACTCACTTCACAGGTAGAAAACTGTCTAATTCCATCAACCACTTATTGCCTCTCTTCAGTGACAAATTCCCTGCAATTCATTTTGAGGTTAAATTGAATGAGGTTAAATTGAATGAAATGTCAGCTATTCACAATGCCTGTTTTCAATTTTCTAAAATAGCTTTGATTACATGTTTTAAAGTGATATCAGTGCGGTGTTAGGCACATTAAATGGACTATCACAGAACAACATGACCCCTTTTAAGTGGTTACCACGGAAACCACACTTTCCCAACAACATTATCTGTGATGTCTTCAGTCTACGCCCCGATCCATTCCTTTCATTCTGAAAGGCATTAAGTTGAAAGAAGCTATTTCCTACAATTATGACACCTGCTCATCCACCAAAATTCCAAAAGGCACATGAGTGATACACCTCTAACCGAAACGAAAATAAAAGAATGCTATCATTCTCTAGATTAAAAATAATAATAATAATTAATTGTATAATCCTTGTATGTTTTGGGATTCATGGGATTAAAATGTGTGCTCAAATAAACCAAACCGTCCGTCTTCTTCATAAATATGATTGCATGGGTTCTGCTCATTGAACTTGTGATCCCAGTAGCATGTGACAGTTGACCGACTGACCAATGAAAAGCAAGTGATGTAAAGGACCATACACTGGTTCTGCATGTAATAATGATTGCGTGGATATAAAAAGCTTTGAAATCCCTTTTTTTGTGATGTTAAAAAAAAGTGAGACAAAGATTAATCATTTCAAAACTTTTTGTGTCGATGTAACCTACGCTGTACACCTCATTTGAAATAAATATTAACAACTGGAATAATGTGCTCTCACAAGTGTGCCCGTCATTTTATAACTAGGACGTGGCTGTATTCAGAATTAAACAATTACATTCAAAGTCATGCTAAGCTTCATCTATCCTTCCTTCCTTTCCTCAGTCTTTCCTTTGGTCTCTTGAAGTCTCCCTAATTTGTTGGAATTTAGATGTTTCTGGGGTTGGTGAAAGATTCTGGTTGGTAACCCGGTGGGTAGTAGGTGATGTCTGGTCGGTGCTGGATTTCACTTTCCTTTCTTTTCTTTGATCCTTCCTCGGGTCTCCTGACAACCTCACGACTCTAGCTGGATTCTGAAGTATTCGGTGTAGGTGAATGGTATGGGATTTTTAATAGGTTTTAGATGAATTAATGAGTACACATTCACATGCACGCACACGTGCACACACACACCCGCACATGCACATACTCACGCACATACAAAAAAAATGGAAAAAGAAAGAAAAAAGGAAAAAAATAATGCTAAATGATTAAACTCAGATAAACGTCAGATGTTCTAGAAGGCTTTTATATTCTACTTTTTTTTTTTTTTGTCGTAGCAGAAACCTTTTGGTTTGTGCTATCACTGACGGCCATTTTTAATTCCAGTTGAAGGAAAACAGCTTCTAAGAATGATGCCTCCACCACCATGCTTTAGTGCAGGTATGGCGATCTTTTATGTTGTGTTTGCGCTACATACCTTTTGGAGTCATGGTCAAAATGTTCAGCCGTGTTTGCAACTGATCATGATAACACAATTCCGCACAAGCGAGATTTTGTTAAGAGTGATGTAAGTGACCAATCGCTTTTACAGTGGGTGTTACTTTGTTGCAGTACATAACAATGATGATGAATGAAAAATGAATGCATTTTATTTCAGTTTTATACATGTTACAGAAAAGAACATATAAAGATAATTTCAAACAAATCAATTGATAACCAAAAAAGGAGTAGGCTGAGTGTGTTGTAGGCTGACCAATGCAAAAAAGTTGATTTACTAGTTCTGAAAATAGTAGTGATTGACACAGAGTACTTTATTTTCATGCCCAGTGCAAGTATAGAGCAAGGTGCAGTCTAGATCTGCGCAGATTTATATTCTGGATTCTGGTATTTTCACAAATGCATGCATCTTGGTTCAATTAAAAACTACTTCTTTTTTTTTGAGCAGTCGGCGTGATCTCCTTCACTTTAAAATCTCCTTGTGAGCAGTGCTTGACATGGCAGAAGAATAAACTGATTTGCATGAGTCCACATAGGAGGCTGAAGCGTGCCAAGTATGTTTATAAGGAACTGTATGCAGACCTGCATAAAAATGCATTTAATGACTTGATTTCCAATCACTGATACTGAGGGTAATAACGATGTCTGTGTTAACATGTAGACTGACCCTGTGATTGGCTGGTCCAGGTGCAACCCACAATCACAAAAGTAAATTGACCGCCCTGCTATAACTATGCCAAATATGTTTTGATTTTATTTTATTATTATTTTATTAAGATAAAGGTATTTATTAAAAGCAAATGTGTATCAAGAGCCTTTGCACTTCTTCATGTTTGTGATGAATCCTAGCAGCGTGCCATGCTGGTTGGAGGTGGGTATTTTTAGCCAACGCTGCCATTCTCTCCTAATTGTAGGAGTTGTGTTTGCGTGTTAACCCACACTTTAGCACCGCTCTTTTCTTTGTCTGTTGCTACCAATTAAACGGGTGTACATACATTATGCAGGCAAGATTTTTAACAGCATCATGTAGAACTCGGTGAACCATTTTCTATACTCTGAGAACCTTGATTTTGGGTGATAGTCTGTAAGGATACTGGAATGGATGGCTGCATTTGCCCTTAAGCTACAGTTCACACTGACCAAATCAAGCCTGGTTGTCATTTGATCAACTCATTTTTGGAGGGTGATTGTAGGTCTCGTCTGGCCATTCAATTCAATTCACTTTCAGTCAGGTCTTGGCCCAGCCCGAATCTTGCCTAACATGTAGTTTGTACCACTGATGCTTATTGATGATGTTTCAGTTAGCTACAGTATCTATATTCGAAATTGATTCATGGACTACACCTTCTAAATTGTGGGCCAGTCTCTTGTGGTAAAATGTAGGAAAATAATAATTAAAAAGCGCTGTATCGGTCCCAAGAGGCCGGCCCACCGGGAATCTGCCCTGTATGCCAGGTGGCCAGTCCAGGCCTGCTCTACAGTTGTAGTCCATACAAAATTTGGGTTATTTAAAGAGAGGCCCAGTTAGACACATTTTTATTAGGTCACAAAAATAGAACATATCCAAGGAAAAGTGGGCATCTGGTCACCTTGCTATGACTAAATCTATAAAACGTGGTTAAAGACCCTGTTAAGTAAACATAAATACTTCATTTTAATTTTAGAAACCACAGAGAATATTGTTAACAACCTCGCCAAATTGAAATTATTAAAATAAATCAGCAAATTAATCAAACGAGGCTTCAAAATTGCGAAAAATCAAGCTGTTCTTGCCACTCACAAACACTGTAGGCTGTCCGCTGAATGCTGTCAGTTGTCAATCAGATTTCACTGAAATGAATTGGGAAAATGGATGTTTCTTCATTTAGCACCTTTATTACAACTAATCATAACAATATATATCCTACTGGGTCGCCGTAGGATTTTACACAGTGCAACAATGCTGCCATGCTGGCTGTCACGTCGGAATTTTATTTTGCCCTCCCACTTCTGCCTTCTCTCCTTGACGTGTGGACACCCACGGCCAACAATGGGGCACTCTAATGCATCCTCGCGAGCTTGTCAAGTCAGAAACTCCACCCCTCTTACCCTCGCTCTTCCGTCCTACTCAGCATGACGTGCACACATTTTGGTTGACAACGAGGTGCATATTCAGTGTGTAGCAGTGGCGATTGCTCTAAGATTGCAAGGGAAGCTCAGCTTCCCCTAAATGCCCCACCCCCTGAAAAAAGAAAGCGATGAAATATGCACTGCTGTGTGTACAATTTAATATGGGTTAGAATGCCTTCATCTTTTATCCAGAACCAGGTACTTATCACCAGTGTTGGGAATAACGGCGTTTAGAATACCGGCATTAGGTAACTCCGTTCTTTTTTCAAAAACGGGCTAATCGAAATAATTATTCTCCCAATATTTGAAACTCCGTTATCGTTATTGTGTGTGAAATCCGTTGCGTTATAATTTATTTATTAGTTTCAAGGCTCGAAGTAAGCTTACAGTAGGTTCCGGTAAGTCGATTCATGAAAATGTCCTTTGCACACAGTTAGAGGCACTGTTGTTGTCGCATTTCGTCACAATAAAAGTGTCTTGACAGCTGGAATGTGTAGTGACTTTTATTTTGAAAGTACGACGGGAAGCGTGTCACGATGTGTCTTACTTTCTTAATGATGACGTTAGCATTTTAGTAAGGCCACATCCCTCGCTTGGAACTCATTCGGGGTTTGACAACTTTGACAAAACTGACGTAGATCAAAATAAGACTAGAGATCTGCCAAAAAACGGTCGCCATGAGGAGCAAAGAACCATTACAGGACATCACAACTCCAGAAGCACTATGACAGCGATAAAGATAAGTCACATAGTGACACACGCCTTGTGTAATTAACTCATTCAAACCCAAAAATGTGTAAATACGTTTTTTTTAATACTTTGTCCTATAATCCCCAAAATGTATTTATAATTTTTTTTAAATGTTTTTTTATGCTAGAGCATACATAAGGCTTTGATACAGCTTCTGACATAAAGAGGTCGCTTAAAGCAATGGTAGTTATTACAAAAAACGGCCAGTAGGTGGCAGCAGGGCCATGTTGCAACAAGCTCTTTTTGCCATTGTTTCCACAAGGAATGTGAATAATGATGAAACTTAGCTATATTTTAATGCCAATTGCTGCAAAACGGATGAAAGAAGAGACTCAAATCTTTCTTTTGGTAGGTTCCATGTTATTATAGCAATAGAACACAATATTCCGTGGGTCTTGCAAAATCAGTCAAAATACAGTAAAAAAGCCAGAAGCAAAGGGGGTTGCTTCAGTGAAAATGGCTGGGAGTTAATGAGTTAATAGCGCCAACAATTGTATTTCTCTTAACCGTCTGTGCTATGACTGTCCACAAATTACATATAGGTGACATATGTGCCACAAATCACCATCTATCCAGTATTTATTTTATTTTAATTATTATTCTAATTGCTGTAGTAAATGGCAGTGTTAGAACATACTGTACAGTATATGGTATCTGTCATTATGGAATGAGGCATTTGTCTGACATAAATATTCACAAAAATCAATGAAAAATCCTTATATAGCCTAGACATAATTTAAATTCCTGGTATAAAAAATAAAAATATCAAAATAATAATAATAATGATAATATTTTTAAAAATCCAAATTATTTTATATAAAACATTAACATTTAGAGCAGTGAAAATAGTTACTTTGCCTGGTAAGTTACTTTTATTTTGAAGTAATTCCATTACTAAATCAGTTACTTTTGTTAGCAAGTAATGAGTAACTATAACTAATTACTTTTTCAAAGTAACATTGCCAACACTGCTTATCACAAATAAATTATACGACTTCTTTCTCTTTCACCCACAGCACTTTTATTTATTTATTTATTTATTTATTTACATAGTCAGACGCTGCTTCATAGAGTGGGTTGTTCCACTACGCAAAAGTGGACGGTCATTGGATAAATGCTGGGCATTTTCCCGCCCATTGGACGCTCAGCGTCTCTGGGGGTTTATGGAACAGTGGGCCGGCCCAGAAATTTGACTACTGCGTAATGATTGGATGATCTGTCTGAGATGAAAAGAATGAGCTTCCCCTTGTTTGAATAACGAGCAGCCACCACTATTGTGTACCTATAGCTAGCTAACTGCACATTGCAATTGCGCCAGTTAACTGAAGAAGCCCAGCACAAGTTTTTAGATGATGTGTGGGGCCGGGCTGTGACACCCCCCTTTTAACCACGGCCCCCCAAAAATCAAGATAACTGAAATAGTTTAGAGGTGGGGTCTTAAGTTTTCACTCAGAAATAAACACTTCATAAACACTGGCTGTATACACATGAAATCTTTCTCAATCAACACCTCTGGGCTTCTGTTAACGTGTGGAGCAGATTTTGTCATCAACCACCACCACCCTAGCCTGTATTTTGCTATTTTGTTGTGTTTTGCCATAAAAGGGATGTTTCTGGGCGTCAATGTTTACCCCTCCAGCCAATCACAAAGCGGGGGGCGTGTCGCTGAAGGCAGGCGCAATGTTGACGAGAAGAGTGGGTGTTGAGCCATGGGAGGAGTCCGTTTTGAATGGATTTTTTACAAACACAAAACAAAACATAAGACCCCACCTTTACTATAACTCCAGAATTGGGTACTACATACAGTAGTTACAAAATCTTTGCATAAATTTGTAGTATTTATTTTTGTAAAATATTTTAAAACAAATCTCTGAATTGATTTTATAGGGCCTTTAAATTATATTGTCCTATTTAATCTGACAGCAACTAACATAAGGAGACATGAGAGATTGTTAGCAATGTAGCCAAGCATTACATGCTGCAAGGGAAAAGACATTGCGTGTGCATTAAATTACAGCGTTACTTAAGGCTTGATGCGCCTTTGGTTAACACAATTATCCTGCACAAGACTTAAAGGAAACCGGTGAAAAGTGAAAATACATAGTCCTGAGCCTCATAAACTCCCTTTTATAATGACCATCAGATAAAACTACAGCGTTAATGTTTCAGTGAGTGCCCATCAGACCTTCATTCCACAAGATAGTTCATGACATAACCTTATCCTCTAACGTTTACCACATTACTGACCTCATTAGATCACTGCCATTCACCGTAGCCAGAGTCCCCCATTTAAGTGACATTTGCAAAGTTTCAAGGTGACATCTGCGACATCGCTCACACAGGAGAGAAACTTACTCAAGCTCTATCCCTTCCACTCAGATGGCTCATTACTTAATTGACTTAATAAAGTACAAATTAACTGGTCAGACTGTAAAAGCTTGAGAGCAGGGCCAAAAGCCTGTTTCCTGATTTCTTCTAACATGTTCAGGTTTGCATTCTGGGGCAAGAAAGAGATGGTTCCGTCATCACTCAAACACTGATGAAAAGAGGGAACCCACAAAAAATGTATGATAGATTGCTATATTTGTGTTTGGCTGCACACACAAAAAATGACCAAGCACAACTGTTCAATAACTCAGCAAACTCAAAGGCTCAAACTTGAAATTGGGCTTGAACGCAAGCTTAATTCTCATCGCGTATGCCCAGCTTGACAGGCTTGACAGCTTTGTCTCTGTCTGTTCTTGCAGTTTAGGTGGAGTTACTATAAATACAGCCATGGAGCTGGAGTACTATATCTAGGCCTTTGCAGATTTGAACACACGCCTGGTTTGAACTGCTGTGTCATTTGTATGACAGTCAACATGCTCAACGAGTTATCTTATAGCCATGAAGTGCCATTCTGACACTGCCTCGCTACTTCATTAACGTCCAGCTTGCTGATTCTGCAGAAATCGCGACCCTATTTTTCGCAGTAATGAGCTACCACGGCTTGTGTGGTCAACACGTGACCTCGATGAGGTTCTTGCTTTAGATTCTCACCAACTTCAATTTGTGATGTTAGCATCTTTCAGTGCCTGCCATATTGAGTTTAGCTACGTTTTCAGTCCCATTGTGCCTTCCAAGTCACCAGCATTTCACATTTATAAGTCAACATTTTAAACAGTGCGGGCTTTAATTCAAAATATGTAGCAAAACGTTCAAGACGAATGAACCAGCTATTCCATGTTGACAGTAATTTAGAAGTTGAAC